>NC_047084.1:95641615-96241615 GCF_902459505.1 Geotrypetes seraphini | reverse complement strand
CGACGTTCCTTTTCTTCTCATTAAAAAGAAAAACCCTCTCCAACCCAAAGAACCCCCTATAACCGCATTCTCTACAACTCCTACCTCCTATCATACACAATGAAGTCTACAACACAAAAACAAAAGCAAACTATCCTAGTGATCATCCTACTCCTAACTAACTGGAAAGCAACAGCAAACATCTCCCCAATTCCAATTATTACAACGACTAACAGAATTCACCACACAACCAGGAGAACCACAGTGGACAGGCAGATAAATTACCAGACCTATGCACACCACACCATCACACCAACATGAGGAAGAAGACTGACAAATCCCTCCATGATCATGACCAAACCACATCCTCGCCCAAGACCACTCATCTATCCAAAAACAATAAGCAGTGCACAAACAGAATACACAACACTTGCATGTGACTACATAAACATTAGAGCTCTAGGCCCTAAGACAGAACACATAAAAGACTGGATAGAAAACGAGAATCTGAACTGCCTCTTCCTCACAGAAACATAGCTTACATCAGACTCAGATCCCAGAATAACGGAAGTCTGCCCCAAAGGACACAAAATAATAGTGGTCTGCAGAGAAAAGAAAAGAGAAGGAGGTCTAGCCATCATAGTCAAAAACTCCCTAAATCTGAATATACTAACCAAAACGTCCACCCCTTACATGGATCTACTAGCCTGCCAACTCTCATACACCGCACTAAAAGAATCCATAACTTGCATGCTCTGTTACATAACACCAAGGAACTGGAACACAGCAAGACCTGAATTTGAAGATTTTATATACCAAAATTCCTAGGAGACCTAAACCTCCATCTCGAAGACCAATCCTCCACACAAGTAGATAACCTACTGTCATTCCTCGAAGCCCTAACATATAAGATTTTAGACCCACAAATCACACATGAAAAAGGCCACCAACTAGACATAGCAGCCTTCATGACCCAACAGCCCTTACTGCCAGAGATTCAAACATCAAATGGAAAGTGGTCTAGATCCCTCTGGTCAGACCACTACAAATACTCCTTCTACCTCAACTGGGCCAAAGACAAAACCAAATCAAAACCCTAAAGATCAATCTACAACGCTCGTAAATACATCGACCCCTCCAAATTCTGGACTAAAACAGACACAGCAATCCAAGAACTCAACCCCAAGGACTTCGTCTCACAATGGTGCAAGTTAAGCACAGCTACCCTAGACGAGCTAGCCCCAATACAAACAAAAAACAGATTTATGGTTCAATAACGAATTACTCCTACTCAAAAGACAATGTAGAAGACTAGAAAGAAAATGGAGAAAGAATAACCAAGAACCCACAAAAACAGAATGGAAAAAACTAAACCAACAATATAAACTGAAACTAAAAGAAAAACACACTACTCCAACCCAAAGAAACTCAAAACACAAAAAAATTATTCCTAATATTAAAAGAACTCACTGACACCAAACCCTATCTGGTAAACAACGGAATTCCTCCACCCCCCCCCCCCCCCCAGCTACACTTTTAGCAGAATACTTTAAAAACAAAATCACAACTGCCAGGTCCACCATCTCCAGAAGCCCAACCCATCTAGAAGAGATCATAATGCCCCCCACTGAAAAAGATTCAGCAGCGGCAGATAGAACCTGGTCCCACTTCCCCACAATATAATGGTCTGACCTAAACAAACTCTACAAAAAATACATCAACGCAACTTGCGATCTCAACCACTGCCCACCATACCTATTAAAAACCTCTAGCACCAAATTCCGCGCTCTCCTCCTACAATGGATACAAACTTTGCTCACAGATGGCCTTTCCTGCAAGACCTCAGCGAAATCGTTGTCACCCCAATCCTAAAAGACCCTAAAGGAGCAACAGACCAACCATCCGAAAACAATTACCTCAAAAATGAGAAGAGACATTTGTTATTGGAAACCTAAAATTTCTAATTTAAGTAAATCATGTGTCATTATCATACTCCATAAACAAATATTAGACACTTTTTTGACCATGACACTTTCCATTCATTAGTTCTCACAATGCTTATAACAAAATTAGACTACTGTAACCGTCTATTTAGGGTGTTCACGTAATAATTTATTAATTCAATTTTCAAACCGTTCTCCCAGGGAAGCTCAGAACGGTTTACATGAATTTATTCAGGTGCTCAAGCATTTTTCCCTGTCTGTCATAGTGGGCTCACAATCTATCTAATGTACCTGGGGCAATGGGGGGATTAAGTGATTTGCCCAGGGTCACAAAGGAGCAATGTGGGTTTGAACCCACAACCTCAGGGTGCTGAGGCTGTAGCTTTAACCACTGCACCACACATTACAAAACACAGCAACTAAAATGATGTCATACTTGAAAATATAATCATGTCTCCCCACTACTACAATCTATTTATTGGCTTCCTGTTGAACAACATACATTCTAGCTAGCACTTTTCACCTTCAAAGCATACAGAATCATAAGAACATAAGAATAGATTTACTGGGTCAGACCAATGGTCCATCAAGCCCAGCAGCCTGTTTTCACGGTGGCCAATCCAGGTCACTAGTACCTGGTCAAAACCCAAGGAGTAGCAACATTCCATTCTACCAACACAGGGCAAGCAGTGGCTTCCCCTATGTCTTTCTCAATAACAGAATACGGACTTTTCCTTCAGGAAATTGTCCAAACCGTTCATAAAACCAACTATGCTATCCACTTTTATCACATCCTCTGGCAATGTGTTCCAGAGCTTAACTATTCTGGGATCAAGTGAACAATTTATTGGAAAATCCGGTAACATTGACGTACAATACCATCTTATTTGGTACGTTCATGAGAGCTAAAAGTCAAATATCTGCTCAGAATAATAAACTTCTCCTTATAATGACAGGGGTTGCCATGCAACTTATTTTGAAGAATTGGAAGAACTGGGATAGGTTAAATTACACATTCTGGTGGGAATCCCTTTGTTATATTTTAAAAATGGAACGTTTCATGGCCATACAGTAGGGACGTTACAGGAATTTTATGGATGTTTGGGAGCCCTTGACTAAATTCTGTAAGGAATGATAACTGATTTTATTTCATTGACGAGTAAACATACACATCCAGGGTGGGCGGGAGGGAGGGGGAAGGGAGTTGTACTGGAATTTGATTAAGGGAATTTATGGATAGATTCTTGAAGGTTTTTATTTTATTTGAATATTAGGTGGGAGGGTGGGGAGTAAATATAATTGTACATTAATGTATGAAAAGTTTATTGTGCTTTTCTTGTAATATTATATGTATACTAGTATTTTAGCCCGTTACATTAACGGGTGCTAGAATATAGGTCTGTGTGTCTTTATTTCTGTCTCTCTCTCCCTCCCGCTCTCTGTCTCTCTCCCTGGCCCCCTTTGTCTGTCTGTCTGTCTTTCTGTGTCTCTCCCTGCCTCTGTGTCTTTCTTCTTTTCTTTCTATCTGTCTCTCTCCCCGCCTCCTATGCAGCAGCATTTCTCTCCCACCACTTCCCTGTGCAGCAGCCACAGCAGCATTCCCTCCCCCTCCATTTCCCTCGCCCCACACCACTTCCCTGTGCAGCAGCAGAGTTTCCCCTACCCCCCCTTTTCCCTTCCCATGGTCTGGCTGGCTCCCTTAGTCCCTTACCGCCCCCCCCCCTTCCCTTCCCACGGTCCAGCAGCGTATGCAGCACTCTATACATTGCTGCTTTGGGGCCTTCTACTGCCCAGCAAATCAGGGCAGTAGAAGGCCCCGAAGCAGCGTGTGTAGAGTGCTGCAGACGCTGCTTGAATAGGAAGGTTTCAGGACCCGCAGCCCTTGCTGGACCCGAAGCGAGCTCTGGGGGTTTTTGGGTTTTTTATGCGGGCCCAGCCGGAGCAGGAGGAGAATCTTGGGAGGCAGGAATTAAAAGTCCATTCCGGCCACCGCTGATGTCGCCCTGGCCAGTTCACATCCTTCAGACAGCAAGAGCTGCTGCGGCCGACAGGCTCCACGCCACTGCGCATATGCGCACTCCTACCTGCAGGTTCCTACAGCGCACGGAAAACGGGAGCACGCAGGTGGGAGTGCACATGCGCGCTTAGGGCTTTATTATATTAGATGAATTACTTGTTACACAATTGTAGTTTGAAAATTCAATAAAGATATATTTTTTTAAAAAAGCTATTCTCAGAGTGAATGTAAACTTCTAATTTAAATTAAAAGTGTGCGCTATTTGTGTTCAGCGTCAAATTTCAGGGTCGAGACACCTCGCATATCTGTATTCATTTCTCTTCAGAGTTTCAACATAGGGCTCCTTTTATCAAGCCGTGCTAGCGGGGTTAACGCGCGCGCCTTTTCATCACGCGTTAACCCCCGCGCTGGCCAAAAACTACCACCTGCTCAAGAGGAGGCGGTAGCGGCTAGCACGTCCCGCAGTTTAGCGTGCGCTATTACGCGCGTTAAACCGCTAGCGCGGCTTGATAAATGGAGCCCATAGGTACTCAACGACCCATCCGCAGTTCTATTCTCTCTGTCGTTGAATAACTATGGGCTCCTTTTACAAAGTTGTTTTAGGGCCTTAACGTACGGAATAGCGTGCGCGTTAGCCGCTACCGCCTCCTTTTTAATCTTGTGCGCGTGCTAAAAACACTAGCGCACCTTCGTAAAAGGAGCCCTATGTTGATACTCTGAAGAGAAATGAATATAGATATGAAACATAGAAACATAGAAGATGACGGCAGAAAAGGGCCACAGCCCATCAAGTCTGCCTACTCTGCTTACCCACCCCCTGTCTATGCCCTAATGACCCAATTTCCTTATCTTGACCCTCGTAGGGATCCCACATGGGTATCCCATTTATTCTTAAAGTCTGGCACGCTGTCTGCCTCGATCACCTGCACTGGAAGCTTGTTCCAATGATCAACCACTCTCTCTGTGAAGAAATACTTTCTGGTGTCGCCATGAAATTTTCCGCCCCTGAGTTTGAGCGGGTGCCCTCTTGTGGCCGAGGGTCCCTTGAGAAAGAAAATATCATCTTCCACTTCGACACATCCCGTGAGGTACTTAAATGTTTCGATCATGTCTCCCCTCTCCCTACGTTCCTCGAGAGTGTAGAGCTGCAATTTGTTCAGTCTCTCTTCGTACGAGAAACCCTTGAGCCCCGAGATCATCCTGGTGGCCATCCGCTGAACCGATTCAATTCTGTGCACATCTTTACTGTAATGTGGCCTCCAGAATTGCACACAGTACTCCAGATGAGGTCTCACCATGGCCCTGTACAACGGCATTATGACTTCAGGCTTTCGGCTGACGAAACTTCTATTGATACAACCCAATATCTGCCTTGCCTTAGATGAAGCCTTCTCCACTTGATTGGCAGTTTTCATGTCTGCACTGATGATTACTCCTAAATCTCGTTCTGCTGAAGTCCTAGTTAAAGTTTCTCCGTTCAAGAAGTACGTCCTACATGGATTTCTGCTTCCGAGGTGCATGACCTTACATTTCTTAGCATTGAAGCCTAGGTGCCTCGATCCTGAAGACGAGATTTGAAACATGGTCATGTTGGGAGAGGTAGTCCTTGCAATGGTCTAAATTAAGATAAGTATTTATGATGTATCACAAAATAAAGTTTTATATAAAGAAATTATTTGTGAAAAAAAGTATAATTTAATGAAAGGCAAGGGGAAGATGTATGCAATGAATGATAAAAGGAAGAATATAAGCACTGGACATTTGAAGAACTAGGCTATAGGATTGGGCATAGAAGGTGTCAAGCTCATGGTAGACATCTGAGGATCCATGATATCAATTAACAGAAGTTCTTTTTTTTTTTAATTCTTTATTTATTTGATTATTCATTACAATACCTTAGTAACAAACATTCATGAATGACCACAAAAATGCAAATTCCATATAAGGAACAACAAAACATATAAGGAAATTAATCAACCGTGTCCTAGTCCACATTATCGCTGATCGCCAGTATTTTAAACTAAAACATCAAATCTATCTGTCTACTATCTAGGAACAGGCAAATGACATTTATATATATATATTATACATCATCCTCCAAAAGTAAAATCAGTATTAGAAATTAAACTTTCAACAAAGGTTTGTTTCTCTTTGATAAAATCTTCCAACTGGACTGGATCATAAAGCACATATTTATCACTTCCGTACGAAATCAGGCATTTGCATGGAAATTTCAAAAAGAAAGTAGCTCCAACTGCCAAAACCTTGGGCTTTAGCTGAAGGAACTGTTTCCTTTTAAACTGAGTTTGTCTAGAGACATCCGGAAAGATTATCACCCATTGACCACAAAACATCTCTTGTTTTTTCAGAAAATATAATTTTAAAATATCTTGTTTTTCAAGCTCTGTCTTGAAGGTCACGAGAAGAGTTGCTCGCTTATCAATTATGTCTTTAGATGACTCCAAAAACTGTGATACATTCAAACTATCAGTTAACACTATTCTATCCATTTCACCTTCATCTACCCTTTCCTTGGAGTAATTAACAGAAGTTCTTGACTGACATTAGGGGCTTTTTATAATTGCATTTTCCAGTCAGACAGGTAATAGCCATTAATGAAAGAACTGAAATAATACAAGTTTAAGCAGCAATAAAAGGTAACCTGCTGCTGGCTACCCTGTGTTTAAGTGCTTTTAACAAATATCATTATGAACTTAAGCTCAGTTTTTAACTATTTAAACTATATTAATTGTTTTAAAATAGTTTTTAACTGTTTTAAAATAGTTTTAATTAGAATAACAAATTGCTATTTATTTAAATATCAACATGTTCTTTTTTTATTAAAGATTAGTGCATATTAAATACTATTTAGTCTTATTTTATACCTGTCATAAGAACATAATAATAGCCTTACTGGATCAGACCAATGGTCCATCCAGCCCGGAAGCCCGTTCTCACAGTGGCCAATTCAGGTCACTAGTACCTGGCCCAAACCCAAAGCGTAGCAACATTCCATGCTACCAATCCAGGGTAAGCAGAGGCTTTCCTCATGTCTAAGACTAGGGACTTTTCTTCCAGGAACTTGTCCAAACTTTTCTTAAAACCAGCCACACTATCCGCTTTTATCACAACCTCTGGGAAAAGCGGATAGCGTAGTCGGTTTTAAGAAAGGTTTGGCCAAATTCCTGGAGGAAAAGTCCATAGGCTGTTGCTAAGACCTGACATTTAGTACATGCTGTCTGCTAGCATGTACTGTACCAAGTTGTAGTGGAAGAGCCCCATAATCATTAATATAACACCTTGATTTACTAATGTTAAAATATTCCCTTGAGTTAATCGGAGCAACTTGAGGTATTATGACCTGTGCGGTACTTACAGGAAACTGGTGTCAGGATTTCTAGAAATGAATCGTAAAAGGTGACCGCTGGACCTGGGGGAAGGGTGAAGATAATGACAGTGAGGAGGGGGGAGTGCGGTAAAGTGAAAGAAGCTGCTTAGAAGAGTTGGCTAGAGAGAGAGAGAGAGACAGTAGCTGTTGGGGCTGGGCTGAGCAATATTTTTTGTGCGCCATTGTTCGCAGATCAGCCTTTTATTTGGTCATCGTTGAAATACGGAAACCGATGTTGCCATGGTTACCAGAAAGCATCTGAGACAATTTTGTTTGCGGTAAACAAAACTCCAGCAGCATATTTTAAGGTGATAGTTCCCTCTCGCTTTGCTTAAAATACACACATCCAATAATTTATTTGAAGTAGTTTGATTGCAAAGAGAATGTGCACTGTTTTCTTTCTTTCTCATGCCCAATTTCAGCAATTACCTTATTTTCCTCTCATGCAGGAGCTTGCCCGTAATGAGACTCGGAGTTGAAGAAGCTGCCTGCTGAGATCATCCTCTTGGCAAGGCCCTGCTTGACTGGCAATTAATCTAGCTCCATACATCAGAATAATGGCACAAGATTGCTCTAATTGACTTGCACTATTCTCACCTCTGGGGGTAACTTTTATTTTTACGTGGGAGATGTTGAGATCTGCGGCCCTGGTCCAAAACTGCTAAAGCCACAGCTTGCAATCCAGCCGAAATGTGTGTCGCTTCTCGTGTATTGTTTTGCACATCTGACGCGCTTCAGGTCAAACTTCCACACGATAGATTGCATTGTTTTTGCATAATGTAGCATTTCCTTACAACCTGTTGGTGTAAGGGTAACGATAGTTATCAGGCCCCATTTCTACCATCTCGGTGAGGCAGGTTATGCTCTCAAAGAATTCTGCATGACATATTATTCAGCATTGTGGAAAGCAATCAGTGTTTCAGTGACTTCTAACAGGCTTGTGAATGATAGAGGATTGTATTGGGCTAATGGCTTCCCCAGGAAGAGAGAAACTTCGCCGCCAGTGTATCGCAAACTGTACGCCTCCTGAGATTTCAGGTGTGCCGCAGTACACTGGGGAAGAGGAGAGATGCCGGCGCTGATGACCGTCTACAGGACGTGCCTCCCGCGAAGAGAGGCACATCCTGTAAGCAATCTCTCGACACCGGCATCTCTTCTCGATGCCGGCCCTTTTCTCCAGCGCAGGGCCCGTTTGAAGGGCCTTTGCGCATGCGCTGACGTCACGCACGCACGCGATGTCAACACGCCAACGCCGAGCCGGGGACACTAGGTTTAGTGTGCCCCGGCTCGAAGCACTCCTATCATGGGGCTCTTGGAGTGGGGAAGGTAGAATATCTCCTACAGGTTTAGCAATCTATAAGTGTTTATGGGTTTTTTTCCCAATTCTTTATTCATTTTTTTTTTAATTTACAATAAGTGTAACAGCATTTGTAACATTTTAAACGCAAATACAACACTTAATATTCTGTTAAAATCCATATCTGAATTTATCCCCCTCCCCCTAATCAATAACATTCTTTAAATTCAAGAAAACCTACCATAAACCCCATTCCTATATACCTTATTTAATATTCAAATAAAAAAAAACCTTCCCCCCTCCCCCCATCCTGGATGTGCATTTTTAAGGGGAAAATCTCCTGAAATTTTCTAAAATTCCCCTGCTGTGTGGCTATTGTCCTTTCCATTTTATAAATGTGACATAAAGAGTTCCACCAGAAACTGTAATTAAGTCTCTTCCAGTTTTTCCAATTACTCGTAATCTACTAGTGTTAAGAACATGAACATTTGTTATCTGAGATCTTTTTTTTTTTCTCAGTGACTCAGCACTGGTTTGAGCTTCTTGTTGAACTGTATTGTAAATGCATTCCATATCTGAAGTACAGTATATTAAACCAAGCTACTGTGAGAGGAGATTGGCTCTGTGGGCAACTAATCAGAATAGGACCCTAACATTCAGAAACATAAAGGTTGAGGTTAGTAGATAGAATGTTATCCTTCCAGGCAGCCAGGCTGAACACATGGCTTGGAAAGCCCATACTTGAGGCCACTACATACACGGACTTTAGAAAATCCCTGAAAACTCAACTATTTAACAAATTCTAAATTCCCATACCCAACTCTTCCTCGCCGTGACCCTTCCACCTTGCCCCCCTAATTCCAAGGCCCGAAACTAATTATACTTTCCACCTTGAATCTCATGTACTGACATAATGTATCTTTATTGTAACCCACCTGCACCCCATGTACTTACAAAACGTATCTTTATTGTAACCCATGTACTGACTAAATGTATCTTTATGGTAACCCACCTGTATCCCATACACTGACAAAATGCACCTTGATAGTAAACCACTTGTATTGTAACCCACTTGCATCCCATGTACTGACTAAACGTATCTTTATTGTAAACCGTTTCTATCCCATGTACTGTCAAATGTATCTTTATTGTAAACCGCTTTGAAATTCACGGTATAGCAGTATATAAGAAATAAATTATTATTATTACTTGCTGAAAAGAAACCTTTGACTGCATGAACTGTCAAAAAAAAGTCTACAAAATCCTGAATGGAGTAGAACTGGTACAAGTGGATCGACTCCGTCAAAAATGACAAACCCTAGGCGACATTCTAGCAGTCTTCAAATCCAAGCTAAAACAAACTGCTTTCAATTCTTAACTCCCACTCACTACCCATTGTATCATTTCCTCTACCAGAATCTCCCCAACCCAATTTCTAATCCACAACTGAACATTGTCTCCTATCACATGACTTTTTAATTTTCTCAGGAGCGTCTCATGAGGAACATTGTCAAAAGCTTTCTTAATATCTAGATAAACTATATCAACTGGCTCGCCTTTATCCATATGTTTATTCACACCTTCAAAAAAGTCAAGCAAATTGGTGAGGCAAGACCTCCCTTGATTGAACCCATGCTGACACTGTCCAATTAAATCATGTTTGTCTACTTGTTACCCCATGTTTCCCCACTTCTGTCCAATCTTCACTGGCTTCCAGTAATTTCCAGGGTCCATTTTAAATGTGCCTGCCTAGCCTTTAAGATCCTGCACGGCATCCTCCCTCCCCTAATTCCACTATCTTGGAACTCCTTGAGTCTTGATTCCTCCAGATCCACCCAAAAACTTTAAACTATCCTTCCCCTCACTAAAAGGCATCCTTCTATGCAGGAAAATTAGGGAAATCTCTCTTCTTCAGAATCACCGAGCTTTGGAATAACCTTACTGCCCCACTACGGAATCTGGGCTCCTTCCAACTATTCTGAAAGCGTCTGAAAACTAGGCTATTCACAAAAATGTAATGTTCTCTTCCCCCCTATACTCAACCTCCAACCCCATTATGCTGTTCCTTCCTTTCATGAAGCTCTTGTAAACCGTGCCGAGCTTTATAATTATGGAGAGGATGCGGTATATAAACTTAAGGTTTAGTTTAGTTACACGGTTATTTTTTTTATAATTTTTCCCATTATTTTGGCCCAGCACTGAAGTCAGGCTTATCAGTCTATAATTTCCCAAATCTCCCCAGAACCCTTTTTAAAAATTGGTGTAACATTGGCCATCCTCCATTCTTCAGGTACTATAGACAATTTTAGCGACAGGTTACAGATAACTAATAGCAGATCAGCTCTTTCAATACCCTGGGATGTATACCATCTGGTCCACTTGTCAATTTAGCTTAGTACATATTCCAGGTACCCTGAGATTTCTTTCAGTTCTTCCACATCATCACCTTTGAAAACCATTTACCGTTCAGATAGCTCTCTTATATCTTCTTCTGTAAAGACTGAAGCAAATAATTCATTCGGTCTCTCCACTATGGTATTATCCTCCCTGAGTGCCCTTTTTGCTCCTTGATCATCCAACAGTCCCATGGATTCCCTGACAGATTTTCTGCTTCTGATGTGCCTTATAAATTTATTAGCATGAGTTTTTGCCTCTTTAGCAAGTTTGTCTTCATGTTCATTTTTAGTTTTCTTGATCAGTGCTTTGCATCTAACTTGCCAGTGCTCATGTCTCTTCTTATTTTCTTCATTTGGATCCTTTTTCCATTCTTTAAAGGATTTTTTTTTTGACTCAGCCTCTTTCAATTCACCTTTTAGCCATGTCGGCTCTTGTTTCTTGTTTCCATCTTTGTTAATTTGTGGAATTCATTTGGTCTGGGCTTCCATGATAGTGTTTTTAAATAACATCCACCTATGGTTTATTGTCCTAACCTTTGTCACCATCATTTTGCTTCTTTATAATCATTTTCCTCTTTTTATAATAGTTGCCCTTTCGAAAATTAAGTGCATCTACCGTAGATTTCTTTAGCAACGTCAATCTAGATACCAGCTCAAATTTGATCACATTATGATCACTGTTTCCCAGCAGGCTCAACACAGATACCTCCTGCATTCCATTGACCAAATATAAAATAGCTCCCCATATTATTGGTTCCTGAACCAGTTGTTCCAAGAAGCCTTCGTTTATAATATCTAGGAATTTTATCTTTCTACCACTCCCTGATGTAACATTTATCCAATGTTGGAGTAATTGAAATTGCCCATTATTATACTGTTGCCCAATTTGCCAGCTTTCCTTATCACTGAAAACATTTTTTCACCTGTCTGCTCATTCTGTCTCAGGGGATAGTAGTATAACCCTACCTGTATATTTCTTCCCTTCACACATGGAATTTCTATCCATATGGATCCCTTACTGGTATCTGTCTTGCAAAATGTTTATTTTGTTTGATTTCATTCTCTCTTTAGCATATAGTGCAAACCCCCCTCCAATTTGATCTACTCTATCCTTATGATATAATTTGTACCCTGATAACACAGAATTCCATTAATTTTCCTCCTTCCACCAGATCTCTGAGTTATCCAAATTTATTACATATTTGATATAACATCTATCAAAGGTTACTAAACTTTAGAAAGGAAAAAGAAAAGAAAGGGGAAGCATTTATAGTTAAAATATCAAGGACAGATCAGACAAAGACATATGGTAACAAAGGGGCCTGTGGGTAAAGATAAGTAAAGTACATTGAGATAAAATAAATTAAAAAGGAGGTAAAAAGGGGCTATATACTCTAACTCTCCTATTTTACTTTTTAGGGTTCTAGCATTTATATACATACACTTCAAATTGTGTTTTTTCCTTGTATCTACAGGCTGCTGAAAAGATGACAGGGATAATTTGAGTCATTTACTCTGCCTTCCTTTTAGGCCCTCCTGGCTTTCTTTCACCATTATTAAAACCTCTCTATTGGGACTCCCTAAATGTCCCATTTCAGTAGTATCCTTCAAGGATATTACACACTGAACCATCTGCTCCTGGGTAAATGTTGGCTTTCCCCCCATCTTAGTTTAAAAGCTGCTCTATCTCCTTTATAAACGTTAACGCCAGCAACCTGGTTCCATCTTGGTTAAGTCAAAGTCCATCCTTTTGGAATATCCCAGCCCTCACCCCTCCCAAAATGGTTGCCTAACAAATCTAAATCACTTTTCTGCTTATCTCTCTCTTATGTAAATAAAGGCTCACCGTGGCATGTTATTGAACTGTTTGCATAAATAATTAGGAAAATGAAATTTTAAAAATTAGGGGCAAGTAAGATCTGTACAAAAGATAATGGAAAATACAATGTCCTTGAAGTATGGCAGACACTATGCCAGTTTTCAGATTGATAAGTATGTCAAATGTATATGTAGGAGCATATAAATAATGATACCCATTCACCAACCAACCATTATGCCAATCCACAGTTGGTTTTCCCCTGAGGGATTTTTTGACAAGCTGTGAGGGAGTCTACAGCATAGATGTGGCCACTCCGCTCAAGAACATTCCCTCATAAAGCCAGAACCACCTTCAAACTCATCTCCCCACCCATGGGGGGAAGCGTCATGGGAGGAGTAGAGCCAGGAGGGGAGGGTTAAAAGCTCAGTGCACAGCTAGGTTAAAGAGTCCCAAGGGAAACAGCGAAGGCCCACTGCATATGTCTCGATCCCATGTCTATGAACTGCAACCACGACAGCCAGGTAGGACAAGTTTAACATGGGGCCTTGAAGAGCTATATTCTTGACCTTGCCAGAGGCAGGCTGGTGAATATTTTTGACAAGAGACCATAGTGCATGACATGGCCAGTAGAAGCAGGACCATGGGAAGATTTTGCTGCAAGGACTACCGTACTGCAGTTTGTTATTTTTCCCCCCCCTCGCCTGTGACACTAACAAGATCCCTCTCACAAGTATTGTTTTCTGTTCCTCTTAACCTGCTGTGTGGCTCTGCTTTATTTGGACTATGGGCCCACTTTCCCTCACTACTACTACTAATATTCATTATTTCTATAGCGCTACCAGACATACACAGTGCCATACAGTCACAAAGAAGAAATAAAACAGTCCCTGCTCGAAAGAGCTTACAATCTAAACAGAGAAGACAAACAGGATGAACACACAGGCCCTAGAATCAGAAAATAATAGTAAATATTGAAGAAGTAAGGCCAGTACTGGGCAGACTTGCACGGACTGTGTCTGTATGGCCGTTTGGTGGAGGATGGGCTGGGGAGGGCTTCAGTGGCTGGGAGGGTGTAGGTAGACTGGAGTGAGCTTTGACGGAGACTTCAGTAGTTGGGAACCTAAGAATAGCACCAGGCAGATTTTTGGACTCTTGCCCAGAAATAGCTAAGGAGACGAAGAAAAAAAAAACCCAACAAATTTTTAGATTGGATCAGGTTGAGCAGACTAGATGGACCATTCAGGTCTTTATCTGCCGTCATCTACTAAGCTACTATGTAGGATGTCATGGATACAGTTAAGGGGAATGGTTAATTAGCTGGCTGGTTTGGAGGGTAGAGAAGTAGGGTTAAGGATTGAAGGCTATATCAAAAAGTTGGGTTTTCAGTCTGCTTTTAAACAAGGGAAGGGAAGGGGCTTGGCGGACAAACTCGGGTAATTTATTCCAGGCAGAGGGGGGCAGCTAGATGGAAGAAACGTGTGCATACGTTTTAGCACCATAAAAATGATATGTTTTATTAGCTTGACAGTAAAGCTTTAAGGGTTTTGTGAATGTATCATGCTACATTTGTTTAACTGTCAAAATTACTTTCCATTCAATATATTTTCCACTTTTCATCTACTATCACTTTCTTTCCTGTTCTCCTGTCTTTTGATTTAAAAAAAGATTTTTCTCTGTAGTATAGAGGAGAGCTTCTGTTTGACGAAGCATCGCCTCATGGATCATTCTTATCAATTTATTATGGAACGAATTATAAGATGGGGAATGTCAATAGCATATTTCTAAGTGACAATTTGAAAAGAGATCAGTTAAGAAATGTTCCTAGAGCTGCCACTTCACTTCCAGCGAGCAGCAGTCCCCGGGCAAAAACAAAACAAAATTGCCAAATCAAAAGTCTTTCAAGCAAAGGGAAACGTATACAGTATATAGTTATCCACTAAAATAGACTGATAGCATCCTTATCACCTCATTTCAGTACAGGAAGTAAATACTGGGTTAGTGTTATTGCAGACTTTAAAGCATATTGAAGTGGTATAAATGCTGTTTGGTTAATTTGATTTTAGCATCAATGTGTTCTAAGCTCTGCTTCCTGTGCCAATAGGCAAGTGAGCTCATTATCACATACAATCATAATAACGAAGTTATTGGCAAGATAATGAGGCTTCCATAAACTCTGATAAATGAAATTAACTACAACTCAAGATCTCTAATAACTTTGTCAGATGGTGCACTGGGAATCACAGACTTGTAAATGTTCAGTCCCAGTATCCCTTACTCTGATACCTAAAAGATGCTGAAACATTGAATTAAGTCCCTAGACTCCCATCTTCTATGTCCCCCTCCTAGTTATTAGGCACCTGCTATTCTGGATGTGGATTTTTTTTCCAAGACGGGAGTAAGTGAGAATAGGCAACTAGCCCTGGAGAGAGCCAGGGCATGGGAAAGGAGGGAACTGAAGAAGGCCCATTGCCAGGGCAGATATTTGAGAAAGGTGTTGGCCCTTCATGAGGGGTAGATTGGAAAATTATTGAGACCTGGCCCATGGCTTCGGGTGGTATTGGGGTCACTGATCAGTCAGTAATTCAAGGTCCTTTGGGAGAAAGGGCGGAACCTAGAATACCAGAATCAGCAGTCTCTAAACTAAACTAAAACTTAGTTTTATAGACCGGGTCTTCAACCAGAAGGAGCTCAACTCGGTTAACAATAAAGTAGACATAATACTTAAACATAAGAAGAATGCAGCTGAAATGACATAGGGCTAGATTCACAAAGCAAACCAATCATTTACCGATCGGTTTGAGAGCCCTTTGCTACCTGATCTCCTTCCGACCCGATTCACTAAAGTGTTTAGCGATCCCATCCCGATCCGTGCATGCAAATGAGGGCCTGCCTCCAATCGCCCACGGATCGGACACGGATCAGAGGGTTAGTGAATCTAGCCCTTAGGCCCTCTTTTACTAAGGTGCACTAACCGATTAGCGTACGCTAAACGCTAATGCATGCATGTTAGTCTATGGACACATTAGCGTTTAGCGCACACTAATTTGATTAGCACGCTCTAATTGGTTAGTGCACTTTATTAAAAGAGGGGGTTAATTTCCAAAATGTTTGGAAAACAAAAAAGTTTTCAGAGCTTTCCGGAATACGACGAAGGGGCCTAAACCTCTAAGTGTAAGCGGTAACTTATTCCAAAACTCAGTTAGTTTGAAGACGAAAGAATGACTGAATCTCTTGAAAGATCTGTTTTTACCCCTAATGGAAGTAAATGGAAGTTTTAATTTTTTAGGGCTTCTAGCAAGATGAGATCTATGCACATTCCAGTCTAGAGGGATCAGGGTGATAAAGATGCTGAATAGAATCTTAAATGCAATTCAAACGCAGTTGAATTGGATTCTAAGGTACACTGGAAGCCAGCGTAATTTCTTAAGCAATGGGGGTTACGTGATTGAATTTACTCTTACTGAAAATAAGCTTAGCAGCGGTATTCTATATCAACTGAAGCCTCTGCAAATTTACCTTTGAAAGACCCAGATATATTGAGTTACAGTAATCCAACCTTGACAAGATAATTGACTGAACCAATACCGAAAAGTGTTGCTGATGAAAGAATGCTCTCACTCTTCTCAGGATAAGGAGACTGAAGAAACACTTTTTAACAAGAGAATTTAATTGATCCTTAAATGTAAGAGATGAATCAATGACAATACCCAATATTAGCGAAGAAAACTCAATTTTCAAAGATTCTTCTGAATCGTAAGATCACAGCAGAAGGAAGTGAGTCTAGCTTTGGGCCAAACCATAAAAGCTTGGTCTTAGTAGCATTTAATTTTATCTATCCCTTTTCAACTTTAGAGAGTGCCCTCTTGTTCTCCCTACCTTGGAGAGGGTGAACAATCTGTCTTTATCTGCTAAGTCTATTCCTTCAGTATTTTGAATGTTTTGATCATGTCCCCTTTCAGTCTCCTCTTTTCAAGGGAGAAGAGGCCCAGTTTCTCCAAACTCTCTCTAGCCCCTTAACCATTTTAGTCGCTCTTCTCTGGACTCTTTCGAGTAGTACTGTGTCCTTCTTCATGTATGGCGACCACTGCTGGATGCAGTACTCAAGGTGAGGCCGCACCATAGCACGATACAGCGGCATGATAACCTTCTCTGATCTGTTCGCGATCCCTGAAGGGGCATATATTCTTTATAAGTTTTTCTATTCTTGCTTATGTAAAAGGAACTTCTGAAACAGTTAACATTTTGCCAAGGAAAAAAAACCACAAGGCCTTTTCTTTTTGTGTTCTGAGCTCTGTGTCTCCATTGTGTTCTGTAGTTCTTGTTTTGATAAGAAACATTTGTTACAAGAAACATTGCTAGACCTTAGACAGGACAATATTATATGCCATAATGGAAACTTTCCACTATTTCCCCCTCCCCTTATGTTTGCTACCTTTTTCTAGTTGCTTTTATGTATCTTGTTACCATATATGGTCTTTCCTACAGTCATATGCTAAAAAAACTGATCCATGTGAAATGCTATAAAAGATAGATGCAGTACTCAGAATAAAGAAGAGAGCGAGACATCTTTTTGCCTATTTGCATGTGCGTTTGTGTGTGTGTGATTTCTTTCTAACGAGGTGTCCTCGGATGCATCTGTAGTCAGGACTGCAGAACGAGGCTAATACAATTTGGGATCTGGTCGTTTCAATCCCATTCTTAATCATTTCTAGCATTCTGTTTGCCAATTTTGCCACCACCGCGCATTGCACGGACAGCTTCATCGACTTGTCGATAAGAACTCCCAAGTCTCTTTCTTGGGAGGTTTCTCCAAGTACCGCCCCGGACATCCTGTATTCATGCATGAGATTTTTGTTACCGACATGCATCACTTTACACTTATCCACATTGAACCTCATTTGCCATGTCGATGCCCATTTCTGGAGCTTGATTATGTCACATTGCAAATCTTCGCTATCCCCCTGTGTCTTCACTACTCTGAATAACTTTGTATCGTTCACACATTTAATCACCTCACTCATTGTACCAATGTCCAGATCGTTTATGAAGATGTTGAAGAGCATGAGTCCAAGCACCAAGCCCTGCGGCACTCCACTGGTGATGCTCTTCCAGTCCGAGTATTATCCATTTATCCCTACTCTCTGTTTCCTATGCTTCAGCCAGTTTATAATCCACGTGAGTATTTCACTCTCAATTCCATGGCTCGCAATTTTCCAAAGTAGTCGTTCATGTGGAACCTTGTTGAACACCTTCTGAAAATCCAGATATACAATGTCAACCGGGTTGCCTTTGTTTATCTGCCTGTTTATTCCCTCGAAGAAGTGTAGCAAGTTTGTTAAACAAGATCTGCCATTGCTGAAACCGTGCTGGCTGGTCCTCATCAGGCCATGTCTGTCAAGGTGATCAATGATGCGGTCCGTTATCAGCGCCTCTACCATCTTTCCCAGTACCAAGGTCAGACTCACTGGACTGTAGTTTTCCGGATATCCCCTCAAACCTTTTTTGAAGATTGGCATAACATTTGCCACTTTCCAGTCTTCTGGAATCTTTCCTGATTTGATCGATAGATTGGCTATTAGTTGAAGCAGTTCAGCTATAGTCCCTTTCAGTTCCTTCATGACCCTCGGATGGATGCCATCCGGTCCCAGGGATTTATCACTCTTAAGCCTATAAATCTGCCTGTATACCTCTTGTAGACTGACCGTCAACCCTGTCAGTTTCCCGTCTTCATTTCCAGCATATAGCCTGATGGGTTCTGGTAAGCTCTGTATATCCTCTTCGGTAAATACAGATGCAAAAAATGTGTTCAGTTTGTCGGCAATTGCTTTGTCCTCATTTAGCACTCCCTTTATTCCATGGTCATCCAATGGTCCCACCGCTTCCTTTGCTGGTCGTTTTCCCTTAATATATTGAAAGAACGGCTTGAAGTTTTTTGCCTCCTTGGCTATTTTTTCCTTGTAGTCTCTTTTGGCTCCTTTTACAGCCTTATGACACCTGCGTTGATGTTTGTGCTTATTCCAGTTTTCATCCGTTCTTGACCTTTTCCATTCCTTAAACAAAGTGTTTTTTTGTCTCTGATCGCTTCCTTCACCTCTACAGTGAGCCACGCCGGTTCCTTGTTCTTTTTCCTCTTGGATCCCATGTTGATACGTGGTATATATAGATTTTGCATCTCGGTGACTGTGTCCTTAAAAAGGGACCAAGCTTGCTCTAGCGTTTTTACAGTGCTTATCCTCTTCTTAATCTTCTTCCCCACCTATCAAAATTCTAAGCGATATACATAAACTTTAAAAATGGGGGAATACATATTAAAATAATTGACTAAGCCAAACAGGAAACACGAGGGAAAGGGATGAACTACAATATAATCGAAGAAAAGAACATAGTAGGAGAGGACAAAAGGGAAGGTGAGAGATATTCAAGATTGCCTTTATGTAGTCTAGGAAAGTAACAAAATTAGTGCTCGAAGGCATCTCTATATAAGAAGCTTTTAACGCTCCTTTGAATTTATCAATGTTGGATTCATCCCTGAGATGTGAGGTTAGAGAGTTCCAGATAAAGGGTGGAGTAATAGGAAATGAGGTTGTACGTGGGTGTGGAAAGTCTTAAGAGAAGGGGACAAAAGTAAGTTTTAATGTGAGGATCTAAGACAGGGGTGGACAACTCCGGTCCTCGAGGGCCGGAATCCAGTCAAGTTTTCAAGATTTCCCCAATGAATATGCCTGAGATCTATTTGCATGCGCTGCTTTCAATGCATATTCACTGGGGAAATCCTGAAAACCCGACTGGATTCCGGCCCTTGAAGACTGGAGTTGCCCACCCCTAATCTAAGAGATCTCGAGGGAGCGTGTAGGATGAACAGTCTATCAATAAAGGCAGGCTGTCTAACTTGAAGTGTTTTAAATGTTAAGAAGAGCAATTTTAAAGGTAATTTTATGAGGAATGGGAAGCCAGTGAGCGCATTTAAGCAGGGGGGAGGATCCCTATACTATGTTAATATTTAAAATCTAAGCTGTAGGAGAAGGGGACACTTTTCACCTGCAATCTGTCCACATGAAATAAAAAAAAGGGTAGTCTCATAAGTTTATCCGCGTAAAAAATAACTTCTGTGGTTGAAGCAAGGCCTTGAAACAGTAAGTCTTCTTGTTTCTCAGTATTATAAATTATTTTGCTCATCGGTATGATTTATTTCGAAAAACTAATGTTCTGAATTTTTATGTCTTCGATACTTTGAAATGCACGTATTATAGTATCTATCCAGACACTTTTGGGTTTGTTTACCCTTATCGTGTTTTCAGAGCTAACATCATAATTACGTCCTGAGACACAGTGTAAGAGTCCTTACATCCGGGGCTAGACACTAACACAATTTCAGCTCAAAGACATGCTAGAAATACGAGTATCTCTTCAAACAAGCAGTCTGTAGACCCCATGGCAATGAGTCAGCATGCGTACAAGTTATTGGCCAATTCTGAGGACAAAGACACAGGTGGGAGGCTGGAAACAGATCTAGTGCAGAGGATGCTTTTGTTACAGAGTAGCAGGATGCATGCAGATGTATGCTACAAATTAAAATTATTTCAAGAGATCATACTTCTCATATCTTTTTATGAGCAGAGGAGCTCCTGCAGGGATGTGAACAAACATATATGGAGTGATATAAAACAGTGCTGGGACTTTATAAATCTAGAAGGGTATATATTACCTGACAATGATAAAGTAAAGAAAGAAGGATTAGGGGACCCAAAGAGGCAATTTGCGAAAGGCTGCATAATGAGAAATGTCTGGGTTATTGATAAAGGGATATGTGCATGTATATTGGACCCGGGGGGGGGGGGGGGGCGTAATTTCATAAATCATTCTCCACATGTGAAGTGTGTTTTGCAGGTTGGAAAGGGTTTTAGACATTTTTGCAGCCAAATAAATGCATAGAAGTACCTACATTGACAAGGTGGTGCATGTTTTTTTTTTTTGTTTTAATTCATTATATTCAATAGTACTACTACTACTAGTAATTATTTCTATAACACTACCAGACATACAGCGCTGTACAGAATCACAAAGAAGAAAACAGTCCCTGCTCGAAAGAGCTTACAATCTAAACAGGCAAGACAGACAAACAGGATGTCATGGATACAGTTAAGGGGAACGGTTAATCAGCTGGCTGGGTTGGAGGGCAGAGGGGAGTGCAGGACAATCAAGCCATTGTGACATCACTGATGAGGTTGGCTCTTATTGGTGGAATGAGGCATTATGACATCACCAAAGACTGAAACTCTTCACACTACTACTACTATGAATTATTTCTATAGGGCTACCAGAAGCACACAGCACTGTACAGAGTCACAAAGAAGACAGTCCCTGCTCAAATGAGCTTACAATCTAAACAGACAAACAGGATGTCATGGATACAGTTATGAGGAATGGTTAATCAGCTGGCTGGATATAGCTTTATATCCCAATTTCAAACAGCATACATTTAAATAGCACTAAGGACATGGGAAGGACGCACTGGGGGCACTAAGGATATGGGAAGGAGGCACTGGGGGCCCTAAGGACATGGAAGGAGGCACTGGGGGCCCTAAGGACATGGGAAGGAGGCACTGAGGGCACTAAGGACATGGGAAGGAGGCAATGGGGGTCCTAAGGACATGGGAAGGAGGCAGTGGGGGCCCTAAGGACATGGGAAGGAGGCACTGAGGGCCCTAAGGACATGGGAAGGAGGCACTGAGGGCACTAAGGACATGTGAATGAGGCACTGGGGGGCCCTAAGGACATGGGAAGGACGCACTGGGGGCACTAAGGACATGGGAAGGAGGCACTGGGGGCACTAAGGAAGGAGGCACTGAGGGCACTAAGGACATGGGAAAGAGGCAATGAGGGCACTAAGGAAGGAGGCACTAGGGGCACTAAGGACATGGGAAGGAAGGAGGGAGGGAATAGAAAGGGACAATTGTTGGGCCTGAGTGCAGAAAGAAAGCAATGAAAGAAAGGATACACAGTCAGAAGGAAACACAACCAGAGACTCATGAAATCACCAGACAGCAAAGGTAGGAAAAATGATTTTATTTTCAGTTTAGTTATCAAAATTTGTCAGTTTTGAGAATTTATATCTGCTGCCTATATTTTGCACTATATTTGTCTTTTTATAGTTACTGAGGGGACATTGCATATTTTAAAGTCATCTGCCTTGACATCTTTACCCCCCCCCCCAAATATAAATGATGATTAACATTTTCTATACGTATAGTGTGCTTTGTAGTTTTAAAAACATTTTATGGTTACCATTATGAATTATAAAATCATACAACCCAGCGGTATATGTCACAATCACAAAAATACTGTAAAATACCACTTATATAGAACAATACACATCAGTATTGTTAAACCCTAACACTGTAGGGCTTGCTAAACGGCCTCAGAGATGGAGCCTACGCACAGCCATACAATCACAAGCTGGGATGATCCGCGTAGATGTAATACTCCTGCTCCAATCATTGGCCAATAAATACTTGTTTTAACTTTTTTTGTGCTATTTTTTAAAGCTAATATAAACCCTTCACCAATCACTACTAAAGATATAGTGCGTTTTCAAAAAAATCTTCAGCGAATACTGTGCATATTGTCCAAATTTGAAAAACTAGACCACACAACTTATCTTTTTTGTTGAATAGTCTTCGCTGTGGGAGTCTTTTTTTTAAAACCTCAGTTAGTTCATGTCCGAGACATCGCGCCGCGTTGTGGGGGCGTTGTGGGGGGTGTGGTGGGTTATAACCCCCCACATTTTACTGAAAACTTAACTTTTTCCCTGTTTTTAGGGAAAAAGTTAAGTTTACAGTAAAATGTGGAGGGTTACAACCCCCCAAACCCACTATAACGCCGGCGCGATGTCTATTAAGTAAAGTGGGGGGGGGGGTTCCCCAACAAAACCCCCCGTCGGAGCCCCTAAAAACTGTAATTTTGAGCGGCGCGCGCCTCCGTCTTGCGCTCAGTTGTCGGCACGTGCCTTTGTCTTTTGCGCCGTTGTCTATGAACCAAGCGATCTAAGTGACTGTGCAGATCATGGAGTTTAACACTCACGTTACAGCCAAGCCTGTTGAAATGAGAGAACATATGCTCTACTGCTTGTGCGTAGTTGTCTGTCTTCTTGTTGCCAAGAAAGTTTTTCACGAGAACAAGTGAAGACCAGGCGCGTGATTTCGATTTCATTCACGGATGCTATGAAATGTGGGTCATTTAGAAGTTGTCTGATCTGCATTCCTCGGCGTCTGTCTTTAGGCACCGGCTATAGAATCCGGACCTTAGCGCACACCTTCACCGAATAGGGCTTAAGCGCCCTGCTGTCACTTTCACAGGTAAGTGCACGCTACACAAGCTTAAATGATGGTCTCGCTGTTATTTGGGATTCTGCCAGGTTATTGTGATCTTGATTGACCACTGTTGGAAGCAGGACACTGGGGTGTAAGAGGCTTGTCAATGACAAGGAAATCAGGATTCATCATAAGAAAATTGGAAATATGATGTTCTCGGTAGTGGGCGCTCAACTCTGGCATTCCCTTCCTGGGGTTATGAGACTATAAAGACAGGGCATGTTTCAGGAAACAACTGAAAACTCATTTGTTTGTCGATGCGTTCATGTTAGAGGTCTGCACGGGAACGGGGATCACGGGAATCCCCCCTAACCCACGGGACTCCCCTCTGGCCCACGGGACTCCCACAGGGACCCTCCTCTAGCCAACGGGACTCCCACGGGGATGGAAGGCTTTGGAAGCAAGGTTCGTCCATCCTATATAATAAAAGACTAAGCGCACATGCGCACTTAGGATTTCGTGTTGCCTGCCGCTGTGGTGTGTGTTCCGTGGCAGCCAACCCAGCGGCAGGTAACATTCTGGCCACTCCCCTCCTCCCGTCCTCACTCACCCTGGAAGCAAGGCAGGGAACACACCTCGGCCCTCACTCGCCGCCGCCGCTGCTGCTGATCCTCCTGTAAAGAGCAGCCTGCGATGGTGGCCGGCTTTAGCGAACCTCGCAGGCTGCTCTCCAACTCGGTAGCACGTTCCCTCTGACGCGATCCCGTGCATCAGAGGGAATGTGCATCAGAGGCTGGAGAGCGGCCTGCGAGGTTCGCTAAAGTCGGCCACCATCGCAGGCTGCTCTTTACAGGAGGATCAGCAGCTGAGAGGAGCCGCCGCCGGCACTTTTAGAACTTAAAACAAAAATCTTCGGCCGCAGCAGGCCAGCCCGCGGGAAGGGAAGGGGAGGGGCTGAACGGAGCAGGCCAGATTGCAGGGAGGGGCCGAACGGAGCAGGACAGCTCAGGTAAGAGAAGGGAATTGCTTTAGCAGGGACCTGGAGGGGAAGGGAAACATCACTGCTGCTTCTGCAAAGGAAAGTGGGGGGGGGAGAGAAGGGAATGGGGGGTGGGGGAAAATGCTGCTACTACTTCATAGGGATCTGGAGGGGAAGGGAAATACCGCTGCTGCTTCTGCAAAGGAAAGTGGGGGGGGGAGAGAAGGGAATGGGGGGTGGGGGGAAATGCTGCTATTACTTCACAGGATCTGGAGGGGAAGGGAAATATCACTGCTGCTTCTGCAAAGGAAAGTGGGGGGGGAGAGAAGGGAATGGGGGGTGGGGGAAAATGCTTCTACTACTTCACAGGGACCTGGAGAGGAAGGGAAATACCGCTGCTGCTTCTGCAAAGGAAAGTGTGTGTGTGGTGGGGAGAGAGACAGAAAGAAATACAGACAGACAAAGGAGGCCAGGGAGAGAGAGACAGACAGAAATAAAGACAGACAGGGGACCAGAGAGACAGACAGAAAGTAAGACAGACAGACAAAGGGTGCCAGGGAGAGAGAGAGAAAAATAGCAGGAGGGAGAGAGACATAAAGAAAGGAAGAAAGAGACAGGAGCAGGGAGAGAGACATAATAAAGACAGACAGACAGGCATATATTCTAGCACCCGTTAATGTAACGGGCTTAAACACTAGTATAATATAATGGACACGTCAGCCTTAGTAAAAGAGGGGGTTTATAAGTTAATTACCTGAACAGAAAAACAAAAAAAGGGTTCCACCAAAGAGATTCCACAAGGAAAACAGCAGCGCAAACACAAAAGAACCTGTGGAATTGATAAACCTGTCAGAAATAATTGCTGCTTTTTATGGGGACAGGCAGGGATGGAGGTAATTCCTTGCGGGGATGGGTGGGGACGGAGAGGATCCTGACAGGGACGGGTGGGGATGGAGAAGATCCTGGCGGGGACGGGTGGGGACAGAGAGGATCCTGGCGGGGATGGGCGGGATTTCTATCCCCGCACAACTCTGTAGTTCATGTAACATGGATTGACTGTAGGTTATCACACTGCCCCAATGAGCCAGTGGAAGGATGTTATACAATAACTTGTATATTTTGAATTTACTATTCTGCAATGTAGTTGTTATTTTTTTAGATGTGTTTATGGTTTGTCATTTTGTTATATATGTTATTTTGTACATCACTTTGATTGTAAATGATTTATGGCAGATTAAGGCCAAATGGCCCATCCAGTCCTATGCATGGAACTACTGCTTCATAAGAGAGACAAAAAAACCCATGCTGAAATCATAATTAACAGAATGTGTGATGACAACTTATAATGGGGTCTTAGCCTATAGGAAGAGGAGATGCAAATGTTAAGAGCCTTTACCAATAGGGAGAGGAGGAGATGGTGGATGTTCTGGATGAGCCATTTTGCCTTTATCTACCATCATGTTTCTACAACCATAAAGCTCTATGACCTCACAATGCAGGTGAAAAGTGCCTTAGCCTATAGGAAGAAGAGGAGATAGTGGATGCTGGGAATGGGCAGATTGGATGGGCCATTTGGCCTTTATCTACCATCACGTTTCTATGTTTGTTGGAAGCACATCCTGCCTATGTCTGGTGCTTGCCCGAGTGGCACAGTGATTCTGGAGGGCAAGACTTGACACATGCCAGTGTAGGTCGCTCCCAATGTTTCTTAATGCTCTGATGGAGACATTGGAGGGGGGGGGACAGGTGGTAGGGGTATTGAAACATGTGCTGTGCCCGAGTCACAGGAGCATCAGGGCATCTGTCTCCTCTTGGCGCCGCAAAAGTTCTACCTGACAGAAATATATATCTTTTCTTTCCATCATGGTCTTTGTGTTTTTTGGACGTTTTCTGATTGACATTTATTCCTGCATTTGGATGTCTTATTGTCACATCAGGACCTAGGGTTCCTTTTATTAAGCCGCACTAGCGGTTTAACGCGCGTAATAGCGCACGTTAAACCGTCGGCCGCGCTAGCCGCTACTGCCTCCTCTTGAGCAGGTGGTAGTTTTTAGGCCAGCATAGGGGTTAGCGTGTGATGAAAAGTCACGTGCGTTAACCCCGCTAGTGCGGCTTGATAAAAGGAGCCCCTAATGTCTGACTGGAATTTATTTTATTTTTAAATTTAATTTAACCCCCTCTTTTACTAAGGTGTGCTAACCGATTAGCGCATGTTAAACGCTAACACGTCCATAGACTAACATGTTAGTGTTTAGCACTGTCCCAAAGATAATGCAGTTAACCTTAGTAGTAAATCAGAGCCCCTCCCTTCTCTACCTAATCAGCAGACACAATGGCTAAAAACTAGTAAGTCAGAAATACAGGCTCTATACCACCCTAAAACACAGTATTTTAAACAAAAATGCAGGCTCTATAACAATCAGTGGCTACCCTAAAACACAGGATTTATAACAGGATTTTCCCTACTTTAGTCACCCTGAGCCACAGGCACCAGGATTTAATTAGAGTTAATAAAGTCTTACCCTTATTCCTATGAAGAGGAAGAGGAAATAAGATTTAGCAGAGGAAAGAGAAGGGTTTATTTTTTTGTGCTTTTTTGGTGTTTTTTTAAGTAAGAAACAGGGAGGAGGAGAAGAGAAATTAAGCAGATATAATGCTGAAAACCAGTGAAAAGAGCAGAATATGAAATGTTGAGCAACTTATTTTATTGAAGTTCACAGGGCAGCCTTGTTCATAGCACTGTCCCAAAGATAATGCAGTTAACCTTAGAAGTAAATCAGAGCCCCTCCCTTCTCCACCTAATTAGCAGACACAATGGCTAAAAACTAGTAAGTCAGAAATTAGGCTCTATACCACCTAAAACACAGTATTTTAAACAGAAATGTAGGTTGTATAACAAATCAGTGGCTACCCTAAAACACAGGATTTATAACAGGATTTTCCCTACTTTAGTCACCCTGAGCCACAGGCACCAGGATTTAATTAGAGTTAATAAAGTCTTACCCTTATTCCTATGAAGAGGAAGAGGAAATAAGATTTAACAGAGGAAAGAGAAGGGTTTATTTTTTTGTGCTTTTTGGTGTTTTTTTAAGTAAAAAACAGGGAGGAGAAGAGAAATTAAGCAGATATAATGCTGAAAACCAGTGAAAAGAGCAGAATATGAAATGCTGAGTAACTTAGCTTTTAGAAGTTCACAGGGCAGCCTTGTTCACAGCACTTTCATTATTTAATTGTTACATTGTAAATCGCTTAGGTCAGTAAAATGCTAGCGTGGTATAACAAAATCTTAATAAACAAACATATTGTAAATGCCTCGCTTAAGGGATCTTTTACTAACGCGTGCTAGCCGATTTAGCACGCTCTATCCGATTTAGCGCGCTAATTGATTTAGTGCACGCTAAATGCTAACACGTCCGTAGAATATAATGGGCTGGTTAGCATTTAGCGTGCTCTAAATCAGTTAGCACGTCTTAGTAAAAGACCCCCTTAAGTACCACATTTAAGTATTATTCCCATCTAATTTACCAAGAAGCTGTTTCTGCAGTGGCCTGCGCTAAAAACGCTAGTGCGGTTTTGTAAAGGAGGGGGGAAATGGAGTGGAAATATAGTTTCTTTTTTTAGCCATAACTATCAAGTTTCTTCTAATTCCTTTCAAATATAGAGGAGATCATTTGACGAAAACTAAGGGGTCCTTTTACTAAGGCGCGCTAGTGCGTCTTAGCGCGCACTAAATGCTAACGCGTCCATAGGATATAATGGACACATTAGCATGTGTTACCATTTAGCACATGCGTGCTAGTGCGTCTTAGCGCGCACTAAATGCTAACGCGTCCATAGGATATAATGACACGTTAGCATATGTTACCATTTAGCACATGCGTGCTAGTGCATCTTAGCGTACACTAAATGCTAACGCGTCCATAGGATATAATGGACACGTTAGCATGTGTTACCATTTAGTACATGCGTGCTAGTGCGTCTTAGTGCGTGCTAAATGCTAACGTGTCCATAGGATATAATAGATGTGTTAGCATTTAGCACGCGCTAAGACGCACTAGCGCGCCTTAGTAAAAAGCCCCTAAGTTTTTATTTTATTAAAGTGTACCTGCCTTATTTCCTATTGTATTTTCACAAGCGTATTATTTAAACAGGAGCCCATGTCAATTTTTTTTTTGTATAAATAAAACATTAAATTCATAAAGTGTTAAAGTTTTAATGTGTTCTTGTCTGCTTTTCCAGGTGTAATTTGCTATCCCCAAATTCTTGTGGCATCATTTTTTCATAACTGCAAGCACCTAGGGGCACAAAGATAATCCCTTAGCCCCTGCAATGTCAACAGTGCAACAATTTAAATGTAATTAATCAAATGCAAGAAATGATGAGAGGTTATGTGTAGCATAATGCATAATTAAACTTGTTTGTGGTTTCCTGCATAATTTATAAAGTCAGTCTTGTGAATAACTATAATATGTAAATATTTATTTGTTTATTTTTTGACAGAGAAAAGGCTACATCTGGTAAGACACTGAAATGTCAAATATGCTATTTTTTTTTTTTCAAGTGACCGAAAATGTTTATTTATTTATTTATATATTTTAGGCCCACCTAGCAAAGTGATCTAAGCCAGTGTTCTTCAACCTTTTGACACCTATGGACCGGCGGAAATAAAATAATTATGTTGTGGACTGGCACCGGTCCGCGGACCGGCAGTTGAAGAACACTGGGCTAAGTCGTGCCCATCTCCACTCAATCTCCTCCCCAGATCCCGCCCCCATAATAGTATTAATTGTAACACCATTTTTTCCATTCATTTTTCATATTTACACACATACAGTATAATCGTATTTACAACACATAATGGTTAACCACAAAATTAAAATACACAAAGCAAACTGTACGCTTTTCAACATTCATTCCTACCAGAAAACAGATAACACCATGCAAATGCAGGACCAAAAACTAAAAGTGCTAATATTCACAAACAAACCCTAAGATGCAAGACTCGGCAAGCAGTACAACCCCAGAGGAAAAGAAACAAATGCATTTCTTCCTGAACAGACAGCAGATGTAAATCAATCACTAAATAGAAAACACAAAAAAAGCATTCCCCCTACCGTTGTTGTCTCTCTCCTTCCATGCTGTGCCTTGCCTTCTGGCCTGCCCCCCGGTGTTATCTTTGGGCCGGTCCACAGTGCGGTCAACGTGGCGTCTTCAGGCCGGCTCCCTGAGTGCTGCAGTGAACAAAGCTGTGGGCCTCATCTGGAAGCCTTCTCTCTGACATTGCGATGTCAGAGAGAAAGCTTCCGGTTCAGGCGCAGGACGCGTGTAGGACCCTTTTCCCACAGCTTTGTGCACTGCAGCACTCAGGGAGCCAGCCCGAAGACGTCGCGTTGATCGCACCATGGACCGGCGGCTGAAGAACACTGTCTTGTGCCCGATGGACGTGCTAGTCCTGTGGACCGGCAGAAAATTTCTGCGGACCGGCACCGGTCGAACACTGATCTAAGCAGTTTTCAATCAGATACTGAAGCATTTTTCCCTAACTCTCCTACCGACTCTTTTACTAAGGTGCGCAAGCAGAATTAGCACGCGCTAATTGATTTAGCGTGGATTAATCGATTAGCAAGCGCTAAATGCTAATACATCCATAGAATATAATGGGCACATTAGCAATTAGCGCACGCTAAATCAGTTAACACGCCTTAGTAAAAGGACCCCTAGTGGAATCACTATCTAATGTAGCTGTTGCAATGGGGGGGGATTAAGTGACTTGCCAAGGGTCACAAGGAGAAGGTGGGTTTGAACTAGAGGTCTGCACGGGAACGGGGATCGTGAGAATCCCGTGGGTCCTGCAGGAATCTCCCCCTAACCCACGGGACTCCCACGGGGACCCCCCTCTGGCCCACGGGACTCCCACGGGGACCCCCCTCTAGCCAACGGGACTCCCACAGGGATGGAAGGCTTTGGAAGCAGGGTTCGTCCATATAATATTATGGACACGTCAGCATTAGTAAAAGAGGGGGTTTATAAGTTAATTGCTTGAACAGAAAACAAAAAAAGGGTTCCACCAAAGAGATTCAAAAAGGAAAACAGCAAAAGAAACTGTGGAATTGATGATCCTGTCAGAAGTAATTGCTGCTTTTTATGGGGACGGGCGAGGATGGAGGTAATTCCTTGCGGGGACGGGTGGGGATGGAGAGGATCCTGACGGGGACGGGTGGGGACGGAGAGGATCCTGGCGGGGACGGGCGGGGACGGGTGGGATTTCTGTCCCCGTGCAACTCTCTAGTTTGAACTCACAATCTCAGGGTACTGAGGCTTTAGCTTTCACCACTGCACCAGTCTAGAAATCAAAATGTAGTGAAAGTGAACCAACCATATTATATTATGGAAGTTAAAGACTATCAAAAATTATTTTGATTTCCTAGCTTTTAGACTGTTGGTGCAGGCATTGGCATTATCCATATTGGACTACTGTAATATTGTCTACTTGGGCGCACCGAAGAAAGTTGTAAAAAAATTAAGAATAGTGCAGACCACGGCTGTTCGTCTGATATTCGGACTAAAGAAAAGTAATCATATCAGCCCTTATTACTGATCGCTGCAATGGTTGCCAGTGGAGGCACAAGTAATGTTTAAATTCTCATGCCTCTGTTTCAAGCCAGTTTGGGGACTGGCACCTACATACCTGCTATCTCATTTTGTGTAATATAACCCTGTGCGGATAACCAGGAACTGCAACCTATTTGCTTACCCGAAGATTTTAGGCTGCAAACCTGGGTCTTATTTAGACAGGATGCTTGCTTTTCACGCAAGCAAACAACAGTCCTGGTTGGGTAATTATATCAGCGGAGCCATGCGGTCCTATGGCGCTTTTAGAAAAAGAAATTAAGACAGTATTATTTGATAAATTCATTTCTTAATCTGTACTTTTATCTTTACTTTTTAAACATAGCTAATCTTATTCTATCAATTTTAAACTTTTAATGTCTTTTATACAACAAGCTGTATTCATTTTTTACTATTTTGTATTTCACTGATTGTCCAGTTTTTCTCTTTTGTGGAAACCGCCTAGAATTCTTTTGATTAACAATAATAATAATAATACCTTTATTTTTGTATCCCGCCATACCCGGAAGAGTTCTAGGCGGTTCACATCAATTAAACAAGGTTACAAGTGGTTTACATCAGTTGAGCGGGGTTACAAGCGGTTCAATAACAAATTGATCAGAGTTGCCAGGGGGGGGGTGAGGGAAGGATGTGGAGGGGAGAGGGGATGTTAGATGGAAGGGGCGTTGGGATCCTGGTCTTGGAAGAGGCGGGTTTTGAGTAGTTTTCTAAAGCCGAGGTAGTTGGGGGCCTTGAGGGCCATTTGGGATAACCATGGGTTTAGCTTAGTGGCTTGGAAGGCGAGGGTTTTGTCGAGGAATTTTTTAGAGTGGCAAAGTTTGAGGGAGGGGTAGGCGAATAGTTGGATTCTGCGGGAGTCCTTGATGCTGTGATTTAGGGCGAAGTGAGGGATGAGGTGGTATAGAAAAATAAAGTTATGTTATGTAAGTTTATTGATAAATATGAAGAAGGCTATAGGATGTTGTCACTTCCCCTGTTTTTTGCCACATGCTTATGACATGGATTGGCCACCGTGAAGACGGAATACTGGGCTAGATGGAGCATTGGTCTGACCCATTAAGGTTATTCTTATGTTATGATACTCTCTCACAATATTAAAGTCATTTTAAAACCCAGAGTCCCACCCAAGGGGGAAATGTCACAGGAGGGATGGAGCCAGGACAGTATGATCCAGAAAGTATAGAAACCTGGGGCACAGCTAAGTTAATAATAATTTAAGTTAATAATAAGTTTGGTTTGAAGAAGTTGGATCACGAGACACCTTCCTATCGACTCTTACACTGGCCACCGATGGAGGCACGTGTGAAATTCAAGTTTGGTTGTTTTTGCTTCAAGGTACTCTATGGCTTAGCCCCTAAATACATAACAGACCTTTTCTCTTTCTCAACCAACAGACACAAGCGAAGCTCACACCTGAACTTCGTTTCTCCACCGGTTAGAGGTTGTAAATTTAAAAGTCATCATCAACATCTTCTCGCACATCAAGCAGCATTAGGGGGTAAAGACCTTGAACAATTGCTTGTGCCTACTACCTATGGAGAATTCAGGAAACGCCTGAAAACACATCTATTCCTGAAATACTTAGGAGACCAACCCATTCAATCTTTGTCCTTAACAACCGAGCGCAAGAATCACCTGTCGCTAAATCTGTACTTTGTTTGTTCATTCAATCTGTAACATTTCTAAGCATTGTAAACCGCATAGAACTTCACAGTCCTGCGGTATATAAACTGTTATTATTATTATTATTTAATAATAATAATAATTTTTTTTTGTATACCGCCATACCCAGGGAGTTCTAGGCGGTTCACAGCAGATAGATTCAATACAAACAGTACAGTTGAGGTTGACTACAAAAACGAGCAAAGCAATTATAAAAAGTAACATGCTGGTTATACGTCTACAATTTAAGTGAAGGGTGCAAAAAAAAAAAAATGCAACATGTACAAAGAGAACAAAGTACAATAAGTACAAGGAGAAATGGAAGAAAGTAGTGACCCGCCTCTCTTGATACACCCAACCAGTGGTGCACCAAAGGAGGCGGGAGGTGGTCCACCCTGGGTGCAGCCCAAAAGGGGGTACTCGAGTCCTCCGAGGGCCGGTGCCAGTGTCAAGAACTTCTTCCTGGCAGCAGAAGCAGTGTTCACAATTCACTGCTCTTGTCGGCGGCGAGCTGTCCTCTCTGCTGGATCCCACCTACTTCCTGTTTCTGCAAAGGCAGGACCCGGCAGAGAGGAACATAAGAACTGCCATCTCTGGATCAGATCTACGGTCCATTGAGTCCGGTGATCCGCACACGCGGAGGCCCAGTCAGGTGTACACCTGATGTTTTAGTCACCCATATCCCTCTATGCCTCTCGTAAGGAGATGTGCATCTAATTTGCTTTTGAATCCTAGAACGGTGGATTCCGCAATAACCTTCTCTGGGAGAGCATTCCAGGTGTCCACCACTCGCTGCGTGAAGCAGAACTTCCTGACATTTGTCCTGGACTTGTCCCCCCTTAGCTTCAGTTCATGTCCTCTTGTCCGTGTCACGTTGGACATTGTAAATATTTTTTTTTCCCTGCTCTATTTTGTCAATGCCTTTCAGTATTTTGAAAGTCTCAGTCATATCCCCTTGCAGTCTCCTCTTCTCAAGAGAGAACAGTCCCAGTTTCATAAGTCATTCCTCATATTCCAAGTTCTCCATACCTTTTATTAGCTTCGGCAAGAACAGCGAATTGTGAATATTGCATTGTGAATATTGCATCGACTGCAGGGTGACAAAGGGAGGGATGGGGTGATAAATGCTGCACCCAATTGGCAAGAGGGAGGGAGGGTGAAAGAAGACCAGGGAAGAGACAAAAGAGAGATGCCAGTTCATGGGGAAGGAAAGGAGGGAGGGAAAGGATATGTCAGGCCATGGAGGTGGTTAAAGAGATGCCAGGGCCTGGGGAAAAGGGAAGTTGACAGAGAAGCCAGACCAGGGAGAAATGAGGGAAGGAGGGAAAGGAAAGAGAGGAGATACCAAAGCATGGAGGCGGAGGGGAGATGAAAAGAAAGGAGAGGAGAGAAATGCCAGGGCATGGGGGGAGGGAAGGAGACTGAGATTCCAAACCATTGGGAAGGAAGGGAGGGAGGGAAAGGAGATGCTAGAGCATGGAGGGAGAGGGATAGATAGGAGAAGAGAGGAGAGAGATCCCAGTATATGGGGGAAGGGAAGCAGATGCCAGACCATGGGATGAGTTGGGGTAGGAAGGAGGAAAGAAAAGAGAGATGCCAGAGCATGGTGGAGAGAGAAAAAGAAAAATGGAAGGGACAGAGAAAGATGGCAGACACTGGATGGAATGGAGAATGAAGAGAAGTTGAAGAAAGCAGAAACTAAAGCTGACAAAAGTTAGAAAAAAGTGTGTGTGTGAAGGGGAGGAGGGGTTGTTTAGAATAAAGTAGTATTGTAGCTGTATTGATAAATATTGATAAATAGAAAATTGAAATAAGATAATCTTTTTATTGGACTAATTTTAATTCATTTTTACTACCTTTTGGAGACCAAAATCCCCTTCCTCAGGCAGTGGAGTACCAAGAGAGGGAGGGGGAAAGGAGGGAGCAGAGCATGCTGGGAGAGGCAGTCTGCCCCGGGTAATAATAATAATAATAATAATAATAACTTTATTCTTGTATACCGCCCATCCATAAAAGTTCCGGGCAGGTTTATAAAGAAGAACTGTACAATCAGTGAAATATACATAAGTTCAGGAAAAAAACATGATAAAAATATACAGCTCTTAGGGGGGTGTTCTCCAATCCTTTTTTATATTTGGGGCGGTGTGTTAAAAATGATCAGCCCCAGGTGTCACATATCCTAGGTACGTCACTCTACTCAACTGTATTTTCCTCCATTGCCTATGTGTGATTTGCAACTGCTTACAGTCAGGTAAACCGAGTTCAACTTGAATCCCTTTGGATTTGGATTTTGACACAAACAATGGCCAGAGACTACAGGGAGAAGTTAAATGTATTGCCTTGCTGAGAGACTGTCACGTACACCAAGGCCCTGCAGGAGCAGGTCACTGAAGAGCTTTGTTAAATTTCTGTCCCACACCTGTTCATGGAACAAGACCCCTATCTAATCCTTTTAATAAACTGAATGGTCCTTTATCTCTACCCATTGTGTGTCTCCTGTTTGTCCTGGCTGCAGGTCCACTCTCGCTCATGTTACCACTGTAAGATACAAATACAACATAATAACGGTTCATAGACAAAACCGCCGAAGACAAAGGCGCACGCCGACAACTGAGCGCAAGACGGAAGCGCGCACCGAAGAAAAAGAGTGTTTTTAGGGGCTCCGACGGGGGGTTTTGTTGGGGAACCCCCCCCTTTACTTAATACAGATCGCGGCGGCGTTGTGGGGGGCTTGGGGGGTTGTAACCGCCCTCATTATACTGGAAACTTAACTGTTTCCTTGTTTTTTAGGGAAAAAGTGAAGTCTTCAGTAAAATGTGAGGGGTTATAACGCCCCCATAACGCGGCGCGATCTGTATAAAGTAAAGTGGGGGGGGGGGTTCCCCACACACCCCCGTCGGAGCCCTTTAAAACAGTCATTTTCTTCGGTGCGCGCCTCCGCGTTGCGCTCAGTTGTCTGCGCGCGCCTTTGTCCCGGCGCGCTTTTGACCTGACACCCATAATAACAGCTAAGGAAAGAAAATATTTATAAATATTTCCACAATTATGGCAGATAGCTCCTAAATATATAACTGACCTTTTACTTTTTTCAACCAATAGACATAAGAGTAGCTCACACTTGAACTTTGGGCTCTTTTACTAAGCTGCGCTAGTGGTTTTAGCGCGCACTTAGTGTGCACTGGAATGCCCCACGCGCTAGACGCTAATGCTTCCATTGAGCTGGTGTTAATTTTTCTGCATAGCGCGGGGGTTAGCGCGTGCTAATCTGCAGCACGCGCTAAAAACGCTACCACAGATTAGTAAAAGAAACCCTTTGTCTCCCCACCGATTAGAGCAGGGGTAGGGAACTCCGGTCCTCGAGAGCCGTATTCCAGTCGGGTTTTCAGGATTTCCCCAATGAATATGCATTGAAAGCAGTGCTTGCAAATAGATCTCATGCATATTCATTGAGGAAATCCTGAAAACCCGACTGGAATATGGCTCTCGAGGACCGGAGTTCCCTACCCCTGGGTTAGAGGATACAAACAAAAAAAATATCATCAACATCTTTTTCCGTGTCAGGCAGCATCATGGGGTAAAGATTTGGAAAAAGTGCTTTTGCTTACTAATACGTATGAGGAATTTAGGAGACGAGCAAAACACTCAGCAAACTTTCGTCTCGCAAAACGAGTGTTGATTCGCTACACGAGCTCTCACTAGGGTGGCCCAGGGGTGGGTACCTGCCTGTGGGTGCTGCAGCCCTTGTAGCATGGTGGCTTCCTTTCCCCGGGGTCCCCGTGCGGCTCTGCTCCCTCTTCGGCCGATGCCTCCGCCGTTCACCAGCGCCTCCTGGCTTCCGATTCAAGCCGGCAATCCTCCAGACGCATGCGCAGGACCTCTGAACTCCCCCTTCAAGCCAGTGCCGCTCCAACAACACGCGCACCACGTACAAGCACGCAGGACGTCCTGCGTGCTTGTACATGGTGTGCGTGTTGTTGGAGCGACACTGGCTTGAAGGGGGAGTTCAGAGGTCCTGCGCATGCGTCAGAAGGATAGCGGCCGGCTTGAATCAGAAGCCGGGAGGCGCTGGTGAACAGAAAAGGCATCGGCTGAAGAGGGAGGAGAGCCACACAGGAAGCCACCACGCTACAAGGGCTGCAGCACCCACAGGCAGGTACCCACCTCTGGGCCAACATAGTAAACCTTGGTTGTGGAACGAATTGTTTCAGTTTACATTGTGGCCTATGGAGACATATGCTTTGATATATGAGTACTTTGAATTACGAGCATGCGTCTGGAACGAATTATGCTCGTAAACCAAGGTACCACTGTACCTTTAGTTTTTGGTCCTGCATTTGCATGGGGTTATATGTTTTCTGGTAGGAATGAATGTTGAAAAGCATACAGCGTACTTTGTGCATTTTAATTTTGTGGTTAACCATTATGTGTTGTTAATATGATTATATTGTAAGTGTGTATATATATAAAAAATGGATGGAAAAAATGGTGTTACAATTAGTACTATTATGGGGGCAGGGTCTGGGGCGGAGATTGGGTGGAGAAGGGCACGACTTAGCCCAGTGTTCTTCAACTGCCAGTCCACAAAATAATTATTTTGTTTCTGCCGGTCCATAGGTGTCAAAGGTTGAAGAACACTACTCTAGATATTACTTTTGCAATACATTTGGGCCCGGATTCTGTATAAGATGTCTGGGATGGGCATCCTATACAGAATCGGGCCTACACCTGCCCAAACTAAACCCGATTCTGTAACCGATGTCCATGTTACACATGCCGGTTACAGAACCGGCTTACTTTAGATGCGGCTGTTATACTTAATCGCAGCAAGGGATCTCCCTGCCACGATTGGTATAGCGGCCACGGCTATGGCCGCCAGTCTCCCCTCCCCCCACCCCTTAAATGAACGAGGCAGGAGGGATGCCCAATCCCTCCTGCCGAAAGACCCCCAACCTGCCTGACGATCGCCAGCAGGAAGGTACTCAACCCTTCCTGCCAAAAGACCTCCCACTCGCCCCCGACAATCAGCAGCAGGAAAGTGCTCAACCCTTCCTGCCGATAGGCTCCGCCACCCCTGAAGATCACTGGCAGGAGGGTGCCCAACCCCTACTGCTGGACCCCCCCAAATGAACCCCCCCAACAAAACGCCACAACCCCCTCTTCCTGGACCCCCCCCCCCCCATGAAACCCCAACCCTGGAACACCCCCTCCCCCCCCAGGCTTACCAGCAAGTTGGCCGGACAGACAGGTCCTCGTACCGTCTGGCTGGCAAGCCCGCCCCTCCCCTGCCCAACCCATAGACAAATCCCAGTTTACAAATTAATTTTTGGAAGACATAAATATGATCATGCTTCTCCATTGTTGAGGTTACTTCATTGGCTTCCTGTTTACTGGCGAATTCAATTTAAGTGTGCCAATGTAATTTTTAAAATTTTACATGGAATCTTTTCGCCTTTATTACCTCTATCATTTAACTCTTCGGTTTCACACTTACAGGAATACACATATACTTAAATTGCTCTTCCCTTCTGTTAAAGAGATTAAAACCCTAGGAAATTCTCACATTCCATATCCTATTCCTTGGTAAAAGTTTGGAACTATCTTTCCTCGATTATCAGAATGTCATTATCTCTATCACTTTTTAGGAAAAATCTGAAAACTCTTTCAGAGATTCTTAAATGAGGACTGATCTAATTTAATGAAAATTTTTCTATTACCTTCATTATTATTTTTATATTATATTCTTTTAAATCTTTGTTAACCGGCTCGAGTCCTTGCTGGAATGATCTGGTATATAAGATGGAAATTAGATTAGGTTTGGACGTTACAATCGGCTACTATATGCCACTGGTTATTTCCTCAGAGGAGGAGGATGATGATGGGCCTGTCTTCCTCCATGAAGTACATAACAGCCTGTATTCAGCTTCAGATGTTATAGCCAATCCTATTAGAGCAGCAAGGCCTGGTGGTTGGTGCAGTAGACTTCAGAGAAGGGGACCTAGGCCCATACTCCACTCTAGCTAATACACTTGTAGTGGAAAGTGTGAGCCCGACAAAACCTACCCCAAGCCTACTGTACTGACATCTTGGCGACAGCTGCAGGCATAAGAGCTATTACATAAGAACATAAGAATAGCTTTACTGGGTCAGACCAATGGTCCATCAAACCCAGTAGTTCATCCTCACAGTGGCCAATCCAGGTCACTAGTACCTGGCTAAAACCTAAGGAGTAACAATATTCCATTCAGACTCCTAAAGAATAGCAAGATTCTGAAATCCCAAAGAGTAATAAAAGATTCCGGAACCTCAAACAGTAGCAACATTCCATGCTACCGATCCAGGGGAATTATATAGTGGGGCACAGTAGGTTTTTTTGTGAATTTTGGAGGGCTTACACATATAATGTAAGGGGGTTATGGTGAGATGCATACCTGGGACCTTTTATGTGAAATTTACTGTTTTGTGTTAGGATGCCCCACTGCCATATTGGGTTGTCTGTGTGGACAGTCTGCTAAGAATGCTGGCCCTTCCTACACCCAACGGCTGGTTTTTTATGTGTTTATTTGGACTTTTTTATTTATTTATTTTTTTTAACGGTTCAAAAAATAGAACCATTGAGGACAAACACATCTAGGAAATAGTCATGTTCAAAACAAAAAATATGTTTTCCTGTTTCGAAAATGGTCATTTTCTCCACTGAATTTCAGGATGTTTCCCGCCCCCCCCCCCCTCCAAGACATCCAAAATTAGATTTAGAAGGCATATTGAAAATGCCCCTCCACGGCAACTCTCAGATCCCAGCATTTCAGCATTTAGCTGGCTAAAGTCAATTTATCTCTGCTATTTTAAAGGAGATTCCGTTATTTATTTTACAAGAACCTCTTAAATTAAATTTTCAGCCTTCATATTACTACCCCTCTTCTTATTTTACTATATAAGAACAATTCATATATTTTTACAATGCTTATAATGCAGAATGAACACCCCGCCCCTGCTAAGCCCTCCCCTCCAGGTTCTCAAATAGAGCCCTGGTCATAATTAAAGCTACATGAGTTATTACCAGAACTGATTGGCTCACATATAAAGTCACCTGATTACTCAGCGCTGACATAACCACAAGGCTTCCAGAAAGACCTGTATTACTAGGATAAATTTACTGCATGCCTCATACGTTTCATAGGAAATCTCTGGAAGCTTTTTTTCATGTGGCACAGAGGAACTACAGGACTTCACTTTGTGTAGATGGTAAATTGTCACACATAATTGAACTTCGCAGTAACAAATCTGCCCGCAGACCTGGAACGCTCATATTCTAAAAGCTTTGCATGAGCCAGCTCACAGTAACTCTCTTCCAGGTACTCGCGAATGTAATAACAGTGCAAATAAAAAAAACAACCCATCACATAGACTCTTAGCCAGGAAAACAGTACAAGAAATTCATCGTCTCGCTGCTGTTCTCCATTTGCTTCCTCTTTCTGCAAGCACAAATCACCGAGTCTCCATTTTGTTGCCTGAAAGAGAACCAGTAAAGCCTCGCTGAACTGTCTGGCTCTTATGTGCCGTGCTTTTCACCCTTATGATGAAATAAAAGCAGACCTTGCTTTTCATTTTTAAGTCCTTTCCTGGAAACTCTTCCTTTTTCTAACGGACAGACGCCTAACCCCCATCTAACCATTCCGATTGTCGAACCCGCATCCATGTCGCAGGCACCGTTTAGAGAAGCGCTTTGCCGCTGAGGCTGTCGCGCTAACCACTAGGCCACTCCTTCCTCCAAATATACTGTAAATCGGGTTTACTACCGCAGCTAAATACACTATGGGGCTCATAAGCGAAAGAGAAAAACGTCCAAAACCCGGCCTAAGTCGGCACTTGGATGATCATAAACGAAAGACGTCCAAGTGCCGATAATCAAACCTGGTTTTGGACGTATTTCTAAATGACCTAGGCCTTCATAGTGCCGCTGAACGACCCTAGCTAAACGGGTCGTTTCAGGAGGAGTGTCGAGGGCGGGACATGGGCAGGTTTAGACTTAGTTGTACAGCATGTATAACCGAAAGTTTTACAACTGAGCCTAGACGAAACTTGGACGTTGTGACTTAGATCATTAAAAACATGGTCTAAGTCAAAAAGCCCACCTAAAGTCACCAGATAAGCACTGCAAACACATAATACAGATCCCCACACACTACCCCAGTGATCACCGACCCCCTCCAACCCCATAAAAATATTAATCACACCTTTAAAATTCAGCCTCCAGACCATCATCGCCTGGCCACCTGGCATAGGAAAGCCAGGCCGTCCAGCACAGAGGCAGCTTAAGTCTTTTTGGGGGTGGGTTAGGGACTCATAGAAAGGAGGACCCATGCCCATAAGCCCCTGTAATCACTGCATTGATACTTAAACATGTGCACTGCCCTATAAACCCCCCAAACCCTTTTGTACTGGCATATAAGTGGCTCCTGCAGCCATAAGGGCTATTAGGGTGGTAGATAAGTGGATCTAGGGGATTCTGGAGGTGGTTTGGGGGGCTCACCGTGACCTATAAGGGAGCTGTAGGGAGGAGAAGACATGGCACTCTTTTTGTGAAGTTCACAGCAGTGCCCTGTAAGGTACCCCACTATTTAGGTGGCATGTCTGGTTGTGCAGTCCATCACTTTGCAGACCCCTCCCACGTCCAACAGGGCTTGTTCTAGGCATTTTGGACTTGGACGAAAATGTGGTATAAAGATGGACGATTTAGCGACTTGGACGATCAGATCGGCAAGACGTATATAGTTAGATGATTTTCGATACAAAAAAATATTTGGACGTATTTTTCGAAAAGGTGTCCTAAGCTATTTTTTTTACTTTGGACGACTTGCGACTTGGACGAAAGCGGACTTAGACGTTCCTTTCGATTATGCCCCTCCACGTTTACACACTTCCTAAGGAGGCCATTTCAAATAGAAATAAGCACGACCGCACGACCAAGTAGCCATTTTCTGAGCACTTTATAAAATCACTCTTGGAGTGATAGATTGAAGAAAAATAAATTGTTTGCTGTTTATGCCATGGTTTTCTTGGCCTAAATACCGGCACCAAAGTTAAGGCGATTGCTGGTGCCTAAGTCCACTTTAGGTGCCTACACACAAACATCCCCGTGATCTATTCACACGCAGCTGGCCTCAATCACCTGAAGTGGAAGACTATTCCAGCGATCAACTACCCTTTCAGTAAAAAAGAACTTCCTGCAATACTGGAACAATCAGATAGAGAGCTGGCTGTTCCAACTACTCTCTTGTTGTCTGTTGCTTTGGCTCCAGACAAGGATTGGATATTAAAACTTTTCTTTAAAAATAGGTCTAAAGACTTCCTGGGGCAGTATATTCAGATTTTCCCTGATGTCTCTAGAGAGACTCAAAAAAGAAGGAAAGAATTTTTAATTCTAAAACCTGGAGTGATTCAAATAGGGGGTAGTTTTTTCTTGAGATATCCATGTAAATGTGTAGTTAGATATTTATCATTGAAGTATATATTTACAGAGCCATCTCAGTTGATTAGTTTTCTCTCAGTGAAACGTCTTGAAAAAGGAATAACAACGTCCATGGAAAATTAGCTCCCTGCACTTTAGTCAGACAAGGATTTTTCTTACTTAATTAATTTGAATTATATATGTTCTGCTCTTAATAGTGGATCCAATAATATTGAGGACTAGTGTGAGATCAGCTAGATTAGTTTTTCCTTGTAGTAAATATTAATTTTGGAACTTTAGTTTAATATGTTGTTTGATCTCACTTTACTGTACAAGATGTATATGCTTGGAAATATTGTAAAATTTTATAAATAAAATTTAAAAAAAAAAAAAAAAAGAACTTCCTGGTATCACCTCGCAGTTTCCCGCCTCTGATTTTGCAACAAGAGGGCATCCGTGGAAAATCAGAGGCGGGAAACTGCGAGGTGACATCAGGAAGTTCTTTTTTACTGAAAGGATGGTTGATCGCTGGAATAGTCTTCCACTTCAGGTGATTGAGGCCAGCTGCGTGCCTGATTTTAAGGCCAAATGGGATCAACACGTGGGATCTATTCACAAGGTAAAGGTAGGGGAGGGTCATTAGGGTGGGCAGACTGGATGGGCCGTGGCCCTTATCTGCCGTCTAGTTCTATGTTTCTATGTAATCTGCCCCTAATCATGCACCTTGGACTAGACGCCTACCTGAAAGTGGAAGGCACCTACCAAGTTAAGTGCCTACCATCCAATTCATTTTAATGTAAGCCAATTATGAGGTGCTAATTTATTATTTTTTGTGCTAATTAAGTTTTCTAAATAATTAAGTTAGGCACCTAGATTAGCTGATCTCTGATCTAGGTGCCTAACTTTAGGCATCTTTTACAGAATCAGGGCCTAAGTGTTCCCGAATTAACTCGGCTTTAGCCCAGTTAGCCCTGGATTCTGTACAAATTGGATTCTGTACAAATTGTCCAAATTGGAGCACAGATCCCTCCTAGGTCAACTTATAAACGAATGAATCAGTTAGGTGCTAGCAAATCAATTACTGGACTTAACAAGCACTTGGCAGTAATTAGGAGTTAGGTGCAGAAATTATATAAGATGCAGGCAACACCAAACAGGATGTTGTCATGGGAGGGACATGGGCGAGTCAGGAGCATTACCAGTTCGATGCGATGTTATAGAATACCGTCGTTTGTGTGCAGTGACCCATGGGAGGGGCCTTAGGGATCTGGCCAATCAGAGTCTTAGGCCACTCCCATTGCATCCCAGGATGCACTGGGAAGGAAGGGCCTTAGGTCTCTCCCCAGTGCATCCCAGAATGCACCGGGAAAGGGAAGGCCCACCATTTTGCAGCAATGGGCCTGCCGGCAAGATGGAGCAAGCATCCCTCTTATTGACCATCAGATTGGGGCATTTGTGGGGTGGCAGGGGGATCTTGGGGTATCAGGAGTAGAGTTGGGTAATGTCGGAGTGGAGTGGAGGAATGCAGGATGGAGTTGGGGAGTATTTTGGGGGGCTTCAGGGGGATGATGAGGCCAGCAGCAGGAGGGATGTCCTCTCCTGCCGGCCAGCTTCATAGGGGAGACGGGTTTCCTGCCGCGGACGCAGCCGTTAAACTGATTGCTGCAGGGAGATTCCCTTGTATCAATTAGCTCAGTGGGAACGCAACTCTCTAACCGGCACCTGTGACATGGACGCTGGTTAGAGAATCGGGATGGTTAGATAGGGTTAGGCATCTGTCCGTCAGAACAAATGCGATTCTATAAAGGACGCCTGTATGCGATTTCTGAAAAGCAGCTTAGCCAGCTGCTGAGACCGGAGGTCCTAGACAGAATCCGACCCTAAGTGTAGAAAATCTGACTAGAAGAGATTAGTGGGAGGAGTAGGAGGTCCTTTTCCCTAGTGGGAGGGGGGAGGTTATAAAAGGAGAGTGAGTGATAAACTCAAGGCTTTTGGTTGTCCTGTTCCCCCGCCAAAACCTGAGCATAGAGGGGGGGGAGGGGGCTCCCTAATGGTCTCTGGGAAGTTGGACAGAGAATGAAAACATTGAAAGGAAAGTGTTCAGGCTTTTGGTTATCCCATGCTCCTGCCAAAGCCCCAGCACCGAGGAAGGATCCGTTATGGGTCCTGGAGGGGTGGACAGGGAGTGAACTTGATATGACTACCCAGATTGAGAAAGAGACGTGCAAGGACTTGATTAGGTGTCAGGTCAAAAGCGCGCCGGGGCAAAGGCGCGCCCAGACAATTGAGCGCAGCGTGCGCCGCCGCACCGCTCTAAATTACTGTTTTTAGCGCTCCGACGGGGGTGTGTGGGGGGAACCCCCCACTTTACTTAATACACATCGCGCCGTGTTGTGGGGGCGTTGTGGGGGGTTGTAACCCCCCACATTTTACTAAAAACTTCACTTTTTCCCTGTTTTTAGGGAAAAAGTTCAGTTTACAGTAAAATGTGGAGGATTACAACCCCCTGAAACCCCACATAACACCGGCGCAATGTCTATTAAGTAAACTGGGGGGGTTCCCCAACAAAACCCCTCGTCAGAGCCCCTAAAAACTGTAATTTAGAGCGGCGCGGCGGCGCACACTGCGCTCAATTGTCAGCGCGCGCTTTTGTCTTTCGCGCCGTTGTCTATGAACCCTTGATTATCCTAATTTCTCCTACCAAGTTCTTGGTCATTGAGGGAGACTCCTCTTTTCTTTTCTTTTTTTAATCCCTAGGCGGGGGAAGGGCAGATAGATTAAAGTTACTCCTTTTTTTTAAATTCTTTATTCATTTTAATAACATACAAAGTGTAGTCGAAAGTACAACAATTGGCATCAAATAACAGCACTTATTACTAACAATAATAATATAAGCATCTTTTCTCCCCACCCCCATCCCTCCCAATCCGGATGTGTGCAATAAAATGGAAGGCTTGGACTATTGATTAGTGGATACAAAATCTGCTAAAGGGCCCCCAAGGCGTATTAAAATTTTTACCATAACCTTTAATTTCTGAATTCATACGTTCGTATCGATAACACAAGCACAGAGATTCCCACCAGAAGGTGCGATTCAGTCTATCGCAATTCTTCCAGTTTTATGTGCTCATTTGTATAGCAATCCCAGTCGTTACAAGAAGTAATTTAGTCTCAGCTGCAGAAATTAGGGACTTGGGTTGAAGTATAGTTCCAAAGAGCACCACATCTAGTGGAGTATCAGGAGAAGAAAAAGGATAAATTGATTTAGACTGTTATGAAATGTCTTTGCACCTGCTGACTGCTTAAACATCCGAAGAAGTTGCAAATAGTTCTGCAGTTAATTCAACAGCAAATTCAATAAAAGAGTCCAGTTTGTTCTGTTAGACCTTGGACTTGGCTGTTCCTTCAGCGTGAGAGCAGAACCTAGTCCGAGTGTGGCGACTGAGCTCCCGGATTATAATTTAATAATAATAATAATTTTTATTTTTTATCTACCGCCCAAGCAATAGTTCTGGGCGATTCACCTCAAGAGAACTGTTACATGTCAGTGAAAATACAGAGTCAGAGAATACAACAATAATAATAATAACAGCTTATATACCGCAATACCGTGAAGTTCTATGCGGTTTACAAAAGATTAAGCAAAGGTACAAATTGACTGACTTCAAGAGGGGAAGAGGAAAGAGAAGTAATTAGACAGGAAATTCATTGTTGAGGAGAAAAGTGATCAAAAGGACAGTAGGTCGCTATTGAGAGGAAAGAGATAAGTGGATCAGTTGTCAAGATGTTTTAGGAACAGGTTTCCTAAATTCCTCATAAGTAGAGGGCGAAAGTAATTATTCTAGGTCTTTACCCCATGATGCTGCTTGGTGTGAGAGAAGGAATTCATGGTGTTTTTTCAGTTTGCAACCTCTCACTGGGGGGGGGAACGAAGTTGGAATGTGAACTTCTCTTGTGTCTGTTGGTTGAGAAGGAGAAAAGATTAGCAATACAATAAGATTAGCGTTCAAATCTTTCATCGACTTTCTAAATGCATAATAAGATTCTGTTTGAGCAATCAAAGAACTCATCCAAGAATATGTTTTTCCAGCTTGAAAACAAGTGTATTTTCCAAAAAAAACCTCTTGAAATGACAAGCTTTTGGAATGGGGTACATAAACATACAGGATTACTTCTCCAGCCTACCGGAGTTATCTGACCCCAGCCTAGGGTCAAGCTCGGTGAGAATTGTGAGATTATGAGTATCTGCAAATGGAAAATATGTATTTTTTTTTTGTGGGAACCCTGGTTGCAGGTCTCCCAACCCCGAAGATCTGGCCGGAGCCTGCGTTTAATTTAAGTGCATATGTGTATGATCCACCCTTGCTTCTTTCAAACTCAATCCACGTGCATTTCCACTAGCAAAGTATGAACTATTGTTTATTTACAGTCAAACCTTGGTTTGCGAGCAAAATTCGTTCCAGAAGCATGCTTGTAATCCAAAGCACTCGTATATCAAAGCAAATTTCCCCATAGGAAATAATGGAAACTCAGATGATTTGTTCCACAACCCAAAAACTTTAATGCAAAATACTATACGTTTTTGTATTGCAAGACCTCACTCGTTTAGAACAGTCGCTACAACTCCTACAGCGTCAGAGAGAGAAGAACCATCGGCTCGGTTGTGATGATGTGACGCGTGTATACTGTATGTACTCGTATTGCAAGACTTTGCTCGTTTAGAACAGTCACTACACTCCCGCAGCGTCAGAGAGAGAAGAACCATTGGCTCAGTTCTGATGATGTGACGTGTGTATACTATATGTACTTGTATTGTAAGACGTTGCTCGTTTAGAAGAGTCGCTATACTCCTGCAGCATCAGAGAGAGAAGAACCATTGACTCGGTTGTGATGATGTGATGCGTGTATACTATATGTACTTGTATTGCAAGACGTTGCTTGTATATCAAATCAAAATTTAATAAAATGTTTTGCTTGTCTTGCAAACCAAGTTACTTGCAATCAAAGGTTTTACAGTATTTAAAAATTTATAGCCCGCATATCCTACAATTCTAGGCGGGCCTACATAACGTACACAATAAAATATCACACCAAACCAAAAAACAGCAAAGGATTAAAAACATAAAACAAGCCAAAAATAACATTACAAAAATACAGTAATCATTAACATACCCTAACTCAGCAAACTTCAGTCAAAAGAATCCAATTAAGAAAAAAAACATTTGCTCGAATAACCATGCTTTGAACCGTTCCCCAGAATTGCAGAATGCCAGACACCTGCCTTATCTCAAAGGATCACGCATTCCACAACATTGGTCCCTGTACCGCCAACATAGTTTCACGGTTGCCAGAGAGTTTCACCTCATTCAAAGAAGGTGCATTCAAGTGCATCCTATCCACCGACCTTCATGCTCGTGAAGGATGATAGAAATGCAATAAAGATTTAACAACCAAAGGACCATCCTCACATACCAACGTAAAGATTAAGCACAGAATCTTGAATTGAATGCACGCACTAATAGGCAACCAGTACAAACCCCGCAAAATGGGGGTAACAGGATCAAATGTTGTCGCTCGCACGATAATACGTACAGCAGCGTTCTAAGCTAACTGTAATGCCTGGACCACACACTTTGGTAAGTCGAGATACTAAACTTAACTAAACCTTAAGTTTATATACCGCATCATCTCCACGGATGTTGTGGAGCTCGGCACGGTTTACAAGAACTTAAAATATAGGACGAGAAGGGAAAAAAAAGGTTTACATGACCTTATATATAGAAGAGAAGAGTATGGGGGGATAGAATTACATTTTAGTGAAAAGCCAGGTTTTCAGTTGCTTGCGGAATAATTGGAGGGAGCCCAGGTTCCGCAGCGGGGTAGTAAGTTCGTTCCAAAGACCTGTGATTCTGACGAGAAGGGATTTTCCCAGTTTGCCTGCATAGCGAATACAGTGTAGAGAGGGGAAGGATAATTTATACCTTTGGGTGGGTCTGGTAGAGTCAGGACTCGAGGAGTTGTAAGATAGTGGGATTAAGGGAGGAAGGATGCCGTGAATGATCTTAAAAGCCAAGCAGGAGCATTTGATATGGATTCTGGAAATCACTGGGAGCCAGTGAAGTTTGGCTAGGAGTGGGGAGACATGGTCAGACTTGGCTGCAGTATTCTGGATTAGCTGGAGTCTTTGAAGACTTTTTTTGATAGGCTTAAGTAGATGGCATTGCAGTTGTCTAATTTGGAGAGAATGATGGATTGGACAAGGACGGCGAAATAGGATCTTACTTTCCTCAGCATGTGGAGGCTGAAAAAGCATGATTTAGCATAAGAGTTGAGGTGGTCATTGAGGGAGAGAGAAGAATCAATAATGATGCCAAGGACCTTGCTTGAGAACTCAAGCTGCAGTGCAGCGCCTGAGGGTAGTGCGAAGAGGGTGGGCAGGTGTTCTAATTTTGTGCCAAGCCAGAGTAATTTTGTTTTTGATTCATTCAATTTCATCTGTACCGAGAAGGACCAGGAATGGAGTCTCATTATGCAAGCTGTAATGTTCTCGTGGAGGTTGGTGAGGTTCTGGTCTGTCTCAAGGCGGACTAGGATGTCATCAGCATATGTGTAGATGGTTTCAAGGGGGAGGAGTTTCAGGGAGGACATATAGATGTTAAAGAGAATAGGGGATAGGGGTGATCCCTGAGGGACACCGCAAGATGGTGTCCAAGGAACGGACATGGTGCCATTTGTGTTGACAGTATAGGAGCGAGAGAGGAGGAAGTTTGAGAATAAAAGGTTATTTATGGAGATAAGCAGCAGCCCCTAAGACACAGAAATGACTAGAATACTGGCCTTTGAGTGCCTTCTTGCAGCCTGCAACTTAAGTGACTCCTTATCGCATCACTTTAAGGGCAATTCCATAGCTGTGTGTCTATATTTAGCTGCCTTAAGAAATCAAAGTAGGTGCCTATCTTTGTCAGCTTCCTAGGAACAGATTGTTAATATTAAGCTGATTTTGGACTTGGTTGATACATTTTGGCAGACTTTGCCTTGGCTTTCAGAAGCTCTCAGATCTCTTAGGCACGATCTTTACCAATCAGAGAGACCGGAATGAAAATCACACTTGTGGATAATCATGAGTCATTTCTCTTGAAAATTGATGGCTTTATAAATGTCTGGGAATCTGCTAGAAATAACTATTTTCATTCTAAAATTGCAAGGTCTCTGAATCATACTCGGTAACTTTTCTTTTTTTTTATCAGAAGCAGAAGAGAGAGAATACACCCCGCCTCCCCTTTACAAAACCGTAGTGCAATTTTTAGCACTGGCCGCGGTGATAACAGCTCTGACGCTTATAGAATTCCTATGAGCGTCAGAGCTGTTACTACAACGGCCAATGCTAAAAACTACGCTATGGTTTTGTAAAAGGGGAGTATGATTAGGGTTACCAGATTTTCCATCTGGAAAATCCAGACCCCTAGACCCGCCCAAAGGCCCACCCAGTTTCACCCATCCTTGCCCTGGTCCCACCCCAATTCCGCCCCAGCCCCGCCTCCAATCCCGCCCCAGCTCCGCCCCTCATTGCCTGCTCTCGTCAGGCAGGCCATCTACGCATGCGCGGATGTGTCACGATGACATCATGTGCACGCGACATCATCGCGAGGATGCTCTAATGCAGTGGTTCCCAACCCTGTCCTGGAGGACCATCAGGCCAGTCGGGTTTTCAGGATAACCCTAATGAATAAGCATGGAGCAGATTTGCATGCCTGGCATCTCCATTTTATGCAGATCTCTCTCATGCATATTCATTAGGGCTATCCTGAAAACCCGACTGGCCTGGTGGTCCTCCAGGACAGGGTTGGGAACCACTGCTCTAATGGATGAAGGAAAGCTTTTCAAAATCTGGACAAAGTGCCGGGTTTTGAAAAGCCATCCGGGGAAATCCGGACGTATGGTAACCCTAGGGAGAATAGCTTTGAGCAATGAAGACTTTTCTCAGACCTTTTGGGATTGTAAGTGCTTTTAGTGTAGAGACTGCTGATTTCATTGAGATAGAACACTTAAGTTTTAGCAATGGTACTTGGTCAGAATCTGAACTAAAATCTGTTGATGAAACAATAAGTATTCTTATGAATATATGAGGGGGGTTCAATAATCTATCTATCTTAGTAGGAAAGAAAAAAGTTTTCAATATAGTCCCCTGATAGCTCGGTAGCACGGATATTACTACTCCTTGGGTTTGGGCCAGGAACTAGGGACCTGGATTGGCCAACTTGAGAACGGACTACTGGGCTTGATGGACCTTTGGTCTGATCCAGTAAGGCTATTCTTATACACTTCCATCCACATTTCCTGCAATGACTTTAACCCCTTCCAAAATAATAATTCTGTTCGACCTTCAAACCAGAACATCGCAGCTTCCTTGACGTCTTCATAACCTGAATAACGCTGTCCACAGAGAGATTCCTTCAAAACTCGGAACAGGAAATAATGGAGGGAGCCAGGTCAGGAATGTAGGATGGATGGTTCAGCTGCTGAAAATCACATTCTTGGATAGCAGCCTGTGATTGTTGTGACATATGCACTAAAGCATTGTCTTGAAAAAGCAGCACACCTGCTGTGAGTTTTCCTCTTTTTTTTTCACCTTGACTGACTCCCGAAAAGCGATCATCGTATTGCCATAATTCTCCCGGTTATGGTTATCTTATGTGGCTTGAACTCCAGAAACAAAAGTCCTTCATCATCCCAGAAGACAGTTGCCATGACTGTGCCTGCTGATTTTTCTGTCTTGAATTGTTTTGGGGGTAGGGGATGAATTGTGCTTCCACTTTATTAACTCCATTTTGGACTCAGGATCTCTGTGATAGACCCAAGTCTCATCTCCTGTCACTGAACAATGAAAAAAATTCACTTGGTCTTCATAGAGCATCTCCAAGTTCTTCTGACAGCACTGGAGCCTCGTGGCCTTCTGACATGGCGTAAGCATTCTTAGATCCCATCTTGCATTAACCTTGGACATGCCCAACTTTTCATGAATATTTTCCAAATTGTACCTTCTGAGATGCCCATTTCTTCATCTATTCGGGAAATCTTAATTCGGTTTGACAAAATTAAATCCTCAACTTTCTTGCACATTTCTGTGGAAATTGCTTCCACAGGCCATCCAATATGAGGGTTATCTTCAATGGGCTCTCTACCCTACTTAACCTGCTTGCTCCAAAATTTTACTGCAGTCATGCGTTCATGGATCTCCTTTGGCTTTTTCCCTTCTTTTGTTATCAAAGCATAGTACCGGGTAAAGCTTTGGATTCTTGCCCAGAAATAGCTAAGAAGAAAAAAAAAAAAATTTTTAAATTGAATCAGGTTGGGCAGACTGGATGGACCATTCGGGTCTTTATCTGCCGTCATCTACTATGTTACTATGTTACTGAACGGTGTTCCAAATCTAGCAGTTTCTTATATGATTCACACAAGTACTCTCCTGTCATCCTGTCTCTTGGAATGTTGGACTCGCACTGAGCCGCAGCTGTGCATGAATAACCTTGAGACATGTCACAACATGCACAGACTTGTTTCAACATGCTTGCTACATTTTTTCAGTACTCAGATAAATTATTGAACACCCCTCTTAGATACCTATATATGATATACTAGTCTTATAGCCTGTTACATTAACGGGTGCTAGAATATATGTGTGTGTGTCTGTCTTTATTTTTTTCTCTCTCTCTCTCTCCTTAGCCGCTTTCTGTATTTCTGTCTTTCTTTTTTTTTTTTTTTCCTTGGCTGAATACCACCACCCCTTGCCTGCTCCCCCTGTCCATTCTCCCTTCCTTTTACCTCCCCTGTGTCCTCCACCACCCCATCACTGCTCCCCTTATCCAGAAGCAGCCCTTCTCCCTTTGTTTTACCTCCCCCCCTGTCCATCATCACCTCTTTCCTGCTCCCCCTGTCCAGCAGTAGGCCTCCCTTCCTTTTTCTCCCCCCCCTGTCCATCAGCACCTCTTTCCCTGTCCATCAACCCCTGTTGTAGTACACTTATCTTGTGAAGATTTCAGGGTCCTGGGTCCCAACGTGGACCACCTTTTTCATGAGTTGGACAGCTCGAATTGGTCCTGCCCTGAAGACGGCTCAGCACAAAAGCCTGCGACACAGAACATTCAGTGTACAGCACCACCGGCAATCGGGGCATGAGTACGCGGCTCAGGAGACCGGGAAGGGCCGCCGCGGCCTGCAGGCGCCTCAAACCACCGCGGCCTCCTCCCGGCAGCCGCCGCTCCGCACCGCCTTTGCCTTAGCGCGCATGAGCACTCAGTGCCGAGGCCGGGGCTCGTGGGATGGTGGGGAGGCCGGGGTTGCACGGAGCAGCAACGGCAGAAGATAGACATTGCCGGGGTCGGGCATGGACCTTGCGCCGCCCTGGCCGGCTCCTCACTTCGCTTGAGGAGGCGATCGGCGGCTGGCTGGGGCGATGGTAAGCCCGATGCATGGTAAGCGCACATGCGCACTCTTGTGGCCATATCGCGACGGATCAGGGAACACGGCTTTAGAGTGCGCATGCACACTTACCATTTTATTATTATAGGTAAACCTCTTTGATTGTAACCACAGGAAAATGGTATATCAGATCTCATACCCTTCCACGTTTTAGGCTACTCTCAAACTTTGTAACGAGCATTGCAGTTGTCTCAGGATTCTTATGCTCGACTTATTGTTGTCCTTTCTAGATTTCTCATATATCTATAATTTTTTTTTCAGATATCTATATTTATGCATTTTAAAAAAATGCAAGAAATCCTCTTGTTACAGTAATTCAGAGAAATATAAAACAAAGAAAAATTACATATTTACTAATGAAATTAATAGGTATTAAAGGGCAAATAACACCCCTACTCAAAGAAAAATATACGATATGTAATATACAATTTTTAAAGGTATCTTTAAACTCTTCCTTAGACCACCAATAGCTCCCCTTATGAGAAACAAGAAAATTTAAGAGATAAGGAGATCTCAAACAATCCTCTATAATAAAACCCTAAGCGCGCATGCGCACTTAGGAGGCCGTGATCCCTGCCACCGTGCATGTGGGGTGGCTTGCGGTGTGTGTGCCGGCTTGGGGTGGCTTGCGACGCATGCGCAGGCTTGGGGCGCAGTGGATTGAGCGGCGGTTTGTCTCAGCAACAGCAGGAATTTGTCTTGCGGGTGCTGCGAGATGTCTCGTGCTGGTAAGAAGTGGAGAGGGAGAGGGAAAGGGAGCTGCTTGGGGGGGAGGGGTGTGCTGGGGGCAGACAGCAATCATGCTTTGCTCTGGGAGGGGGGGAAACAGAAGGGGGCCACGGAGAGACAGGCAGGCATGCCGCATCAGAAAAATACAGGAACGGGAGAGGTAAAACAAAGGGAAAGGGGCTGCTGCTAGACAGGGGGAGCAGGCAAGGGGTGGTGGTGGACAGCCAAGGAAAGAGAGAGACAGAAAGAAAGACAGACAGACAGTGGCCAAAGAGAGAAAGAGAAAGATAGAAAGACAGGCACACACATCTATTCTAGCACCCATTAATGTAACGGGCTTAAAGATTAGTATTAAAAAATTACTGAAAGTAAAGGCATAACTTGAATTATTCCGGTCAGAATTCCTCATGCAGCTCTATTCATAAGTGAGTTAACTTTTTTTGTGCCCAGAAAACTACGGAGCTGCTCCGGCACAAAAAATACATACTTCGTTCCTGTGTATTTAATCAAACATTTACACAGATAGTTTAATAAAAAGGTAGGTCAGAATTTTATTGCTTCTTCCCTCATGCTCAGGAATAACATTCTCCGTTTTTGAGTAGATTTTGGGCTCCTTTTACTAAGCTGCGCTACTGGTTTTAGCACGCACTACAATGCCGCGCACGTTAGACACTAATGCCTCCATTGAGCTGGCGTTAGTTTTTCCGCGTAGCGCTCGCTAAAAATGCTAGCGCAGCTTGGTAAAAGGAGCCCTTTGTAACATCGGGGAAGATTCATAGTTTCTCTCCCCAAAACAGGGTTTGAGAGAAATGAAAACGGGGTTTTCAATATAACATTTAAGTCTTGTTCAAAGACTAATGAAACAATCAGTGTGCCACGATATTGAATCTCTTCCTGGGAGTTCTCAAGCAGTCCAGTTAAATTATTTAAGTCCAACTCTTGTGTTTTATCAGGTTGTTTGTCATGAAAATTATCTGATTTCCTTGGCAAAAAATTAATTCTGTTTATTAGCGGTATCATTCCAGGGGTAAATTTCAATATATCCATTAGGTATCGTTTGAATGTTTCAATAGGTGTAGTCAAAGCTAGTTTAGGAAAATTAAGTACTCAAGCTGAGCCTTCTGGTGTAATTTTCTAATTGCTCAATTTTTCGTTGAAGAACAGCTCTGTCTTTTAACCATATTGGCAGAGAAAGTTTGCAATAAGGAAATTTCCTATACAGTAAAACCTTGGATTGCAAGTCACTTGGTTTGCAAGTGTTTTGCAAGACAAGCAAAACATTTTGTTAAATTTTAACTTGATATACAAGCAAGGTCTTACAATATGAGTAGGTACAGTATACACACATCACAACTGAGCCGATGGTTCTTCTCTCTCTGATGCGGCAGGAGTGTAGTGACTGTTCTAAACGAGCAAAGTCTTGCAATACGAGTACATACAGTATACATGCGTCACATCACCACAACTGAGCTGATGGTTCTTCTCTCTCTCTCTCTCTCTCTCTGACACTGCAGGAGTGTAGTGAGTCCTGACTCTTCTAAATGAGCGAATGGCCACTAGGATGGTCTCTGGGCTCAAGGATCTCTCCTATGAAGAACGTCTAGGTAAGTTGCAGCTATACTCTCTCGAGGAACGCAGAGAGAGGGGAGACATGATAGAGACGTTCAAATATGTTACTGGCCGTATTGAGGTAGAAGAAGACATCTTTTTCCTTACAGGACCTACGGTAACAAGAGGGCATCCATTAAAAATCAAGGGTGGGAGATTTCATGGTTATATTAGGAAGTATTTCTTCACCGAAAGGGTGGTTGATCATTGGAATGATCTTCCATTTCAGGTAGTTGAGGCCAGCAATGTGCTCGATTTTAAGAAAAGATAGGATAAACATGTGGGTTCACTTTGAGGAAGTGCTTAAGGGGGAGGGTTCTTGATTGGGCAGACTTGTTGGGCCAATGGCCCTTTTCTGCCGTCATATTCTATGTTTCTTGCAATACAAGTACGTATAGTATTTTGTATTAAAGTTTTTCGGTTTTGGAACGAATCATCTGAGGTTCAGTTATTTCTTACGGGGAAATTTGCTTTGATATACGAGTGCTTTGGATTACATGCATGCTTCTGGAACAAATTATGCTCGCAAACCAAGGATTTATTGTATCTGGATTGGATACCAGGTTGACATTTCTGGCATTAGATTTAAGACTTATCCCTGTTTTACTAAGGTGCACTAAGCGTTTTAGCGCACGCTAAATCTACCCGCGCGCTAGCCGCTAACACATCCATAGACTAACATGCACGCGTTAGCATTTAGCGCGTGGTTAGTGCACGCTAAAAAGCATAGCGCTCCTTAATAAAAGGAGCCCTTTACTTCTGATTTTAACAACAACACAGAGTTTGGCACCCCATTATTGTGGAGAGACTGCTAAGATCTATCATCCAGCCAGAGCCTTATGATCTGAGAGCACGCAATGGCCCAAATTCTATTTATGGCGCCTAAAGATGTGCATGTAACCAATGTATTCACACAACTTAGGGCTCCTTTTGCTAAGGTGCGCTAGCTCAATGCTGGCGTCAAGGTCTAGCACGCGCGGCAATGTAGTGTGCGCTATTCCGCGCATTAAAGCCCTAGCGCACCTTAGTAAAATGAGCCCTAAGGTGCGCTAGTGTTTTTAGTGCACGCAGGAAATTACCGCACGCTACATTGCGCACTACATTTCTAGAACTAACGCCAGCTCAATGCTGGCGTTAAGGTCTAGCACGCGCGGCAATGTAGTGTGCGCTATTCCACGTGTTAAAGCCCTAGCGTACCTTAGTAAAAGGAGCCCTAAGGTGCGCTAGTGTGTTTAGCACACGCAGGAAATTACCGCACGCTACATCGCGTACTACATTTCTAGAACTAACGCCAGCTCAATGCTGGCGTTAAGATCTAGCGCGCGCAGCAATGCAGCGCGTGCTATTCCGTGCGTTAAAGCCCTAGCGCACCTTAGTAAAAGGAGCCCTAAGGTGCGCTAGCATTTTTAGCGCATGCAGGAAATTACTGCACGCTACGCTTCTAGAACTAACGCCAGCTCAATGCTGGCGTTAAGGTCTAGCGCACGTGGCAATGTAGCGCGCGCTATTCCGTGCGTTAAAGCCCTAACGCACATTAGCAAAAGGAGCCCTTAGACTGTTATTTCTTTCCCCCCCCCTTTATTTAGATTTTAATGCCAACAAATAATAATAATAATCAAATAAGCACTTATAATCAATCAGTATCTAAACAAAAATAAAACTCCCTCCCCCATCCAACATTACCATCAGGAATAATAAAAAAAAAAAGATATACCCCTCTCCCACCCTTACCCCCTCCCCCCCTCCGAATGTGTGGGTGCTAAAACAACGGAAAATAAAGATAAAGGACAACTATAACAAATCTACAAAAGACGTTGTTACAAAAGAGTGTTATTTCTTTGCCTTTGAATACTTTGTCAAGAGCCTTCATTGAAGAGTGACCAAGTGCTATTCTGCAGAGCATTTCTACTCTGCTGGTTGCTTCTTTTTTATGAAAGAGCTCATTAGATTGAAATCCATTACAACTTCTAGTCTATCACCTTCAAGCTCAAAATCTTCCTCATTTTCCTTGTTCGTGATCTTTGTCTTGTTTATGTTCAGTTCCAATCCCATGTTATGACTTTCGGCATTGGCTTTTCTCAGTAGATACAGCTGCTGGTGATGAGCTGTATCATCTACAAAGCGCAAGATGTTCATATTCCAGCCACCACCTTTGAAACCGACATTGTCTTCTTCCAAATTTGCTTTTCTGAAGATGGTTTCACCAGTCAGGGCCTTAGGCCCCTTCCACTGCATCCCAAGATGTATTGGGGGGGTAAGGCCCGTCATTCGAAGCACAGGAAAGTGTGCTTCCCTCTTGCTGATCTATCATCGACAGGTAGGGGGGTCCGGGGATGTCGGGGGGGGGGGGGTGTAGGTCTCCACGGCTCAGCTGATCCTAGCAGGGGGACTCCTCATCAGCTGAGCCTGGAGTAATCCCCAAAACTGACTCAGCTGATGGAGATTCCTCTGCCCCCATCAGACAAGGTAGTTGGGTACATCTACAAAACTTGCTTTTGTGTGTTTTTCATGCAGACGTTTTTATTTTTGAAAATGACCAAAAAATAAATCTTTCCATTTTATAGATATGGCATAAAGAGTTCCACCAAAAATTATAATTTAATCTCCTCCAATTCTTCCAATTATATGTAATTTGTTGAATGGCAACACCAGTCATTATAAGTAATAATTTATTGTTGTTCATAGAAATCTGACTTTTTGCTCTCATTTCCATACCAAATATCACAGTATCATAGGATAATGCCACTGGGTTATCTAATAAAATATTAATTTGATCCCAAATTGATTTCCAGAAATTCATAATAAATTGGCAATGAAACAATAAATGATCTAAAGTTCCTGCTTCAAGATGGCAGTGCCAACATTTACTAGACAAAGAGCTATCTAATTTTTGCAACCTAACAGGGGTCCACAACGCTCTATGCAAAAGAAAAAACCAAGTTTGTCTCATAGATGCCGACACTGTACATCTCATCCTCCAAGATCAAATATTTCAGGAAATTTCAGGATGTGTGGAAACCATTAACAAAATATTGTACGGATTAGTTGACATTGTTTCCCTTAAATTTATTAGTTTAATAGTGAAGGGGGGGAATATTTTATTATTACATATTCTCTATGATAATGGAATATATGGTAGGGAGGGATGGGAAGGGGGGAGGGATAACAGTTTATATAGTGTACCAATGATAGCTTGTAAGTGATGTATTTATTGTTAATGTGATTGAATATATATAACACTTATTGTAATTTTGAAAATGAATAAAGAATTATAAAAAAAAAAGAAAATGACCAAAAAAGATAGACATCCTAAGGTAATTTTCAAAAATAAAAGATGGATGTCTGGCAGTTTTGAAAATGGACATGTTTTTCTGCTGGGTTTGTGCATGTCTTGCCCAAAACGTTCAACCTCAGATTTAGATGTCCTTTTGAAAATGGCCCTCCACATGTACAACTTGGTTCACTTGGGTTGTCAGGCAGGTAACAGGGAGAACAATAGTAATGTCATCAGTGTAGCTTCAATGGGTCACATTCAGGCGACTTAAATGGTCTTCTTTGTAAATCGGTCTTGGGCGAATCTCTTCATGAAAAGGAAATTAATAAATCCCAATAAATAGATAAATACTTTGTAAAAGGACCCATAATCAATGTGGATATGTTAATGCCGACTTTATAGATTTACCCCCCCCCCTCCTCCTCCCATGTACATTATTTGGAGAGAGAGACCTATGCAACACGGGGCATCCTTTGATGACTGTAGCAATTTTCCACAAAATACACAATCCTAAGCTTTGTCTTGTAACTATTCACACAACCAGACTAGTAATTATAAAACAGCCACCAGCAATATAATATGTATTTTTTTCTTCCCATGTGTACTAAGAAAGGTACAAGATATCATAATGCAGTTTTTGATTGCTTCTGACACCAACTATATTTGAAAGCAAAGAAAGAGAATTGGTAAAATGCATTAATACTGCCTACATACAAAAATGGGCCGAGAGATAGCAGTGCACTCCCAGGGCACAATTTATTTTTCTTCTTCTTTGTGCCTACGAGGTATGTAAGACTACAGTAAAATCATAAATCAGAACGAGTTCCCAAGTCCTGCATTGCTGGACTGCAAATGAGCCTCCACCTCTGTGAATACCCTCAGAAGCGACTAATGGCAAGGTGCCTTCTCAAACAATGCTCTCCTTCAAAAGCAAACGTATCTTAACATTATAGGCAGGGCCGGATTTAGATGAAAAGAGGACCTAGGCTATTCCACTTATGAGGCCCTTTCACTTCCCATTTTTAATTTTTTAGATTACATGAGAGATAATAAAATACATCATTACTGTGATATATATCAATATGTTAAATGAAACATATTGTTATTGGTACTAACCTTTATAAAAAATGTGACACGGATAATAAATAAAAAAAAGTCGAGAACACTTATTTGGACATTTATTCTCAGCACCATATATAGTACTTGTAACAATAACTAATCAAACATAACACACAACATTGCCCCTTCCTATGTCCATGGTGCCCCCAGTGCGTCCTTCCTCACCTCACCCCCCCCTCTGATGCCCGCCTGCCTCCCATCCCCCTTCCATTGAACACCCCCATGCCATCCTGCCTGCCTGCCTTCCATTAAACCCCCCCACCTCCCCCTCCGATGCCAGTCTGGGCCGCCCTGTCCTGACGGATCCACGTTTTGCCTCTCTCCCCGCGGGGCTGGGCTTTGCCCAGCTGTTTCTGGACTGACGTCTTTCCCTCCCCGATCCTCCTCCCAGGGCGAGAAAAAGAAAGGGAGAAGCCGAGTCAGCACCCCGTGGCGGCCGGAGCCGGTTCCGATCCCGAAGCGTAGAATTTCTCCTTATTTTCGGTTCAGTGTTTTAGTGTTCACTGTTTTTAGAATAGTGTAATTTTAATTTTGCTAACAATTTGAATGTAGGCCCCTCTTGATCTTGAGGCCCTAGGCTGAAGCCTAGTTAGCCTATAGGAAAATCCGGCCCTGATTATAGTCTTTGTATAAACTCTCACCACTTAAAGCTTCCGCTTAGTGCTCAAACAATCTCGTCGTAGCAAGATTTACACCCCTACTTCATCATCCAGTCTAAACTTATGTTTTGCAAGAGTTTTGTAAGAGTTTTCATAAACATATCTCTTTAAACTAAGTGATTGTTATTTTTGTACTTATCTTAAAGATTTCTGTCTGTCGGCCAGGGCTAGATTAACTACCTCTGGCCGATGGGCAGAAATCTTTAAGATAAATGAAAAAGATAACAATCACTTTAAAGAGATATGTTTATAAAAACTCTTACAAAACATAAATTTAGATCTGATTAGATAAAAAGCTGATGATGAAGTAGGGTTGTAAATCTCGGTGCGATGAGATTGTTTGAGCACTAAGGTGGCACCGCTAAAGGTTTAAGTGGTGAAAGTATATCCAAAGACTTGAGAAAAGAAGAATCTATAATAATAAAATGCTAAGTGCGCATGCGCACTCTTACCGCATGCTTCCCTGATCCCTGATCTGTCGGGTAGGAGTGCGCATGCGTGCCAGACAAGCCTCCCTGCTCTCCACCTCGCACAATACGGCCCTACGGGACGAAGTTTCTTTTTAACTTAAAAGACACTGCGGCGGCTCCTCTCACGAGCCGCTCCTGCGTCGGAGAAGGCTTCCGGCACAGGCGGCGATTGTGAAAGGAGCCGCCGGAAAGTTAAACAAGCAGAGGGGACTGCGGGAAGGAAAGGGAAGGGGGGGGGCAAGGGACTAAGGGAGCCACGGCGCTATCCTGTCGGCTCCCAGAAACAACCTACTTCTCCCGCGGCCCAGAAGACCTACCCGACAACCCCGGACACTGAGCTCAACCAGCTCCCCGTGGCCCCGCAGAGGCCCCGCGACAGAGTGCGTTGGCACTCGACTAGAGGATGTATGCCATTTGCTTTCCAGGTGGAAAGATACAAGCAAAACAGACACCCTGCAAAAAAAAAACCCAAACAAACTGAATTCTCTGTGCATCCTGAGAACACACGCTGAAAAGATAATGAGGTAAACTATAAGTAGCACAAGGGCCTGGTTTCCAACAGGTGGAAGCAATGGAGCCCAAATCCCACCAACGCCAGATGGAAATAGGGAAGGTAAAAGGGGAAATGGGAGCCTGAATATGGAAGGGAGAAGGGCTACTGCTGGACTGGGGGAGCAGGGAAAGGGTGCTGCTGGATAGGGTGGAGAGAAAGAGAAAGAAAGAAAAGAAAAGCCTAACGTCTACACATCTATTCCAGCACCCGTTAATGTAACGGGCTAAATAATTAGTCATATATAAATTTTAAAAGACATTTAGAAGCACATTTTTTCCAATTGGCTTTTTCAAATTGAAGAATTGAGTTTGGGGCTGTAATCTGTATTTATGTAATGATCAATTTTTTTACAATGAAAATTTTTAATTGTATTAATTAGTTATGGTTTATCGAGATTTGATTGTTTTAGAGTTTTATTATTAGAATTGTTACTATTGAGATGTTGATTATTATAGGCCCTGTTTTACTAACCGATTAGGGCATGCTAATCAATTTAACGCGCCCCAAACGCTAACGCGTGCATGTTAGTCTACAGATGCATTAGCTGTTAGCGTGCACTAATTTGATTAACGCACGCTAATTGGTTAGCGCACCTTAGTAAAAGAGGGGGATAGTGTTTTATGAAAAAATAATAATACTGTATATACTCAAATATAAGTCGATCCGAATATAAGTTGAGACCCCCCTTTTTTTCCCCCAAAAAGGAGGAAAAATGGTTGACTCGAATAAGTCAGGCAGCTTAATATTCAAGTGTCCTACCCTGTCAGGCTCTGCACCCAGCCCCCTCCCTGCGAAGCTCTGCACCAGCCCCCTTCCCTCCATCCCTCCCCTGTCAGGCTCTGCACCCAGCACCCTTCCTTCCTCCCCTCCCCTGTCAAGCTCTGCACCCAGCACCCTCCCTGCGAAGCTCTGCACCAGCCCCCTTCCCTCCATCCCTCCCGTCAGGCTCTGCACCCTGCCCCCTTCCCTCCATCCCTCCCCTGTCAGGCTCTGCACCCAGCACCCTTCCTTCCTTCCCTCCCCTGTCAGGCTCTGCACCCAGCCCCCTCCCTGCGAAGCTCTGCACCCAGCACCCTTCCTTCCTCCCCTCCCCTGTCAGGCTCTGCACCCAGCACCCTTCCTTCTTCCACTCTCAGACTCTGCACTCTCCCTCCCAGGCTCTGTCCTCTGTCCCCCTCTCCCTGCCCTATCTTCATACCTCTGACGATCCCTGGTGGAGGTGCAGCGGGTCCTCTGCTGATCGCTGGTGGAGGTGCAGCGGGCAGGAGCAAGCTGTCCAAACTCCTGCCCCGCTGCTAACTGGCTGCGTGATCCAATTTTTTCATCTAAGCGGCACGAGCAGTAGCGCAATTTGGCACTACTTCTCGGCGCTGAGCTGCTTCCTTACTGGCTCCCACAAATTCTCGCTTGCTCCTGCCCGCTGCACTTTCACCAGCGATCGACAGGGGACCTGCTGCACTTCCACCAGGTATCAGCAAAGGTATGAAGATAGGGCAGGGAGTAGGGGGGACAGAGGGCAGAGCCTGGGAAGGAGAGTGCAGAGTCTAACGGGAAAGAAGGAAGGGTGCTGGGTACAGAGCCTGACAGGGAAGGGGAAGGAAGGAAGGGTGCTAGGTGCAGAGCCTGACAAGAGAAGGGAAGGAAGGAAGGGTGCTGGATGCAGATCCTGACAGGGGAGGGGAAGGAAGAGTGCTGGTTGCAGAGCCTGACAGGAGAAGAGAAGGAAGAAAGGGTACTGGGTGCAGATCCTGACAGGGGAGGGGAAGGAAGGGTGCTGGGTGCAGAGCCTGACAGGGGAGGAGAAGGAAGGAAGGGTGCTGGGTGCAGATCCTGACAGGGGAGGGGAAGTAAGGGTACTGGGTGCAGAGCCTGACAGGGGAGGAGAAGGAAGGAAGGGTGCTGGATGCAGAGCCTGACAGGGGAGGGGAAGGAAAGAAGGGTTATGGGTGCAGAGCCTGACAGGGGAGGGGAGGATGGAAGCATAATTAAATAGCTGGTTCTCAATCAATGCTCTATATAAAGATCCCCAATGGGAAAACATATAAATAATATTCTATGCCCAATATTTCCCACTAATATCCAGCTATGAATAAGGTAATGTTAATTCTAATCTAAGAGAGTTAGCCTCAGTAATGGAGCCTACGCGTAGCCATTCAATGACTGGGGAATTCAGCGTAGCTATACTTGCTCCTTTAATCTCCAATCATTGGCCTCACTCTCATTTGCATTACTCAAAATTTCTAAAATTTATATCCTTATCAATCTTTTTTTTCTTTCTTTTTATGTTTTTTATATATAAATCCTTAAAAGATCAATCTTCATACACTTCCTATCAATTCCTAACATTCATCCTTATTCACATGTTTGAGACTATACTATCTTTATTATCATTGTATTTATGAAATTCTTAACTTCAGCGTTATGTAATCACTCAAAAATATCGTTATTCTCTAAATAGTGGCTTATGCTAGCCTACTTGATCTATCAATCAGCACTTATATTTCATAGCTAGAGCCAGTTCTCAACAAACATTAGCTTATCCGAGCCTACTTATCTTTAAGGCTCATTTTTAGGACAGCATTCATCTTAAGTCAGCACTTGTATTTCACAGATATAGCCAACGTGGCCAACGTTTCGTGGGCGAAAATTCAAGCTCACTGCATCAGGGCCAAGTTATTTAGGAAACAAGATGCTGAAACATAAACACAAATATATATATAATCAAAAAATGTAATTTACTTACAATTTCCTCACCTACAGCTCTCTTACTTACTGCTCAAAGTGCGTTGTGTAAGTGGTCTCAAGATAGAGCCAAAATGGCGACAGCCTCGTTTTAAAACAATTGGCAGCGTTCTGACGTCAAACAGAGAATCAAATTACATTAAAGCGGAGACATCTTGTAAATCCCTATTATAACCTCACAATCAATAAAAATGTTGCCATTCGAATTGTCTATTCAGACCATTCGGATGTAGTGTATCCAATCGACTAATCCATCTTTGTTCGTGTTGTGCCAACATACGCCTGAAATCCCCCCCTCTATTATCTGGTTTGACCACTTCTATGATGACAACCCTTAATGTTCCAAAGTCATGTTTATTTGTGATACAATGTTTTGCCAGAGGGGCCCCCATGTTAAGATTTTTAATATTACTTTTGTGTTCCGTCAGCCTAATATTTAACTGTCTCGATGTTTGACCTATATACAAGAGGTCACAAGGACATCTCAAAATGTACACCACCCCGCGTGTTTTGCAATTGGAGGAATGATTCAAATTATAGATTCTTCCATCTCTAGGATTCACAAAAGTTGTAGTACAATCCATAAGGGCACACATTTGGCATTTGCCACAAGTTAAGTGGCCTAACATTTCACCAGCTAGGGTACTTACAATTTTCTTAGGGCGGGACGGGCATAACACTTCCTTAAGATTTCTATTACGCCGATATGCTATCCTAAGGGAGTGGTCTTGAAACGTCCCTGATATTTGTAACATCTCCCAATGTTTTCTTAGGGATTGGACTAGTTTATGACTGTGGGTCGAATAAGTTAGCACACATGTCATAACTTTATCACAGGTTTTCACATCATTTTTAGCACTAGGAGTCAATAATAATTCCCGATGGTTATATAGGGCACGCTTATAGGCAGTGTTAATGATTTTTTCCGGGTACCCTCGTTGTTGAAATTTATATTTCAAAGACATAGCTTGTTTCTTAAAGTCGTCCACAGAAGTACAAATTCTGCGGATTCTCAAGAATTGAGAAAACGGAAGGCTTTTTCTCAATGGACTGGGGTGAGCACTGGAAAAATGCAATACTGCATTGCTGTCAGTCGGTTTAGTGTATACTTGTGTAGAAAAATCACCATCTATAATTTTAACCACTACATCCAAAAAAGAAATTTCCGTAGTACTTAAAGCATGCGTAAATTTTACTTTTGGATGACATGTATCAAGGTAAGTTAGAAAGTTACCTAGTGTATCCAAATCTCCATTCCAAATAAGGAACACGTCATCAATATAACGAGTCCAAAGTTTAATTTTACTTGAAAAATGTGACGGATACACCCATTTCTGCTCGAAGTCATCCATAAACAGGTTGGCAACAGCCGGGGCCATTGTAATCCCCATTGCTATCCCATCAACAACAGTCTGGGATAGCAATGGGGATTACAATGGCCCCGGCTGTTGCCAACCTGTTTATGGATGACTTCGAGCAGAAATGGGTGTATCCGTCACATTTTTCAAGTAAAATTAAACTTTGGACTCGTTATATTGATGACGTGTTCCTTATTTGGAATGGAGATTTGGATACACTAGGTAACTTTCTAACTTACCTTGATACATGTCATCCAAAAGTAAAATTTACGCATGCTTTAAGTACTACGGAAATTTCTTTTTTGGATGTAGTGGTTAAAATTATAGATGGTGATTTTTCTACACAAGTATACACTAAACCGACTGACAGCAATGCAGTATTGCATTTTTCCAGTGCTCACCCCAGTCCATTGAGAAAAAGCCTTCCGTTTTCTCAATTCTTGAGAATCCGCAGAATTTGTACTTCTGTGGACGACTTTAAGAAACAAGCTATGTCTTTGAAATATAAATTTCAACAACGAGGGTACCCGGAAAAAATCATTAACACTGCCTATAAGCGTGCCCTATATAACCATCGGGAATTATTATTGACTCCTAGTGCTAAAAATGATGTGAAAACCTGTGATAAAGTTATGACATGTGTGCTAACTTATTCGACCCACAGTCATAAACTAGCCCAATCCCTAAGAAAACATTGGGAGATGTTACAAATATCAGGGACGTTTCAAGACCACTCCCTTAGGATAGCATATCGGCGTAATAGAAATCTTAAGGAAGTGTTATGCCCGTCCCGCCCTAAGAAAATTGTAAGTACCCTAGCTGGTGAAATGTTAGGCCACTTAACTTGTGGCAAATGCCAAATGTGTGCCCTTATGGATTGTACTACAACTTTTGTGAATCCTAGAGATGGAAGAATCTATAATTTGAATCATTCCTCCAATTGCAAAACACGCGGGGTGGTGTACATTTTGAGATGTCCTTGTGACCTCTTGTATATAGGTCAAACATCGAGACAGTTAAATATTAGGCTGACGGAACACAAAAGTAATATTAAAAATCTTAACATGGGGGCCCCTCTGGCAAAACATTGTATCACAAATAAACATGACTTTGGAACATTAAGGGTTGTCATCATAGAAGTGGTCAAACCAGATAATAGAGGGGGGGATTTCAGGCGTATGTTGGCACAACACGAACAAAGATGGATTAGTCGATTGGATACACTACATCCGAATGGTCTGAATAGACAATTCGAATGGCAACATTTTTATTGATTGTGAGGTTATAATAGGGATTTACAAGATGTCTCCGCTTTAATGTAATTTGATTCTCTGTTTGACGTCAGAACGCTGCCAATTGTTTTAAAACGAGGCTGTCGCCATTTTGGCTCTATCTTGAGACCACTTACACAACGCACTTTGAGCAGTAAGTAAGAGAGCTGTAGGTGAGGAAATTGTAAGTAAATTACATTTTTTGATTATATATATATTTGTGTTTATGTTTCAGCATCTTGTTTCCTAAATAACTTGGCCCTGATGCAGTGAGCTTGAATTTTCGCCCACGAAACGTTGGCCACGTTGGCTATATCTGTGAAATACAAGTGCTGACTTAAGATGAATGCTGTCCTAAAAATGAGCCTTAAAGATAAGTAGGCTCGGATAAGCTAATGTTTGTTGAGAACTGGCTCTAGCTATGAAATATAAGTGCTGATTGATAGATCAAGTAGGCTAGCATAAGCCACTATTTAGAGAATAACGATATTTTTGAGTGATTACATAACGCTGAAGTTAAGAATTTCATAAATACAATGATAATAAAGATAGTATAGTCTCAAACATGTGAATAAGGATGAATGTTAGGAATTGATAGGAAGTGTATGAAGATTGATCTTTTAAGGATTTATATATAAAAAACATAAAAAGAAAGAAAAAAAGATTGATAAGGATATAAATTTTAGAAATTTTGAGTAATGCAAATGAGAGTGAGGCCAATGATTGGAGATTAAAGGAGCAAGTATAGCTACGCTGAATTCCCCAGTCATTGAATGGCTACGCGTAGGCTCCATTACTGAGGCTAACTCTCTTAGATTAGAATTAACATTACCTTATTCATAGCTGGATATTAGTGGGAAATATTGGGCATAGAATATTCTCAATCAATGCTGCCACTTTTGCTTTTTGTCAACGTCCAGGTTAAGGTAAAATGTATCCAGGTATAATATAAGCTGGTGATCCGCTACAGTCAGTTCAACCTTAACGTCAGCTTGTTTTCTACTTGTGGATATTTATAAACACACAAATTCAATATCTTGGAGAGAGAAAATCTTGTAGAACTCAGAAATTAATATGAAAATGGAGCAGGTCACTGAGATGGCAAAATGGAAAAAAAATACAGTAGTTGTTCAAATCATATATCATTAAAGTAGTACTTGATGAATTCTTTCGGAGCTCATCAAATGTGGAATACTCTTATAATCTGATGTGAAATAAAAGCGTTTTGGCCCCTAAGTATTACTTTCAAGGTCAGCGTCTACTGCCACAGTTTCCTTGTTCTAGCTACTATGGCACATTAGGAATATTACATTACATTACATTAGGGATTTCTATTCCGCCATTACCTTGCGGTTCAAGGCGGATTACAAAAGGTTAATTTAAAAAAACAGAGTTACAATGATTAGCTAGAGAGGTAAGTTGTAGATCTTATAAACATTTAGCGGGTTGTTGAGGGTGAGGTGGTTTGTAAGAGAGTTAATAGGTGGTCATAGTGGGGATTCTTTTGTTATTATTAGTGCAGTAATGGGTAGATCAAATGTCAGTTTTAGAGTTACTAAGAGGTCGTGGTGTTATTGCTGCTTCAGGAATTTCTTGAAAAGTGTGGTTTTTATTTCTTTTCTGAACGTCCTATAGTCTGGGGTGGTCATCAGAAGGTTGGAGATCTGGTTGTTCAGCCTTGCGGCTTGAGTGGCTAGGAGGCCGTCGTGTAGTTTTGTTCTTTTTACTTCCTTGATTGGGGGGGGTATGAATGGGGAGTTATGAGTTAATTAATATAAAGAAACAGAGAAATAGTATCAGGTGGCATTCAAGTTTAGTCTCATTGACTGATAGTGGTGTACAGAGCAACATAAGAACATAAGAAGTTGCCTCCGCTGAGACAGACCAGAGGTCCATCTCACCCAGCGGACCGCTCCCGTGGCTGCCCATCAGGCCTATTGCCTGAACAGTGGTCCCTGACTATTTCTATAACCTACCTCTACTCCTATCCCTATAACCTACCTCTGCTCCTATCTGTATCCCTCAATCCCTTTGTTCTCTAGGAACCTATCCAAACCTTCTTTGAAGCTCTGTAACATGTAACTTAAGATTTTATGGTAATGGATATCTTTAGCTGTGAAAAGTTGGAAAAAGGAGCCCATTTTATAAAAGTGAAATAGGTGCCTACGTGCCTCTGTAGAAAAGCCAGCCTCAAATACAGTGACATAGAAAAGGAGGTTGGGGGGGGGTGGAACGCCTCAGGCGTCATCTTGGCAGAGGAGCTGGCACCTCCCCACTTCCATCTTCAAATCTTCACCGCAATGAGAAGCATATCCTACCTGTTGCTCACAGCGGCTTCAGCCCTCCCTCTGATGTCACTTCCTGTACATGGGGACCAGGAAGTGATGTCAGAAGGAAGGCTGAGGCCAGTGCGAGCAGCAGATGTTGATTGCTACCGGTGAAGATGCATGGCGCAACAGTGATGGGAGCAAGGAAGACTGCATGGAGTGCATCTCTGCCCCAGGAGCAAACTTCCCTCAGTGTGCCACAACTCAAAACTGAACAATTTTTTTATCTCATCTTTACAGTTGCTCTGAAAGAGTTATAATTTGATAGGGGAAGAGGAGAGAGAGTCCTGTATAGGTATACAGGTGAAGATCTCAAGTCCTTTATGTAACTAAAGGTGAAGACCCCCTGAAATCCCCTAACATAATAGGCCACATTATCAAAGGCCTAAAATGACTGGGAAAAAAAATACTCTTGATTATAGCTGTCAGCTTTTGCACAATCTATGCTTGTTGAAATCAGCAAGCCTAGCAAAACTTATGCTAAAATGAGCGAGTGAAACAAAACTTATTCTTTTACATGGCAACTGGTGTCACATCTGTTGTATTGCCATAAGAATAGGGAAGTGAACCTAAGAAGGATGAGGACATGTCTTGACCAAGAATACAAAATACATCATTTGCGAGATATATCCTGAAATGAGCAGAGCCTTACTGGACCCAAAAGCTCAAAGTTGATGACCTGATATTGAAATGACATTTGATGGGAATAGATAGTTATTTTAGTAAACAGGACACTCGTATGGTATGACACAGATATTATGAACCAATTAATAAACTGATAAATGTAATGACTTTTGTAAGTGACCAATAAAAACTAACAATATATGTGCCAACGTGGTCTCAGGCTGTCAAGAATTGTATAAGAGACAGCCTTTGTGATTATGTAAGCAGGACAGACATCCAAGTATACTCAAGCGCTTGAGGCATACTATCTGACAGCTCCATATGCTGTAAAGATTTGTTCTTGTAAGCTGTTACTGATTGGGCCTCTTTTCCTTGGAGAAGCAGAGGCTTAGAGGGGACATGATAGAAACTTACAAGATCATGAAGGGCATGGAGAAAGTGGAGAGGGACAGATTTTTCAAAATTTCGAAAAATACAAGAACGAGAGGATGTTCGGAAAAGTTAAGAGGGGACAGATTCAGGACCAATGCTAGGAAGTTCTTCTTCACCCAGAGGGTGGTGGACACCTGGAATGCGCTTCCAGAGGGTGTGATACGACAGAGTATGCTACTGGGTTTCAAGAAGGGTTTGGATGAATTCCTGAAGGATAAGGGGATTGAAGGGTATAGATAGAGGATTGGATGATTTCCGAAAGGAAAAGGGGATTGAGGGGTACTGATAGAGAATTACTATGCAGGTCCTTGACCTGATGGGCCGCCGCACGAGCGGACTGCTGGGCAGGATGGACCTCTGGTCTGACCTAGTAGAGGCACTCCTTATGTTAATAAAATATATATTTATTAAACCAGCATATTGAGTTTCCGTGAAGCCAGGTATTGAAGGCCGTAAACAGGCGGCTTTTCAAACTCATGTAGTTTATAAAGTATGGATGTACATTGCCATGTGCCTCAGCTCCACCCAAACTATGCCCCTTGGAAAGCCTACATGCAGGCCATGTACATGTAGATGCTAACAACCCAATATTTAACCATGATGGTCAATGTTTAGGCAACATGGCCATCATGGTTAAAATGAAATGCCTTAGTTAAACTGTACCTCTGTACGTTACCTTGGGTGAGTCTCTATATAAAGGCGGTTAATAAATCCCAACAAAAAAACTAAATAAATCAATTAAATTAAATTAGATAGTCAGGACTAGTACCCGGGTACCAGTCAGAGCTGCGTATCCGGTTTCAGCATTGACTCAGAAGTGCTATCCAATTAATGGGTCTGGATTTTTCTTTGGGAAAATCTGGTAACCCTATTTTGGGGGAGATTTGGATGGCTCACCATAAAGTATATCTGGTACCCTGTATATGAAGTTCATAGCAGTGCCTTCTAAGGTCCGCCACTGCTCTGTTGGCATGTCTATGTGGCCAGTCCATTACAATGCTGGCTCCCTATGTCCAAATGGTCTGGATTTGGATGTTTTGAACTTGGAGGGTTTTGTGGTTTTAAATGGTAAGAATGGTTAACATAGTTGGTTTTAAGAAAGGTTTGGACAATTTCCTGGAGAAAAAGTCCATAGTCTTTTATTAAGGCAGACCTGAGGGACGTCACTGCTTGCCCTGGATCAGTAGCACTGAATGTTGCTACTATTTGGGTTTTTGCCAGGTACTAGTGACCTGGATTGGCCACCATGAAGGCGGGCTATTAGGCAAGATGGACCATTGGTCTGTCCCAGTAAGGCTATTTTTATGTTCTTAAGTTAGGCGCATCCTAAGGTTGAACATCCTGATGGCCAAGACATTCAAAGAGATTACCGTATTTTCACAAACCGTGCATAACCTTGCGCGGTATACGCGTGAGCGCGTTGTACAAAATTTTTTTTACATAGTTCCCCCCCCCCGATGTCCGATTCACCCCCCCCCGCAGGACCGCTCGCACCCCCACCCCGAAGGACCACTCGCACGCACCCGCACCCCCACCCCGAAGGGAGCCCAAACCCTCCTGGCCACGGCGACCCCCTACCCCCACCCCGCACTACATTACGGGCAGGAGGGATCCCAGGCCCTCCTGCCCTCGACGCATACCCCCCTCCCTCCAACGCCCGCCCTCCCCCAAGAACCTCCAACCGCCCCCCCAGCCGACCCTCGACCCCCCTGGCCGACCCCCACGACACCCCCACCTTTTTTGAATAGGAATGTTTTGATTTCTTTTCGAAACACTTTGATGTCTTTTGTTTTGATCATCAGATTGGTGATGGTGGGGTCAATTTTCGCTGCCTGATATCAAGGAAAATAAGGTTTCCATACAAGTTTTCAGTACAACAGATAATACAAAAAACAATCCTTTACAAGCCCACTAAAAGGGGAAACATATTGCTTATATCAACTAAGTTTTAAGGAAAAACAAGGAAATGGGTTGAGTTCCAATGAACCCAAATCATTCCCAACTAAATTAGGACATTGGACATTCCTACCCTAATTTCTCGTCAATAAATGAAGGAAAAAAAGGGGAAAAAAAGAGCTCAATTCTGTTCACGAGCTACCAGAAATTGTTGCAATTGAATGGGATCCCAAAAGGCAAACTCAGTATCTTGTATCTTAACCAAACATTTACAAGGAAACTTCAGATAAAATGATGCCTCAAGTGCCAATACTCTAGTTCTCAATTTCAGAAATTATTTTCTTCTAAACTGAGTGGCTCTTGAGACATCGGGAAACATGCTAACCAAATCCCCTCAGAACTTGGTCAGTCTATTTTTAAAGTAAAGTTTCATTAACAACATTTTATCTGTCTCACTCATACATGTTAGAATCATTGTGGACCGAGTCTGAATAACGTCTTGAGAATCTTCTAAGAACTCTGTCAGGTTAACATCATCTGTTACCAGATGGTCCACACCCCACGTATCTTTATGAAGATTACCCTATGCTCTAGGGAGCAGTTTGTTAGAAAGTATCTGAACAAAATATGGCATCATTTGTTGTAATCTACCATTATTATTTCAAAAACAGGAAAGAATAAGCCACTTGTGCACAACTGCATGTATAAATGTGTGTTTGATTTTTGTGGAGTTCATTTCTTTCAAAAGTAAGAGCATTGCTTAATTCCTTCATTCTGAAGTTGGTTCCACGGTACTTCCACTTTCAAAGTTCTTAAAATGTCAGCTTTTCAACATCATACAACCTTCAGAATATTTTCCTATCTTCCCTCTGTTATATCTGGCCTTTCCTAATCCCCTTTACCCCTCTGTTTAAATTTTTTTTTAAAAGCTGTTTGATTGCTTGCAGTCTAATACTGCAGGCATATAACGCTGGATGAGCCAGTCGAAGATTGTTAGGAATGGGTAAGGGAAGGGTTAAAAAGGAATTATCAGTGGGGAGGTTGATTGGGCAAAAGTGTTGGTAGGTTTGGAAGATAGAGGGCAGGAGAACGAGGGGAAAGGAACAAATAGATAGGTGGGAGGATTAGAAACGAGTTAGGATTGGCTGAGGGAGGGATTTAGTGATTGGATAGCTTTCTGAGGTGAACTGGCGAGTTTCCAGCATTCTGGGGAAGGAGGGAGTGTGGGAGGGTAGGAAACTTGTTCCTGCCTCCCTTTTCTGTTAGCTGGGGGGTGGGGGGCTAGGCATCTGAAGTAGAGTTGGGGGGTTAGGGTTGGTCGCAGTTTTATTGGCGGAAAATTCTATGTGTGGGGGGGTAATTTTTGGCTATGAAACAGATTTGGTTTTGAGCTGCTCAAGTGCGACATCGCCATGGTTGGCGTCAAGACTCTGCAACACCGCGAGTCTTGCAGGAAGTGGGGATTGGGGAAAGGGTGAGAAATTTTGTGAGAGGAGCTAGTTCGACACCGAGGAACTCCAGATTTTCAGACTGTTAAGCGACACTGAATTGCCTTAATGTTGACGATTTTATAATTTAATTCAGTTTGAGCTGATAGCAGCAATAAAGCTCAGGCCCATTTTTTGCTACTACACGTTGTGCTTCTCCATTCTGCCTCAAGCCCCATCCCCACAAAGCCTCCTCTTTTCTTCCGGATGAGCTCCAACTGCATCTGGAGCATGCACGGATAGGTGTGACAGAGGCCCTCAAGGTGCAGCCGGAGCTCATCAGGGCTTTCCAAAACCTGGACAGATGCCGGGTTTTGGAAAGTCCATCCAGAAGCCCGGGCAGTCCTCTAAAAAGAGAACGTGTCCGGGTTTTCCTAGACATCTGGTAACCCTACTGATATGCCTTTTTAAAATAGCTTTGCAGAACTGTCCCTAAGAGCTATTTTCCATGTGCAAAGCATGCATTATACATGAAAAAAACCATTTACAAAATTACCCTCAAAATGCAAACCTTACAAAACGTTGTGTTGTATTTTATGAGGTTAATCTGAGCAATGGTGCGCATTCCAGTGTTGCTAACCTCCTCACATGAAGCCACCTGGAACATGAGGAGGGGTTGGAGTTCTTTGTCTGTCTGTTCTCAGTCGCTCATTCCATGGAAATTCTTCAGCTTCGTACCTGATTGTTTTTCAATAGTCTAAGTGGAAAACTCCTGACTAGAATCAGCCTCATTTCCTGCAGCACCAACAAGTGCGGTTAGGGGTGCCAGATTTTACGTTTGTAAAATACGGACACCCTAGACCCGCCCATCTCCGCCCCAGTCCCGCCCTCCCCCCGCCGCCTGCTTTGGTCGGGCAGGAGGCGATTGAAAGAAGGCTTTTCAAAACCTGGACAAAGTGTGGGTGTTTGAAAAGCCATCCAGACCCCCGAGCATGTCCTCAAAAGAATGATGTGTCCGGGGAAAATCTGGACGTCTGGAATCCCTAAGTACAGTTGGCCTGTTAGTTTTCTTCTGTGCAATGTGGGCCCTGCCATCTCCCTGTGAACACATCACTAGGCAGAATGAAGGCAATTACAGTAGCAGCAGTACATTTTGAATCACCTTATTTAGAATACATTCCTTGTTAGCTAAGTATCTTCATTCACAACCGTCTAGATATTTTTTTTCACAGTTCATCCTCCAGAATCCAACCCTTTGAATATTGTTTTCCGTTTCTCGTCTTGCATTTGGGCTGTCATAAAGTCTACCTATTATTTTTAATCATTATATTTCAAGAAAAAAAAAAAGCATTGGCTTACAGCCAGCGTAAATGGGAAGACTGCTAGCTCAGATTAATTTATTACATATGCATGTACTGAGGTGGCATTTAAATGAAGTTGATGCATCTTCGCTGAGGAAAAACAACACATCAGTGCCAAGTTCTTTGATCTAGAGAAAATAGATTATCATAGTACAAAATTCAAGTGGCATAGGCTTGATTAACTGGGGATTATTAAGCTTCCTAGTCACACAGATGGTTTTCATTTTCATCTAAGGGAAGAGTAAAATTCATTAATGCTTCAAGTATTTTCCTTTACAAGACTTTTTAGAAAACATCGTTAAGTCAAGACTCAGTATTGTTTCTGCATCAGTTAAGCCAGAAATGTCAAACTCAGGCCCGCGGTGAGTTAAAAATTGGCCCGCCAGACATTTTAAACTTTATATTCAATCTGGCCCGCCAGCACGAACTGCCGCTGCTGTTCTTCACTCACGTCTGCCTTTGTCTGATCTCCTCTTCAAAGCAGCCTGCTGAGGATCGCTGGCCGGCTGTAGCGAACCTCGCAGGCCGTTGTTGACCTCGGGAGCATGTTCCCTCTGATGCGATCCCGTGCGTCAGAGAAGGGACGGGATTGCGTCAGAGGGAACATGCTACCAAGATCAACAGAGGCCTGCGAGGTTCACTAAAGCAGGCCAGCGATCCTCAGCAGGCTGCTCTGAAGAGGAGAGCAGGCAAGAGCAGACGCGTGTGAAGAGCAGCAGCAGCAGCAGCCGCTGCCAGCTGGTCAGAGGAGACCAGGAAGCCGGGATGGAGGGAGGGTAGGAACGGCAGGCCAAATATGAAGGTGAGACCGGGAAGAAGGGGGGAAGCATGCAGGCCTTCGGGAGAGAAGGAGGGGTCCAGCCGTGCATGTGCCGGACTGAGGAGGAGTGAAGGGAGAATAAGGATACAGACATTTAGGGACACAAATGGGGATACTGGATACTGCAGGGAACAGAGTGACCAAGAAAATGCTAGATCAGGGGTGGGTGAAGAATGAAAAAGGGAGATCATAAGCATGGAGAGAGGGAGTAAGGACACAGTGGATACTGGACATGTGGGAGGGGAAAGCAGGGAGGAAAGGGGAAGATAGTGGAGAGGGGCAAGAATGGAAATGCTGAACAAAGGAAGGGAGGGATAGAAAGAGAGGCTAAAAAGAGAGGGAATATGTTTGCTTGGAGGGAGAGTGGGGTGGAGTGGGGAAGAAATAAAACAGAGGAGAGGGAGAGAGATGGTGGGCAATGGGATGGAGGGAGGGAAGGAACAGAAAGAAAGAGAAGTTGGACACAAGGGATGGTGTGGAGGGGCATAGAGATACTGGATAGGAGGGTAGTTGGGAAGAGAAACAGAGAAATGGTGGACCCTGGGGTAGTGAGAAAGGAGGGAGAGATGATGGATGAAAGGGTAGTTGCGAAATGGACAGATGGTGGATCTGGGGATGGTGGGGTCCATTGCTGCAGCTGCAAAAATTGGCCACGAAAAAAAGGAAAGATGCCAGACCTCCGGGGAAGGGAAGGGAATCAGAAGGGGAGGAGAGAGATGGAAGATAGATGATTAGCACGGAGAAAGAAGAAAACGACAAATGGGCAGGAGACCCTGACAAGCAAATTATCAGAAGACAACCAGAGCCTGGGACCAACAAAAGGTAGAAAAAATAATTTTATTTTTTGTTTTGTGATTACAATATTTATTTTGTTTACACCACAGAGCCGGTGTGGGGTTGGAGACGTTGTAATCCTATATTTCTGCTAAGACTAAGCCTTAGTCACTTAGGGGTCCTTTTATTAAGGTGTGCATTTAGCATGCGCTAAATCAGTTAGCGTACCTTAATAAAAGGACCCCTAAGTATCTTAATAAAAAATGTGGCCCGCGACTTAGCCTTTTTTTCAGATTTCGGCCCCTTATGTGATTGAATTTGACACCCTGAGTTAAGCTAATTTCTAGAATAAAATGCTTGAATGATCTCTAAACAGTTCTTGGGTAAAATAAATAAGTAGATAAGTAAACAAAGAAATATAATTCAAAGAGTAAAAGGAACTGACTTCATTAGTTAATCTCCATTATTCTAACAAAAGGTACATATAGATTTTCAAATTATATGAGGACACACAAAATATAATATGTTCATATAATGATTCAAAATGTGGGTGTGATCATGGCACCGAGGTACTCCCCTCTTCAAACCCAGCATGCACCCAAAAAAAGAGAGAAAAAGCCTCAGACTAATGTAGCTGTATAGAACCAAAAGGTACAAATCAAAACTGCTTTTGAAACTTTCACTGGCAAAAAACTTCCTCACAGAACAGCTCAGATTTAGAAAAGGGCAAAGTCACCCGGAGGCATGTTCAAGGACTTAGCTGACAAAAGACGACTTGAGCTCCAACGCTGTCACGTCTTCTCCACTCTTCCCAACAAGCGACCTTGCTTCACCAATGTTTGGCTCATCAGGGGAACAAACAATACAGTCTGGCTGCACTTTTCAAGGCTGTATTGTATCTATGTTATAATAACCCTAGAAGTAGTGCTGCAAGATTACTACTAGGGGTCCCCACTGACATTTAAACCCCAAAATCAAAGGGGCAATACCTTCTGTCCCAGAGAACTACACCACTGGGGTTTCATTGAGGTAAGTTCAAGAGGGTTTAGGTGATGTCCCAGGCATTTCAGTAGCTCACCAACCCTGGGCATAGGAAAGGCATCAAATTGGGACATTCAGATGCCAAAAATCAATGCAAAACTAAGGTGTGCCATTGGCCTTAGGCACGATCACAATGGGGCTACAGCAGGGGCTTTGGGATGGTTCTATTACTCCCAAGGCTAGCATTTCATCAATCAGCTTTTGAACCAGGGCCTTCCTCTTCTCCAAAAGCTGGGAGGGCTTTACCCGTACTATCCTTCCTGGAGTGGTAACTATATCATGGGTGACCACTTCTGTCTGCCCTGGCACTAAAGAAAATACATCATCAGAACTACTAATTAAAGAGTTTAATTGAGGTACCTGGCTAGGACCTAGTTGTATATTAATGTTAACTTCCTCCTTCTGTGCCAGATCCAGTACCTGGAGCCTTAAGTCATCCTCCTGACACCTCTGGACCATTAGAACTAGCACTTTACGCTCCCTCCAAGGTTTCAGGAGGTTCACATGGTAAGTTTGCACTCTACCTTTATCATCTCTCACTCTATTTTTCCACCAGAGTAGTAGGATCTTTCCACTGGGCAAGGAATTTATGCGAGTCAGAAGACACAAGAATTAATACTCAGTCATCTACTTGTAAAAGCCTATCCTTGGCCTTAGGATCATAGTAAGCCTTCTGTTTATGCTGGCTCCATTCTCAGTTCTCCTTACCTAGCTTGGCTACCTGACTCAGCCTATGCCTTAGCTGGTCAAGATACGAGATAATATTGCTTCTCCTTTCTTTCAGACAATTCCATTTTTCCGGTACCATATCTAGGATTCCCCTTAGTCTCCTCCCATACAGCAGTTCAAAGGAGTAAACTCCCAATGAATCCTGAACCTTCTCTCTGGCCACAAATAGGACAGACAGAATAAAAAGGTCCATCTTTCATTTTGCCCTGCAGCACTTTCTTCAACATTTGTTCAACGTTTTAGGGTTTGGTTAAAGCGCTCTACCAACCTGTTTACCTGAGGGTGGTAGGCTAATGTTTTGATATGCCTTATCCCAAACCACTGCTAGAACTTCTCCATGTCTCTTAACAAGAAATTGCACCCTTGGTCCATTAAGACCTCACATGGGAACCCTACTGTGCAAAACAGAGCCATTAATTCTCTCATGATCATGGAGAATAATGTTTTCTGTAGGGGAAAAGCCCAAGGGAAAAGGGTGACCACACCTATGACGATTAATATATAGCTATACCCCTTTAGAGTCCTTTCTAGAAATCCTAATATATCCATGGCTAATCTCGGTAATGTTTTCTCTGTACTAGGAAGAGGGATAAGAGATACTGGAGGGGGCTTACTTAACGATAACTTTTGGCATGTGAGTCAGAACTGGCAAAAGTTAATTATATCCTGCAGTACCCCCGGCCAAAGGAACATGCAAAATATTTTAATTTGGGTACCATCAACTACCTTATGACCTGAAAGGGGATGGTCATGAGCTGCTTGAAGGATCACCTTCCTGAACCCCTGGGGCACAATTAACTGTTCCTTTTTCCCACTGGAATTCTCTCCTGGGCTTTCCTGACATAACAATCCCTTTTTAACTTTCAAGACAACTTCTCCAATTTGGGGCTCAGAAGCCTGACACCAGTACTTCTGTAATGAGTTGTCAGACCTTTGCTCCACTTGGAAAGTTGGGAAAGATCCCATCACCTCTCAGGGAAACCAGAGTACTTCCTGAGACTGAGCAACATGTTTCAGAACCTGACCTCTCCACTGACGCTGTATTTTTCCTTTGGGCCCTAGAGCAGTGAGCCTTCTTCTGAGCATACTTCTGGATGGTTTCCCCACTACATGGGAAGATCCTCCCTAGCTCCTCCTCAGGTTCTACCCCAGGTAGGTTCTGTGAGCATGTATTAACTAACCACTTCTTTTACTAATCGAATTAGCGTGTGCTAAACGCTAACACGTCCATATCCTGCCGTTGTATCGGGCGATGGCGCGCCTGCATCCGGATTACTGCGTCCAATATTGGTCGCCGTACCTAAAGAAGGGTATGGCGATACTCGAGAGGGTTCAGAAGAGAGCAACAAGTTTGATAAAAGGTATGGAAAACCTTTCATACGCTGAAAGATTAGAGAGACTGGGGCTTTTTTCACTGGAGAAGCGGAGACTTAGAGGGGATATGATAGAGACTTATAAGATCACGAAGGGCATAGAGAAAGTGGAGAGGGACAGATTCTTCAAACTTTCGACAACTACAAGAACGAGAGGGCATTCTGAAAAATTAAAAGGGGACAAATTCAGAACCAATGCTAGGAAGTTCTTCTTCACCCAACGGGTGGTGGACACCTGGAATGCGCTTCCAGAGGGAGTGATAGGACAGGGTACGGTATTGGAGTTCAAGAAGGGATTGGACAATTTTGTGAAGGAAAAGGGGATAGAAGGGTTTAGATAGAGGGCTAGTATACAGGTCCTGGCCACCGCTTGAGCGGACTGCTGGGCATGATGGACTCAGGTCTGACCCAGAAGAGGCATGGCTTATGTTCTTATGACTAACATGCAAGTGTTAACGTTTAGTGTGCACTAAATCAATTAGCGCACCTTAGTAAAAGAGAGCCTAAGCCCTGCTTTGACTCCAGGTACTCTCCCAATCCGATCCAATCTCGGTCACCTGGAAGGGAAACAAACAAGACACCATCCAAATGCGGTATCACAAGGCAAAGGGGTACCTTCCCCCCCTTTCATAGGCAAGTCCAACCACTCTAACAGCACTACTATTCTCACCTGCCACCTGATGAGTCTGCACTTGTGTGCTATTCGGGTGCACAACCCACTGCTTCTGCTGGTCTGAATCTGCTCCAGTCAACTCTTTTTCCACTCTGGTCCATACACTCCCTCCTTCCGGATAGGTCTTTCCAAGTCCTCGTTCAGCTCCAAACGTCCAGCAATGCACTAGTAAAAAAAAAAAAAAAGAAAGAATCCAAACCCAATCAGGTTTAAATGCAGTCCACCAAAATAAACCTTGGTTTCCCCTCTCCCCCCCAAAAAAAAACTTACAACCACCTGTAGGGAGCACCAGATTGCACTCCTGACATAAAGTGTAACCAATCAGGGCACGGACTGGGAAGTAGAGAATGACAGGGGGAAAAAATTTATCACCGTTCCCGCCCTGTCCCCGTCCCCATGAGCTCAGTTCTCGTCCCTACCCCATCCCCACGAGCTTAGTCCCCATCCCCGCCCTGTCCCCCCGAGTTCAGTCCCCATCCCGCCCTGCAAGCTCAGTTCCCGTCCCCGCCCTACAAGCTGTTAGATCCTATCCATACAAGCCTCGAATAGTTATGATTTTATACTGAACTTATTTTATTAAAGGAAAAAAAGAGACAATATTCTGTACAATTGTCATTTTATAAACACAAATAATACAGAGCAAGGATCAACAAAGCCCCTGTCTCCCCTCCCTTTTACAAATATCTCCTCCACTATTGTGAAAACTGAACAAACCAAATTACTTCAGAATGCTACATAGAAAAATCAAGCTAACAGAATATTTCAGTCACACATGGCAGGAAGAGTGTTAGGGGAGGGCAACTAGGACAACTGCCCCCTGGTCAGAGAGAGAGAGTCCTAAGCCAGCTGGAAGCTAAAGAAGCACAGCCTGGACTTTGCGGTCCCCATTTATATCTAATACCAGCTCTAGCGGGATACATATTACAAATCTGAAATATTCTAATCACAAAATATAAAATAAATTTATTTTTTTTCTACCTTTTGTTGTCTGGTAATTTTATTCTTCAAATCACATTGGTCTCAGGCTTTGGTTTTGGGTTCCTTCTGTCTTCATCGTGGCATGGCTGGCTCCTGAAGGTAAATAGGCGCAAGAGGAGCTGAGGAGGAGATGCCGAGTCTGACAGGGGTGCAATTTTTTTACCACAGGAGCAAGACTTTTCACTGCTCCCACGGGGCGGTAAAAGGTCTTGTCCCCATTCCCGCGGGACAATGAAAGGTCTTGTCCCCATTCCTGCAGTAAACCAGTTGCAAATGTCCCCCATTACTGAGGATTTACCGCAGTAGACGGCCCCCATGGGAAGTTACTGTGCTTCTGAGGGTGGCCTTGACTATCCTGGTGCGCTCCCCAAAAAGGAGAAAGCCCCATAGGGTTAGAATGTTATTAATATATGTGAAATAAACTAAGGCTCCCTTTTATTAAGGTGCGCTATGCTTTTTAGTGCACGATAAATATTAGCACGCACGAATCACGCGCTAAACACTAATGCGTGCATGTTATCCTATGGATGCATTAGCGATTAGCACACGCGTTGATTTAGCCACGCAAAACGCACACTAAAATGCTTAGTGCACCTTTTTAAAAGAGGGTCTAAGGCCCTCTTTTACTAAGGTGCACTAACCAATTAGTGTGCGCTAAATGCTAACGCGTCCATAGACTAACATTTAGCGCACCTTGGTAAAAGAGGGGGGGAGGGAAATAAAATGTTTAAAAAGATGAGCCTACATTTTTCACCAGTGCACATCCTGGCTTGTTCCTATTTACTTTTTTTCTTTGATTTATTTGTCTCTTCCCCTTCAGTTCTGATTCTTCCTCACTCTTTCCCTTTGCTCCTCCCGTCTCCATTTGTAGGCGTTTTCATACTCGAGTCTCAAAGGTGTGAAATGTCAACAAAATTAATTTCATTTCCCATATTTTCTGTTGCACGAATCCTAATGAACTGCTAATAGAATCAGCTCAGGTTTAGAAATTGAAATTAAGCACACTTGACGTGCTCCAGAGACATTTTCTTAAGTTTCTCAAATGTTACACCATATTAATCCAGGATTACAGAATTAGGTTTGCAAGAATCGCTGGGGATAGTCTCTCTTTTATTACCAGGCAGTAGATCTGATTATTTTAATATATTAGAATAAAGCCGAGAACAAAATGTTCTGTAATGTTTTGAAATTCTATTAGTCATTCAGAAGATATGCTGGGGTTTTTTTTAAAGGATTTCAAAGGGAGAGTAGAGTTTTTATAAGCGTAGCAAGGGGAAAAAAAAAAAAAAAAAAAGATTAGCTGTTTTATGAATGCACAAACCTTCCAGGAGACCAAATAAGACTTCTATAAACTGATTTGCCTTTCTGACTGCAATTTAACAGAATGACACCTAATTTGTTCAGAGCACAGTTGATGCCTCAGACACAATGGAAGATGACAGCTTGCATAACCTCTCCTTCAGCTTCCAGCTCAATTATGCCGTTTGAAGCGGGTTTCCAGCAAAAGAGAGCCACTGAATTAATATTACCTAGGATCAGCTCAGTCTCCAGAGGGAGCAACAAAAGCTTTTGTGGAAACAATAAAACCTTTAAACATGACAAGGGGGAAAAAGGACCTTAGGAGGTATCTAAAAGTATCCATTATTAAAAGAAAGAAAAACCTTGTGGGTGACTTTGATTTTCGGCAAAGCAGAGACGGGCTGTTGCCAGCTTTACAAGGGAAATACAAGATGTTGGCTGGTTTATACATTACATTTCACCCACTTCGCCAGAATCTAGACTCATGAAACAGCTTCTAATGAATCTAATATCCTCTCATTTAATCGGATTTTTGCCCAAATTGAAAACGAGAAAGGACCCTTTCTTTCAAGTTTAATGGTACCTAAGATCAAATTTAGTTAGCTTGTGACACAAATTTCCCTGAATGAATTGTTTTTGAGACATATATCCCACAGAATAGAGGAAACGCCACCCCACAGGTGAAAATGTAAAACAGAAAAGGAGTGGAGAAGGGACACAGTCAACCAACTTCAGAGAGTTTATTAAAAATATATATAAAGAACTGATACATATACAACATATACAGGCCTAAAAATATGTAGGCCTAACAGGCCTAATAAGGGTCTTTCAATCCTTTTTGTGATGGACCCCAACACGATCCATGTTTCGGCTATAAAAGCCTTCCTCAGGGGTATAAAAATGTAGCCTACAAAAACAGAACAGCAAAAATGTATGTGAGGAAGGCTTTTATAGCGTATGGCTGCCTAAGCTCGCCTAAGGCTAGACAGGTTTTTACCCGGAAGTAGCCTTAGGTGAGTTTAGGTGGCTCTAGGCACTTCCCTAAGCCCACAATAGTGGCCTACATTTCAAGCAGACGTGGCCACTGAGCTATGATTTAGCAGCCACGGCAACCAATCCCCCCACAGCAAAGACTACAAGCCGGAACACCCCACACCCCCACAACGATTGCTGGCAGGAGGGATGTCCAATCCCTACTGCCAGAACCCTAACCCCCACACAAAGATTGCAGGCAGGAGGGATGCCCAATCCCTCCTGCTAGAACCCCCCCCCCCAAAAGATCATCAGCAGAAGTAATGCCCAATCCCTCCTGCTGGAACCCATCTACCCTGAAAAGTAGCCCCCCATGGGAGTGGCCTAGGGGATCTGGCCAATCAGATTATTAGGCCACTCACAGTGCATCCCAGAATGTACTGCAAGAGAGGCCTAAGGTTCCAGTTGGCCCAGGTGCCTAAGGCCCCTCCTATGGGAGGGTCCTTAAGTATCTGGACCAATCAGGGCCTTAGGCCCCTCCCCAGTGTACCCCATGATGTTCCGGGAAGGGGGCAAGCCTGCTATTCTAGTAATGACAGGCCAGCCAGTTGGAGTCAGGAGACCGGTTGGAGACCGGCCTCTGGCCGGTCATCTCAATAAGTTAGGGGATTCCGGGTGGGCTTGGGGGGGTCCGGGTAGGCTACTTTTTAGGTGGGGGGTTCTGACAGGAGGGATTGGGTATCTCTTCTGCCGATGATATTTGCATGGGGGGGTGTCTGGCAGGAAGGTCTGGGCTTCCTTCATGCCGGTGATCTTTGCAGGAATGGAGGGGGGTTCCGGCAGTCTTCACGGAAGGGTGGGGGGTTGCAACGGCCACTAAACTGATCACGGCAGGGAGATTCACTTGCCGTGATCAGCTCAGCGGCAACTCAGTTCTCTAACCAGTGCCTGTAACATGGGCGCCAGTTAGAGAGTTGTGGTTGTTAGGCGGCTTAGGGTGATTTTGTATAGGCTGGCTTGTGTGCAATTCTCAAAAACTGCATAGGCGACTTTTGAGACCAGGCACCCTATACAGAATCTGGTCCCAAAAGATTTGCTGCTTGGCTTCATTTTTTTAAGGATAGGCTGGTTTAATTAACATTTTCACACTTAAAGATCATTTCCCATCGAGACATGGATGTTTTTTTCAATAAAGCTTTTCATACAGTTGGTGTTTCGTCATTAGATGGCCCTGTGTAGTCGCAGCTTTCTGGTGAATTTAAAGAGGACAGAAGGACTCCATGTTGGAATGGTAACAGCCTTGACGCTGCATAAATGGGGATGGCAGATGCAATATGGTACTAAAATAGTATCAATGGAAACAAGTCTCACGAATAAAATTCCACTACAACCAAGACTTGTGTGTGAAAGAACGTTCAGGTGCTTCACTGACTCTCAGATGCCTGCTCGGGTGAATCATCAAGGATTTCTATCCCGATATGCCGGAGAAGGTATCATTCATCGAGTACAGTGTAAGCAAAGATATAATAACTCAAATTAGCGTATAAAGAAATATATGTGCCAGAAAAACTCAAAAGAACTCAAAAAATAACACTTATCTTAGTGTCAGGAGAATTCAAGCAGTATGATTTAAACCCTACGGGGACCCGTTTCACCTATTTAAGGCTTCATCAGGGGTCGAAATTGTGCCGGTTAGCTCAGTTAATGAGACAAAAATTTGAGTTATTATATCTTTGCTTACACTGTACTCGATGAATGACACCTTCTCCTGCATATCGGGATAGAAATCCTTGATGATTCACCCGAGCAGGCATCTGAGAGTCAGTGAAGCACCTGAACGTTCTTTCACACACAAGTCTTAGATGCAATATGGTCCCTGATGAAGATAGTGAAACGAGGTTCAGAACCTCCTTCATTTATAAGTACAGGTAAGTTGGTGGATTTTTTTTTTTGAGTGCATTGCGCAAAAGACTGAGCTTTCAGCATTTTAAGTGTTCCCATTTGGGGGGTAGGCGGGCATTTTTATTAATTATTATGAAGGTGATAAATTATGTGATAACTTTGGGCTCCTTTTACCAAGCCGCGTTAGGGCTTTAACGCCCGGAATAGCGCGTGCTATATTGCCGCCTGCGCTAGACCTTAATGCTAGCATTGAGCTGGCGTTAGTTCTAGCCCTGTAGCGTGGGTTTAGCACGCGCTAAAATTCTGCGTGCGCTAAAACCGCTAACGCGGCTTAGTCAAAGGAGCCCTTTGTGTTAAAAGTAGGACCTTGTGTGGCTCACATTTCTCACGACTGAAATGTACTTAGGATGCGCATTCTTGCACCGATTTCTCCTTCTAAAAAATTTTTAAACAAAATATTTTTGGTGTGCCTGGTTCCTGCTGTTAACTGCCCTTGATATTATGACACAAAGAAAATTTTTATTGTTAGTGTTTTCTACCGTATTCCACTCCTTTTTCTGTTTTTTAGTGTGAAGTGATATCTAGATAAGACACTGCAAATAAAGAGGTCATTTTATTAAGGTGCACTAACTGATTTAACGCATTCTAAAAACCAAGACATCCATTATATTCCTATGGGCATCTTAGCATTTAGCACGTGCTAATCTTTAGCGCGAAGGACGTAAGAAGACTTGAAACAGTCCAGAGGAGAGCGACGAAAATGATAGGAGGCTTGCGCCAGAAGACGTATGAGGAGAGACTGGAAGCCCTGAATATGTATACTCTAGAGGAGAGACAGGGGAGATATATTTAGATGTTCAAATACTTGAAGGGTATTAACGTAGAACAAGATCTTTTCCAGAGAAAGGAAAATGGTAAAACCAGAGGACATAATTTGAGGTTAAGGGGTGGTAGATTCAAAGACAATGTTAGGAAATTCTACTTTACGGAGAGGGTGGTGGATGCCTGGAATGCACTCCTGAGAGAGGTGGTGGAGAGTAAAACTGTGACTGAGTTCAAAGAAGCGTGGGATGAACACAGAAGATTTAGAATCAGAAAATAATATTAAAAATTGAACTAAGGCCCGTACTGGGCAGACTTGCACAATCTGTGTCTGTGTATGGCCGTTTGGTGGAGGATGGGCTGGGGAGGGCTTCAATGGCTGGGATGGTGTAGATGGGCTGGAGTAGGTTTTAACGGAGATTTTGGCAGTAGGAACCCAAGCACAGTACTGGGTAGAGCTTTGGATTCTTGCCCAGAAATAGCTAAGAAGAAAAAATTAAAAAAATTTAAATTGAATCAGGTTGGGCAGACTGGATGGACCATTCGGGTCTTTATCTGCCGTCATCTACTATGTTACTATGTTACTAAGGGCTCCTTTTACTAAGGTGCGCTAGGGCCTTAACACACGGAATAGTGCGTGCTAAATTGCTGCCCACGCTAGGCCTTAACGCCAGCATTGAGCTGGCATTATTCTAGAAGTGTAGCGCGTGGTAATTTTGTGCGTGCACTAAAACCGCTAGTGCACCTTAGTAAAAGAAACCCTTAATAAAAGGACCCCAAAGTAGTAATACGCTTCATATGTTTTTGAGTGAGAGGGAGAGAATGCCAAATAATATAAGGGCTGTGCAAAATGTTTCCTGTTGCAAAAAAATATTGTATTGTTGGCTGTAAAAAAATTTTTTTAAAAATCATATCAACTCTGCAATAATCCTGCTTTCTGGGACTTAATCGCTGATATCTAGACATACCTTTTATATATCTTCACAAATTCTTAGACCTAAATGTAATTACTCCTACTTCACATAGGAGTAACTCTGGCTCAGATAACAGGTCTTGTCATTTGAATGGGAGTTTTTTGGTTTTAATTTTTATAGTTCCATAAGATTCCTTTTAACTTTCTGTAATCAACACCTCCTCCCCCTTAATATGTCTGAAATTAATCTTTTTTAATTCTTAAAACTATCCTGGAATTTATGAACTCACCTTTTTTTTTTCACTCCCTTCTGTCTATTTTTAAAGGAAAAATATTGGTTTTATCTCAGCTTTTCTTAATTAGTCCATCTATCTTCTCCATCTTCCCATAATCCTTTTGATTTTTAAACCTTAACTATCACATGCAAGTGAATTGTGCTAAACCCGTACCTGACAGAAATCCACTCCCCTTTCATTCATCTGCCAATCTTGAAATAAGCTGTAGGAAGGAAGCGATGAATAACATCTGGTAGGTTTTTGGCATTCTGGACAAACTGCATCTTTCAGTGAGTCCTTTTAGTGAACTTAACCTCCCTCTCCTTTTACAAAAGCACGGAAGAGGTGCTGAATTCTCTGCTCGGCTCCAACACTCATAAAACCTCTAAGGGGAGTAAATTTTTAGATTGAATCAGATTGGGAAGACTAGATGGACCATTCCGGTCTTTATCTGCCGTCATCTACTATGTTACTATGTTAAGCCATCTTTCTGCAATTTTTAATTCAAACTTACTACTTGTTTTCTGATTTTATAACAGATTGGAAATCATTTTATTTCATTTATAACCCGCTCTATCTAAACAATTCCAGCCAGCTTAATAGCTAGCACACATACACAATCAGGGAGAAGACAACAAGTGCGAGGGGGTGTGAAAAGTTCTCAGCCCAACCAACCAACTTCCTAAATTCTGAGCGTTATTTTGCCACTGTAGCTGAAAAGAGGTGTTACCTTACTTCGTCAAGTGCCGATTTGCAGAAACAAAATTCAGTGTTTTGACATTGTTCCAGATCATTGCTTGAACCATATCCACGTCAATCTCGTCTTGGTTGGGCTGAGAACTCTTCAGCACCCCCTTGTAGTGTGAAAAGGTTTAGTCTCTGGTAACCAGAGCTGAGACTGTGATGTCATAATGCCTCATTCCACCAATAAGAGCCAGCCTCATCAGTGATGTCACAATGGCTGGCTCGCTTTTGTTACATACCAGGGAGAACTGAAAAGTTCTCAGCCCAACCAACCAACTTCCTAAATTCTGCGAATTATTTTGGCACTGTAGCTGAAAAGAGTGTTACAAAACTACACAGGAAGTTTTTAGCGCCAGCTGAAGCACTGAATGCTCTGCGACGCTCATAGGAACTCTATTGGAGCAGCGCAGAGCATTCAGTGCGCTAGCCAGTGCTTAAAACTTCTTGCACGGTTTTGTAAAAGGGGAGGGGGGTATTTTGTTAAGTGCCAATTTGCAGAAATGAAATTCTATGTTTTGACATTGTTTCGGGTCGTTGATTGATCCATATCCACGTTATTCTCGTCTTGGTTGAGCTGAGAACTTTTCAGCATCCCCCCCCCCCTCGTAAAATGAAATTAATATGAGTATAAGAAATAAGCCGAAATAAACTTCGTAATGCTTAAAAGAATTATCAAAAATACTTGACTGAATAGATGCACTTTCAAACATTCTGAAAATGCAAAAAATACAGTATTGGGCCCTTTCTCTAAGCTGTGCTAAAAAGTGGTCAGTGCTATCCCCAGGGCGGGTCTTTCTTGCGTGCTGAGGCCACTTTTAGATGGCAGTAAAATGGCCTCATTCTCCATTTTTGGCTATTAATGGCTACACACTATTTTATAGGATCAAGGCCTAGGACAGGGGTGTCCAACCTGCGGCCCGGTGATGTATTTTGTGCGGCCCCGGTCAAGGGCGATGCAGTGTTTTCCTCTGCTGCCCCCCGGGTGTTTACTGTCTTGTCGGCTCCTTCCTCTATCTTGCTGCAGCGTTTGCATGTTTGTGCGGCCCCAGAAACCTTTTTTTTGGCCAATGCGGCCCAGCGAAGCCAATAGGTTGGACACCCCTGGTCTAGGATAATTGAATGCCGCTGTTTTATCATGGCCAGTTTATTGCCACCATTTACATAAGAACATAAGAACATAAGCAGTGCCTCCGCCGGGTCAGACCATAGGTCCATCCTGCCCAGCAGTCCGCTCCCACGGCGGCCCAACAGGTCACGACCTGTCTGAATCACCAGAAGGTGATCCCTTGCCACCTTGATTTCCCATTGAGTCCTATCTTCCCATCGAAGTCCTAACCCTCCGGTCCTGCACATGCACGACCTGGTTGGGTTTCTCCCAGCACCTCTCTCAGTATCCCACGATCCCTTTATCCCTCAGGAATCCGTCCAATCCCTGTTGGAATCCTTGTACCATACTCTGCCTGATCACTTCCTCCGGTAGCGCATTCCAAGTGTCCACGACCCTTTGTGTGAAAAAAAACTTCCTTGCATTTGTTTTGAACCTATCTCCCTTCAGTTTCTCCGAATGCCCCCTCGTACCTGTTGACCCCTTCAGCTTGAAGAATCTGTCCCTATCCACCCTCTCTATGCCCCTCATGATCTTGAAGGTCTCTATCATATCTCCCCTGAGCCTCCTTTTTTCCAGAGAGAAGAGCCCCAGCCTATCCAACCTCTCGGCGTATGGGCAGTGTTCCAGCCCTCTTACCAGTTTCGTTGCTCTCCTTTGGACTCTCTCAAGTACCGCCATGTCTTTCTTGAGGTACGGTGACCAATATTGAACGCAGTATTCCAGATGTGGACGCACCATCGCTCGATACAATGGCATGATGACTTCCCGCATCCTGGTTGTTATGCCCCTCTTTATGATGCCCAGCATCCTGTTGGCTTTATTCGAGGCTGCTGCGCACTGTGCAGATGGCTTCAGTGATGCATCCACCAGCACACCCAAGTCTCTCTCAAGACTGCTGTCTCCCAACAATGCCCCCCCCAATTTGTAGTCGAACAACGGGTTCTTTTTCCCTATATGCATGACCTTGCATTTTTCCATGTTAAAGCGCATTTGCCATTTGTTTGCCCAGTCTTCCAGCTTGCCCAGGTCCCTTTGCAGGTCCTCACACTCCTCCCTGGACCTAACTCTGCCGCACAGTTTGGTATCGTCTGCAAATTTTATAACCTCGCACTTTGCCTCCTTTTCCAGGTCATTGATAAATATGTTGAAGAGTAACGGCCCCAGCACCGATCCCTGTGGCACACTGCTCGTGACTCCCCGCCAGTCAGAATATTGTCCCTTTACTCCGACCCTCTGCAGTCTACCCGACAACCAGTGCTCGATCCATCTGTGCACATCCCCTTCCACCCCGTGGTTCCACAGCTTCCTAAGCAGCCTTTCATGTGGCACCTTGTCGAAAGCCTTTTGAAAATCGAGGTAAATGATGTCTATAGGTTCCCCATTGTCCACCCGACTGCTTATTCCCTCAAAGAAGTACAGAAGGTTCGTTAAGCATGACCTTCCCTTACAGAATCCATGCTGGCTTGTTCTCAGTAGGCCATATCTCTCGATGTGCTCGCAAATACCGTCCTTGATCATAGCTTCCACCATCTTCCCTATAATTGAAGTCAGGCTCACCGGCCTGTAGTTCCCGGGGTCACCCCTCGATCCCTTCTTGAAGATAGGTGTGACATTTGCCAATTTCCAGTCCTCTGGTACCTCTCCAGTTTTCAAGGATAGGTTGCAAACATGCTGGATTGTGCCCGCTATTTCTTGTCTTAGTTCTTTCAGAACCCTTGGGTGGATCCCGTCCGGGCCCGGCGATTTGCCGCATTTTAACCTGTCTATCTGTTTGAGGACATCCTCCTTACTTACCTCTATGTGTTCCAATTTTTCAGCCTGTTCCCCACTCATGAGCTCCTTTGAGTCCGGTATATTAGATGTGTCTTCTCTCGTGAAAACCGACGAGAAGAACGTGTTCAACCTCTCAGCTACCTCTTTATCCTCCTTAATCACTCCCTTCCTATCCCCATCGTCCAACGGCCTTTACGTAACTGAAGAATGCCTTGAAATTTTTCGCCTCCCTGGCCAGCCCCTCTTCGTATTTCCCTTTTGCTTTTCTAACCTTTCGGTTGCATTCCTTTTGGCATTTCCTGTGCGCCTGGTGATTCTCCTCCGTTGGGTCCTTTTTCCATCTCCGGAAGGACACTTTCTTGTCATTTATTGCCCTCTTTACTTCTGTTGAGATCCAAACCGGGTCTTTTGACCGCTTGTTCTTGCCACCTTTCCTGAAACTGGGGACGTACATTCTTTGTGCTTCCTGCAGGGTGTCCCTGAATAGGGTCCAGGCGCTTCCACAGTCTCCATCCTAAAGATGTTTCTGAGCTTCCTCCCCACCATTTCCCTCATAGCTACATAGTTCCCTTTCTTGAAGTTGAGCGCAGTTGTTGCGGTCCTCCTTACTTTGGGTGTCCCCCTTTCTAATGTGAATCTGATCGCATTGTGATCACTGTTGCCTAGTGGTCCTCCCACTTCTACCCCTCTTGCAGGCCCCCCTAATCCATTTAGGATGAGGTCAAGAGTAGCACTCCCTCGCGTCGGTTCCCTGACTAGTTGCTCCATGAAGCAGTCCCTCACAGCTTCTACAAATCCTGTTTCCCTAGTGCAGTTGGAGTGACCCGTACTCCAGTCAATCCCCGGGTAGTTGAAGACCCCAATCACTGTTACACTTCCAGTCCTGCATTCTTGTCTCAGTTCAGCTTCCAAGTCATGTCCGACTTCTTCCGGCGTACCAGGTGGGCGATAGTACAGCCCCAGTTTTATGCCTGCACCCTTGTTTCCCGGCAATTTGACCCATAGCGATTCCAGCCCCTCTGCCTTCTTTGCCATATCCATCCCGACCGAGTAAATAGAGTCCTTTATATATAGTGCTATGCCTCCCCCCTTCTTGTGGGTCCTGTCCCTCCTGTAGAGCTTGTACCCCGGCAGCGCCACATCCCATTGATTCTCCTCTGTCCACCACGTTTCTGTAATTCCAATTATATCCAGGTCCTCCCCCTTGGCCACGACCTCTAGTTCACCCATCTTGGCCATGAGGCTTCTTGCATTTGCGTATAAGCACCGCAGGTCCCGTCATTTTTCCTCCACCTCCGTATTTACCTGGGCCGCCTCCCCTTGAATTTCGGGCAGTTCTCTTGTTCCCTGTGCTTCTGCTTTGCCCTCAGCCTTTATCCTCGTAGCTTTCGGTTTCCCCACATTCCCGCCACCCCACTCCCCCGCTTTTCCTCTGGGTTTTCTAGCCCTACCGGCCCCCTCCTGGGCTATCATCCCTTGAGCCTCTGTTTGATCCCCCTCACCTTGTGGCACCCCTATATTGCCCTCAGCTTTCGCCCTCGTGGTATGCTCCGACCGCCTCTTCCTGCACTAAATCGGGCCTTATCCAATCAGGAGCTGCTTTGACACGCAGCTCCTGATTGGATAAGGTCCGACTTAGTGCAGGAAGAGGCGGCCGGAGCATACCGCGAGTGATTTCCCGCACTTGCCGGCGCTCCGGCTGCTCTCTCCTGCTGCCCTATCCAGTCTCCGCCCACGAAAAACCGTATTCGCGGTTTTTCAAGATTCGCGGGGAGTTCCTGGAACGGAACCCCCACGAATATCGGGGAAGTACTGTAACTTTGTTTATAATGCTCAGGGATGGTGTTTAAAAGGACGGACTCCAGCAGTGGGGAAGTGAAGCCGATGCCGGACAGACTTCTACAGTTTGTGTCCCGTAGATGGCAAGACAGCTCAGCGGGGGCCGGGAGTAGGATTCATGGCACCTTGGCAGCTGGGAACGGTGGCGTAGTGAGGGTGAGAGGTGCCCGAGGCGGCGGCGCTCCTCTCTCGTCCTCGTCTCCACCCTGCCACTCCTTCCCTGATCCTGTCGCCTGCCCCCGCTCCTTCCCCCCGTTGTTGCTTGTGGAAGTCAATAATGTGCTCCTCGCGATCCCGTCACGATCTGATGTCACTTCCTATGTGCAGCATCCTGAAGTGACTTCAGCGGGAGAGCCGACGGGGTCGCAAAGAGCACTCTGTTGACCGCCGCGAACTAGAGGTATGGGGAAGGGAAGGGGGTGCGCGCATTCGTGGATGGGAGGAATGGGAAGAGGCAGTGGGGTGTAGAGGAGGAGGGGTGTCAGCGCTCCCCGCCCCCCTCAACCCTCTTACTATGCCACTGGGCTGGGAAGTAGGGCCAGTGCAGGGTAGACCTTTTTATGGTCTGAGTCCTGAAAATTTCACGGATGGATCAGGGGTAAGTGTGTGTATTTTATGGCACATTCATATCATCTGAGTATAGGTCTTGCATCTCTGGGGGAAGGGAAGGCGTCTTATAGTAGAACCTTGCAAGTTCAATATAATAACACTAGTCTTTAAGCCCGTTACATTAATGGGTGCTAGAATAGATGTGTCTGTCTGTCTGTGTTTCTTTCTCTCTCTCTCCTTGGCCACTGTCTGTGTCCTTCTATCTTCCCCCCTCCCGAGCAAAGCTGCCTGCCCCCAGCACACCCCTCCCCCCAAAGCAGCCCCCTTTCCCTCTCCCTAACTGTCTCTCCATGGCCCCTTCTGTCTTCCCCCACAGCAAAGCTGTCTGTCCCCAGCACACTTCCCCCCACCCAAAGCAGCCCCCTTTCCCTCTCCCTGTCTCTCCATGGCCCCTTCTGTCTGTCCCCCACAGCAAAGCTGTGTGTCCCCAGCACACTTCCCCCCAAAAGCAGCCCCCTTTCCCTCTCCATGGCCCCTTCTGTCTTCCCCCCCCCCAAGCACAGCTGTCTGTCCCAAGCACACCCCTCCCCCAAAAGCAACCTCCTTGCCCTTTCCCCCTTGGCCCCATTCTTACCCTCCCTCCATCCCGGCGTCTTCTGGCCTGCTCTTCTTCAAAGCAGCCTGCGATCGTGGTGGCCGGCTTTAGCTCTCCAACTCGGTAGCACGTTCCCTCTGACGCAATCCCGTGTGTCAGAGGGAACTGCTACTGAGTTTGGAGAGCAGCCTGCACGGTTCGCTAAAGCCGGCCATGATCGCAGGCTGCTTTGGAAGCGGAGGAGAAACGGCGGTGGCGGTTGGTGAGTTGAAGCTCCAGTGTGTTCCCTGCCGCAGACGCGGGAAGGGAGAGAGATTGCCTGCGCTTCGGGTTGGTGAGTGAGGGCGGGAGGAGGGGGAGTGGCCAGAGTGATCCCTGCAGCCAGGTTCTAAAATGGAACACGGCCACGGATCACACACCACAGCAGCAGGGATCACGCTTTTTTAAAAGCGCATGCGCCGCTAAGGTTTTATTTTATAGGATACCGTATTTCCCCCATATAGGCCGTCCCTCTGCATAGGCCGCACCCATGTATAGGCCACAGAAAAGGGCAACCTAGGTTTAAAAATCGGAAGATAAGCCGCTCCATGGTATTAGCCATGGCTTATCTTCAGATACCTCCCCTGCCTTTTTCAATCATCCCCCCCCCTCGGTACCTCCTTTAAAAACCCCTCGCTATATGGCGCATGGCTCAAATCTCCAGCGGTGCAGGGCAGCTGCAATCTCTTTGGCATCCGGCCTGCCCCCGCACCGCCCGCTGAATGGCCGACGTCAGTTCTTGTGAGACTCGCGAGAACTGACATCAGCAAGCGGTGCGGGGCCACGCTGGATGCCGAAGAGATCGCGGCTGCCCTGCACCACTAGAGATTTGAGCCATGCACCATCTGCCGTCCAGAGAGGGGGGGCTCCAAAAAAGGTACCGGGGCTGTGGGGGATGATTTAAAATTGATACATAGGCCACACCATTTAACTAGGCTCCGCCCCATACATGGGTTTGTAAAACCCATGTATAGGCCGCGGCCTATATATAGGGAAATACGGTACTGGATTGTTGGTCCAACATTGCTTTGATAATGAATGTGAATGTCTGGCTTGATAGACCACACAGGTATCTTTATCTGTTGTCATTGATTACGTCACTATGGTGTCATTTTATTAAGGTGCGCTAACTGATTTAGCTCACGCTAAAGATTGGTGTGTGCTAAATGCTAAGAAATTCATAGGAATAAATGGGCATCTTAGCATTTAGCGCGCACTGAGGCCCTCTATTACTAAGGTGCGCTAAGCATTTTTGCGCGTTTAGCACACACTAGATCAACACATGCACTAATCGCTAACGCGTCCATAGGATAACATGCACGCATTAGCGTTTAGCACGTGTTTAGCGCGTGCTAGTATTTACTGCACCCTAAAAAGCATAGCACATCTTAGTAAAAGAGGGGGGTAAATCGGTTAGCGCACTTTAATAAAAGGACCCCTATGTACCATAAAACCAAGAGCTTACTGGTTAACGTTACGGTTATTGTGTTTGATATATCGCCATTTCTAACAAAAAGTCAAATCAAAGCAGTTTACAATAAATAAATACAATGGGTAATATATGAAAGCAATCAAAATCAATAAAACAACACAGGGAAAATGTACGCAGACCAATTAACTAAACTAGACACAAAAGGATAGTCAAGGGCAGGAAAGATTTACAATGTCTTGAGGGGGAAACCCCCCAATCAGGATTAAAACAAGAGGGTAGGTTAAGAATGTGGATAAAAAGGGAAATACAGAAAGAAGTAATAAGCTTAAGATAATGACTTACTAGTCACAAGCAATGGGGAGAAAAAACAATTACGAAAATAATGACTTCCCACTTACAAGTAATGGGATAAATTTGCCAAGATAGCGGCTTCCTAGAAACAAGTAATGAGAAAAAGTTACAATGTGTCAGACTATTGGAAACTAGGTTCAAACACCATTTTAAAATAATAATGCTTTTAAGTGGGACTTAAATGACTTAAGAGATTTTCCATTTCGAAGATATAACCGGTGAGAGTTCCAGAGTGTTGGCGCCATTACAGAGAAACTAGAGTATCTCTAAATAATAATAACTTTATTTTTCTATACCGCCAACACCCAAAAAGTTCTAGGCGGTGCATAGAATAAGAGGGCTGGACAGTCCAGTGATGATACAAAACATACAGAAAAGCAGTACAATATTTCAATAGTGAAAAATACAATAAGAAACTTTGACGTAGTCATCCATCAAGTAACAAATTTTTTTGAACAAATAGGTCTTAACCAATTTTCTAAAGGTACAATAAGATGCAGATTGTTGAATCAGGTCGTCTAACCCTACTTGAACCTTATCTACTTGATAAGCCAAAGATCGACCAAAATATGTTTTATAACGGCAATTTTTGAGATTAGGAAAAGTAAATAGACTAGTACGCCGAGTAGGCCTAGTCGAACAGTAACATTCAAAATGAGAGAGGAGATATAGCTGCCTAAAGGATGGAATAAACAGTAAGGATTGATTGGAGGAACGCAACTCCCTCCTGGGTGAATAAAGAATCAAATGAGAAAATAAAAATAGAGGAAGACCAGAGTCCAGAATCTGAAAAGTAAGACTATATTTAAAAGGAATTCTCAAAGAGATCGGAAGCATGTGCCCAATTTTGAGAAGTGGAGCAATGTGATTGAAGTTTGAATGATGATAAAGAAGTCTGAGTGCAGAATTTTGAACTAGCTGGAGTCAACACAGTTGGTACTGCGGAAGTCCGATTAGTAATGAATTACAATAGTCCAGTCTAGAAATAACTAGTGAATGCAGAAGGATTCATATAGGGCTCCTTTTATCAAGCCAAGGTAGCGAGGTTAACGCGTGCGATGTTTCATCACGCATTAATCCCCACACTGGCCTAAAAACTACCGTTTGCTCAAGGGAGGTGTTAGGGGCTAGTGCGGACGGCAGTTTAACGCACGCTATTACGCGCATTAAGTTTCAAGTTTATTAGGATTTTATATACCGCCTATCAAGGTTATCTAAGCGGTTTTTACAATCAGGTACTCAAGCATTTTCCCTCTCTGTCCCGGTGGGCTCACAATCTATCTAACGTACCTGGAGCTATGGAGGATTAAGTGACTTGCCCAGGGTCACAAGGAGCAGCGCAGGGTTTGAACCCTCAACCCCAGGGTGCTGAGGCTGTAGATCCAACCACTGCGCCACACACTCCTCCTAGTGTGGTTTGATAAAAGTAGCCTATAGTGTAGTATAACTATCTGTTGTGCCATGTATTGGTTTTCCAAATAACTTCAGAAGTTTACTTTCCAAAAGAAGCTAACCCATGATCCTACTACAGATGCTTCTTTTGTTTTGTGTTCAAATTCAACAAAAACAGCTTATGATTTGTTTCCGTTGTAAGATTTGGATAGATGTTTTATGGGTAGGGAAAGAGTTGGATATCAATGCCCTGGGTTTTCTTTGATTGGTAGTGTGTTTATAATTGTTTTGATTTATTGTATTGTGTTTATATTTTTTCAATAATGCATTATTTTGTTGTGTTATAAACCCAGAGAAAACCCAAAAAAAACTCTGTGGAGTGACAATGTTGAACATCGTCACTCCACAGAGTTTTTTTGGGTTTTCTCTGGATTTTCTTCTTTGTTGATATTTTGGGGTCAATTCCTTTTGTTTTTTTGTTGTGTTATAAACCACCATGAATGATCTGTACATTAAATTACATTACGTTTCCAGACCGCAAAACCTCTCAGATCGATGTGGTTTACAAGAAATAAGAAAACTGGACAAACCCAGCGATCTACAAACTAATCAATGACCCTTTTAGTTCTCCAAAAATCTTACACATAAGAGTCGATTTTAATAATTTTCTGAAATCTATGTAAGAGCAAGACCTTGTAAAAAGAGAGCGTAACTCCCTGTCCTAACTGGCTGCCAGATAAGCAAGCAGGCGTTGTTGAAACTTCTTATGAGTACAACCTCAGACCGGGGGGAAAACAAATAGAGATGGAGTACGCAACGGGCGATTCATTTTAAATAACGTGAACAGTTCATATAAATACCCAGGCGCCTGGCCATGTAGAACTTTGTAGCGAAGTATCCCCAATTTGAACAGCACTCGGGCTTCAAACGGGAGCCAATGAAGCTCTCTATAATCAAATGTAATGCGATCTGATTTTTTCAAATTGAAAATCAGACGTACTGCTACTTTCTGTATTCTTTGTATACGATGCCCAGCAATATGAACCGAGTTGCAGTAGTCCAAAGTGCTATGGGCTCCTTTTACTAAGGTGCACTAGCGATTTTAGCGCCAAGCTAAAACCACTAGCGCACCTTAGTAAAAGGAGCCCTAAGTATCGGAGACTGGATAAGAGTCCTGAATGTCGTGGGTTCGAAATAAGATTTAATAGCAAACAATTTCCACAAAATAAAGAAACCGCAAGGTAATGGCGGAATAGAAATCACTAATGTAATGTAATGTAAAACACTTTTTGACCAATGCTGAAATAAAGGCTTTCATAGATAGATTTCTGTCTAAATATACTCCCAAGATTTTAATTTCTGAATCAATAGGGTATGTCATTCCACCAAGTGTTAACTCTCTATCTATCATCCGATTTGTAGGGGAAGCATAGAAGAACCTAGTTTTGTCTGAGTTGGGCTTTAATTTATAATCTCTCATCCAATTATTCATGGACATAATCTCTTGAATTATATTTAGAGAGGCATTAATATTTGCCGGAATAGGAATAACAATCATTATGTCATTTTCAAATTAAAGGATGCATCACATTGGCAATAAACAATGTCTCACATTGGCAATAAATAAACTTTTATTAAAATAACTAGCTGATGCCCCGGCGTTGCACGGGTATTTAAATATAGCAATAACACTGTAAATGGATTCAAATAAAGATACTTTATAGTGGTGAATGAAATTAATTTTTTACAGCTTAATAAAAAGTACAATATTCAAATTATAATGTGAAATATTTGACAAAATGAATACAATACAACTAACGCAAAACGTGATTATAAACAACAATTTTAGTTTCACCTCCTGGAGCAAGAACATATAAATTCTTGGGTGAACCCACCCTTGAGCAAGCAACATAGAGTTGTGGGCCGCGAGACCCCCAGAACATATCACCCCAGGTAGTGAGGGATCTGCATACCAAGTTTCGTTCAAATCGGTCAAGCCGTTTTTGAATTACTGTGAGAATGGCAGCTTTTTACATTTTTTCCATTGACATGAATGGGTAAAATCTGATTTTCTGTTTGTAGCTCCGCCCATGTGTGCAGGTGGGCCGCGAGACCCCCAGAACATATCAGCCCAGGTAGTGAGGGATCTGCATACCAAGTTTCGTTCAAATCGGTCAAGCCATTTTTGAATTACTGTGAGAATGGCAGCTTTTTACATTTTTTCCATTGACATGAATGGGTGAAATCTGATTTTCTGTTTGTAGCTCCGCCCATGTGTGCAGGTGGGCCGCGAGACCCCCAGAACATATCACCCCAGGTAGTGAGGGATCTGCATACCAAGTTTCGTTCAAATCAGTCAAGCCGTTTTTGCGTGATCGCAGCACATACACACATACATACCTCCGATTTTATATATATAGATAACAATCTCCAGGTCTAAAAACATGTCTTTAAAAATGCAACAAATTTCATCTGCTTATCAAATCAGAAAATACACTCAGCAAAGTTGAGATCAATTCGCCTTAATAGCTCTCCTTCCATGCTATATATTTCAAATATTTAGCAGTCAATAGTACAGCTCAAATGCATTCTGTTTCTCATGTCAAGAAAACCATTTATAGAACCAGCTTTAAATTGTTTCTCTTCAGTGCCACGGTGAAAGACGAGTAATTGAACAGATTTGTTTATAATTGCAAAACAATTTAGATTTCCTTTGCATCTCTTTCAGCTGAGCTCTCTTGTGGTTTTTGAAAGTTTCATTGCAGTTTGTTTTCCCCAACATATCTAATAATGCGTGGATAAGTATTTCGGTATCATGCTGACTGTCAATCGATTCATACAGTAACATGTACTGCAAATAGTAGAACTATGGCCGCACCTCAAATACTGTGCACAGCTCTGGTTGCCATATCTCAAAAAATACATAGCGGAATTAGAAAAGGTACAGGGAAGAGTAACCAAAATGATAAAAGGGATGGGATGTCTTCCCTATGAGGAAAGGATAAAGCGGCTTGGGCTCTTCAGCTTGGAGAAGAGATGGCTCAGGGGTGATATGATAGGGGTCTATAAAATAAAAAGGGTAGAAAGGGTAGATGTGAATCGCTTGTTCACTCTTTCCAAAAATACTAGGACTAGGGGACATGCGATGAAGCTACTAAGTGGTAGATTTAAAACAGCCAATATTTCTTCACACAACATATAATTACATTCTGGAATTTGTTGCCGTAGAATGTGGTGAAATTAGTACAGTAGCTTATTGGGATTTAAAAAAGGTTTAGATAGTTTCCTTAAAGAGAAGTCCATAGGCCATTATTGAGATGACTTGGGGAAATCCACTGCTTATCCTATATAATAAAACCCTAGAGCGCGCATACGCTCTTGATAAATCGTGATCCCTGGCGCTGTGTTTTCTGATCCATGGCCGCATTCCATTTTAGAACGCGGCCAGGGATCACTCTGGCCACTCCCCTCCTCATTCACCAACCCGAAGCAAGCTCCTCACCAACCGGAAGCAAGCACCTCACCTCCCACCCTCGCTCACCGCTGCTGCTGCCGCTGCTGCTGATCCTTCTCTTCGGGGCAGCCTGCGATCGTGGCCGGCTTTGGCAGGCCTTGCAGGCCGCTTTCCGGCCTCAGTAGCACGTTCCCTCTGACGCATGGGATCGCGTCGGGAGGGAGCTTGCTTCCGGGTTGGGGAGCGGCCTGTGAGGTTCGCTGGGGCCGGCCACCACGATCGTGGCCTGGAGCAGGCCAGAAGACGCCGGGATGCAGGGAGGGTAAGCAGGGGAATCAATAAGGGGGCCAGAGGGAGAGGGAAAGGGAAAGGGGGCTGCTTTGGGGGGAGGGGTATGCTGAGGGGAGACAGAAGGGGCCATGGAAAGACAGGGAAAGGGAAAGGAGGCTGCTTTGGGGGAGGGGTGTGCTGGGGGGGAGACAGAAGGGGCCATGGAGAGATAGGGAAAGGGGGCTGCTTTGGGGGGAAGGTGTGCTGGGGACAGACAGTTTTGCACTGGGGGGAAGACAGAAGGGGCCATGGAGAGACAGTTAGGGAGAGGGAAAGGGGGCTGCTTTGGGGGGAGGGGTGTGCTGGAGGCAGACAGCCTTGCTCGGGAGGGGGGGGGGAGGGGGAGACAGAAGGACACAGACAGCGGCCAAGGAGAGAGAGATAAAGAAACACAGACAGACAGACACATTTATTCTAGCACCCGTTAATGTAACAGGCTTAACGACTAGTTCCTAGAATAAACAGCATGAAATCTGTTATACTACTTGGGATCTAGCTAGGTACTTGGGGCCTGGGTTGGCCACTGTTGGAAACAGGATACTGGGCTTGATGGACCTTCAGTTTGTTCCAGTATGGCAGCTCTTATGTTCTTATGTGAGCTGAGTATAGGACAATCAAGCCATTGTGACATCACTGATGAGGTTGACTCTTAGGCACTGGTGGAATGAGGCATTATGACATCACAATCTCTGCCTTGGAATGTTGCTACTCTCTGGGTTTCTGACTGGTACTTGGGACCTGGGTTGGCCACTGTTGGAAACGGGATACTGGGCTTGGTGGACCTTCAGTCTGTCCCCAGTATGCTACTTCATATGTTCTTAATAGTTGCCGTACGCCTGAAGAATACTGGAATTTCAAATGGATGTGATGTTTATGCTTATTAAATAACTTACTATAACACCAGGCTTGTCAGATCACAAAAAATACATAAAACACTAAAACGTAACCATTAACATACAGTAAAACATAAAACATTAAAACAACAAACTACAATAAACTAGGGAAGAATTAGATCCCACTTTCACACAACAGTTAAGACAATCATAATCCAAAAGAATTAAAATGCTATAATACAGATAGGTGCCACAGGAGCTCTTTTACTCTTCACAAATGTCATCATCAAATCTTTATTCCTTCTTTATCCCTACACCAAATTTCAAAGCAAAAGTACATGTGACTACCGTATTTTCACTCATATACCGCGCACCCGTGTAAAACGCGCACACGGATATAGCGCACGGGAAACTGTAATTTATGTAAATAAATTTTTATATACCGCACACACCCCTATACCGCGCATGCCGCCCCGATTCTCCTGTCGCTGCCCGACTCTCCTTTCACCCGCCCCGACTCTCCTCTGGCCAGCCCGACTCTCCTTTAGCCCGCCCCGACTCTCCTCTCCCCCTTGAAGTCCTGTCCCCACCCTGAAAGCCTGATGCCCCCCCCCCGACGTCCGATTCAACCCCCCCCCCCCCCCGCAGGACCGCTCGCACCCCAACCCCGAAGGACTGCTCGCGCTCGAACCCGCACCCGCACCCCCACCCCGAAGGACCGCTCACACACACACAGCCTCCCCGCCGCCACCCCCACATCATGTAGAAGCTGCCTACCGTCATCCTGCTGCTTCCTCTGCCGGCGGTCCTGCCCCTTCTCTTAGCCCTGCGTCTACGCTGCTTCCTCTTCTGGCGGTCCCGCCCTGAGGAAGCAGCGTAGACGCAGGACTAAGAGAAGGGGCAGGACCGCCAGCAGAGGAAGCAGCAGGACGACGGTAGGCAGCTTCTACATGATGGGGGGGAGGCTGTGGGGGTGCGAGCGGTCCTTCGGGGTGGGGGTGCGAGCGGTCCTGCGGGGTGAATCGGACGTCGGGTGGGGGAACTTGTAAAAAAAAAGGGGATAACGCGCTCACGAATATAACGCGCATGGTTATACTCGGTTTGTAAAAATCGTGTATAACGTGCGTGTTATATGAGTGAAAATACGGTATTAGGAGTTCATTTTGATCACAATCTTTCACCATTACCTCAGGTTAACCTGTTAATATAAAAAGTCTTTGGGTCTTTTCTGGAAACTCAGAAGGATTAGAAAGTATTTAGGCCTCCTTTTACTAAGCTGCGTTAGGGCTTTAACGCGCGGAATAGCGTGGCATTAGTTCTAGAAGCGTAGCGTGCGGTAATTTCCTGCATGCACTAAAAACGCTAGCCCACCTTCGTAAAAGGAGCCCTTAGATAACTATCAATTCCACCTATTAGTGCAATCTTTAGTTTTGTCACCTTCTTAGATAGGCCAAAATTTATCCAATGTAAATATTTTTAGTTTGTCAGGTACTTTAGCTAGATTGTGAGCCTTCGGGACAGAGAGGGTAGTTTTTCTCAAGTACCTCATTTCATTTTAGTTTTATACATTGTATACCGCTTAGGTCAGTAAAATGCAGGACCGGTAGATCAAATCTTAAATAAACATAAACATTATTTTTATAAAAACCTCCAAACTCTACAGAAGACAGTCATTAGATTGATCTTAAGATTGAAGAAAAGTGATAAGATTACATAAGAACAGCCTTACTGGGTCAGACCAATGGTCCATCAAGCCCAGTAGCCCGTTCTCACGGTGGCCAATCCAGGTCTCTAGTACCTGGCCAAAACCCAAGGAGTAGCAACATTCCATTCAGAATCCTAAAGAATAGCAAGATTCCGGAACCCCAAAGAGTAACAAAAGATTCCGGAACCCCAAAGAGTAGCAACATTCCATGCTGCCTTACCTAGGTGTACTTGCACTGGATTCCTATAGGAGGAGAATACTTTATCAATTCTATTGTATACTATTGAAAATAGGTTTTGGAGAAACTCCAGATTGTGGGGTCCTTTTACTAAGGTACGCTAACTGATTTAGCGCATGCGTTAAATGCTAAGGTGCCCATAGAATATAATGGGCTCTTTTGCATTTAGCACACACTAAATCAGTTAGCACGCCTTAGTAAAAGGACCCCTATATGCCTCAACTCTGTAATTTTTCTAATAATCCATCTTTGAATCTGAGAAATAATTACACTCTTCAATATCCAGTCATTAAGAACATAAGATACAACAGATCTTTTAACCCCACAAGGGATTATCAAGCAGCAAAATATTGGAAAACTGTACCGACTAATATTAACCATCAATCTAATTTTAAGATTTTCAAAAAAAGACTGAAAGACCTATCTCAAGGATTTGTTATTAATAATTCCTAAATATTGTAATACTATTTAATAATTTGTATCTTCATAATTATTTATGTAAACCGCTGTGAACTTCATGGAGGTATGGGCGGTAGATAAATAAAATTGTATTGTATTGAGTGCTTTCTCTCTTAAAACCCCAGAAAAACCTGTAAGTGAAAAGCCTTTGCAAAATTCTCAAAATTTCTTTTTTCTTTATTGAACTGGTGACAGGGAAACAATGCTTCAACCTTTCTCTTCCACTTGAATAACTAAAGCATCATTTTCTTGTAAATTACAAACAGACAGCCATACACATTCACAGCAAATTATACCTGTCTGTCATACCTTTCTTATCGTCAAAAGTCAGGTTTATTCATGACCCAGAATATGTTAGGAATAATAAAAAAAAATATACTTTCCTTCCAACAACTTGGAAAATCATGAGGTCTTAAAATTGACTTTTCTTTTTAAGACCATAAGAATTGCCACTGCTGGGTCAGACTGGTGGTCCATTGTGCTCATGCAGCGGCCCTTAGGTCAAAGACCAGCGCCCTAACTGAGACTAGCCTTACCTGCAAATGTTCAGGTTCAGCAAGAACTTGTCTAACTTTGTGTTGAATCCCTGAAGGGTGTTTCCCCTCCGGAAAAGCGTTCCAGTTTTCTACCACTCTCTGAAGCGTGGGATGAACACAGAAGATTTAGAATCAGAAAATAATATTAAAGATTGAACTAGGCCAGTTACTGGGCAGACTTGCACGGTCTGTGTCTGTGCATGGCCGTTTGGAGGAGGATGGGCAGGGGAGGGCTTCAATGGCTGGGAGGGTGTAGATGGGCTGGAGTAAGTCTTAACAGAGATTTCGGCAGTTGGAACCCAAGCACAGTACCGGGAAAAGCTTTGGATTCTCGCCCAGAAATAGCTAAGAAGAAAAAAAAAAAAAATTTAAATTGAATCAGGTTGGGCAGACTGGATGGACCATTCGGGTCTTTATCTGCCGTCATCTACTATGTTACTATGTATATGTTAGAAAGAACTTCCTTACGTTTGTACGGAATCTATCCCCTTTTAACTTTAGAGATTGCCCTCTCATTCTCCCTACCTTGGAGAGGGTGAACAATCTGTCTTTATCTACTAAGTCTATTCCCTTCATTATCTTGAATGATTCGATCATGTCCCCTCTCAGTCTTCTCTTAATGAATGAAGAATTCTAACCATTGCCATGTTATTCCCGATGTTCAGCTACAAAATGGGGGGAACACTGCTAGGGGTGAGTAATCTTGAAAGGGACCTGGGGGTGATGGTCGACACATCACTGAAACCATCGGCGCAGTGTGCGACAGCCTCAAAGAAAGCAAACAGAATGCTGGGCATCATCAAAAAGGGTATCACAACCAGGACAAAGGAAGTCATCATGCCGCTATATCGCACAATGGTGTGCCCGCACCTGGAGTACTGTGTTCAATACTGGTCGCCATACCTCAAGAAGGACATGGCGGTACTCGAGGGAGTGCAGAGGAGGGCGACTAAACTGATAAAAGGTATGGAAAATTTTTCATACGCTGACAGGTTAAAAATGCTGGGGCTGTTCTCCCTGGAGAAGAGGAGACTTAGAGGGGACATGATAGAAACCTTCAAAATCCTAAAGGGCATAGAGAAAGTGAATAAGGACAGATTCTTCAAACTGTGGGAAGCTACAAGCACTAGGGGTCACTCGGAGAAATTGAAAGGGGACAGGTTTAGAACAAATGCTAGGAAGTTCTTTTTTACCCAGAGGGTGGTGGACACATGGAACGCGCTTCCGGAGGATGTGATAGGCCAGAACTCTGTACAGGGGTTCAAGGAGGGTTTGGATAGGTTCCTGGAGGATAAGGGGATAGAGGGGTACAGATAGAACTTGAGGTAGGTTATAGAAGTGGTCAGAAACCACTTCACAGGTCGCGGACCTGAAGGGCCGCCGCGGGAGCGGACCGCTGGGCGAGATGGACCTCTGGTCTGACCCAGTGGAGGCAACTTCTTATGTTCTTATGTTCTTATGTATTCTGTTGAAATAGTTTGCAGGGAGAGGTAGTTATTGAAAGAATGCTAATTCTAGCAATTTATCCATTAGTACAGATCCTTCCTCCCCTAATCCCACTATCCTTTAACTCCTCGAGTCCTGACTCCACCAGACCCGCCCAGAGATATAAACTATCCTTCCCCTCTCTACGCGGTATTCTCTATGCAGGTAAACTGGGAAAATCTCTTCTCTTCAAAATCACAGGTCTCTGGAACGACCTTACTATCCCGTTGCGGAACCTGGGCTCTCTCCAGCTATTCTGCAAGCAACTGAAAACTTGGCTCTTCTCTAACATGTCATTCTATTTTCCCCCTTACTCTTCCATTCTATATATAAGCTCATGTAAACCTTTTCCTTTCTCTTCTTATATTTTAAGTTCTTGTAAACCGTGCTGAGCTCCACTTCCGTGGAGAGGATGCGGTATATAAACTTAAGGTTTAGTTTAGTACAGCAGAGGTTTTCCGGTTACACTAGGCTAGTTGGTGATGTTAGGTGCCATCGACTTGTGTTCGAGTCCTAGCGACTTGATGACCATCATCAAGTAGTAGATGGCCAGGCCTTTCTTCTGCGAAGTATAAATTGGATGTTGTTGCTGTTTTCGCATCGGACGTGATTCTCCGCCTCCAGCACTGCCCGTCTGCTGCTACCCAGATGGGTGGCTCATCATTAGTCTGACATCTCCGCTGAAACCTAAACTAAACTAAACCTTAAGTTTGTATACCGCATCCTCTCCATAAAGATAGAGCTCGGCACGGTTTACAGGTAAATCAATAAACGGGGAAGGACATAATAAGAAATTAGAGGTTATAAAGAGGATAGATAGCTTTACATTTTAGAGAAAAGCCAGGTTTTCAGATGCTTTCGGAATAATTGGAATGAGCCTAGGTTCCGCAGCGGGACAGGAAGGTTGTTCCAAAGCTCAGTGGATTTGAAGAAAAGGGATTTCCCTAATTTACCTGCATACATGACGCCTTTTAATGAGAAAGAGAAAGAGAGAAAAAAAGAGAGAGAGAGAAAAAAGAGAGAGGAAGAGAGAGAGAAAAAAAGAAAGAGGAAGAGAGAGAGAGAGAGAGAGAAAATAAAGAGATGAAGAGAGAGAAAAGAGAGAGAGAAGGAGAAAAGAGAGAGAGAGGAAAAAAAGGAGAGAGAAAGAGGGAAAAAAGAGAGAGAGGAAGAGAAACTAAACTAAACGAAAACTTAAGTTTGTATACCGCATCATCTCCATAAAGATAGAGCTCAGCACAGTTTACAGGTAAATTCAATAAATGAGGGAAGGACTTAATAAGAAATTAGAGGTTATGAAGAGGATAGCTAGCTCTACATTTTAAATAGATAACTTTACATTTTAGAGGAAAGCCAAGTTTTCAGATGCTTTCGGAATAATTGGAATGAGCCTAGGTTCCGCAGCGGGGCAGGAAGGTTGTTCCAAAGCTCAGTGGATTTGAAGAAAAGGGATTTCCCTAATTTACCTACATACATGACGCCTTTTAATGAGAAAGAGAAAGAGAGAGAAAAAAGAGAGAGGAAGAGAGAGAGAGAGAGAGAAAATAAAGAGAGGAAGAGAGAGAAAAAAGAGAGAGAGAAGGAGAAAAGAGAGAGAGAGGAAAAAAGGAGAGAGAAAGAGGAAAAAAAGAGAGAGAGGAAGAGAAACTAAACTAAACGAAAACTTAAGTTTGTATACCGCATCATCTCCATAAAGATAGAGCTCAGCACAGTTTACAGGTAAATTCAATAAATGAGGGAAGGACTTAATAAGAAATTAGAGGTTATGAAGAGGATAGCTAGCTCTACATTTTAAATAGATAACTTTACATTTTAGAGGAAAGCCAAGTTTTCAGATGCTTTCGGAATAATTGGAATGAGCCTAGGTTCCGCAGCAGGACAGGAAGGTTGTTCCAAAGCTCAGTGAATTTGAAGAAAAGGGATTTCCCTAATTTACCTGCATACATGACGCCTTTTAATGAGGGGAAAGATAGTTTAAGTTTTTGGGTTTGTCTGGTAATGTCAGGTCTCGAAGAATTCCAGTATAGTGGAATTAGGGGAGGAAGAATGCCATGTAGGACCTTGAATGTTAGAAAGGTACATATAAAGTGAATCCTAGAAATCACCGGAAGCCAGAAGTTTTGACAGAAGCGGGGAAACATGATTGAATTTGCTTTTTGCGAAGATCAACCTAGCCGCAGTGTTCTGGATCTGCTGAAGTCTTTGAAGACTTTTCTTGGTTAGACTTAGATAGATGGAGTTAAAATAGTCCAGTCTGGAAAGAATGATTGATTGTACAAGGTCAGCAAAATGTTGTTGGCGGAAGCAGGATCTCACTTTCCTCAACATGTGAAGACTAAAAAAAACTATTTTTTTTTTTTACCAGAGAGTTGAGATGATCATTAAAGGAAAGTGTAGAGTCAATAATGATGCCCAAAACTTTGCTTGAGAATTCGATCTGCAGTGAGGGACCAGAAGGTAGTGGAATGAGCGTGGGTAACTGATCTAATTTTGGGCCAAGCCAAAGTAGTTTTGTTTTGAAACCTGTCCATTTTGGGAGGCCCTGCCGGTGGTGAAACAACTGACGGCATAGCTTTCAGTTTGTCAGATGCGGGCATGACAAACCTGTTTACCACAACTGGGTTTGGTGCTAATTCCATAAAAGGGTACTGACATGTGCATACTCGCTACATCCATAACTGTTCAGAATAATGGCATGCCTGTGTATGCACATGTGGGGTGCACGTAGGGCTCCTTTTCCGAAGCCGCATTAGCGGTTTAACGTGCGTAATAACGCGTGCTAAACTGCCGGATGCGCTCGCCGCTACCGCCTCCTCTTGAGCAGGCGGTAGTTTTTTAGCTAGCGCAGGGGTTAGCGCGAGATTAAAAGTCACGTGCGCTAAAGCCGCTAACGCGGCTTCATAAAAGGAGCCCATAGTACATATTAGAGAATGGCACGGTGACAAAATTCATCACCGTTCCCATCCCCGCGGATAACCGCGGGAAATAATCCCAATTCATTTTTTAGTGTCTATTTCAGCCTCAGTCCTTCTACACCAGCATTCTTCAAAGCAAAGCTTGAGGGTCAGTGGTTGTGGCCATTCATACTCTGATTCGTCCCTCTCTCCTTAAAGAATGACATGAAGATTGTTTACCGCGGTTTTCCGCGGGGATGAGAACGGTGATGAATTTTGTCACTGTGTCATTCTCTAGTACATATGCTACAATTCTTCATATGCATCTCACATAATGTATGTTTGACAGATGGGAATAAAATCTGAATACTAATTGCACTAACAAAATATAAATTCAACATATGGTCAAAATGTTATTAGCCAAGTGGTGGGAATACCACATGAAAAAACATTTATACTCAGTGTTGATGGTTGAGGCTTTTTCTCCACTGAGTATAAATCAATGGTCTCAAACTCGCGGCCCGCCAGGTACTATTTTGAAGCGCTCGGCATATTTATCATAATCACAAAAGTAAAATAAAACAGTTGATCAAATGTCTCTTTAGCTATAAATGACAATATTATTATTAAGACTTAGCCAAAAGGAAAGATTTATAAACTATAAAGAGTTTTACCTCATGCAAAATTGTCATTTCTGTAATAAGACATTAACTATTTTTTCTGAGGCCCTCCAAGTACCTACAAATCCAAAATGTGGCCCTGGAAAGGGTTTGAGTTTGAGACCACTGGTATAAATGGTTTTTCATGTGGTATTCCCACCACTTGGCTGATAACATTTTGATCATATAATAAAATCTGGATACAATCTAACTATGTGTATTCCCATCTGTCGCAAAGCATGGCTGGGATTCACACTTACTCATGAAAACTTCCAATCAAGTGGAGAAGGCTTCATCCAAGGCTAGACAAATGCTGGGTTGTATCTGTAGAAGTTTTGTTAGTTGGAAACCCGAGGTCCTAATACCATTGTACAGAATTATGATGAGACCTCATCTGGAGTACTGTGTGCAATTCTGGAGGCCACATTACCTTAAAGATGTGCTGAGAGTTGAGTCGGTTCAGCATATGGCCACCAGGATGGTCTCGGGGCTCAAGGATCTCTCGTACGAGGAAAGGCTGAACAAATTGCGGCTATACTCTCTCGAAGAACGCAGGAAGAGAGAAGAACGTGATTGAGACATTTAAGTATATCACTGGTCGTCTCGAGGTTGAAGATTATATTTTCTTTCTTAAAGGGCCCTCGGCCACAAGAGGGCATCCGCTGAAAATCAGGGGCGGAAAATTTCATGGCGACACCAGGAAGTACTTCTTTACCGAAAGAGTGGTTAATCATTGGAATGAGCTCCCAGTGCAGGTGATTGAGGCCTACAGCGTGCCAGATTTTAAGAATAAATGGGATGCCCATATCGGATCTCTAAGAGGGTAGAGTTAAGGGGATGGTCGTCAGAGTGTGATCTCTCAGAGGGTTAAGGGGGAAGGTCATTAGAGTGGGGAGACTTGACGGGCTATGGCCCTTTTCTGCCGTCATTTTTCTATGTTTCTAATTATAATATTGTACTCACATCATATGTCTTATTGTATTAATAATTGGAAGGAGGATGGGAGAAAATGATTGTTTTATGTATTACTTGTGTAGTTAATAGTGCGTTTTATGCAGTATTTTATTTTCAATTAATTGTATTGCACTGTCAAAGTTTGAAAATCAATAAAGATTTAAAAAAAAAAAAAAAGGAGACAAAAAGTTTTTCAGGTATATTAGTGAAAGGAGAAAGACAAAAAATGGAATTAGGAGACTGAAAGAAGGTATGAACCACTATGGGGAAAGTGATGAGGAAAAAGCAAACGGGCTAAACAAATACTTCTGTTCAGTGTTCACAGAAGAAAAACCTGGAGAAGGGCCGCGATTGGCTAGCAGAGTTATACCTGAGAATGGAGTGGACACCGTGCTGTTCATGGAAGAAAGTGTTTATGAACAGCTGGAAAAATTGAAGGTGGGCATAGCTATGGGACCGGATGCAATCCATCCCAGGATATTGAGGAAGCTCCGAGGGGTTCTGGTGGATTCTCTTAAAGATTTGTTCAGTACATCTTTAGAGACAGGAGCAGTTCCGCGGGACTGGAGATGAACGGATGTGGTCCTTCTTCACAAAAGTGGTTGCAGAGATGAAGCGTGAAATTACAGGCCGGTAAGCCTCACTTCAGTTACTGCAAAATAATGGAAACATTGCTGAAGGAAAGAATAGTGAAATTCTTAGAATTCAATGGATTACAAGATCCGAGGCAACATGGGTTTACTAAAGATAAGTCATGCCAAACGAATCTGATTGAATTCTTTGATTGGGTAACCAGAGAACTGGATCAAGGACGTGCACTAGATGTAATTTACTTAGATTTCAGCAAAGCCTTTGGCACGATTCCTCATAGGAGCCTCTTAAATAAACTCCGAGGGCTGAAGTTAGGGCCCAAAGTGGTGTACTGGATTAGAAACTGGTCGACGAACAGATGACAGAGGGTGATGGTTAATGGAATTCACTCAGAGGAGGAAAGGTGAGTGCCTCAGGGATCGGTGATGGGACCGATTCTGTTCAATATGTTTGTGAGTGGCTAGACAGTAAGGTTAGCCTTTTTGCAGATGACACCAAGATTTGTAACAGAGTGGACACCCCAGAGGGAGTGGAAAACATGAAAAAGGATCTGCAAAAGTTAGAAGAATGTCTAACATCTGGCAACTAAAATTCAATATGAAGAAATACAGAGTGATGCATTTGGGAGGTAGAAATCTGAGGGAACCATATGTGCTGGGAAGTGAGAGGCTGAAAGCACTGACGGAGAGAGGGGCCTTGGGATGATTGTGTCTGAGGATCTAGGCATCTAAACAGTGTGATAAGGCGGTGGTTGTAGTCAGAAGGATGTTAAGCTGTATAGAAAGGAGTAACCAGCAGAAGAAGGGAGGTGTTGATGCCCCTGTATAGGTCATTGGTGAGGCCGCACTTGGAGTATTGTGTTCAGTTTTGGAGGCCATATTTGGTGAAGGATATAAAAAGGCTTGAAGCGGACCAGAGAAAGCCGACAAAAATGGTAAGGGGTTTGAACCAAAAGAAGTATGAGAAAAGACTGGAAGACCTAAATATGTATACTCTGGAGGAGAGGAGAGACAGGGGAGATATGATACAGATGTTTAAACACTTGAAAGGTACTAATATAGAACCAAATATTTTCCAGAGAAGGGAAACTGGTAAAACTAGACGGCATAAATTAAGGTAACATTAGGAAATTCTTTTTCACAGAGAGGGTGGTAGATGCCTGGAATGCCATCCTGAGGGAAGTGGTAGAGGGGAAAATGGTGATGGACTTCAAAAAAGCGTGGGGGAAACACAGATGATCTCTACCTAGAAAATGAATGGTAAAAAAATGAAAGAATTAGGACCAGTTTTGTATCATATATATGTTCATGGACCAGTCTTTATCTATATATATAAAATTGGAGGTATGTATGTGTGTATGTATGTGTGAATGTGCCGCGATCACGCAAAAACGGCTTGACCAATTTGAACGAAACTTGGTATGCAGATCCCTCACTACCTGGGATGATATGTTCTTGGGGTCTCGCGGCCCACCTGTACATGTGGGCGGAGCTACAAACAGAACATCAGATTTCACCCATTCATGTCAATGGAAAAAATGTAAAAAGCTGCCATTCTCACAGTAATTCAAAAACGGCTTGACCTATTTGAACGAAACTTGGTATGCAGATCCCTCACTACCTGGGGTGATATGTTCTGGGGGTCTTGCGGCCCACCTGCACACGTGGGCGGAGCTACAAACAGAAAATCTTATTTCACCCATTCATGTCAATGGAAAGGATGTAAAAAGCTGCCATTCTCACAGTAATTCCAACTATAAAACACTTTCTATGACACTATAACCACTAGGGACATCGTTTCTATTCTACCACAGACACCATACATATAAAGTTTGTATGTTCTAACTGTGTTTGTAACTGTTTCCTTCATTCACCCCAGTTCATAATGTTATTACATTACATGAGTACTCACATATCCTGAACTAGGCACACAGGTTCCATTCTGAACCGGGATAAAACTGCATGGAGTTTCTTTTCAACCTGAGTTTCCACATATTGAACATAAGAACATAAGAACTGCCTTCTCCGGATCAGACCTTCGGTCCATCAAGTCCGGCGATCCGCACACGCGGAGGCCCTGCCAGGTGTACACCTGGCGTAATTTATAGTCCATCAAATCCTTATATGCCTCTCTTAAGGAGATATGCATCTAGTTTGCTCTTGAAGCCTAGGATGGTCGATTCTGTCATAATCTCCTCTGGGAGAGCATTCCAGGTGTCAACCACTCTCTGAGTAAAGCAGAACTTCCTGACATTAGTCCTGAACCTGTCCCCCCTCAGCTTCATTACATGTCCTCTAGTCCGTGTCAAATTGTACAATGTAAATAATCTTCTCTGCTCTATTTTGTCGATTCCTTTCAGTATTTTGAAGGTCTCGATCATATCCCCACGCAGTCTCCTTTTCTCAAGGGAGAACAATCCTAGTGTTATAAGTCTGTCCTCGTATTCCAGTTTCTCCATACCCTTCACCAGTTTTGTTGCTCGTCTCTGCACCCTCTCCAGCAGCTTTATATCCTTCTTTAGGTAGGGGGACCAATGTTGGACACAGTATTCCAAGTGTGGTCTGACCATTGCCCTATAAAGCGGCATTATAACTTTCTCTGATCTACTCGAGATTCCTTTCTTTATCATGCCCAACATTCTATTTGCCTTCTTTGCCGCTGCCGCGCATTGTGCCGACGGCTTCAGGGTCCTATCTATCAGTACACCCAGGTCCTTTTCTTGTTCACTCTTCCCCAGAGTTGCACCTGACATTGTATACTCGTATTCCTTATTTTTATTGCCTAAATGCATTACCTTGCATTTCTCCACATTGAACTTCAACTGCCATTTCTCCGCCCATGTTTCTAACCGACACAAGTCGCTCTGGAGTTTCTCTCGATCCTCCTGCGATCTGATTGCCCGGCATAGTTTTGTATCGTCTGCAAACTTGATGATCTCACTGGATGTTCCTTCCTCCAGGTCATTGATATAAATATTAAAAAGGATCGGCCCAAGTACCGAGCCCTGGGGTACACCACTAGTCACTTTCTCCCAGTCGGAGAACTTCCCATTTATGCCCACTCTCTGCTTTCGGTTTTCCAGCCATTTGCCTATCCATCTTTGTATATCCCCCTCTATGCCATGACTTTGTAGTTTCCTGAGAAGTCTTTCGTGTGGAACTTTGTCGAACGCTTTCTGGAAGTCCAAGTATATTATGTCCACCGGCTTCCCACTATCAATTTGCTCGTTCACGGTCTCGAAAAATTGGAGTAAATTAGTCAAACATGATTTCCCTTTCCTGAATCCATGTTGACTGGGTTTCATCAAGTCGTATGCGTCCAAGTGCCGGACTATGCTATCCTTGATCAGTGCTTCAACCATCTTGCCAGGGACAGACGTAAGACTAACAGGTCTATAGTTGCCCGGTTCCCCTCTCGATCCTTTTTTGAAAATTGGGGTGACGTTCGCTATCCTCCAGTCGTCCGGTATCTGTCCAGTTCTGATTGTCAGGTTTGCAAGTTTTTGCAATAACTCTCCGATTTCAAACTTCAATTCCTTTAAGACTCTCGGATGAATCCCATCCGGTCCAGGGGATTTGTCACTTTTAAGTTTGTCGATCTGATAGTATATCTGGTCTAAGTCCACTTCAACTGTGGTGAGGCTGTCTTCTATTTCTCCTGCAAACACTTTCTCCGCTTCAGGTATTGTTGAGGTGTCCTCCTTCGTAAAGACGGACGCAAAGAAGGAATTTAGTTTGTCTGCGATTTGTTTATCTTCCTTGATGTACCCTTTTCTTCCCTGGTCGTCCAGGGGTCCCACTGCCTCTTTTGCAGGTTTTTTCCCTTTCACGTATCTAAAGAAGGGCTTGAAGTTTTTGGCCTCCTGGGCTATTTTTTCCTCATATTCCTGTTTTGCATCCCTCACCGCCTTGTGACATTTCTTCTGATCATCTTTATGTTTGTTCCAGGCTTCGGTTGTCTTTATGCATTTCCATTTTTTGAAAGAGTCCTTCTTTTCTTTTATGGCTTCCTTCACCTGTATGGTAAGCCATGCCGGTTCTCTTTTGCTCTTTGTTCTCCGATCTTTGGAAATCCTCGGAATGTAGAGATCTTGTGCTTCTGTGATAGTATTTTTCAGTAGGGTCCATGCCTGATCAACCGTTTCAAGTTTGTCCACCATCTTCTCGAGTCGTTTTTCTACCATGGCTCTCATGCTATCGTATTTACCCTTTTTAAAGTTCAAGGTGGTGGTTAAGGTTTTGGCATGTTTCCCTTTCCCGATGTCAAGTTTAAAGTTGATTACATTGTGATCACTCGTTCCCAGTGGAACTATGACTTCCACTTCTGTTATCGGTCCCGTGAGGCCATTTAGGACCAAGTCCAAGGTGGCGTTGCCTCTTGTCGGCTCTTTTACCATTTGTTCCAGGAAGCAATCCCCTAGCACCTCCAGGAACTTGGCTTCCTTGCCGCAGTTGGAGGTTGCTAGTTTCCAGTCTATCCCTGGGAAATTGAAGTCTCCCAATATAATTACATTGCCTGTCTTGCATTCTTGTTTGATTTCCTCCATCATTTCTGAGTCAGTTTCCTCCGCCTGTCCTGGTGGACGATAGTAAAGGCCAATTTTCGTATCTGCGCCATATTGACCAGGAATTTTGATCCAAAGTGATTCAAGCTTCTCTTTCATTTCTGTTGTAACCATTTCAACAGAATCTATTCCCTCCTTAACATATAGAGCAATACCTCCCCCTTTCTGCCCTACTCGATCTCTTCTATACAGTTTGTATCCCTGTAGTACTGTGTCCCATTTGTTTTCTTCATTCCACCATGTTTCTGTTATGCCAATGATATCCAATATGTCATGTCTTGCTATTGTCTCTAGTTCCCCCATTTTGTTACCCAGACTTCTAGCATTCGTATACATACATCTAAGTTCCCTTCGTGTTACCTTTTTGGACCTTCTACTCTTGGCCTTCCCTGTAGTTTCAATTACGGTATCCTTTACTGCTCCTGTGTTATCACCTTTGTTTGCTGTGTGGTCGTCCCCTCCTGTGTCTGAGTTGTCCCTTCCTGCTTTTTCTCCCTTATTGGCTGTGAGGTCGTCTTCTCTTGTGTAGGTGTAGTTGTCCTTGGCTTCTTCGTCGGGGCATCCTGCTATCCGTACCATCGACCGGTGGTCGACTGTCGGCTTTCCCCTGTCTTTCAGTTTAAAGCCTTCTCGATTGCCTTCTTCATGTTGCCTGCCAAAACTCTTGCTCCTTCCTTGTTGAGGTGTAGTCCGTCCCTTCTGTAGTACTTGCTTTTTCCCCAGAACGCCGTCCAGTTGCGCACGAAGTCGAAGCCTTCTTCTTCGCACCATCGTCTCATCCAGGCGTTGATTACTTGCAATTCCCCTTGTCTCTTTCCATCCGCTCTTGGTACTGGGAGGATCTCAGAGAAGGCCACCTTCACCTCCCTGATCTTCAGTTGTCTTCCGAGAGAGCGGAGCTGGCCCTTCAGCTCTTCCCTGTCATACTTCCGCCCGCTCACATCATTTGTTCCCATGTGAGTTGTTTAAATCAATACTGAAACTTTTGGATGCCACTTATTCCAACAGATCTTCCTTTTCAGTTTAAGAGATTGCTAATTCCAGTGAGACTTGCATTCATTCACCACTATAAAGTATCTTTATTTGAATCCATTTACAGTGTTATTGCTATAATTAAATACCCGTGCAACGCCGGGGCATCAGCTAGTCATATATATATATGCACGGTCTGTATCATATATATGTTGATTCGGTGTAGGATGGGCTGGCCATACTTTATGATAGCTATCCTGCAAACAATGGGATAGTTGGATAGGTTGGAGTGAGCTTGGATGGCAACTCCAGCATTTGGAACCTAGGAGAGAACCGGGTGGACTTTAGTCTAAAGCCCCAGAAATATCAAAGAAAAGAGACAAATTAATTTAATCATGTATTTTTAATGAGTATAACTAATGGGCAGACTGGATGGACCGTTCGGGTCTTTATCTGCCATCATTTACTATGTTACCTGACCGAAACCTAAAGAATAGCAACATTCTACAGCTCAAATTGTGATGTCATAATGCCTCATTCCACCAATGTCTAAGAGACAGCCTCATCAGTGATATCACAATGGCTTGATTAGATGGCAACTTCAGCATTTGGAACCTAGGACAATACCAGGTAGACTTTACAGTCTATGACCCAGAAATATCAAAGAAGAGACAAGTTAATCTAATCATGTATTTTTTAATGAGTATAACTAATGGGCAGACTGGATGGACCGTTCAGGTCTTTATCTGCTGTCATTTACTATGTTACCTGGCAGAAACCCAAAGAGTAGCAACATTCTAGAGCTGAGATTGTGATGTCATAATGCCTCATTCCACCAATGTCTAAGAGACAGTCTCAGCAGTGATGTCACAATGGCTTGATTAGATGGCAACTTCAGCATTTGGAACCTAGGACAATACCAGGTAGACTTTACAGTCTATGACCCAGAAATATCAAAGAAGAGACAAGTTAATTTAATCATGTATTTTTAACGGGTATAACTAATGGGCAGACTGGATGGACCTTTCAGGTCTTTATCTGCCGTCATTTACTATGTTACTATGATATTTTGCACTTAAGCATCCAAGTTTCCCTTTGTGCTTCATCATCGTTGCTCCCACAAACCTCTGGGCTCAGAAACTGAGCTCACGTGCAAGTTGCTTTGCTCAGTGCTACTCCCCAGCTTTCAAGACCACATAGTAAAGCTAAGTGCTGTTTATTCTCAAGTATCTTTTAGAAGTTACAGTGTTACAAACCTGTTACAAGTTTATGCTCCTTTAAGTCTGGATAGACCCAGTGAGGGCATAAGAATTGCCGCTGCTGGGTCAGACCAGTGGTCCATCGCGCCCAGCAGTCCGCTCACGCGGCGGCCCCCAGGTCAAAGACCAGTGCTCTAAATGAGGACATGGCACATAAAGCTTAGGACAGTGAATGATTAGATCTTATTTTGAATTTACTGCTTTTAGATTAGTGGTTCAATCGTTACTACCGAGTCTTCTCGACTATTGTAATATTATCTATCTGACAGTCAGCAAGAAAGAATTAGCAAGGCTTACAATAATACAGAATATTGATTTATTGATTTTGATAAATCGCCTATTTTGTACTAATACAGTGGTCAGAATGGTTTGTGGCCTGAAAAAATCTGATCATGTTATACCCTTTTATTGCGAATTGCATTGGCTGCCAATGGAGGCCCGGGTATCGTTTAAACGAGGCTGTTTCTGTTACAAGGATGTTTATGGTACAACTCCTTCTTACTTAGTCAAGAGATTTTCTTTAGCATCATACAGACAAAGTAGAAGAACTCATCCTTTGTTTAATTTTCCATCTATCCAGGGTTGCAGGAGAAAGAAATTTCTAAATCATACTTTGGCATCTCAGGCAGCTCTTTATGACAACGAATTCCGAATATTGTTGCTTACTACCCATTTCTATGGCTATTTTAGAAAACAATTGAAGACCTATCTTTTTTCTAAATATTTGACTGTTTAATGAATCATCTTATTTCATGTAACATGTTTACTTTTATAACTTTTTGCAAACCATGTTGAACTTCTGTTTATGCGGTCAATAAGCACAATGCTATGTTATGATTTGAGTCCTGAGTGGTTTCTTTGAGGTTCTTAAGTCTTCTAGCTGAATTTTAATACTTAAGACTGGTGTTTGATGGATATATAACAGCTGTCTTAAGGAAAACAAATAATCGAGCCTGGTAAAAAGCAGTGCCTAAATTTAGAAACCTAGGGGTCAGTATTCAGCTGGTGACACTCAGGGCCATATTCTGTAAATGGCATCTTGGTCGCACCAACGGGCACATAACTTAATTGCTTTAATTAAATAGAAACATAAAAAACATGATGGCAGATAAAGGCCAAATGGCCCATCGAGTCTGCCCAACCATTACTCTCTTCCTCTCTAAGAGGTCCCACATGCCTATCCCAGGCTTTCTTGAAATCAGACACAGTCTCCATCTCCACCTTCTCTTCCACGCATCTACCACCCTTTCTGTAAAAAGTATTTCCTTAGATTATTCCTGAGCCTATCACCTTGTAACTTCATCCTATGCCCTCTCATTCCAGAGCTTCCTTTCAAATGAAAGAGACTCGACTCATGCGCATTTATGCCACGTAGGTATTCAAATGTCTCTTTCATATCTCCCCTCTCCCGCCTTTCCTCCACAGTTTACACACTGAGATCTTTAAGTCTGTCCCCATACACCTTATGATGAAGACCATGCACCATTTTAGTAGCCTTCCTCTGGACCAACTCCATCCTGTTTATATATTTTAGAAAGAGCAATCTCCTGAAATGTACACAATATTCTAAATGAGGTCTCACCAGAATCTTATACATCAATATCTCCTTTTTCCTACTGGCCATACTTCTTCCTAAGCAACCTAGCATCCTTCTAGCTTTTGCCATCATCTTTTCAACCTGTTTGGCCACCTTAGAATCATCACAGACTTTCACACCCAAGTTCTGCTCTTCTGTCATGCACATAAGTTCTTCACCCCCTAAACTGTACCATTCCCTCGGGTTTTTGCAGCCCAAATGTATGACCTTGCATTTCTTAGCATTAGATTCTAGCTGCTAAATTTCAGACCATTCTTCAAGCTTCGCCATGTGTTTCTTCGTGTTATTGGCTTTAATCGGTATGATAATTGACCACGATGTTTAAAACCAATTCAAAACTCTTTTTAAGAAATAGGTACTGGAGTTTTGCCTACAACATGGCAGCTAGCAGTGTCTAAGATCAAAGCAGGCATGGTTAGGGGCGAAGATTATTATAGGCACCACTAGGCACGATTCTCCCAAAAATCTAGGCGCTGGTAACGTAGGCCTTTAAAACCCTGGCCTACTTTGCTGGTGCCTAAGGGTTTTTTTAAGTGATGGTAGCGCAATTCTGTTAATAGCTCCTAAGCATGATTGGCATGTGGCCAGTGTTGTTCTTCTAGGTGTTGGATGATTTAGGCACCTCTTACAGAATCCGGGCGTCAATGTTATGTTGACCATTGCCACCATTGTGCCTGGAAAGTCAACACTAGCTTTAGATAGAGTGGGAGCCCACTGGGACAGTTAGGGAAAAAATGCTTGAGTACCTGAATAATTTATAATCCGCATAGAATTATAAGATATGCAGAATATAAATTATTATTTTTAAAAAAATGCTGGGCCATGTCTGGTCTTCGGCATTAATTTTTTGGGTTTTCAGATCCAGCTAAAGCATAGCCAGTTAAGTGCAATAGTCAGTTCTTAACCAGTTGTGGGACACCACATGAAGACAAGAGTGGATCCAAGATGGCGATTGAGTCAGACGTCTGGCAGTGAGCTCCATGTCAGCGTCCTCTGACTCTCCCTCTCCCGATAAGCAGTGGCCATTTTCCATCGGAGAAGCAGGGCAGAGTGTATCTTTGTTCCCGCTTGGCCTCTGATACTGTTTCCGCGGCTTCGCCACTTCTATTTCTCAGTCAACTGATGGGGAACAGGAAGGGAGCTATGTGTCTGAATCCTCCGGCAGCCGCGAGCTCTGGTAACCTGATCCAGACGACACTCAACGCGGGATTCGTGCGTCATCAGAGTGGGACTCTACCGGCATCAGGAGGAACATCAGAGTCTTCGGTGAACCTCAGCATGGATCGGGCTTCTCTTAGCCCAATCGAAATAAAGGCTCCTCTTCAGATTGGGAGTAGGAACCCTGAGGAAGGAGATGTACTCCTGAAGACCTGGAGACAGGGACAGCTGGAGAACCCCGGAGGAGCAGTGGTAGCTGAGTTGTTGAGAGGTGAAACTCCCACTGTAGCCAGTTTACTGGCACCATCCACAGAAGATGGTAAGAACTTAATTTCTACTCCTATAAGCCAACAATTTGGAGAGATAGTTAAACCTGTTACAGTCAGTTTAGACACACTGTGGGAAGTCATTGCGACAATGGACTCCAACCTCAGAAAGGCAGTATCATTGTTACATTTGAACAGTGGTACTGTCAGCTCTCAGGTAAAGGAACATGAACTCAAATTATGAGAACAGGATGAAAAAAATACAGCAACATGATGACCAGATCAATTCACTTAAATCACGGAAATTGAAGACTATTAAAGAGCGATCTTTTATTCATAGAAAATTGGAATTTATGGAAAATAAACAGAGGAGGAACAATCTCAGGTTTTTGAATTTTCCAAAGTCTCCTGTGATTTCTGGTCTGGAAATGGTCCAAAAATATTTAAAAGAAGTTCTTTTACTACCAGAAGAAAGCCTACCGCCTACTGTTAGAGTGCAATATATTACCTTGGAAAAGAAACAGGAAAGCTCCACTTCTACGGATCCAGCAGAACCGGATAAAAGTGGACTGAACTTAACAAATTTTCTGGAAAGCTCTCTGGAAGTAATAACTGAGAGATCTACCCTTAGTGTTTCATTTGCCTTAGAGTTTGACAGGGATTTGATTTTTCGAACTTATTCCCGACATATGAATAAAACTTTTTGGGGTTCAATAATTTGTTTATTTCCAGATATTTCTCGTGAGACGCAGAAGAGAAGAAAAGACTTTCTGGTTTATCGACCTAGAGTTATTGCTCTGGGTGCTTCCTTTCTATTAAAATTTCCCGCTAAGTGCTGTATCTCATTAAAAGGAAAATCTTTCCTATTTTTTGAACCCAATCAGTTGTTACAATTTATTGTGGCCAAGGAAGGGGGGGGGGAGGAGTAACCACAGGACCTATGGTGATTCTGACAGTTTAGCGAACAGGCAGCCGGAAGAAGTCTCTCTTATTTCTATTATGTCCTGACAAATGATTTGTTTGATTTCCATTTTTTGTTGTTTGCTTAAGTCATTGTGGACAAAATAATGAATGTTAAATTTTTCTTTCAATAATACCCTGGATAGGGATAAAATCCATGTTTTCTGTATTTTAATTTTAATCTAAATTCAAGCTGAACTGCTTGTCTAAAATGTAAAATTTCAATAAAAATTAAAAAAAGACAAGAGTGACTTTTCTGCCATCCTATTTATGTGGTAACCTTGTCTGGTTAAGTGCTGAATATCGGTGCTTAACCAAGCAAGTGTTGACTGTGCTCCCAGAATGCCCTCAAGATAGCCACTTTTGAGTTTAGTGCTAATTGGACATTTTTAGTAGCACTTAGGCCCTCTTTTACTAAGGTGCGTTAAACGGCAAAACGCTAGTCTATGGACGCTTTAGAGTTTAGCGTTCGCTAATTGGTTAGCGCACCTTAGTAAAAGAGGGGGTAAGTAGTTAAGTGCCCCCCTCCTAAAAAAAAAAAAAAAAAAAAGACAGGTTCGCCCCAAACAACTGGCGTAACTGGTCAGGAGCCATTTCTGGCATGTTAAATCGCTTTGAATATCAACCACATAACTTTTAAGAATCTAAATTTAGGAGTATAGCTTTTCAGGTGAATTTTCTGCAGAAAACTAAAAATAGGGGGCAGATGTTTTTGTCTATAAAGCCCAATATGCGAAATTCGACCTTTTCTCCATATCCTTTATTCCTAGTATATCTCCAATGTAGTGCTATACCAGAAATCCCAGTGTGTGAGCTAAACCATTTAAGAGTTCCAGATCCAGTCTCTACAGGCAGCAATTACACTTAGAAGGAAAATGTTTTACAATTGTAATTACACATAATAAGAGGAGTGCATTTTTTTTTCCTTCCTCGTTCTCCCTTGGTAAGTCAATTTAATTTTTTAAATACAAGAGGCATAATTGATTTTAGCCCCAGCTTAGTGCTGAAAATGATCTATTCGTGCACTCGCTAATGGAACCAGAGAATAGGTATTCCTCTGAGACTTTACCCCAAGCCTGTTCACGGCAACAATTATTAGGCTTTGACAGGCTAGAAAGGAAGGGGGGAAAAAAACACCCTGCTGATTAACAATCTACTCCAATAATTAATGTTATGCTCTTCTCGGTTAATTATGGATTATTCACAAATGTATTATAATTATTAGAAAGAACACAAAGAAACACATTTATGGAGCTTTGGATCCATTTGTGTTACTTAAAAGGCCTTTCTAAAAGGTCCAAAGAGCTGTCCTCACCCATTATTTGGAGTTTATGTAGAACAAAAAGGAGGCTTTTATGATCCTGAAATATATTTTATTGTAATGCTCCTTTACAGTATTGTATCACAATGCCAAAACTGTACTTATTTATAATTTACTTAAATTGCAACTGAAAAAAATAAGTTAATCCTGTTGCTTCATGCAGTGTTACGGTTTCATATCTTTCCCCCTCCCCCTTATTTGATCAATAAGTTATGTTTTTACATATAAATTAACTCTACCTGGATCAGGTAGTCAGAGAAATGATGATAGATGAAAAAGATTGGGAAAAAAGTAATGATAAATATTTGTTAAAAATCCAATAATGTATATTTATTTTTTCAATTTATAATCTGTCCTCCCAGAAAGCTCAGGAAAGGTTACATGAGAACATAAATAGGTTCATCAAACGGACGGAGAATCAGTCTACAAACAGATGGGGGAGAGGGAGAGGGAGGGGCTCATCATCAGCGTACTAGAGGGACACAGGGAATCCACTCTGAATTTTTTTCTGTATCTCTCCTACCTCACACTGGTTGATATTCCAAAGCATCTGTGCCGTTGGCAGTAAGAGTGGAGGGGGGGTAGAAGAGTAGCTTGATGGCTATGTATCTCCTTGAGGACTTGGGCAAGCCACTTAACTAGGGTTGCCAGATTTCCTCTTTGAGAAAAAAAAAGGACGCCTGGCCCCGTTCCACCTCCGGTTCTGCCCTGTTCCTCCCCCAGCCCCCCCCCTCCCAAGAACCTCCCCAAGCTCAAACACCACATTTGGAAGCCCTCGCGCGTGCACGAATGTTGACGCAATGATATCACACACATGCGCGCGAGTGTACGACATCAGCAAGGTGACGGCCGCACACGTACAAGCGTTTCCAGACGCGGCCGCGGAGCTCAGGATTTCCAAAACCCAGACAAACTGCCAGATTTTGGAACTTCCTCCGAGCACCCTAAAAAGAGGACATGTCCAGGTTTCCCCCAAACCTATGGTAACCCTACATTTAACCCTTCTTTTCCTTGGAATGGCCAGCAGTGGCGCTGGCAGCCTCATCCTATTTGGAGCCTGCCATTCAAACTGTCACATTTGTGTGATATCGCCATATGCTTGCTGTTGCCGAGCATCAGGGACTAGAGAGTAGCAACAGTATAAACCTCCACCCCCCCCCCCCCCAATGGCAGTGGGTTTCTAACAGAACTAAAAAGAAGGTCTTTATACTTAGTTTGATTTAAAAATAGTATTTATCTGTTTTGCACTGAAACTGAATGGGAACAGTTGTGACTGCCACCTGTTGGGAACACAGGGGAACTGCATTCAGTCCACTTAGGTTATGCAACAGAGAGCTCCCTATGCAAATTATGCACTGAAGGTAGAAAATGACATTTTTTTGAGGGATGTTGTAACTTGTGTAAAAGTGGCTCTTCAGTGGAAATAAAGCTTGTGAGTTCAGATGAGTGGGAGGATATAAACCAAAAGGAGCTGAATCAAAAATAGGAGAGGTGGAAATCCATTCACCCCGAGTCTGAAGGAGAGGAGAACTAGTTGGGAAGATGAACTAACTTGGCTGAATGACTCAAACAAAGGAAATAGAAAAAGCTAGAGTCTATGGTGTTGCACTGTTCCCTCATTCTGTGTGGCTACTGGGTATTAGAGATCTGCACGGGAACGGGGATCACAGGAATCCCACCCTAACCCACGGAACTCCCATGGGGATCCAGCTCTGGCCCATGGGACTCCCATAGGGATGGAAGGCTTTGGAAGCAGGGTTTGTCCATATAATATAATGGACACGTCAGCCTTAGTAAAAGAGGGGGTTTATAAGTTAATTACCTGAACAGAAAACAAAAAAAGGGTTCCACCAAAGAGATTCCACAAGGAAAACAGCAGCGCAAACACAAAAGAACCTATGGAATTGATAAACCTGTCAGAAATAATTGCTGCTTTTTATGGGGACGGGCGGGGATGGAGGTAATTCTTTGCAGGGATGGGTGGGGACAGAGAGGATCCTGACGGGGACGGGAGGGGACGGAGAGGATCTTGGTGGGGATGGGTGGGATTTCTGTCCCAGTGCAACTTTCTACTGGATATTCACCATACTTTCTGATGTTTGAAAGGGATATCTAGGCTGTCTGTTGATTTATGTTTTGTTGTTGCACCAGATAGTTCTTTGCTTCAAACTTTCAAAGGGTATGCGCAAACGCTAACAGAATAGCTAGGAGAAACACAGATTAGCTACAAAGTCTGCATTCAAACTTGGTATATGAAGGTTAAAAATGCTGACTTAGATAAAGGTGCAGAGTATTAGTAAAGACCTGGTGAGCATAAACTTGCAGAATGGGGAGAAGGTTCTATGAAAACAGTGCACAGAAGCAACCTGCTACCTATAGGACAGACTGCATTTTCACCAGACACACAGAGAAACGGGAAAATACACAGATACACACAGGAGAAAGACAGACCTGACACACCAGGGCCAGAAGATAGTGTGTGAGGACAGTGCGTGAAGAGAATCTGAAGAGATCCCAAAGTGTCAGCAAGGTATATCACAAATAAACACTGACAGTGAAGATTCAGAGGAGTATAAGGGAGAGCACAATATACATGATTGGAATGGTGGAGATGTGGAACACGTGTCACACCAGAGCAAATCACTAGCTGTTTTGATTGCACACTTGACCAGGATACTCAAGACAGAGAAGAACCAGAGCACTCTACCAACACTGGATTAGAAGGAGACTGTGTGTACGTAGAAGAGCTGGAAACACAAAATGTACAAAATGAAGGAACTACACATACACTTCTCCATCGCTGTGATAGGAGATTAACAGACCCGCGAATAACTTTTTCATATATTATTTGCTGTGTTCTATTAAAAGCCATCATGAATATGGTAAAACCACAAATAACATGGTGGGAGACCTGGCCTGTTCCTGAAGGAGAGGCAAAACACGGTGAAGAAACTCCTGGGAATCAGCGATTTTCTCTGTAAATGCTTGGAAGCAGTGATTTCTCTATGCAAGCTGATGTAATTTGGGGGAAGGAGCCAGTAAGCTAAAAACCGCAAATAATCGAAACCGCGATTGCTGAAACCGCGAATACGGAGGGAGAAGTGTAGTGCATCAGAAGGTGAAGAGTCTGATATTGATGAAACACTGTCACAAGCAGTTAGGAGATCCCAAAGAACTTTAAGGCCTACTTTAAGGTTAACCTATGACCACTTAGGAAACCCAAATACAGTGGTACTTCAGAATCCAAATGCCCCAGAACTCAAACTTTTTGGAATCCAAACTTTTTTGTAGTAAATTTTGTCTCGGAATCCGAACGCTGATTTGGAATGTGAACATGCGTTGCTCAGCCCAAAGCTTCCCCTCTAACGCAGCTTCCTATGTCCACCTGGGAGGAAAGCTTTGGACTGCGCAATGGTTGCAGTTCCTGTATGCTCAGATCTTGCTGCCTCTGCCACATGGGACCGATCTTACTACTTCTTCCTGGGAGACCCGATCTTGCTGCCTCTGCCAGGGGGACCCAATCTTGCTGCCTCTGTCAAGAGGACCCGATCTTGCTGCCTCTGCCAGGGGGACCCAATCCTGCAGCCTCTGCCAAGAGGACCTGATCTTGCTGTTTCTGCAACTGGGCCAATCTTGCTGCCTCAGCCAAGGGGACCTGATCTTGCTGTTTCTGCCACATGGGTCTGATCTTGTTCCTGCACAGCCCTCAGGCCACCTATATTAGCCATGTGTCCAGTGGAAAATAAAAGCAAGAGGAAAGCTGTTAGAGCTTCCAGTTTCCAAATCATGATTGGTAATCATTGGTTACGTTAAATTACTGTACTGAACATTACTCGACTGTACTGTATTACAGTATCATTGGTTAATACAGTATCTAAGAGTGTTATGAATAAAAAATTACAAAACAAGCTGGACTTATTTCACAGAGGCTTTGGTGTTGCCGGTCTTGTCCACTGCTTCTTAAGAACATAAGAACATATAAGAACATAAGAAATCCCTCCGCTGGGTCAGACCCGAGGTCCATCGTGCCCAGCAGTCCGCTCACGCGGCGGCCCAACAAGTCCGGGACCTGTGCAGTAATCTTCTATCTATACCCCTCTATCCCCATTTCCAGTAGAAATTTGTCCAATCCTTTCTTGAACCCCAGTACCGTACTCTGCCCTATAACGTCCTCTGGAAGCGCATTCCAGGTGTCCACCACACGTTGGGTAAAGAAGAACTTCCTAGCATTTGTTTTGAATCTGTCCCCTTTCAACTTTTCCGAATGCCCTCTTGTTCTCTTATTTTTCGAAAGTTCGAAGAATCTGTCCCTCTCTACTCTCTCTATGCCCTTCATGATCTTGTAAGTCTCTATCATATCCCCTCTAAGTCTCCTCTTCTCCAGGGAAAAGAGACCCAGCTTCTCCAATCTCTCAGAATATGACAGGTTTTCCATACCTATTATCAGACGTGTTGCTCTCCTTTGAACCCTCTCGACTAACGCCATATCCTTCTTAAGATACGGCGACCAATATTGGACGCAGTACTCCAAATGCGGGCGCACCATCGCCCGATACAACGGCAGGATAACTTCTTTCGTTCTGGCTGTAATACCCTTTTTGATTATACCAAGCATTCTATTCGCTCTCTTAGCAGCCGCTGCACACTGTACCGACGGCTTCATTGTCATGTCCACCATTACCCCCAAGTCCCTTTCCTGGGTACTCTTATTCAATAACATCCCTCCCATTGTATAGTTGTACCTCGAGTTTCTGCTCCCCACATGTAATACTTTACATTTTTCAATGTTGAACTTCATCTGCCATTTCGCCGCCCATTCTTCTAATTTGTTCAAGTCCCTTTGCAACTTTTCGCAGTCCTCTGTAGTCCGAGCTCCATTAAATAGTTTGGTGTCGTCCGCAAATTTTATTATCTCGCACTTCGTTCCTGTTTCTAGATCATTTATGAAGATATTAAATAGCAGCGGCCCGAGCACCGAGCCCTGCGGGACACCACTCGTGACCCTCCTCCAGTCGGAGTAGTGACCCTTCACTCCTACCCTTTGTTTTCTACCCTCCAACCAGTTTCTGATCCATCTATGTACGTCTCCTTCCACCCCATGGTTCTTCAGTTTCCGGAGTAGACGTTCATGGGGCACCTTGTCAAAGGCTTTTTGGAAATCTAGATATATGATGTCTATGGGGTCTCCTTTGTCCATCCGTTTGTTGATCCCTTCGAAGAAGTGCAATAAATTCGTTAGGCACGATCTTCCCTTGCAGAAACCATGCTGGCTGGTTATCAGAAGTTCATTTTTTTCAAAATGTTGATCGATGTTTTCTTTTATCAGTGCTTCTGCCATTTTCCCTGGAACCGAAGTCAGGCTCACCGGCCTGTAGTTTTAAATGCTACAGCGCTGACACTAGACAATGGCCAACATTTCACGATAAGATAATCATTTCTTTAGGGCTCTGGAATTGCGAGAACAGTAGTTGTCCTGCGTTCAGTTCTCTAGTTTCAGCGCTGTAGTGTCTAAAACAATAATAAGCAGCGGACAAGACCGGCAACACAGAAGCCTTTGAAAAATAAGTCCAGCTTGCTTGCTTTTCTTTCTCACAGACTGGTTTCTTTACATTACTGTACTGAAAATTACTCTACTGTACTGTATTATCAGTGGTTAATATCTGAGAGTGTTATGAATAAAACATTACAAAACAAAACTAGTGTGTTTACTGTTATATTTATTTGAAAATGCAGTTTCTATTGCTTTTAGTGGGAAAATTGTCTTGGAACTCGAATGTTTCAGAACTCGAACTGAGTTTGGGAATGGATTATGTTCGGATTCCGAGGTACCAGAACGGATTAATGCCATTTCTGTTGTTTTCAATGGGAACAATTGTCTTGGAGCTCGAACGTTTTGGAACTCGAATTGAGTTCGGGAACGGATTAAGTTCGGATTCCGAGGTACCACTGTAATGCCAAATTCATTGTTTTAATATCGCATTGCCAAAACCAAGGAGAATTTGAAGACTATAGTGTAAATGGTACATAAGTAAATCTGAAGGGTCTTGAAGGCAACAAGAAGGTGAGAATGGGAAGGATGAAACTGACCTCCCTCCCCCCCCCCCTTCCATGGCAGTGGATTTCTGACAGAACTAAAAAGGATAAAGTCTTTACACTTAGTTTGAATTTAAACTAATACAGTTCTTATCTTTTTGCACTGAAACTAAATGGGAACAATTGTGACTGCCACCTGTTGGGAACACAGGGGAACTACATTTAGTCCACTTAGGTTAAGTAACAGAGGGTAACTCCCTATGTAAATTATGCACTGAAGGATACAAACTGACATTTTTTGAGGGATGTTGTAACTTGTTTAAAAGTGGTTCTTGGGTGGAAATAAAGCATATGGGTTCAGATGAGTGGGAAGATATACCATATATACTTGAATATAAACTGGGATTTGGGGGCCAAAAATTGGCCCAAAAATAGGGGTCCCGGTTTATATTCGAGCCAATGCCACCTCCCAGAATTTTTCAGGCCGAGGACATCGCCGCCAAGCTCTGCCCCCATCCTCCCTGCCCTATCCTCATACCTCTGCCGATCCCTGGTGGAGGTGCAGCGGGCCCTCTGCTAATCCCTGGTGGAGGTGCAGCAAGAAGTGGCAAGCTTTCCGAACTCCTGCCCCGTTGCTAACCGGCTGCACAAATCGAGCTTCTTCAGCTGAGTGGCACGAGCAGGAGCACAATTTGGTGCTGCTGCTCAGCACTGAACAGCTTCCTTACTGGCTTCCCTAACTGGCAGAGCCTGACAGGGGAGGGAGGGAAGGAAGGGTACTGGGTGCAGAGCCTGACAGGGGAAGGAGGGAAGGGGACTGGATGCAGTGCCTGACATGGCAGGGCACTTGACTATTAAGTCACTCGACTTATATTCGAGTCAACCATTTTTTCTCCTTTGGGGGGGGAAAGGGAGTCTCAATTTATATTCAGATCGACTTATATTCGAGTATATACGGTAAACCAAAAAGAGCTGAATCAAAAATAAGAAAGGTGTAAATCCACTCCCTGAAAAAGAAGATATCTTCCTCAGTCTCGATGTGGCCTGTGAGATACTTGAACGTCTCGATCATGTCCCCCCTCTCCCTGCGCTCCTCGAGCGAGTACAGACGCAATTTGTCCAGCCATTCCTCGTACGGGAGATCCTTAAGTCCCGAGACCATCCGGGTGGCCATTCTCTGAACCGACTCCAGCCTCAGTACATCCTTGCGATAATGCGGCCTCCAGAACTGCACACAGTACTCCAGGTGGGGTCTCACCATGGACCTGTACAATGTTATGATGACTTCCGGTTTACGGCTGATGATACCCCTGCGTATGCAACCCATGATTTGTCTAGCCTTGGATGAAGCCTGCTCCACTTGATTGGCAGCCTTCATGTCCTCACCGACGATCACCCCCAAGTCTCGTTCTGCTACCGTTCTTGCTAGGATCTCGCCATTAAGGGTATAGATCCTGCATGGATTTTGGCTGCCCAGGTGCATAACTTTGCATTTTTTGGCATTGAAGCTGAGTTGCCAGGTCCTAGACCAGCGCTCCAGTAGGAGTAGGTCGTGTATCATGTTGTCGGGTGTCGAATCTTCATTCGTAGTGCATTTGCCCACAACATTACTTAGTTTGGCGTCATCGGCAAATAAAGTTATTTTCCCTCAAAGCCCTTCTGTCAAGTCCCTTATAAAGATGTTGAATAGGATCAGGCCCAAGACCGAGCCCTGTGGCACTCCACTGATTACCTCCGTCATTTTGGAGGGGGTGCCATTCACCACTACCCTTTGAAGCCTACCTCCAAGCCAGTTCCCAACCCATTTCGTCACTGTGTCTCCTAATCCTATAGAACTCATCTTGCCCAGCAACCTGCGGTGAGGTACGCTATCGAATGCTTTGCTAAAGTCTAGGTACACTATGTTCAGGGACTCCCCAATATCCAGCTTCCCCGTCACCCAGTCAAAGAAGCTGATAAGGTTGGATTGGCATGATCTTCCCTTAGTAAATCCATGTTGACGGGGATCCCGTAGATTCTCCTCATCCAGGATCTTATCCAGCTGGTGTTTAATTAGAGTTTCCATTAGTTTACTCACTATCGATGTTAGACTCACTGGTCTGTAGTTTGCTGTCTCCGTCTTAGAGCCTTTTTTGTGGAGTGGAATGACGTTGGCCGTCCTCCAGTCTAACGGGACGTTGCCTGTACTAAGGGAGAGGTTGAACAGCGCTGACAGTGGCTCTGCCAAGACATCGCTCAACTCCCTAAGCACCCTGGGGTGTAGGTTGTCAGGCCCCATTGCCTTGTTAACCTTGAGCTTTGACAGCTCATCGTAGACACTGCTGGGCGTAAACTCGAAGTTACCAAATGGGTCAATTGAGTCGGCCCTTGTCTGTAGCTGAGGGCCTAGCCCCGGCGCTTCTCGGGTGAAGACTGAGCAGAAGTATTCATTTAATAGTTGGGCTTTTTCCTAATCCTTTTCCACATAGTCACCGTCTGGTTTGCTAAGACGTACGATCCCGCCTGAGTTCCTACTTCTGTCACTGATATACCTGAAGAAGGATTTATCTCCCTTCCGGATGTTCTTTGCCAGAGACTCCTCCATGTGGAATTTAGCCTCCCTAACTGCTGTTTTGACGGCTTTTGATTTGGTCAAGTAGTCTGCTCTAGAGTCCTGTTTCCCCGATTGTTTGTAAGAGATGAATGCTTTTTTCTTCTCCTTGATGAGGTCTGAGATCTCCGCAGTAAACCACTGCGGCTTGTTGTTCCTTCGCCGTTTGCTTACTGATTTAACATAGCGGTTTTATTGCTTCCTGTATGGTGGCCTTCAAAGTCGACCACATTTCTTCTACTCTATCGGTTTCTGTTTGCCTTTGTAGCGCCTGGTGAACAAAGGAACCCATGTCTAGGAAGTTTGTGTCTTTGAATTTGAGGACCTTGGTTATTGTGGTGGATTTAGTGAAACCTTTCCTAAGATCGAACCATACCATGTTGTGATCGCTGGAGGCCAATGTGTCCCCCACCGAGACCTCTGTTACACTTTCCCCATTGGTAAGTAATAGGTCCAGTATTGCCTGATCCCTCGTAGGGTCCAACACCAGTTGCTTGAGACCAGCTCCCTTCATAGAGTTTAATAGCCTCCTACTGCTGCCGGAAGCAGAGGTAAGCGTATTCCAATCCACATCAGGCATGTTAAAGTCACCTAACAATACCGTGTCCCCACGCAAGGTGATATTTTCTATATCTCCGATTATTTCCATATCCAGGTCATCCTGTTGTCTTGGGGGTCTGTAAATCACTCCAAGATACAAGCATTTGTCCTTCCCTCTGGCCAAATTAACCCAAAGGGATTCCCCAGTGTACTGGATATCTGAGATTCTTGTGACCCTAATGTCTTCTTTAGTATATAATGCTACACCTCCACCCATTCTGCTCTCCCTGTCCCGACGAAGCAAGTTGTAACCTGGTATGGCCATATCCCACCCATGGGAGTCTGTGAGCCAGGTCTCAGATATCGCCACCACATCCAGGTCGGCATTCCTTATTTCTGTTTCCAATTCCAGGATCTTGTTCCCCAAACTGTGTGCGTTGACGTACATAGCCCTCCATGTTGTATTTTTGTTACGTTTCAGTGGGGATATTCCTGTTTGAGCTACTTGAACATTTTTAGCATTATTTTCATTATTTATGCTCCCCCTAGACTCAGAACTACAGTGTGTACTCCCCATATACCCAGAATTACAATGTGTACTCCCCCTAGACCTATAATTATGATGTGAACCTACCCCCGACTCAAGAGTGTGTGTACTCGCCCCTGACTCAGAATTTCGGTGACTACTTACCTCAGCCTTAAAAAAGTATCGGCAGTTTAGTTCGCCAGGTATGTTGTTTGTGCCTGTACCCTCCCCCGACTTACCTAGTTTAAAGCCCTGTGGAGTAGGCGGGCTAAACGGTGTCCAAGGACATTCTTCCCTCTTCTGGTTAGGTGTAGCCCGTCGTGTCCCTGTAGTCCTTGCAAAGCTTCACCATGGTGCAGGAACCCGAAGTTCATCTCCTTGCACCATCCTCGCAGCCAGTCGTTTGCCCTCTGTATTCGATCCTCTCTGGCTCTGCCCTTGCCCCTTACTGGGAGAATCGAGGAGAAGACCACCTGCGCATCCATCCTCCTCAGCTTCTCCCCCAGGGCCCTGAAGTCATCAGGTATGCTGTCCAGGGCGCTCCTGGCGGTGTCATTGGTTCCGACGTGGATTAGAATCATGGGGAAGTGGTCTCGGGGCTTGATGAGTCTGTCAAGGCAAGCGGTTACATCCCGGATCCTGGCCCCTGGTAAACAGCAGACCTCTCTTGATTGTAGGTCTGATCTGCAGATTGGTCCCTCGGTGCCCCTCAGCAGCGAATCTCCGATGACCACCACTCTGCGCTTCTTAGGGGTAGGCCGTACTGTAGATTCCTGAGCTGGAACTGTCTGCTGAACAACATCTTGTATCTCGTTCTCATGATCTTCCTGCAGCAGCTGATATCTGTTCCTCAGGGCAATGTGTGGAGTCGATGTAGAGCTGCCCTGTATGTGAGAAAAAGAGACAGAGTTAGGTCCTCTGCGTTTTCCTGTGGAGGAAGTCACCAGCTGCCAGGAGTCATCATCTCCCGCCACTTCCTGCATTCCGGTGGTTTGTCTCAGGTTAGCAGGTTTGGATGCTTTTGGTGTTCCCAGGGTGGTCTTGTCAGGTTCCTGTTCAGCGATCTGAGACAGCTCCTGGATGACTCCATCGATGAAGGTCTCATCGTCTCGGATGCTCCTTAAGCGTTGAACCTCCTCTCTCAGGCTCTTCAACTCCATCAAAAGGCTTTCATCCCGCTGATCCATCTCTTCTGTCTGCGTTGAGACTGTAGACGTCTTTGAGGGGATGGCCTCGGTCTGTACAGATACCTCTGCCCTCCGTCCTGGTTCCACTTTTATCTGTACTCGGGCCATAGCCATCCCCAGGGTACTCTCGGTGACTGAACTACCCGTTTTGATTGAAGTCTTGCTGCTTCTAGTCCTACCTGCCATTTCCAAAGATTTATTATTATTATTATTATTATTATATATAAAATTTTTTTTTTTTTTTTTAAGGATATTTGTTAGGGTGGGGGCTGTTAGGTGCCGATCAGTAAGTGTAGATAGAGGTAGTTAGTTAGATCTTGGTCTGGGGGATAGAGTAGTTAGTTAACAGTTAGTTAATTGTTAGTTAAGGATGTCAGTTTGTTAGTGAATAGAGTGACTGGTGAGGTCTGGCTGTTTAGTGAGAAGGTTTTAGTAGCACAGCATATTGGTTAGATAGACAGTTGTAAGTTTGAGAGTTTGTAAGTTTGAGAGTTAAAGACTTGGTAGAAAATTAAAGAAAGAAAGGCTGAAGACAATTGATTAGTTAGCTAGTTTGATAAGTTGAGAGACTGGCTAGAGTTGATAGCCCTACTTGATGCCCTTCTTGAGGCCCTTCGCAAAGGCGCTCTCGCTAAGGCGAGCGCCTTTGCCGCTCACCTTCGCCGCGCGCCGAATGGCTGCGCGCCGTTGGCTCGTGCCCTTTTATGGGGGGAGATCGGGTGTGTGACATCGGGGGGTGGGCGGAGCTACTATCCGCCTCTTCCCCTCTCCGTGACCAGATCGCCTCCCTCTCTGCCGCTGACTGTGCACCTCTCCGCTCTCCTTTGCAGCGTCCTTTGTCTCCCGACTGTCTGTCCTGTCCTCTCCGCTCCTTTTACTAGCTTCCTCCGCCTCCCGACTTCTTCTCCGCTCCTCTCTGCTCTGCTATCTCAGCCCTCTCCACTTACAAGCACCCGCTCACCACGTGCACGCTCTCCACGTGCACCAGCCCTCACTGTGCTTGTTCCTCTCCTCTGCTTAGCTGATCAAGCTTAGGGACTTTTTGCTGGCTCGTGCCTTTTTATGGGGGGAGATCGGGTGTGTGACGTCGGGGGGTGGGCGGAGCTACTATCCGCCTCTTCCCCTCTCCGTGACCAGATCGCCTCCCTCTCTGCCGCTGACTGTGCACCTCTCCGCTCTCCTTTGCAGCGTCCTTTGTCTCCCGACTGTCTGTCCTGTCCTCTCCGCTCCTTTTACTAGCTTCCTCCGCCTCCCGACTTCTTCTCCGCTCCTCTCTGTTCTGCTATCTCAGCCCTCTCCACTTACAAGACATGGGAGAAGCCACTGCTTGCCCTGGATCGGTAGCATGGAATGTTGCTACTCCTTGGACTTTGGCCAGGTACTAGTGACCTGGATTGACCACCATGAGAACAGGCTACTGGGCTTTATGGACCATTGGTCTGACCCAGTAAGGCTATTCTTATGTTCTTTAGGGGGGGGGTGTCACACTTGTATTACCTCAGTTGGATTACTGTAATTCTTTATATGTAGGTCTGAATTCTCGCTTGTCAAACAAGCTTCAATTAATTCAAACTACAGCAGTTATATTGATTTTTAGTTTAAGAAAATATGAGAGTGATTTGGATGTTCTTAATAGGTTGCATTGTTTATCAGTTAAAATAAGAGTGGCGTTTAAATCCGCTTGTTTGATCTTTTCATGCACTACAGACAGATTCTTCTGACTAAACTTCTCCCTCCGTATTCGCAGTTTCAGCAATCATGGTTTCGATTATTTGTGTTTTTTTAGCTTACTGGCTCCTTCCCCCTCCCCCCCCCAAAATACATCAGCTTGCATAGAGAAATCGCTGATTCCCTGCATTTTCTTCACCGTGTTTTGTCTCTCCTTCAGGAACAGGCCAGGTCTCCCACCATGTTATTCGTGGTTTCACCATATTCACGATGGTTTTAATAGAAAACAGCGAATAACGTCAAAAAGTTATTAGTGGGGTTTTTTGTATTCACGGGTCTGTTAATCCCCTATCACAGCGAATACGGAGGGAGAAGTATACTTAATTCAGTCCTTTTCTTGTCTACTTTTCTCATCTTTACAGTTAAATGAAATGTATTTACTTTTGCTACTTACAACTATTTGGAATAGATTATCATGGCAAAGTAGGGTAGAATCTGGTTATCTTGTATTTCATAAAATGCTGAAGACATTTTTATATGGAGATATGTAAATTACAATAATTATCTTGTTCTATATTTATGTTTCTTTGGATCTCTTAATGTAATTCCTATCTTTTGTGTATGGTCTCTTTCATTGTGCAGTAAATCACCTTGAACTATTGTTTACAATGTCCAATGTGACACGGACAAGAGGACATGGACTGAAGCTGAGGGGGGACAAGTTCAGGACAAATATCAGGAAGTTCTGCTTCACGCAACGAGTGGTGGACACCTGGAATGCTCTCCGTTCTAGGATTTAAGGGTAAGTTACATGTACATCTCCTTATAAGTGGCATAAAGTGACATGGGTAAGAGTAAGCTAGATGCACTTCTCTTTATGAGAAGCTTAGAGTGATATGGGGTCTAAAACTATGCCAGGGTACACCTGGTGGGGCCTCCGCGTGTGCGGATCACCGGACTTGATGGGCCTAGGGTCTGTTCCGGAGATGGCACTTCTTATGTTCTTAAGTGCAATTCACAAAGTTCGAATTAGATCAGATAAATGTGTATCATTTGCTTATCAAATCCTATTAATTTTCACTGTCCCAGTACCTTCTCCAGTGGGTCCAGGCAATGAAGGAAAAAGCAACCCCAAACTTTATTTCTAGGAAATTTTATACGTAATTTATATAAAATTATTTAGTTCAATGCCTTGGGTGAAAACATTTAGCATATAAAACTAATCCCACCTTTTACTAAGCCACAGTAGAGGCTTCTGCCGCAGCCTGGAGCACTAAATGCTCCAACGCTCGTAGTAATTCTATGTGCATCAGAGCCGCGGCGGAGCATTTAGTGGCTTAGGTCCTCTTTTACTAAGGTGCGCTAACCGATTAGTGCGCGCTAATTGATTTAGCGTGCGCTAAACGCTAACGCAAGCATGTTAGTCTATGGCGTTTAGAGCGTGCTCATTCGATTAGCAAGCGCTAACCGGTTAGCGCAACCTTAGCGAAAGAGAGGGGTTGGTAAAAGGTGGAGTAAATTATAAAATATACCTTTTTTCTTATTAAAACATGCAGAATTTTATGATATGCTCTAAGTCCAATTTAAACAAGTCCATTTTCTTAAACCATATTAACTTAACAATCATTAACGTCAAGAAGATTTTTAACTATCTTTAGTAGGCTTTGAATAATTGAGCTCAGTTCAACGTGAATAAATTTCACTTAGGTCTAATTTGTTTCCATCATTTTGTGTTATTAATTCCTGTTGCTATCAGTTATCTTTAATTAATTTGATTGCACTTTATTTTCACTGTATTACGTACAGCTACTTTCAATTAATTTAAATAAGCATCCGTGGTTTTAATTAATTTGATAAACAAAGTTAATAACTATATGGCATTCTCTCCCTTCACAAAGCTTGACAGTGAAGCAAATTAGCTAATTTAAATGAACAATATAAAAGGTGGTCATAAAACAGAGCTAATTCTGGTAACTACGGTACACTCCGTATGAACTAATGCATTTATAGATGCATTTTCTTTTTAACCTAACACTTCAGATCCTGCAGATATTGTACACTTGGGGACAGATTCGGTAATCAGGTGCCTAAAAAGAGAGGCATTAAAGCAGGGGTGTCCAACCTTTTGGCTTCACTGGGCCGCACTGGCCGAAAAAAATGTTTCTGGGGCCGCACAAATGTGCGAACGCTGCAGCAAGACACAGGAGGGAGCCGGCAAGATGGTAAACACCTGGGGGCAGCAGAGGAAGACACTGCATAACCTTCGACCAGGCCAAAATACTTCACGGGACCGCGTGCGGCCCTCGGGCCGCAGGTTGGACACCCCTGCATTAAAGTAATGCTCCTATTTCATGTCATGTGGAGGGGCATTTTCAATAGGTTGGACATCTTGGTAAGGACATCCACAAACTCAGGATAAAAAAAAAGTCAATTTTCAAAGCTGCTAGATGTCTATCTTTATATTTGAAAATGACCCAGGTATAAGTTGTGGTCCTTAAGTCGTCTACCTTTTTTTGGGCCATGTTCAAAAATAAAAACGTCCACGTGAAAAACGCACAAAAATAAGTTTTGTAGACGTACCCAACTACCGTCTCTGATTGCGGCAGAGAAATCCCCTTCAGCTAAGCCGGCAGGAATCCCCGAAACCGGCTCAGCTGATGGCGATTCTTCTGCCGCGATCAGCTGATGGCAAGCCCTCAATGTGCTGGGTTTTCCCTCCATCTCTGGGTGGTGGGAGGGGGGGGGGGTCGGTGACCACTGGGGGAGTAAAGGGGGGATCATGCCTTAATCCCTACATCTGGTCAGTTTGGGCAGCTTTGGGGCACTAAAGGCTCCTTTTAGTAAAGTGGTGCTAGCGGCTTTAGCGCTTGCTACAATGCCGCGTGCGCTAAACGCTAACGCCTTCACAGAGCTTGCGTTACTATTTTTCGTTTAGCGCATGGTTTGCGCGTGCCAATCTCTAGCGCGCGCTAAAAACACTAGCGCACCTTAGTAAAAGGAGGCCTTAGATGCAGCTAAAACAGGTCTAACTGCCGGCGTCTAAGCCCCCTCTAGGAAAGCTTTGATTATGGCTGGGATACGTCCAGTTTGAAGCCTGTCAGAATCCCGCTCATAACATTCCTCTCAACACACCCCTTTGAGCTCTGGACGTACAGCAGCTTAGAAGTGTTGCTGCACATCCAGAAAGTTGTTTTTGATGTATCGGCACTTGGATGTCCCTGCTATTAGGAAGTCCCAAGTGCCGACTTAGGCTGGTTTTTGGATGTTTTAAAGTTTTGATTATGCCCCCTTAGCCACAATACCTACCTAAAACTTAGGCACCTATTAAGCGTCTGTAATGTAGGCCATGACGTCATCGCGTTGCCCTCCTGCCCGATGGCGACTTCGAGGGAGGCTTTTCCAAAATCCGGACAAAGTGCTGTGTTTTGAAAAGCCGTCCGGACCCCCGGACGCGTCCTCAAAAGGAGGACATGTCCGCTGAAATCCGGACGATGGAAACCCCAATCGGGTCCAAACTACTTAAAATAACACCTTACCCACTTTTGGTTCATAGACAAAATCGCGCGAGACAACGGCGTGCTGGCAACTGAGCGCAGACAACTGAGCGCAAGGTTGACGGCGCGCCGAAGAAAAGCACTATTTTAAAGGGTTCCGACGGGGGGTGTTGGTGGGGAACCCCCCTATTTTACTTAACAGACATCGCGCTGGCGTTGTGGGGGGGGTTTGGGGGGTTGTAACCCCCCTCATTATACTTGAAACCGAACTTTTTGCCTGTTTTTTAGGGAAAAAGTTCAGTTTTAAGTATAATGTGGGGGTTACAACCCTCCAAACCCCCCACAACGGCAACGCGATGTCTGTTAAGTAAAGTGGGGGGGTTCCCCCCTCACGCCCCCCGTCGGAGCCCTTTAAAATAGTACTTTTCTTCGGCGTGCCGTCAACCTTGCACTCAGTTGTCTGCGCTCAGTTGTCTGCGCTCAGTTGTCGGCGCGATTTAGTCCCGTCACCCCCACTTTTCCTCAACAAAACAAAATATAGAAAGTTATGAAAATTCTGGAACTTCGTAACAGTTTTACAAAGAGAGAAAATTGCTTTGGAAATGTATGATAAATAAAAAGAGAAGACAACAGTTTTGACACAGATAAAGAGGGTCCTTGAAAGATATAATTCTCTGATAAAACCTGATGTATTACTATATCTCATCCTCTGACTTTATTGGGGTACAAAGATCCATCAAATTCCTGTATCAAACAAAGGCTTCTCTGAGGACAAGCAGGCATTATATTTTCACATGGGATAACGCCATCCACAGAACCCAGCACAGACACTACCGTATGCATGCTGGTCAGTGGCATAGTAAGAGTGGGGAGCGGTCCACCCCAGGCGCTGTCTTGGTGGGGGCATTGGCTCCCGTCCTACACTTCACCACCCTCTACTACCGTGCACGCATGCCACTTCCCCGTACCTCTTTAACGTTCCCGGTGCGAGCAGCAACCCCCCACCTGCTTCTCGCACTAGTAGGCTCTCCCTCTGATGTCACTTCCTGGACCCCTTAAAGAGGTACAGGGGAAGAAAGGGGCATGCAGCAGCATAGGATGGGGAAAGAGTGGGATGGGTTTGTAGGGACGAAGAAGAGGGTTGGGGGGGGAGCACCACTGCTCCGGGTGCCTCTCACCCTCGCAACGCTGCTGATGCTGGTGCTTTCCTGCCTGATATTGGCTCACGGGAGCATCAGTTCGTAATTTTCTGTGGAGCTGAGAAGCTGTGTTTTTAGTTTTCTCTTCAGCGCATTCCCCGTCCACACTTTGTCAAAATTTGTTGTTTATAATGTGTTCCTGTATTTCTCCCGACTTTGGTTCATTTTTTTTCACCTTTTCCGTTACTGACATTCAGCCCACCTCGAACCTTTTTCCTGCCTGGGAGCACTGGGATCGTTTTCGGGTTTTCTTTCACCTGAGTGCCCCAGACCATTGAGGTAGATAAGATTCATGGTTTGTCTTATTATGGAAGATACTATATTCTATTTTTGAGTACAGTTTTCCCCCGCAATTCTTGGTTCGCCAATCGCGGACTCATTCACTCGCGGTCTGCTCCGACCGCCTCTTCCTGTAGTAAAGTCGGGCTACACCAATCAGGAGCTGCGTAAATCGTGCCAGATGAATCTGATTGAATTCTTTGATTGGGTGACTGGAGAATTGGATCAAGGGCGTATGTTAGACGTAATTTAATTAAATTTCAGCAAAGCATTTGACACGGTTCCTCATAAAAGACTCTTGAACAAATATGACGGGCTGAAGTTAGGACCCAAAGTGGTGAACTGGATTAGAAACTGGTTGATGGACAGAAGCCAGAGGGTGGTGGCTAATGGAATTTGCTCGGAGGAGGGAAAGGTAAGTAGTGGAGTCCCTCAGGGATCGGTGCTGGGGCCGATCCTGTTCAATATCTTTGTGAGTGACATTGCCAAAGGGTTAGAAGGAAAAGTTTGCTTTTTTGCGGATGATACCAAGATTTGTCACAAAGTAGACACCGAGGAGGGAGTGGAAAACATGAAAAAGGATCTGCAAAAGTTAGATGAATGGTCTAATGCCTGGCAACTAAAATTCAATGCAAAGAATTGCAGAGTAATGCATATGAAGATTAGAAATCAGAAGGAACTGTATGTGCTGGGAGGTGAGAGGTTGATATGCACGGATGGGGAGAGGGACCTTGGGGTGACGGTGTCTGAAGATGTAAAGGTGAAGAAACAGTGTGACAAGGCATTGGCTGTTGCCAGAAGGATGCTAGGCTGTATAGAGAGAGACGTGACCAGTAGAAGAAAGGTGTTGATGCCCCTGTACAGGTCGAAGGTGAGGCCCCACTTGGAGTATTGTGTTCAGTTTTGGAGACCGTATCTGGCAAAAGACTTGAAGCGGTCCAGAGGAAGGCGACGAAAATGGTAGGAGGTTTGTGCCAGAAGATATATGAGGAGAGACTAGAAGCCCTAAATATGTATACCTTAGACCAAGGGTGCCCAATACGTCGATTGCGATCAACCCAGTCGATCACGGAGCCATGCGGTTTTCCTTCTCTTTTTTTCCCCTCCTGACCGGCGTCCAATTAATCCAACTCTTGAAGAACGCCGGCCAATCAGAGTGCTGGCAGGGCAGAATTAGAAAGTCAGCAGGGGGATGGAGCTTAGCGCACTACAGGAGACAGAAGCGCCATGATTTTAACCCCCCCCCCCAAAAAAAAAAAATCGGCCTCCCAATTCAGTGATTGACCCTCTCCCCTCGCCCCCTAAAGCAGGATCAGCAGCGCTGCCTCTTGCTGGCTGGCCGCCTCTGCTTCTGCTTTAAAGGGCGAGAGGGGAGGGTCAGTTGAGAAATGCTGTAGTGTCCGGCTTTCTCCCTGGCCTCACGCGCATTCCTTTACCTAATTTTAGCAGGGAGCAGCCTGCAGAGAGGATCATCAGAATTTTAGCGATCCTTGCAGATTGCCATAGACCTCAGGAGCTGTCTTTCCTCTGCCACAATCCTGCCTCTGACTCAGAGGAGGGGCGGGACTACAGCAGAAGGAAGACAGCTTCTGAGGCCTATGGCAATCTGCAAGGATCGCTAAAGTACTGGCGATCCTCTCTGCAGGCTGCTCCCTGTTAAAATTAGGTAAAGGGATGCACGGGAGGCCAGGGAGGCCTTTGAGGTGGATAGGCCTTCATGAGTGGTGGTGCAGGCCTTTGGGGGGACAGGCAGGCCTTCTGGGGTGGGGTACAGACCTTCAGGGGGTAATGAAGGTCTTCAGGGGGGGGGAACAGGCATTTGGGGGAAGAGGGCCCTGGTGTAGAAAGGAGGGAAGGGGGGTTCAAAGAAACATGCATATGCCGGAAATAATGGGTCTAAAAACAGAGGAATGGGAGAGAAATGGTGGACAATGGGATTTAGGGAGGGAAGGAACAGAAAGTGAGAGAAGTTGGACACAAGGGATGGTGTAGAGGGGGGGGGGGGATAGAGATACTGGATAGGAGGGTAGTTGGAAAAAGAAAGGGAGAGATGGTGGACCTTGGGGTGGTGGGGAAGGAGGGAGAGATGCTGGATGAAAGGGTAGTAGAGAAAAGGTTGATCTGTGGATAGAAATGAAAAAAAGGAAAGATGCCAGACTTCCAGGAGAGGGAAGGGAAACGGAAGGGGAGGACAGAGATAGAAGATGGATGGTTAGCACGGAGAAAGAAGAAAGGAGGAGACCCTGGCAAGCAAGTTATCAGAAGACAATCAGTGCTAGGGACCAACAAGATTTGAATAATGACCAGACAACAAAGGAAGGAAAATGATTTTATTTTCAATTTAGTGATCAAAATGTGGCTGTTTTGAGAATTTATATCTGCTGTCTATATTTTGCACTATGGCCCCCTTTTACTAAACCGCAAAAGCGTTTTTTAGCGCAGGGAGCCTATGAGCATTGAGAGCAGCGTAGCTCCCTGTGCTAAAAACCGCCATCGCGGTTTAGTAAAAAGGGAGGGGTATGTTTGTCTATTTTTGTATAGTTGTTACTGAAGTGACATTGCATAAAGTCATCTGCCTTGATCTCTTTGAAAAAAAACCAAACAGAATATAAATTATAATTAAGATTTTCTCTGCGTATAATGTGCTTTGTGGTTTTTTTTTATTTTATTGTTGGTAGATCATTTTGACTTGCATGGAAGCCCAAAAAGTGTGGGCACCCCTGCCCTAGACCTAGAGGAAAGGAAGGACAGGGGATATATGATTCAGACGTTCAAATACTTCAAAGGTATTAACATAGAACAAAATCTGTTCCAGAGAAAGGAAAATGGTAAAACCAGAGGGCATAATTTGAGGTTGAGGGGTGGTAGATTCAAGAGTAATTTTAGGAAATTCTTCTTTATGGAGAGGGTGGCTGATGCGTGGAATGCACTCGAGGGAAGTGGTAGAGAAGAAAATGGTGACAGAGTTCAAAAAAGTGTGGGATGAATACAGAGGATCTCTGATCAGAAAATAATGGATATAAATTGAAGGAACTAAGGCCAGTACTGGGCAGGCTTGCATGGTCTGTGTCCCATATATGGACATTCAGTTGAGGACGGGCTGGGGAGGGTTTGATGGCTGAGATGGTTAAGATGGGCTGGAGGGAGCTTTGATGGAGACTCCAGTAGATGGAACCTAAGCACACTACGGGGCAGAGCTCTGGGTTTCTGGCCCAGAAATATCTAAGAAAAAGGACCATTTAAACTAAATTAATTTATGGAGCATGTATGGTTGAGCAGACTGGATGGACCTGTCGGGTCTTTATCTGCCGTCATTTACTATTTTACTATGCTACAAATACAATGCCCAAAATATCTGCTGAAGGAAATTCTCCTATGCCCCGTTTTGCATAATTTATAATTCTTTTCTCGTTTTCTTGATGAAATCCTTGACCTTATTTGCGGCTGCCTTTCTGTATCCATTCAAATAACCCTGGAATCCTAACACATCATTTTAAAATGGCATAAAAAATATGGCTCAACTATGCAAGTCGTTTTTTATGAATTGAACCCTGGGGTATAGATCCAGCTTTATATAGCTGCTATTGTACGTGCTTCAGCTCATATTGATTTAGGGTGTGTTTTTTTTTAATGTTTCTTCTAAAATGAATGTGAACCTTCTCATTATCTCGCACTTGAAGTACAGGCTCATTACTTATTCAGCACATTGCAAAGATGTGCAAGTTTATTTTTCAGCTGAAAAAAAAAAACCATTTAATGTCTCTCCTGCTGTTTTGGTACAGTGCATAGAAATTGATTGATAGCAAATGGCAGGTTTCAGCTAGATTTATGCCGAGTATCAATTCCGCACATATGTAATATCACTTGACAATCAAAGCGGTACAAAAGTTGGGTTTTGATGTGAAATGGCTCCATTTCTCTGTGTACTGGTCTCATTCATATTTAAAACTAGTTTTTGATGACATGATGACATTTTTTTTTGGGGGGGGGGCAGAAAACAGGTCATTTTTGAACCTTTTTGCTTGAAGTTGTCATTGAGCATTATCTTAATGGTATGGAAACTGTCCCCCTCTTTTACCAAGGTGCGCTATGCTTTTTAGCGCGCAATAAATATTTTCACGTGCTAAACACTAATGCGTGCATGTGATCCTATGGATGCGTTAGCGGTTAGCATACACATTGATTTAACGCGTGCTATAGACACGCTAAAACATTTAGCGTGCCTTTGTAAAGGAAGGCCTGTGTCAAAATAAAAAAAGAACATTCCTTGACAACAAATTCCGGTCCCGCCACTTTAAAGCCTTACCATTAGCGCTGTGAAGGGGTATGGGGGGAACCCCCCTAGTACATGTACAAGTCCTGTTGGGGGTTGAGGTTGGGGGAAACCCTCCCCCCAAGTACACTGAAAATTTCTGTTTTCCTTTCAGTTTTCGGTGATCGGGAGTTTTTGAGTGTAGTGGGGGGGGGTGAGGATTTGTACATGTAATGGGGAGATTCCCCCACACACAAACACCCCTCACAACGCTAACAGTACGGTTTGAAAGCGGTGATGCGCATATATCCTGTGCACCAATGTTGCCGTGGGAATGTCGGCGCGCCAAAGTCCGGCGCGCTTTTGACGGGCTACCCATTTATTGGAATTTACTGCTGTTGGCAATCCAAAATAAAGTGAGTTTTAAAAATATATCCTTGAATTGTTATAGAATCAATACTAGTATCAATTTTTAATGTTTAATACCCAATGTTTAATACTCAATGTTTACTCTCTCGAAGAACGCAGAGAGAGGGGTGACATGATAGAGACGTTCAAATACGTTATTGGCCGCATTGAGGTGGAAGAAGATATCTTCTTCCTTACAGGCCCTACGGCGACAAGGGGGCATCCGCTGAAAATCAGGGGCGGGGAGATTCCATGATGACACTAGGAAGTACTTCTTCACCGAAAGGGTGGTCGACCGTTGGAAAGATCTTCCACTTCAGGTAGTTGAGGCCAGTAACGTGACTGACTTTAAGATCAAATGGGATCAACACATGGGCTCACTTCAAAGAGGAACTTAGAGGGGAGGGTTATTTGAGTGGGCAGACTTGTTGGGCCGAAGGCCCTTTTCTGCCGTCATATTCTATGTTTCTATGTTTAATCTTAACCAGCAGGTGAATGTGGTTTATAAAATTAATAGCATGTATAAGCTTGAAATCTTATGGTGGCCCTCAGAGCTTTCATGTATTCGCACTGTGGCATGAAAAAGATTGGAGAGCACAGTGGTAGACATCAGCATAAAAAGACCTCCATTGTCCATCCAAGCTAGGGTTACCAGATTTTCAGTTTGGAAAATATGGACACTCCCCCCCTTAGACCCGCCCCCAGTTCCACCCATCCCCGCCCCATCACACCCCAGTCCCTCCCTAGCTCCACCCCAGTTCCGTCTCCTTCTGCCTGCTCTCGTCGGGCAGAAGGGCATATGTGGATGTGACATCATAGCGTGGCCTCTGCGCATGCGTGGATGCCCTCCTACCCACCAGCGATTTGATGGAAGCTTTTGAAAATCCGGACAGAGTGCCGTGTTTTGAATAGCCATCCGTATTGACGGAGGTGGCCATGCAATTAATAGAAATTGGAAGAATTGGGATGGGTTGAATTTTTCTTTTTGGTGGGAAACACTTTGTCTGTACTATAGATATGAAAGGATGATTGCGGAACAATCTGGAAATAGTAAGAGGTTTAAAGAGATTCGGAGTCCATTGGAGGCATTTGTCAGGCAACAGAATGATTGAACCCTTAATTTCTGGATATTCTTAGATTTCTACGCACGTCCAGGTAGGGAGGTAGGGAGGGAGGGAGGGAGGGAGGGAGGGAAAGGGGCGGATGGTTTGGGTTAATGTGTTTCAGTTGTTTGCAAGAATATAAGTGCTGTTACTTGATATTGTTGATTGACTATTTGTTGCACTTTGTATAAGTTTTGAAAATCAATAAAGATTTAAAAAAAAAAAAAAAAAATCCGGATGTCTGATAACCTTAATCCAAGCTACCCAACAGGGAGGTCAGAGCTGCACCTGTCACTCCTTGCAGGTTGCAGTCATTCATGACTGAACACTAGTTGGCAATTTGTATACACAGTTGAACTTCCACACACAATTTTATGCTTAGGACCAAACTCAGTAATTGGCTCTTAGATTAGAAAGCCAAAAAAAATAAAAATCGGTGCCCAGCTCTATTCTAAAAAAGGTGCTCAGGGCTGGCAGTGTCTGAAGATGGCTTCCGCTTGGTACACTAATAGATTGGATATTCCTTCCAAAGCTCTAGTTGTGTTTTCAGGGCTTAGCCAGACCTCAGCATTGCATGGGATGCCAGATGCTCTCAGTCTCAAATAAGAGCCATACATTTTCAGCCCCTGGAAAAGTCTTCTCTGACTGCCAGCATTTCTTACAGAGAGGTACAGCTCACAGACATTTTCTGTCATTCAGTTCCTTCTCAGAGGGATGTATAGGCCATCAGATCTTCTCTTCTCTCATGTATTTAAAAAATTATACCCCGCCTAAAATCCTATTATTTAAAGTCTGTAATGTTTTGTCTCTATTTGACTATATTTTAATATGTTCATCGCTTAGAATTTGATTAAGCAATCAATCAAGAAAAATATTAAACTTGAAACTTGATTCAAAACTCTCTGCAAAGCCTGGTCTCTGATTTCCTCCAATGGTCTCCAGATTCCTTCTCTGGACCAATCACACCTCATATTTATCTATCCCACAGGTGATGTATATGTTAATTTAGAATTAGTAAGTTATTTAGATAAATTTAATATCCTTAATGACCATCAGTCGGGATTTAAAAGAGGATATAGTACGGATACCGTCTTAACTTCAATGCTTGATTATCTTCATGGTCTATTTAGCAAAGGCACTAGTGCCTTAATTCTTCAGCTAGATTTTAGTAGTGCCTTTGATATAGTAGATCATGAAATATTGTTGAGTTGTTTAGACACAATAGGACTTTCAGGAAGGGTCTGGAACTGGTTTCAAGGTTTTTTGAAGAAAAGATCTTATCGAGTGATTTGTGACGGTAACTATTCTCATTCATGGAGCAACCCATTTGGTGTACCCCAAGGTTCTCCGCTATCACCTACCTTATTCAACATCTACATTTCCCCTTTAGGACATTTATTACAGAGTTTAAATGTAAAATTTTATATATATATGTAGATGACATGTCTCTTTTAATCCCTCTAAATAATTTTACCACTGAAATTTTAAACTAAATATCTGCTATGACTCAGATAGAACAGTGGACAATTAATTTCAAACTGAAACTCAATACGGAAAAGACCAAACTTTTCTTGGCTAGTCCCAACGACAAAATAACAAACTCATTGCTTCATCTTAATGGTCATGACTACCCGATTATTAAATCTATCAAAATTCTGGGAGTCACACTAGACCGGCATTTAACACTAGCAGAACGCACGAACTTAGGGCTCCTTTTACAAAGCTGCGCTAGCGGTTTTAACGCATGCACCGGATTAGTGCACGCTAGCTGGAAATCTACCACCTGCTCCAAAGGATCATTGGAACAAGCTTCCAGTGCAGGGGTTGATCATTGGAACAAGCTTCCAGTGCAGGTGATCGAGGCAGACAGCGTGCCAGACTTTAAGAATAAATGGGATACCCATGTGGGATCCCTACGAGGGTCAAGATAAGGAAATTGGGTCATTAGGGCATAGACAGGGGGTGGGTAAGCAGAGTGGGCAGACTTGATGGGCTGTGGCCCTTTTCTGCCGTCATCTTCTTAGTTTCTATGATGGGTCATTTGGCCTTTATCTGCCATCATGTTTCTATGTTTCTATAATCAGAAAGTTCTATGACATCACAATGCAGGTGTAAAGAGCCTTAGCCTATAGGAAGAGGAGATGCAAATGTTAAGAGCCTTAGCCAATAGGGAGAGGAGGAGAGAGTGGCTGCTGCAGACACCAGAAAGTATTTCTTCACAGAGAGAGTGGTTGATCATTGGAACAAGCTTCCAGTGCAGGTGATCGAGGCAGACAGCGTGCCAGACTTTAAGAATAAATGGGATACCCATGTGGGATAAGGAAATTGGGTCATTAGGGCATAGACAGGGGGTGGGTAAGCAGAGTGGGCAGACTTGATGGGCTGTAGCCCTTTTCTGCCGTCATCTTCTATGTTTCTATGTTTCTATGATGGGTCATTTGGCCTTTATCTGCCATCATGTTTCTATGTTTCTATAATCAGAAAGTTCTATGACATCACAATGCATGTGTAAAGAGCCTTAGCCTATAGGAAGAGGAGATGCAAATGTTAAGAGCCTTAGCCAATAGGGAGAGGAGGAGAGAGTGGCTGCTGCAGACACCAGAAAGTATTTCTTCACAGAGAGAGTGGTTGATCATTGGAACAAGCTTCCAGTGCAGGTGATCGAGGCAGACGGCGTGCCAGACTTTAAGAATAAATGGGATACCCATGTGGGATCCCTACGAGGGTCAAGATAAGGAAATTGGGTCATTAGGGCATAGACAGGGGGTGGGTAAGCAGAGTGGGCAGACTTGATGGGCTGTAGCCCTTTTCTGCCATCATCTTCTATGTTTCTATGTTTCTATGTAGCGGCTAGCGCATTCAGCAATTTAGCACGCACTATTCCGCATGTTAAGGCCCTAGTGCGGCTTTGTAAAAGGAGCCCTTAGTGGTACAAAAATGCTTTTTTTACACTGTGGAAATTAAGAACCATAAAAAAATATTTTGATCCTTTATCGTTCAGGCATTAGTTTTACCTATTTTAGACTGTTGTAACATCATCTATTTAGGAGCACCCCAAAAAAATTCTAAGGAAATTAAAGATAATTCCGAATACAGCTGTTCGATTGATTTTTGGTTTAAAAAAGAACGACTATATTAGTCCATATTATCGTTTACTTCATTGGCTGCCTTTGGAGGCAAGAGTATTATTCAAATTTGCCTGTATCTGCTTTAAGCTGATATCGGGATTGTCTCCAGCTTACCGTTTTCCTCATTTTGTGTTGCATAGACCATCAAGAGAAACTAGAAATTTCTACTTACAGTGGTGCCTCACACAACGAACTTAATTCGTTCCAGGAGCAAGTTTGTTATGCGAAAAGTTCGTTATGTGAAACGCGTTAAGCGCAGTGACTAACGACTGCCTGCAGTGCCTGCGCGGAAGGATGCAATACATCGGCAGCGATCGTGGAAGCTTGGGCGACTTCGTTGTGTGAAACGAAGTTCGTGGTATGAATCATGACATGAAGTTCGTTGTGTGCAGCATTCGCTGTGCGAGGCGTTCTTTATGCGAGGCACCACTGTATTTGCTTATCCAAAAATTAATGGGTGTAGATAGAAGACCTTCTTAGATAGGACTCTAGCATTTCAAGCTGGTAGGCAACATTCTTGGTTAGATAAATGTATTCAGCAAGCTATGTTATCCTATTGCAGTTTTCAGAAATGAATTAAGACCACTTTGTTCGATAAGTTTATTACTTAATGAGTTTTATTATTGAAATTGTATTTTACAAATATTTGTATTTTTTTTACTGGATTATTGTATTTCGCTGATTGTCCAGCTCTTTTTAGTGTTAAACCGCCTAGAACTTTTGGTTGTTGCGGTATAAAAGAATAAAGTTATTATTATTATTATTATTAAGGTGTGCATTGAGTGCACACTAAATCGGTTAGCGTACCTTAATAAATGTTTTAGATTTTGGCCTCTTATGTGATTGAGTTTGACACCCCTGAATTAGGCAGAGGTTCCTTCAGAGCAATTTAATGAGGGCAGCAGCATTGAAATTCCGCTATTATCATGAGATTGAAAGCCAAGGTCATGGCAGCAATCATTTCATGTTTGGTTTACCTCTTCCCATCCCAGTCAATTACAAGAATAATTTTGCCTACAGGGGAGATAGTCGTGCTGGAGTTAAAAAGAACACTTTTTCTTCAAGTCTTTGGTGGCTGGCATATATAAAATTAGCTGAAAGAAATGGCTTTTGACTTTAGAACAGTTTTTACATGTGGTCGGCAAAGTGATTTCTACAACTGACTGGAAGAAGCAAGCAGGTCATATGACCATCTGAAAGAGCTCCGAAGGGGAGAACCATGAGCCTGCTTGCAAAGGTCCTGATGCAACTTGAAAGTAAGTGAGAGTCATAAAAGCTTAAACTAGCTGTGTTGCTTGTTGAGATGCACAGTGCAATAGTTAATGGTAAAAGTTTGCAATTTAATGTATAGCCACTGGGTGGCACTGTTCTGTTTCTTGTTGCTTCTCTTTTACTTGTGGTGTGCAGTTTGCTTTCTTCTCAGCTGCTGTTTACAAAGATGTGTTTTGGTTTTTTTCCAAGAAATAAGCTAGCTACCGGTAGATGCTAGAACAAGATGAAAACCCCAATATACTAAAATTCATTTTTTTTAAGTCCAATGTATTTTGATCTTGAGTTTCTTAGAACAAGCTTATTACATGGTTCGCTATGTATTGAATGGGTGAGGGTAGGTGGTACAGATTTGCATAATTTCTGTGAGGGTCTTATAGGGCAGTCAAAGAAGTTTATCGTAAGGTTAGGTTTATGGAGGTACGAGGGTGTGCTATGTTGCAAAGTTTGTGGGAACATGATTTGAGTGAGAGTTTTGATGAGGAGGTATGGGAAGCCTTCTGGGTTAGTCTAATCTAATCTTCCATTTGTGCATCGCTCATACCTATACAGGCTCAAGGCGACTCTAAAGAGAGGTAAGAGGGGAGAGAAAGAGGAGGGAGAGGAAGGGGAGAGAGGAGGAAGGGAAAGAGAGAGAAGAAATGGTAAAGGAGATTAAGTATCGAACAGATGGGTTTTCAGTTTTCTTCGGAAGATGATGTGGCAAGGTTCAGTTCTGGTCTTTTCTGTAAGGCCATTCCAAGTTTTGACTCCTAGGAAGGTAAGCATGGAGTGGAAAACTCATTTATAGTGAAGATATTTAGTGGATGGGAGATTTAGTAGCTTCCGGTTGAGGGTTCTGCAGGAAGTAGACTATGCTATTGAGAAGAGTTGGATGAATGGGGCTGCAGAGTTTCCATAAAGTGTTCGGTGAATGATGCAAGATATTTTGAATGAGTTTGTAGACCCACCTTGTCTGCTTCTGTTGCTCAGTCACATTTTTATGTCGTGCATCAAGCATCGTGGACTCCTTATAAAGTTTTTCAGCTGTCTGGTGGGGGGTCGGTTATGTGTTGGTCTTGCAAGCTATATACAGGTACTTTCTATCATATATTTTATGTCGGGTTACCAGATCTCTGGGAAAAACCTGAACATGTCTTCTTTTTAGAGGACTGTCCAGGTGCACGGTTGGATTTTCAAAACCAGGCAGTATGTCCAGCTTTATGAAGACCCCGGGCTCAGGGCCACATCTGGAGGCCTGCCAGAGGCAGCCTAGACTCAGGGTAGAAGTAGGGTGGACTTCCTCCCTGCCCGACAAGAGCAGGCGGTGGGGGCGGGCGGGACTAGGGCGGGCTTGGGGTGGGATTAGGGTAGGGTGGGCGTAACTAGGCTGGACTGGGGGTGGGGCTAGGGGGGCCAGATTTTCCAAAAGGAAAATTTGGGAACCCTAGGAAGAAGAGACGAGGTTTGTGTGAGGGCGGGGCTGGGGCAGAATGAGGTGGAGCTTGGGTGGAATAGGGGGGTGATGGGGACAGAACAGGACAGGGCCATGTGTCCTCTTTTTCAGGAAAAATCTGGTAACCCTTGTTTTTTGAGTGTATCAGTTTGAAGACTTATTGGGAATTGGTATGGAAGAGGGTGCAGGATATTTTTTGACATACGAACTGGGCATTTGAGCGTACTTGTAAAATAATTATTCTACGTTCATTGTTTTTGCCTTTGATGTATAAAAAAGCAAAGCAAGATTGTTTGATATTTATGGGTTTGGCAATGCAACATGCTGTCCTCTTACTTTCTGCTGATTGTTCCAGCATTATTCCTTGGGTTGCATATATGAGACCTATATTGCGTTCCTAAGTCTCATATTTTCCTTTTATCTATACCCTCACTACTTGCAGGGAAGGGGTAAAACGCGGACCTCACGGACCTGATGGACCTTGCGGATCTAAACCCGCGCGTCCTTAAAAATCTGAGGTCCTTGCGGCTTGTAGTTAGTTTCTGGCTCTGACAGACCTCGGTGACAATTTAGCGCTGACGGATCCGTCTCTGCTAGTGCTGGAGCGGCTTTAAAATGAATCCTTTAAACTGGTTTCCTGTAGCCCCAGTAAATCGTCTCTGACAGACCTCGATGACATTGTAGCGCTGACGGATCCTAATGCTTTCCCCTCCCTATGCTGAGACGGATCCGTCATCACTAAATTGTCACCGAGGTCTGTCAGAGCCAGAAACTAACTACAAGCCGCACAGACCTCAGATTTTTAAGGACGTGCGGGTTTAGATCCGCGAGGTCCGTCAGGTCTGTGAGGACCGCGTTTTACCCCTTCCCCTACTTGCATTCTGTAATTCACTGACTGTCCAGCTTCATTCTGTAATTCGCTTTATTCCATAATTCGCTTTACTCTGTGATTCACTTCATCCTGCAATTCGCCTAATTGTCCAGCTCTATTCTAAATTTCACAGAGTGTCCAACTTTATTCCTTGGAATGTAATTCGCTGATTGTCCAGCCTTCTTTGATGTGAACCACCTAGAAGTCATTTTACCATGGCGGTATAGAAGAATAAAGTTGTTATTATTATTATTATTATTATAGTATTATCTTATCTGTGTGGAAAGATAGTGCTGCTTTGTCAATGAATGCTTGGTGGGCTGGAATTTGTCTTGAACGAGAGTTTGCCTTGCACAAAAATATGAGGTGGTAGCTGCAATTAAAAAATATTTGGTTAGCCAGGAGGATTTGTAATTTTTCTATTTTAATTCACTGGGCTTCTACTTCGCATGTATTGTTTTCTGGAATGTTATGAGGAGGGGGGGGGGTGGAAAGGGATGTATTTTGCATTGTATTGTGTTGTTTAAAAAAACATAGTAACATTGTAGATGACGGCAGATAAAGACCCGAATGGTCCATCCAGTCTGCCCAACCTGATTCAATTTAAATTTTTTTTTTTTTTTTTCTTCTTAGCTATTTCTGGGCGAGAATCCAAAGCTTTACCCGGTACTGTGCTTGGGTTCCAACTGCCGAAATCTCTGTTAAGACTTACTCCAGCCCATCTACACCCTCCCAACCATTGAAGCCCTCCCCTGCCCATCCTCCACCAAACGGCCATACACAGACACAGACCGTACAAGTCTGCCCAGTAACTGGCCTAGTTCAATATTTAATATTATTTTCTGATTCTAAATCTTCTGTGTTCATCCCACGCTTCTTTGAACTCAGTCACAGTTTTACTCTCCACCACCTCTCTCGGGAGCGCATTCCAGGCATCCACCACCCTCTCCGTAAAGTAGAATTTCCTAACATTGCCCCTGAATCTACCACCCCTCAACCTCAAATTATGTCCTCTGGTTTTACCATTTTTCTTTCTCTGGAAAATATTTTGTTCTACGTTAATACCCTTTAAGTATACGAACATCTGAATCATATCTCCCCTGTCTCTCCTTTCCTCTAGGGTATACATATTCAGGGCTTCCAGTCTCTCCTCATACTGATAAAGTTATTTAAACTTAGAATAAGCTTATTACCTAACACTAATCAAATGAATACTCGAGTTTCTAGAAACAGGTGATTTGGGGAAGGAGAAGTCTAATGATTAGAGCAATGTCCTGAGAAATCCAGTTCAAGTCCTACTGCAGCACCTTCTTATCTGAGGTACCGTATATACTTGAACATAAGTCGAGACCCCCATTTTCCCCCTCCTCAAAAGGAGGAAAAATGGTTGACTCGAATATAAAACGGGGGCCAGGATTTGCATCCAGTGCTCCCTCCCTCATGCCCTGCCCTGTCAGGCTCTGCACTCAGCCCCCCTCCCTGACAAGTTCTGCACCTAGTCCCCTTCCCTCCCTGCCCTACAAGGTTTTGAACTCAGTCCCCTTCCCTGCCAGGCTCTGCACCCTGTCCCACCTTCCTTCCTTGTACTTTCTTCCCCCTCTAGTTGTGTAGTGGTAGGTCGGGACAGGAGGGATCCCTCCCGTCCTGGCTGATACAAACAATTTTTTACCCCTCCCCCACGTACCTTTTCCCTGGTGGTCCAGCGGTGTCCTAAACATTCAGAAAACAAAAGCATTACTTTTTCCATGAAAAAATAATATAAATCTGAGTGCTCCATTCACCTTAGATAACATCCATTTAAAGTTTGTAACATCTTTAAAAATACTGGGTGTTACCATCGATGAAAGACTCTCTTACCATGAACATGTTAGCAACACCGTTAAATCTTGCTTTTATAGGCTACGAATGATCCGCTTAATTTCCAAGTTTCTAGAGTCACAATCATTAAACATACTAATTCGTTCTCTAATTATTGCTAAACTCGATTATTGTAATTCTTTATTAATAAATATTACACAAAAAGAAAAAAAGGCGTCTTCAAATAACCCAAAATACTGCCGTTAAACTGATTCATAACGGCGAAAAAATATGACCATGTTACTCCCCTTCTGATCAAATCCCATTGGCTACCAGTTAATCACCGCATTACTTTTAAAATCTTACTTTTAGTATTTAAAACTCTGTCTACGAACGAACCTCAATTTATTAATTAATTACGTATTCCTCATAATACGTCGCGTTCCCTTAGGTCCTCAAATCAAAAACTTTTAGCAATTCCCTCATTGAAAGTTATAGGAACACAAAGATATGTACTCAGTAATGGCTCCGCAACTATGGAACACCTTCCCTCATTATATAAGAGAAGAAAACGATCTGAGTCACTTCAAAAGTAACTTAAAGAGTTTTCTTTTTAAAGATGCCTTTACTCTTTAAATGTGCTCAAAGTTTTATTTTAGCTTTTTCTCGCTTTCCCCTCCCTAATGTTTTTTCCATTTATGTTCTCTTCTATATTCTAAAAAAATTAAATTGTAGTTCTACCCTTCTTTCCTTATGTATCTATTAGTCTGTAAGTCTGTCAGTTTAACCTATTATCAATAATAATAATTACCTTAGCGCGCAGGCGCACTTCAATTTTCGTGGCTCCGTGCATCTGTAGCTCCGTGGTCGACAGACAAATCGGCAGAGAAGTTGGTAAAGCGTGCGTGGCGCTTGCGATGCATTCGATTTGCTGTGAGTGGCGGTTTACTTCTTCCAGCAGCGTTATTCTGTGCCGGTTGCTGCTTGAAAAAAAAGGTAGGTGAGAGAAGGGGCGCAATAATTTACATCCGACCTAAGATCCCCAATATTCCCCCGACATGCAGGACTTCCATCGACATCCCCCTGACATCTCCACACATACGGACAGGGGCCAAACAGACGGGACTGACAGACTCTCAGAAAAGGTGGCAGTGAAAGACACAGAAGGACAGGGAGCCAAACGGACGGTACATTGACAGACTGACAGAAAAGGTGGCAGTGAAAGACACACACAGAAGGACAGGGAGCCAGGGAGAGAGATTGAAAGAAAAAAAAAAAACACCAGACAGCGGACAAGGAGAGAGAGACACACAGAAAAAGACAGACAGAAAGCGGCCAAGGAGACAGTCAGCAAAAAAAGACAGACAGACATACAGTGGCCAAAGAGACAGACAGCAATAAAAGACAGACAGACAGCAAAAAAAGACATACAGGGCCTGATTCTCTAAAAGTGCGTCCCGATTTTAGGCAGCTGTAGGCGTCCTACAGCTGTCTAATCAGCCAATCGGGATGCATGTTTTTTTAAAAAAATGCTCCCCAGGCAGGCCGCCTATATTGAAGGCGAGGCCCGCAAGACACCTAGGCCCTGATTCTGAATAGGACGCCCGGGAGAGGCGTCCTATTCAGAATCGGCTTAAACTAAACCCCGATTCTGTAACCGGCGTCCATGTTACAGACGCGGGTTAGAGAAACGGGTTAGATTAGACACGGCCCGCTACACTTATCGCGGCAAGGGATCTCTCTGCCGCTATAAGTATAGCGGGCCACGGCCCCCTGACCAGGAGGGTGCCCAAACCCTCTGCCCAAAGACGCACCCCCCCCCACTACCGACCGCCCCCCCCCCCCGACATTACCGACCGCCTCCCCCGACATTACCGATCCCCCCCGACAATATCGATAGCTGGCAGCAGGGTGCCCAATCCCTCCTGCCCAAAGACGCACCCCCCCCACTACCGACCGCCCCCCCCGACATTACCAATCAGACCTTAGACTTAGTGGGGATGGGCGGACCCGCTATGCCTAAAGCCTGATTGGTCCAGGCTTCTAGAGCCTGGGCCAATCAGGCCTTAGGCTTCGGACGGGATGGGCCGGGAAGGGGCGGGCCCGCTTCATTTCGACGAGGCGTGCCTGCCGGCTCAAGACGTGTAAGACCCATCTAAGAACAGGTTTGGTGGAGTGGTTTGGGGGTTGTTAGCGCCGGGGGGGGTGCGTCTTCGGGCAGGAGGGATTGGGCACCCTCCTGCCAGCTATCGATATTGTCGGGGGGGAGATCGGTAATGTCGATCCCTTGCCCAGAGAGATCCCTTGCCGCGATAAGTATAGCAGCCGCGTCTACTTACAATGTAGGCCAGCATTTTGCTGGCCTACATTTTAAGCTTCTCCTCTACTAGGGAGATGCGTAGGGCTGCCTAGGTTCAGCCTAAGGCCTGCCTAAGGTCCTTAGACGAGCTTAGGCATCTTGCGGGTCTCCCTAGGCTCCCGGAGGCGCCTTCAGGCTTGCCTGGGGAGCATTTTTTTTAAAAAAACGTGCATCCCGATTGGCTGATTAGACAGCTGTAGGACGGCACTTTGGAGAATCAGGGCCACAGTGGCCAAGGAGACAGTCAGCAAAAAAAGACAGACAGACATCCAGCAGCCAAGGAGACAGACAGCAAAAAAACCCAACAAAACAGACAGACAGACATCAGCCAAGAAGACAGACCGAAATAAAGAAAGACAGACAGATAGCGGCCAAGGAGACAGACAACAAAAAAAAACCCAGACAGACAGACAGGGAGCCAGACATACAGAAATAAATCAACTGCACAATGGATATTAAAGCTCTCACAGTAAGTTTTCAGTAAATTTTTTTTAACATCTATTCTAGCACCCGTTAATCTAATGGGCTTAAACACTAGTATTTAATAATTAATTAGTATATGCTTATACTTTTTAAAATTTGTAATTCGCTTAGTAAATTAAATAAGCGATTCATCAAACCAAAATAAAAACTTGAAACTTGAGCCCCTCCTTCCAATCTGAGCTGGCAGACAGGAGTGAGTTTTTTGAGCTCCCGCCCGGCCCTGCGGCGCTCCCAGCGTGCCCATAAACGAACTGCTCCGAGCATGAGCGCGCTGAAATGGATTACTTAAAGATAAGCACTTAGTACTATCTATATTTGGATAAATGCTGAATTGAATTGAAACTTTTTCACGAACTTGTGTTGTGTAGTAGTGGACATTTAGGGAATCACTTTTTGATTTTCATATTTTGTTATTATAAATTTTGATTTGAATCACTTTATATGCCATGAGGTCCAGGGATGTTTCACAATATGTTGCCCCTTTGGGTGAACGATTCAACAACTCTTTTTACACAGGGTTTCCTGTATAGAGTTGTGAAAACTGAGGGCGCTTGGTATTTACACTTTGTTACTAGATTACGCAAGAGTATTTCCCTTTTGGAATTGAAAGAATTCTTTATCTCATATCTTTGTTACCTTTCTATTTGGGGGTTTGGTAATTGAAAGTGATTATAGCATAAGGGCATCCATGCCTAAATGTAAGCGTAGAGGGAGGATCCAAGATGACTGAGTAGTACGCATCAGAACCGCACTGTGGTCCTGCAGTTTTGTTTTGTTTTTTTCTAACGGTGGCTTGGTGCACGATATCTGTATTACTTACCCCCGATGCCGAAAAGAAGAAGCCGGCGCGCTGCTGGCGCCTTGCAGTATACTGGAGTGCCTGTTTTCGGCAAAATTGAGGAGCTTGTGCGGCAGATGCAGGGAGTCTCAATGACGGCATCAGAGATTAGCCCGTAGAGGACGCTGGGAGCTGGCGAGACTGTGGCTGCTCTTCTTGGGTCGGATACAACTCTCAGCCCTGACGTGAGATCGCCTCCCCCGCAGTCTCCGATTACCAGCTCTCCCAGGGATGAGGAAACCCCGGAGATTGGGGAGGTCCTTTATCCAGAGGCAAGCAGTATTATACCGGAAAGCTTGGAAGTAGGAGCTTGGGACATATTCAGCTTTGGGGGGTGGATTGAGCCAGAAAGAAGAACGTAAAAGGAATTCTCCAGGACAGTGAACACTTTTTCACTAAACAGCAATCTACTTTTTGGGATAGACCCCCTGAGATGACTCGAGTCGTTATGGGATTTGGTGGCTAACGCTGGGAAGTCCGTAAATCCCACTGTCCAAAATATAGAAAGGAAATTGAACATTCAAAAGAGCTAAAAGATTTTAAAACGGATACGATTCCCTCCAAATCCTCAGTACAGAAACTTGAACAGGATTTAATGGCTTCTAAACAAGAGAGATTCTAATCAAAGATAACATGAATATTAGAAGGAAAATAGAAACACTTTAACAACTGTCATAATAACCTGAGATTGATCAATTTTCCTAGTCTTGCAATGGTAACTCCTAGGGCAGGGGTGCCCACACTTTTTGGGCTTGCGAGCTACTTTTAAAATGACCATATCAAAATGATCTACCAACAATAAAATTAAAAAAAACACAAAGCACACTGTAAGCAGATAAAATATTAATTATCATTTATATTCCACAGGTTTTCAAAGAGGTCAAGGCAGATGACTTTATGCAATGTCACCTCAGGAACAACTATACAAAAATAGACAAATATACCCTCTCCCTTTTTATTAAACCGCAATAGCGTTTTTTAGCTGAATGCCCTGTGCTGCTCTCAATGCTCATAGGCTCCCTACGCTAAAAACCTCTATTGCGGTTTAGTAAAAGGAAGCCATAGTACAAAATATAGACAGCAGATATACATTCTCAAAACTGACACATTTTGATCACTAAATTGAAAATAAAATCATTTTTCCTACCTTTGTTGTCTGGTGATTTCATGAGTCTCTGGTTGCACTTTATTCTTCTGACTGTGCATCCAATATTTCTTCCCTTCTTTCAGCCTGCTGTATGCTTCCAGACCTCATTCCCTCCAACAACTTTTTCTTCCTCTCTCCCTGCCCCCTCCCCTTTCTTTCTTTCTGTCTTTCTTTCTCTCCCTGCCCCTCTTTCTTTCTATCTGTCTTTCTTTCTCCATGCCCCCTTTCTTTCTGTCTTCCTGTCCCCCCCTTTCTTTCTTTTTCCCTTCCTTCTTTTTGTCTCCCTGCTCCCCCTTCATTCTGTCTCCCTGCCTGCTCCCAAGCCACTGCTGTCGCCATCGAGGAACAGGCCTCCAAACCACCGCCGCCCCAAGCTCTCCCTGCTTCCCCACACAGAAGCATCGGGCCAACCAGATTTCCTCTCCCCGATATCATTTCTGGCCAGGAACGTCCTCTCCAATGTTGAAATTGCTTCTGAGTCAGGAAGCAAGTAGAACGCGAAGGCAATGCGATCGACTCTCGTTGCCTTCGCGATCTACCGGTCGATCATGATCAATCTTTTGGGCATCCCTGTCCTAGGAAAATGCTTTGGAGATACCTAATAGAAATCTTGGAAGTCTAACAACCAAAAATCACTGATCAAGAACCACTGAATGTTTCAGATAGAGTGGAACCTTGTTTTACGAGCATAATTTGTTCCAGAAGCATGCTCGTAAACCAATTTACTCGTATATCAAAGTGAGTTTCCCCATAGGAAGTAAGAGAAATTTGCTTGATACATTCTCCCCCCCCCCCCCCCCGGTGCTGCGCCATCTTATCCCCCACCCCCGAGGCCACCGGCGCTGCTCCACACACACAGTCCCCCGCGATTCGGCATCCCCCCGCGATCTGGCATCCCCCCCGATCTGGCATCCCCCCCCCCCCCGCCGCCACGATACGGCATCCCACACTCACCCACCCAAGCACAATCTCTTACCCCGATGTGGCACCAGCACTAACGCACAGGACATGCTGGTGCTGGTGCCCGAAAATCCTCTCTCTTCCTTAGGCTGGGTCTTGAGCATCTGCACATGCTCAAGGCCTCAAGGCCTTCTGGTTCTCGTTCTCTCCGAGTTTCTCAGAGATTTCTGAGAATCTCGGAGAGAGTGAGAACTAGAAGGCCTTGAGCATGCGCAGATGCTCAAGGCCCAGCCTAAGGAAGAGGAAGGATTTTCGGGTACTGGCATATCGTGGCGGGGGGAGCAACGCGAGTGGGGGGGATGCCAGATCGCGGGGGGGGGGCACTTGCAAATCGAGTCAACGCTCGGTTTGAGAGGCACAGATTTTGCAAATGTTTTGCTCGTCTTGCAAACCGCGGCACTCATAAACCGAGGTTTGACTGCATATTGAAGACGTCAGATAAGGATGTCGCAATACCTGCTATATTGATTCTAGCTTTAGCTCTTTCCATTGACAAAGCCTGGATTTTGAGATTTTTCTTTAATAACAGACAGAAAGAATTTCTTGGCTGCAAAATACAGATGTTCTCTGATCTTTCAAGGGAGACGCAAAAAACGCAGATGCAAATTTCTTCTTTTGAGACCAGGGGTCATTTCTTTGGGGGCTACATTCTATTTAAGGCACCCTTGTAAGTGTATTATATGCCACCGTTCAACTAAATATGTTTTCTTTGAACCCCAACAATTAATTACTTTTTTAGCGTTATCCCGACTGGAGGGGTGATAAATCTTGAGCTCTATAGGATTAGAATGATACTCCTCTCTCAGCTCTATAGTCTATAGCATGTCTTCAATGTATAGATTTATATTTTCTTTTTTTTTTTCTCGCTTTATGGAATATCTTGGATCCACATAGAGGACTTGAGCTTATTTAGCCAATGTTAATTTATTTTGTTTATTGGTTGTTGAAGTGTAAAAGTTTTATACCATATTTTTCGCTCCATAAGAAGCAAGAACTGACTGCAGCCAATCGGGGAGTGGCGCCGGACCAGGCAGGAATGCGAACAGCATGCGCCTGCCCTCTGCCCGAACTGAAGAGCCGTCCAGTGAGGGAGATGGACAGGGGACTTAAAAATGGTACCGGGGAGCTGCCTAAGGGGGAGGCCTGTGCTGCCTATGGGAGGGATGCCTCTGCTACCTAATGGGGGTGCCTTTGCTGCCTATGGGGAAGTGTGCCTCTGCTGCCTACAGATATTTTGCTCTATAAGACCCTGTCCTGGCCTACCACTAGACCACCAGAGGGAGTACAGGGCAGGGCAGTGGGAATTTTTTTTTCTTGGGTTTTCCTCCTCTACAGGTGGGTACGTCTTATGGTCGAGTGTATCTTATAGAGCGAAAAATAAAGTACTTTAATGTAATATAAAATGTTCAGGCTAAATAGCTTTCTGTAGAAGTGTAATACAGGTACTTGGTATTTAAGTTAAAAATTCAATAAATAAATAATTAAAAAAAATAAATTTCAGCATAGGCATTTTGTGCCACATTTTCATTGGTGCAAATGGCTATGCCTAAATTTAGGTGTGGTTCCTGGTTATAAGTGCTATTCTATAAATTGTGCCTAACTTTAAGCTTCGTTTATAGTATAGCACTTTCTTGGTGTCATTATTTTTAGGCACACTATAAAAAATTCTGTCCAAATCGTCCGAATATAAGCACACTTTGTGTGTGTCCAAACCTTTTTTTAAACCCTGCTAAGCTAACTGCTGTCACCATATTCTTTTATAACAAATTCCATTCTTTTGTAACAAATTCCAGCGTTGAATTTCATGCTCAGTGAAGAAAGCACTAATTCTATAAAAGCATTTGGGTTATCCATTCCATATATACCATTCCATGTATACCATGTATACAATTCTATGTATACATTCCATGTAAACAATCCATTCCATGTATACAATTGTATCCATTCCATGTATACAATTCCATGAGCAATTGTATACAAGGAAAATCATTATTGCTTCACACCCTGGTCTTTTGTGGACAGAGAAATAACATTCGATATTCAAGTAACTCACCTTAAGCTAACAGTGTTTTACTAAATGACGCTAGAGGTTTTTAGTGTGGGCCAGCGAAGCAAATGCTCATCGGAATTCTATAAGCGTCGAAGCATTTACCTTGCTGGCCCGCACTAAAAACCTCTAGCACTGTTTAGTTAAAGGAGCCCCTAATAAAATAAGCATACTCCTGCCGACAGCAGCAGTTATTGTTATCTCAATACCAGCCTCCGCCGACAAAAAAAATTAGATATTCAGGCACAGTCACTGGATAGTGGCTGCCACCAAAGTTGCGCTGAGTGCCCGGTTCGCTCGTGGTAGCAATACATTTAGAACAGGTTGGTTTGTTGTTTTTTTTGCTTTCCTAAGTTACGCAAATGATTATCTGGATAGCAGTGCTAAAAATCATCGCTATCTGGATAATTTAAGTCTCTGCCCAGACTCAGTCCTTGGAACACCCCAAAACTATTCAGAAAGTGCTGCAGCAGTCTGTAAAAATTATTCAGTGGTACAGATTGCGCTGCTGAATGTCTGAAGGACATTTGTTCAGATAAAATGCTTGGTGTCAGGTCAAAAGCGCGCCGGGACAAAGGCGCGCCCAGACAATTGAGTGCAGCGTGGAGGCGCGCGCCGCTCAAAATTACTGTTTTTAGGGCTCCGACGGAGGGGCGTGGGGGGGAACCCCCCCACACTTTACTTAATAGACATCGCGCCGCGTTGTGGGGGCGTTGTGGGGGGTGTGGGGGGTTGTAACCCCCCACATTTTACTGAAAACTTAACTTTTTCCCTGTTTTTAGGGAAAAAGTTAAGTTTACAGTAAAATGTGGAGGGTTACAACCCCCCAAACCCCCCATAACGCCGGCGCGATGTCTATTAAGTAAAGTGGGGGGTTCCCCAACAAAACTCCCCGTCGGAGCCCCTAAAAACTGTAATTTTCTTCGGCGCGCGCCTCCGTCTTGCGCTCAGTTGTCGGCGCGCGCCCTTGTCTTTCGCGCCGTTGTCTATGAACCAAAATGCTTCCCAGATAAATGCTCTGAATATCGAACCCACTGGCACATCTTGCAGAACATTAGTTAATGCAACAAATGCCCTTTGCTTCATTATAATTAAGCAAATTTTATAATTACATGATCTGCATATAAAAATAATATCATCTAAAAAAAAAAAGGTAAGATTTTTTTCTTAGAATAGGAACTACAGGAAGTCTGCAAATTGAATGTCTTGAGTAAGACATTTAGCATAAATGAGAAAATTAACATTAATCAAACATTTATTTCTAGAGAAATATCTTGAAATAACAAGGTTTACAATAGATAAATCTGCTCACAGTGCAATTAACCTACAATTAAAGCATCTATAAAAGTGCAATTAAATTCAAGCCAATACATTAAAACTATAAACAATGCTTATGCATTTAAATGGATTTTCTTTTGTTCTTTTCAAAGTGCCTTTGAGGGGACAGAGAAAGTTCTTCAGCTGCAGAGAAGTCAAGTGTCTGGGGAACAAGGCTAAGCTGTTCCTGTGATTAGATTCGGAGACTGAGATCCAGAATATTTGGGAAACTGGTGTGTTGCTATAACATGTAACATCGCTATATACGTACTGTCTCTTCTTTAGTATATGCCTTTTTATTACTGCTATTTATGTAACATCTCTGTAAATGTAACAACACTGTAATATGTATCATCGCTGTAAATGTACAGTCTCTTCTATTGTTAACCGCATTGAACTTCCATGGTATTGCGGTATACAAGAATAAAGTTATTATTATTATTATTATTATTATTATTGTAATAAAAGACCTCCCAGGATTGTTTTGTGGTTTTACTTTAAATATACAGTATTTAGGGTTTCTGATTTTAGGTTTTAAGAAACAAACGCCATATTTTTCCAAGTCCACATATAGAAAATAATCTGAACCTTTTTTTAAACCCTGCTGAGCTAACTGCTTCCCCCCCCCCATTCTTTTGCAACCAATTCCAGAGTATAATTGCATGCTCAGTGAAGAAAGCGCAAAGTCTATAAAAGCATTTAGGTTATCCAGATTCCATTATAGAATACAAGTGAGTCGGCATTTACATGCTAACATATAGGCATGCCACTTACACATCAAAGTGCACTTAATGTGGTACTTTGGCATGTAACTTGGGACCTGCCCAAGCCCCACTCCTTTAATTATTCATTATTTGCTGGATTTAGTAGATGGTGTTGAAAAATTGTGCTGGGAAAAAAAATCAGCACTCAGAGCTATTCTATAAAGGGCACTTCAGGATAAGCGCTCTTTACTCTCCACGTTTCTAACTTAACTCTAGTCCAAGTTACATCCTTAATAATAGCCATTTAAACTATCTGAACTTGAGCCACTGTTTGTTCTATTTCTACTACTGAAACATATAAATACATTAAGGTCTGCAATTTTTTCAGCTAGCGCCCCCTCTCTTTGGAACAATATTCCAAACTACCTATGCGAAAAACTTACACTAACAAGACTTGAAGTCGAAATTAAAGACATTTCTCTTCCTTGACGCTTTTGAAACCTAACCATCCTTTTAAGGACGACCTAGTACCTACATAGTAACATAGTAGATGACGGCAGATAAATACCTGAATGGTCCATCCAGTCTGCCCAACCTGATTCAATTTACATTTTTTTTTTTTTTTTTTTTTAATTTTTTCTTCTTAGCTATTTCTGGGCAAGAATCCAAAGCTTTACCCGGTACTGTGCTTGGGTTCCAACTATCGAAATCTCTGTTAAGACTTACTCCAGCCCATCTACACCCTCCCAGCCATTGAAGCCCTCCCCTGCCCATCCTCCACCAAACGGCCATACATAGACACAGACCGTGCAAATCTGCCCAGTAACTGGCCTAGTTCAATATTTAATCTTATTTTCTGATTCTAAATCTTCTGTGTTCATCCCACGCTTCTTTGAACTCAGTCACCGTTTTCCTCTCCACCACCTCTCTCAGGAGCGCATTCCAGGCATCCACTACCCTCTCCGTAAAGTAGAATTTCCTAACATTGCCCCTGAATCTACCACCCCTCAACCTCAAATTATGTCCTCTGGTTTTACCATTTTCCTTTCTCTGGAAAAGATTTTGTTCTACGTTAATACCCTTCAAGTATTTGAACGTCTGAATCATATCTCCCCTGTCTCTCCTTTCCTCTAGGGTATACATATTCAGGGCTTCCAGTCTCTCCTCATACGTCTTCTGGCGCAAGCCTCCTATCATTTTCATCGCCCTCCTCTGGACCGCCTCAAGTCTTCTTACGTCTTTCGCCAGATACGCTTACGTCTTTCGCCAGATACCTAGAAGGATTCTTAATACCTGCTCCCCTCCCTATTGTTTTTTCCCTTGCGTGTTTTCTTTTTCTTTACATATTGTAGTTCTAGCCCTTCTTTCCCTCTTGTCTCTGTTTATAAAAATTTTTTAGTCTTTTAAAGTTAGTATTTTCCCTAGTGCTGTGTGTTTTTAGTCTGTATTTTAGTTAATAGACGGTTTTAACTTTTTTGTACACCGCCTAGAAGGTTTGATTAGGCGGTATAAGAAATTTTAAATAATCTTGAAATTGAAACTACTATTCTTCCAGCAATTCCTTCCAAGTCCTTTCTGGTCTGTAAAACCTTTCTTTCCAGATCCTTTGTTTCAAAAATAAGTTGTTCTCTACAGGAAGCATAGATGTTGCCAAACCTGATACTGCAACCCGAATCGTTTCTAAAGTCACCAGTGGTTTCGATTTTAATGTCTCTGACAAATGGACAGCAACATGCTTGATAGCTCCTACCTCTGATCCATCTTCGGTGTGTTGAATGATATTTATTTATTCATTCAGTTTTCTATACCGTTCTCCCAGGGGAGCTCAGAACATGAATTTATTCAGGTACTCAATCGCAGAACAGCTCTCCCCTCTGAGTCACAGATTTATCTCAGCAGGCAAAGCTTGTATTTGGGCGTTTTCGACGGAACACTGATTTGCCCTGAAAGATCTTCTATCCTGCCAGTCATCTGGGTGCTTTTCTGCTCCAACCCTTTATGACTTACGGCCTCTTTTACAAAGCCACGCGGTAACAGCCTCGAAGCCCTTTAGCGCAGTGCAGCAGCTTTGTAAAAGTGGCCGTTGGTGCAGTAAGTGGTGAACTTGCAGCACATGGCTTGGAGGGGGGCAGGGTTATTGAGTTTGGACTAAGAATTGGTTCAGTCCTAAAGGTGCAGTCTTCCTCTCCTCCTAGAGGGACTGATCCAAGTGGAACATTTCTCAGACCTCCTTGCAGTTCTCCTCCACAGATAAAAAAGAACATAAGAATAGCCTTACTTGGTCAGACCAGGTCACTAGTGCCTGGCCAAAACCCAAGGAGTAGCAACAATCCAGCATCTCAAAGAATAGCAAGATTCCGGAACCCCAATGAGAGCAACATTCCAGAGCTGAGATTGTGATGTCATAATGCCTCATTCCACAGTGCCATCCTCATCAGTGATGTTACAATGGCTTGATTGTCCTACACTTGGCATACATAAGAGCATAAGAAGAGCCTTACTGGGTCAGACCAATGGTCCATCAAGCCCAGTGGCCCATTCTCACGGTGGCCAATCCAGGTTACTAGTACCTGGCCAAAACTCAAGGAGTAGCAATATTCCATGCTACCGATTCAGGGCAAGCAGTGGCTTCCCCCATGTCTTTCTCAATAACAGACTATGGATTTTTCCTCCAGAAAACTGTCCAAACCTTTCTTAAAATCAGCTACGCTATCCGCTCTTACCACAATCTCTGGCAATGCGTTCCAGAGTGTAACCACACACTGGCTCATCCGAGAGCTGTAGATGTTGACCTGGCTACTTTCCCCTGCATTTTCCCATTATAAGAAATTAACAACAGGTAAGAGATACCGCAAACGAGGGGAAAAAAGATGGCATCCTGAGCAGTGCACATATTGGAGTGCTCTCCATCTATGGGGCAACTTTTTCTGAATAAATACAACTTTTTAGCTCGATTCAATGGCCAAAAGACGTAGGAAACAGAGGGGATTACCCCCACCTACCTCTGTTAGCTCCAATATGCGACAAACTGAAATGACATCGTTTACAGTCCAACCAACCATTTCAGGCAGATTTGCTGCTGAGTTTGGGGAGAGACTCAGCTTGGACAACGACCTGACGCTGAGCTCAAGAGGACCACACATGCCCCCAGTGCCTGGAGAAGCATTGGAAGACCGGTCGCTGTTGGAGGGCTCCCCAAGTACAGCGGGAGAGACGCTACCGAGATCCGATGTTGAACCAGAAGTGTTAACATCGACGCCGACGCCGATCCCAGCCGGGGAGTCACAGCGTTCTGGGAGCATTACGTCTCGAGCAGCAAGTGGTGGGGAGGATGTGAGAACCCAGGATTCGGCACCTGGAGGAAATGCTGAAGAGAAGATGGCGGTTATTTCCCCCCTCAAGCCACTTGTGAGACCTCAGGCGGTTACACTTGACTCCATCTGGATGGCGTTGGAGAACCTGCACTCGGTATGTGCAAACATTGTTTCAATAACATTAAATTCAACTTCTAAGATAGCCCTGTTGGAGACATCACTTCAGCAGCAACGATTAGAGATAAAGGACTTAGAGAAAACAACAATTGAGACTAAAAACCTGATGACTAAACAAATTTCAGATAAAATGTTATTCCTGAGGAAGATTGAAAACCTGGAGAATCAACAGAAAAGTTTGAATTTGAGACTTTTAAATTTTCCAATAGCCAAGTTTATGTCGCCCCGGGAAACTTTTAGGAATTTCATGATAACTACATTAAAGATATCAGAATCTGATCTCCCATCACTACAAAAATTTTATTACTTAAAGAAAAGTTCAATTAAAGAAGGATAATTAGGAAGAGGCAGAGATCAGATGGATCTAACTGAGATATTACAATCATCTGATATCGAAATAGAGGGTCGGGCTACTTTATTAGTCTCTCTTGTATTTCATCAGGACAAGGAAATGCTGCTGAAATTGTACTTTAATTTGAAACCGGTATCCTATTTGGGAGGACGAATATATATGTGTCCTGATGTCTCAAAATGGACGCAATCTAGAAGAAAAGAATTCCTATCATACCTTATGAAAGTGATTTCATTAGGAGCAGTTTTTCACTTAAGATTTCCCTGTAAATGTGTGGTTTCCCTTTGGGGAAGTAAATAAGTATTCTTTGAACCTGCCCAATTAGGTTTCTTTTTAGAAGGTAAAGGTATCTCTACGCATCTGGATTGAATCAGGATGGTTGTGGTGTTAATTAATGGAAGGTTGTAACTGCCCCTTTTTCCTAGAACTCTAATTTAGGTTAATGTTTCCCTGACTCAAGGGTTTGTTTTCTTTTTCTTTTCTCCTTCTCCTCTTGTGGACTATGTTGAACGTAATATTACCTTATGTTAATTTTTGCTTATCAGCAAGTACTGATTGTATTTCAGTATTTCCTTATCATTGTGATGTAATGTTAACTTGAAATGATCTAATCTAATCTAATCTAATCCTTAGGTTTGTATATCGCATCATCTCCACGTTCATAGAGCTCGACGCGGTTTATAGTAGGAGAAATAGGAAGGAACTACAACAGAGGGTTAGAGGTAGAAGTGTGAAGAAAATTTAGAGGACTTGGGATGCCAAGATATAAGAGTTTCCTTGATTCCTAAATTGGAGGGAGACTAAATAAATAAATAAATTTAAAAAAGAGATACTGCAAACAATGAAGTTACGGCTGTCTTATTTTGGTCACACCATCAGAAGAGAGAGATCACTGGAGAAGGACATCATGTTTGGGAAGATTGAAGGAACCATGTAAAGAGAGCGACCTAGGATACGATGGCTGGACATATTGAAAAGAACCATGGGGATGATGCTGGAGGACCTTTCTGGACTAGCACAAAACCGAATTCTTTTTAGATCTGCAATTCATCAAGTCACTAGGATTTGAGCACGAGTCGATGGCACCTAACAACAAAAGAGACCAAGTTTCAAGTTTATTGAGTTTTAATATACCGACCATCAGCAAGTATCTGTCCGGTTTACAATAAAAATTTAAAAAGATAAATAATTAAAAAATAATGAAAGTGCACACCAAGGACATAAACTGGACAAACATGAAAGTGAGGGAAAAAGGGAGAAGGGGGGAGAGTTACATGTTAAAAGAAGAAGGGAGAGAGAGGGGAGAGGGTAAAACATATGGGGCGGGATTGCTTTATAAAAGCGGTTTGCTGAATAAGAAAAGAAAAAATAAAAATAAAAAAGAATGAGAAGAAAGAGAAAAAGAAGAAAAAAAAAAGAAAAAAAATTTAAATAAAATATATAAAACACATAAAAAAGGTGTCGCTAAATACAGGAGAAGGAGTCGCTGAATAAAAAAGTCTTCAGGCTTATCTTGAATTTATCAAGTTGATCTTCGAATCGAAGTTGCTGTGGCAGAGCATTCCACAGAGTTGGAGCTACTACTGCGAAGTTTATTTTCCTAGTGTAGAAGAAGTCTTTTATGGAAGGAATTAGCAAGAGTTTCTGATCTGCTGACCTCAGTAGGCGTGTTGGGCATTGTGGGATAAGAAGCTTATCAAGATATAAAGGCTGGTGGGAAAGTCTTATTTTAAAGGTGAGCAGAATGGTTTTATAGGTGATAAGGTGTGTAATAGGGAGCCAGTGTGCTTCCTTCAAAAGTGGAGTAACATGGTCAAATTTGCCAGTTTTACAGATGAGTTTTATTGCTGTATTTTGAATTATTTGTAAGCGTCGGAGTTCTTTTTGGAGTCCGTTGAAAAGAGAGTTACAATAGTCGAGGTGGGATATAACTAAAGAATGAATTAAAATCTTAATTGCATCCGTATCTAGAATCGAAGTGAGGGAACGAATAAGGCGAAGTTTAAAAAAGCAAATTTTTGCTACCAAACTGATGTGATCACAGATATATGATCTAGTACGCAGCTACCATTTTGGATTCTTCATGCTCCCCCATTGACAATGGAGGAAAACTTCAATGCCACGTTCTCTAGAGGTTCAAAGTTCAGTTTATTTGATATACCACATATATAACAAAATCTATGTGGTTTACAATACGTCATTATATAAAATCTAAGGGGATATGGGGCTGACAATGCCAGTAAACAATAGAATGTGCTGTGAGTGATTTTTATGTATGTGAGATAAATTTGTAAAATAAATAAATAACACAGAAAAAAGGAGAAAGCCACAGTTACAGCATTTTATATGAGGAAATATATCAGAATAGACAACAGATGAAGATAAACAATTTTCATTTACTGTTCAAAAGTTGCAGGCCAAACCAGGAAAACAGCAAAAAAAGGTATAAATCGATAGGAGGAATGATCAGTCATGCAGAACAGACTGGAAAGCTGCAGAGAAAGAGTAGACTTTATGCTGGGTTTTACATTTATCAAGGTAAGGCTCTAAACTAAACTAAACTAAACCTTAGGTTTGTATACCGCGCCATCTCCATGGTCATAGAGCTCGGCATGGTTTACAGGAATTGTAATGAGAAAGGAACTCCAGGGGAAGGGTTAGATGAAGGTCGGAGGAAAGAGGAGTGTTAGAGAGCTAGGATGTCAGATGAGGAGGGAGTGGTTAAATTTTTGAGAAAAGCCAGGTTTTCAGATGTTTACGGAAGGGTTGGAGAGCACTCAGGTTCCGAAGAGGGGAGGTAAGGTTATTCCAGAGCTCGGTGAGTCTGAAGAGGAGGGAAGTCCCCAGTTTTCCTGAGTGGGAAATACCTTTTAATGAGGGGAAGGATAGTTTCGATTTTTGGGTAGGTCTGGTGGTACTAAGATTCGAGGAATTCCAGGACAGTGGGATTAATGGAGGAAGGATGCCGTGGAGGATCTTGAAAGTTAAGCAGATGCATTTGAAGTGGACTCTGGAAATTATCGGAAGCTAGTGAAGCTTGGAAAGAAGTGGAGAGACGTGATCGAATTTACTTTTTGCAAAGATAAGCTTGGCAGCGGCATTTTGGATCCGTTGGAGTCTGTGGATGTTTTTCTTCGTTAGACATATGAAGATGGAATTGCAATAGTCCAGTCTGGAGAGGATGATGGATTGGACGAGAACGGCGAAATGTTTTTGATGGAAACAGGATCTTACTAATCTCAGCATGTGAAGGCTGAAATAACATTTTTTTACCAGGGAGTTGATGTGGTCGTTGAAGGACAGTGTAGAATCAATGATGACGCCCAGGACCTTGCTGGAGAATTCGAGCTGCAGGGTGGAGCCAGAGGACAGTGGGATTGAGGCTCTAATCATAGGTAGAGAGGAAGAGAATTCCAAAATGTTGGTGCAGAAATACTAAAACAGGAAGTCTGTATAATGTCCGAATGAACACGATGAAAGGAAGGTACAGTAGTCAAAAGAACATAAGAATAGCCTTTCTGGGTCAGACCAATGGTCAATCAAGCCCAGTAGCCCATTCTCACGGTGGCCAATTCAGGTCACTAGTACCTGGCCAAAACCCAGGATGTAGCAATATTCCATGCTACCAAAACAGGGCAAGCAGTGGCTTCCCCCATGTCTTTCTCAATAACAGACTATGGACTTTTCCTCTAGGAATTTGTCCAAACCTTTCTTAAAACCAGCTACGCTATCCACTCTTACCACATCTTCTGGCAACGCGTTCCAGAGCTTAACTATTCTCTGAGTGAAAAAGAATTTCCTCCTGTTGGTTTTAAAAGTATTTCCCTGTAACTTCATCGAGTGTCCCTAGTCTTTGTAATTTATGACGGAGTGAAAAATCGATTCATTTGTACCCGTTCTACTCCACTCAGGATTTTGTAGACTTCAATCATATCTCCCCTCAGCCATCTCTTTTCCAAGCTGAAGAGCCCTAACCATTTTAGTCTTTCCTCATATGAGAGGAGTTCCATCCCCTTTTCCATCTTGGTCGCTCTTCTTTGAACCTTTTCTAGCACCACTATATCTTTCATGAGATAAGGAGACCAGAATTGAACACAATACTCCAGATGAGGTCGCATCATAGAGCGATAAAGGGGCATTACAATATTTTTAGTCTTGTTAACCATCCCTTTTTTAATCATTCCTAGCATCCTGTTTGCTCTTTTGGCCGCCGCCACACATTGGGCGGAAGGTTTCATCGTATTGTCTACGATGAAACCAGATCCTTTTCTTGGCGCTAATCCATAAGGTGGACTCTAGCATCTAGTAACTGTGATTCAGGTTGTTCTTCCCAATGTGTATCACTTTGCATTTGTCCACATTAAATTTCATCTGTCATTTGGACGCCAGTCTTCCAATTTCCTAAGGTCCGCCAGCAATTTTTCACAATCCGCATACGTTTTAACAACTTTAAACAGTTTAATGTCAATTGCAAATTTAATCACCTCACTCGTTCCAATTTCCAGATCATTTATAAATAAATTAAATAGCACCAGTCCCAGTACAGACCCCTGCGGCACTCCACTGGTTACTCTCCTCCACTGAGAAAAATGATAATTTAACCCTACCCTTTGTTTTCTATCAGATAACCAGTTCCTAATCCACAACTGAACTTTGCCACCTATCCCGTGACACTTCAATTTTCTCAGGAACCTTTCGTGAGGAACTTTATCAAAATCTTTCTGAAAATCTAGATACACTATATCAACCGGCTCAACTTTATCCATATGTTTAGTCACACCTTCAAAGAAGTCAAACAAATTTGTGAGTCAAGTTCTCCCTTGGCTGAACCCATGCTGACTCCATCTCATTAAATCATGTTGCAAAGAATGAAGAGCTTTGTCAAGAGAATGGAGTATAACAATTTTCTCCAACATACAGTCCTGGCAGTACTCTATTGCAAACCTCAAACACCCTCCTACGGTCCGTGTTCTCCCACTCTCAGCTCTGTCAGCCTCGGCCCTCCAAAACACCCCCCACCGATCGCGGCAGGAGAAATGTCCAATTTCTCCTGCCTGGCACCCCCGAGCCCACCCCAATGTTCCCCAGCAGGAGGGATACCCAATCCCTCCTGCTGATACCCCGCAACTCCCCCCCCTAATGATCAAAGGTAGGAGAGCTGCCCAGTCTCTCCTGCCAACACCCCCCAAAAGTTCACCCGACCCCCTGAAAGTTCAACCCCCCCCCCCAGACTTCCCCCCTGAAAGAGTGGGTCTGGGGGGGTTCGGGTGACCTAGGGAGATGCATATGGCTGCCTAGGTCAACCAAAGGCTACTTTCAAGCCAAGCCACGCCCACACCTAGCCTCCCTAGGCTCTCAGCTTTCTGTTTATTTGCAACTGGGGTTTGGATGGGGTGTTGCGAGTTTGAAACCACCTGAAAATGCCAAACGTTTGAGTTCTAGAGTGTGTTTTTTTATATATTGTCTCCTTGCACTTGCAGGTGTATACATCTAAATAGTGTTCATTTTAAGCATAAACGCCCTGTTGATAATACTCATTTTCTGAATATTGCTTCCTCTGATGTTCTTGACACCAAAAATGTGCCACATGTAACTTATATAAAATTCTATATTCAGCAAACATTTTATGAAATATGAAAGTTTTTTTGAAATGAGTACACATCCAGTTCATAGTTTTCCTTTATACGTTTTTATTGTTTTCTCATTAAGAAAAGGTTTGGACAATTTCCTGGAGGAAAAGTCCATAGTCTTTTATTAAGACGGGGAAGCCTCTGCTTGTCCTGGATCGGTAGTATGGAACGTTGCTACTCTTTGGGTTTTGGCCAGGTACTAGTGACCTGGACTGGCCACCGTGAGAACAGGCTACTGGGTTTGATGGACCATTGGTCTGACCCAGTATGGCTGTTCTTATGCTCTTATGTGTGCCAAGTATAGGACAATCAAGCCATTGTAGCATCACTGATGAGGTTGGCTAGGAGGCACTGTGGAATGAGGCATTATGACATCACAATCTCACCTCTGGAATGTTGCTCTCATTGGGGTTCCGGAATCTTGCTATTCTTTGAGATGCTGGAATGTTGCTACTCTTTGGGTTTTGGACAGGTACTAGTGACCTGGATTGGCCACCGTGAGAACGGGCTACTGGGCTTGATGGGCCATTGATCTGACCTAGTAAGGCTGTTCTTATGCTCTTATGTGTGCCAGGTATAGGATAATGAAGCCATGATGTTGGCTCTGAGGCACTGTGGAATGAGGCATTATGCCATCACAATCTCACCTCTGGAATGTTGCTCTCATTGGGGTTCCGGAATCTTGCTATTCTTTGAGATGCTGGAATGTTGCTACTCTTTGGGTTTTGGCCAGGTACTAGTGACCTGGATTGGCCACCGTGAGAACGGGCTACTGGGCCTGATGGACCATTGGTCTGACCCAGTAAGGCTATTCTTATGTTCTTAGAAAATGTAGAGCACGTGTGATTTTTTTTTTTGTTGTTACCTAAGTGAAGTCAAATCTTGAGACACTCAGAAAAATATGAATATTTGAAATTTACTTAGCATGATTATTTGTGATCAGTAGATTGATGTAGTCAATGTAACTGGTTGATGGCTTTATTCATCATGTTGACAGAGCACACCAGTCTATTTGACGTCGATAATTACATGTTAGCAATGAGAACAATTGTGTGCTCTAGGCTGTTTAACACTGAATTTAAGATGGCAGCAATATTTTATGTTAATCTTATACAATTCAAGCTGTGATTTGGTTCGTATTTTCTGCATTCCGATTCAGCCAAGTGAAAGAAATATGCAGAAGTGAAGGTAATCCTCCTCCCATATTCGGAAATAGAACATGCTTCTTCAAACGAAAGTGGAAAGAATACATGGCAGTAAGCAAGGGCTCTTCTAGGCCATATAAACTCCTTTCTACATACTCTCATGGATTCCTCCCATACTGCCTTTAGAAACATAAAAGCATGATGGCAGATAAAGGCCAAATGGCCCATCCAGTCTTCCCATCTGCACCATCCACTATCTCCTCCTCTCCCTATTGGCTAAGGCTCTTAACATTTGCATCTCCTCTTCCTATAGGCTAAGGCTCTTTACACCTGCATTGTGATGTCATAGAGCTTTATGGTTATAGAAACATAGAAGCATGATGGCAGATAAAGGCCAAATGGCCCATCCAGTCTGCCCATCTGCAGTAACCATTATCTCTTCTTCTCTCCAAAAAGAGATGTCACGTGCCTATCCCATGCTTTCTTGAAATCAGACACAGGAAGAAGGATGGCCATATGCCAATGAAGCTGATAAGCAAACAATGCAATCATCTCAATGAATCATGAATTGTTAACAAAGAACTGCATGGACTGAATTCTACTCTTCATAAATTTGAATTAAAACATTAGTACTTTTCAGTGTGGCCTCCCAGAAGAATGCCTCTGCTGTAGAGCAAGACACGAGAGATTCTGCTGGGATTGAACCGGTGAGCATGGGGCATTGACGCCATTTGTGAAAGCTTCAGGTTTGAAAATAATTCTACATGCAAAATGACACCAGCGCAAGGTTTTAAAATTATAACCAGGATTTATTGAATTATTGGTTCTATTTTCCCATTATTAGATCAAAAGAACAGCATAATTGCTTACGTTGCGCTCATGGGAGATCATCATCGTGGCCAAAGACTGGCCTTCTCACAATGGTCTCGTCTTTCTATCTCATTACAGTCTATTATATAACTTTTGGTTTAGTGACATCATCAAGTTTGACGACCAATAACATTTCTCTGGGTGGTCTTAAAGTTTAGACAAAGAAACATTCCTCCATGTTTAAAAGTTAGTCAAAGTTTCAGATGATTTCTGAATTAACATTAACATTCAAAAGAATTCACAATTATTAACATGGTAAATTCTCAGTCCTTCCATGCTGACAAGTTCTGAGCCTTAAAGGAAAAAAAAACTCCTAAACTGACAGATTCAAATTGCATGGCCTTACACAGAAATCTTACTCAGGAGAAAAAGGGGGGGTTAAATCCCCCTCTCCTCTCCCTGAAGCGTGGGCTTCCAATGCCCCCTTCTCCCTATTCTTGAGACTGACTCTAATCACTTCCAGATGTTGTGCTCAAGATTTTTTCTTAGTGTTTCTGCTTATAAAACCATTTATATATTACCACATATTACATTCATGGGCCCCAAACATTCATAATTTCATTCATATCTTGGCCATTCATACTTCATACATTTTATATCTCAGTTTGGAATATGGAATCTAATATGCTTTTTCTAACTGGCCTGAGCACATCTGTTTTCAATTAGAACCACGAGGCTAAAGGCGGGAAGCTGAACAAAGAACAGAAACTATTCACTGGCACAAGATGCTGGCCTAAGACAGGACAGTCATAGTACATACAAAAGAACCTAAACTGGGCTCCATGTAATCATGTAATCATGATTTCCACCATGATTTAGCTCAACAGCAAAGTACACAAGAAAACACCATTCTTTCCCTTATATTAATCTTTAGTGTGTTTTTTTTTTCTTCTGGCCTTAGCTACATTATATTTAAATGTTTTATTCACCTGTTTTTCCGTACGCTTCTATTTGGGCGCAGTCCTTAACTAACACAGATGTTTGTCTAACTAGAATTACCCAGAATCATACGAAAAACTGGCGCTACAAAAATACTGCACTATCATGCTTCTGACATCCATCTCAATATCGTCCCATAAACACGAGCCACGACTCACCGGTCAACGGTCGACTAAATTGTTTTGAATATCAGATGCTACATATCTAGCATGTAGATGCTCACACTTATGGCAGCCATAGAAATAGTGCAACATGAGCACTTAAGTACCTCAGGAACACACTTAACTTATTGTACTCTTTAAGTTACACATGTAAAGAAGAAGAACGACCAAGATGATAAAGGGGGTGGAATTCCTCTTGTATGAGGAAAGACTAAAGAGGTTAGGGCTCTTCAGCTTGGAAAAGAGAAGGCTGAGGGGAGATAGGCCTGAATCTATAAAATCCTGAGTGGAGTAGAATGGATACAAGTGGATCGATTTTTCGCTGCATCAAAAATTACAAAGACTAGGGGGACACTCGATGAAACAGCAGGGAAATACTTTTAAAACCAATAGGAGGAAATATTTTTTCTCTCAGAGAATAGTTAAGCCCTGGAATGCATTGCCAGAGGTTGTAGAAAGAACGGATAGCGTAGCTGGTTTTAAGAAGGGTTTGGACAATTTCCTGGAGGAAAAGTCCATAGTCTGTTATTGAGAAAGGCATGGGGGAAACCATTGCTTGCCTTGGATCGGTAGCATGGAATGTTGCTACTCCTTGGGTTTTGGCCAGGTACTAGTGACCTGGATTGGCCACTGTGAGAACGGGCTACTGGGCTTGATGGACCATTGGCCTGACCCACTAAGGCTATTTTTATGTTCTTATGTAAGTGAGAGTCCCACCTATGTTTCCTCTTTATGTCCTCTGCAAATATGTGCTATGGAAGTTAAGTGGATATTTTCAGAAGAGCGCTTAGATGGCATGCTCGCATATCCACACGTAAGTGAAAGGGGACTTGTATATTGCCTTTTTGTGGCTTTGACATTTAAAGCAGTGGACACTGGAGGATTAAGTGACTTGATCTCACAACCTCTGGGTGCAGAGGCAGCAGCTCTACCAGTGAGCCACACCTTCAGTCTGTCCTTATGTCTTATGTGAGCTGAGTATAGGACAATGAATCCATTGTGACATCTCTGACGAGTCTGGCTCTTAGGCATTGGTGGAAGGCATTATGACATCACATTCTTAGTTCTGGAATGTTGCTACTCTTTGAGTTTCTGCCTGGTACTTGGGTTGGCCATAGGATACTGGGCTTGATGAAAGGGAATGGAGTTTTGTATACTGCCTTTTTGCGGGTTTTAGCATGTCAAAGCTTACAGTCAAAGACGTGAGCACTGGGAGGATTGAGTGACTTGCCCAGGGTCACAAGGAGCAGCAGATTTGATCTCACAACCTCTGCACAGAGACAGCAGCTCTACCAGTGAGCCACACCTTCCCCATTGAACACTTGTATGTTAAAAGTCTACACATTAGTGAATAATTGTCTCACTGAATTTGAGTTATGTCACTCTATGAAGAAAAAAATGAGATAAGTTTTAAAATGTTCTTGAAAATACGTAAAAGTCTATTTTTTTGGGGGGGGGATTGGCTTTAAGCAGAAATTGGTGCCCATCTTAAAGGCAATATTAATATGAATATACATCCCGATGGTGATCTGTCTGAAGGTCATTGAGACCATTAACTGATTTGAGGATTTTTAGGTATATCTACACGGAAAACATTTTAATAGTCTAAACATTTGCACATGTAATGTATAAATGTTGGCACCTAAGTTATAGAATTGCCCCCATATTGTAAGGCATCCTGGAAAAAGTTCTTACTAAAATCTGATATTAAATCAAGAGCAGAAGAACCTTAACCCAATATAGACAAAATTGAAAAAGAAAGGATCTTTATCAAGCTGTTGTAACCCTACTCTCACCCACCATGTCCTTGGGTACCAGCTGGCTCTTTGGGTTAGGAACCTGGACCAGGAGCTACAAAAGTCTATTTTTCAAGCTGGACATAGGTCAGGGCCGGACTTAGTCCGGCAGACTGAAGAATCATTTTCTCCGGGTTCCATTCACGTCACACAGTCTCTCACTTAATAGGAATAAATCAAGCTGAGGCCAATGAAAAATTAATAATTCTTTAAAAAAACATGACAGAGAGACTCCCACCAAAAGGAATAGTTCAATCTAACTCAGTTTTTCCAATTCCTTAGAATAAGCTGTATGGCTACCCTTGTCATAATAAATAGAAGTTGTTTATTATGGGATGATATTTGGCTTTTAGCTCTCGTCATATGGCCATACAGCAGGGATATTATAAGAAGTTTCTGAAGATTTGGGAGCCGTTGCCAAAATTTTGCAAAGAGTGATTGCTGATTATGCCCTTTGGTCATACATGTCCAGGGTAGGTGGGAGGGCAGGTTGGAATGTACTTTTCAATTCTCAATTATAGTGTAGTTCTTAAATATAATTATGGAAGGGATGATATTCTTTTTGTCAAAGATTATAATTGTATTTAACTGCTTTTATAGAATTATACGATTGTATTTTATTTTGCACTTACTTATGGCTTTAAAATGAATAAAGAAATTTTTAAAAAAGAAATTCAAAATTCAAAATTTACTTAAAATCTTGGCTGCAGTTCCAACTTTTGAAACTATTTACGCAAGTATCTCAAATCAATTCTTCAGATACATTTCCAGTGTACAGTCATTTTAGTCAATCCTTCTTTGCGTTCTCAGTCTCCACATATTTTCTCCTGTATCTGCAGTGAAATACTCTGGGTCTCACCCTTGTTCCTCAGCCTGTGACAACTTTTTTTCTACCAAAATAATAATATACACAGGAACCTGGGAGAAAAAATTTATAAATCTGCTATGTCACTATCCCCCTGGTTTTTTCTCAAAATGTTGATGTTTCCAAAAAGTGGAGAATCTTCTCTATTGTGGTCTGTTTACAATTGTATTTCTAAGGAGGAAAAGAGCCTCAGAACCCCGTATGCCGCTAATGTTAAGCGGAACTATCAAATAATTAGCAGTCTTGTAGTAAGTCGTAGTAGGGTTATTCTATAATTTCAGAATTTTAGGGATAATCTCTCTTATAATCCCTTATAACACCTAAACAAGGTTATCACGATCCTCAGAAACACCACTTTGGGCTCCTTTTACGAAGCCACGTTAGCGGTTTAATGCGTGTAATAACGTGCGCTAATTTGCCGGCCCGCGCTAGCCGCGATCGCCTCCTCTTGAGCAGGCGGTAGTTTTTTGGCTAGCGCGGGGGTTAGCACGCGCTAAAAAGGTGCGTGCGCTAAAGCCACTAACGCGGCTTCGTAAAAGGAGCCCTTTCATTACACAAAGCTTTATGTGTTGAATCATCATAGGATCCAAGATTTTAAATTCAATATTATTAAATAGATTTTTTAATATATTTCATTTTTGTTTTAAATCAATAAATATGAGTGCTATTCAATGCATTTATCCATTCTCAATCCATAGTCTTCTTAGCTGTTCCTTAGGGCTCCTTTTACTAAGCTGGCGTTAGTTCTAGCCGCATAGCGCAGGTTTAGCACGCGCTAAACACGCTATTGCAGCTTAGTAAAAGGAGCTCTTAGCTTTTCAATGTGGTCTAGGTCGGGGACAGTTAATTCACTGACATGTTTCGCATAAATCAGGGGTGTCCAACCTGCGGCCCGAGGGCCGCATGCGGCCCAGTGAAGTATGTTGTGCGGCCCCGGTCGAGGGCGATGCAGTGTTTTCCTCTGCTGCCCCCTGGGTGTTTACCGTCTTGCTGGCTCCTTCCTCTGTCTTGCTGCAGCATTTACACGTTTGTGCGGCCCCAGAAACATTTTTTGGGGCCAATGCAGCCCAGGGAAGCCAAAAGGTTGGACACCCCTGGCAGAAATGCTTTATCAAGGTGAAGTCCCTAAAAAGAGAATATAGTATAAAGAACAGCCAGAACTAAAATATTTCATAAATAACTTTAGATTAAATATAACTTTAACGCCTACCTCATAGACAAGTAACTATTCACATAGACCACTCTCTCCTAGAATATGGAGGTGGCGTTTTTGTGTCTTTTAAACCACCCAGAAAACAGTCAGCAGAATTAGAGCAGGGAAATCCGAGAGAGAATCTACGGAGGCCTGAAAAGTGAGGAGGTGGCCTGGCGATTATTTTCCACTCATTCTTAGATGTTAGCTTAAAGGAGAAAGGAAACAACCCTAATTTAGAATACATGATATTATCCATTACTGATGAATTGAAAACTCACCCTTTGGGAGTAATATTATTCTTTCGCCCTCCTGTTCCTTGGAACAAATCTGTAGATCCTCTTTTAGAGACTATTTTAGCTGCCTCATTAAAATTTCCCAGACTACTATTAGCTGGAGATCTTAATCTACATCTTGAAACTGAGAATAAGAACACAACTGAGTTTAACACTTTTTAAAATAAAATTCACTTAACTTTAATTTCCTATCTGCTACTACTCATACTCCTGGCCATGCACCAGATGTCATTTGCTATACAGATACTGATTCGTTGAGATCAGCTATCTCAGAAATAGAATGGTCTAAACATCCATGGACAGACCACATTCTTCGAGGTTTCAGAACCCCAATTTTTATATCCAAAATTCCTAAGAATTCACTGAAGGAAAAAAAAATTAAGATATGTAGTAAGATTAATCCTGATATTTATTGGCAAAAAATAGAACAAAATTTACCCAATTGTCCTTTACAATTTAATGTAGATAAATCCTTAGATATTTGGCTAAAGAAATCTGAATCAATATTGGTACTCCCAATACCATCGTCAACTTAAGCAGAAGTGCAGAAAGTTAGAAAGAAAGTGGAAGAAAAGCAATTCTGCTTCTGTTCCACACCACCCTTTTAACCACCTTGAAATAAATGATAAGGTGGTATATCAGATTTTTAATAAACTTGAAAATTTTATTCACTTCTTCCATCTCAGGTCTGGATCCTCCAATTCTGCCAACTTAAACTCTCTCTACACACACAGCTCTTAGCGTCTCCCAGAAGAATCTCTCTCCTCTTGCTCTGCAGCAGAGGTATTCTTCTGGAGGGTAACACTCTCCCCTCAATTAAGAAAAAAATGATTTGCTTGTACCTTCTGGAAATCATTTTTCCTCATATTTTTTTTTTTCCTTTTATACCAGAACGCTTTTTAATTTATTTATTTTTTTTTTTTTGCATCGCAATAACTTTTATAACATAACAATCTGTTTCTAGACCACAAATACCAATGAGTTCTATGTGGTTTAAAAAGATTAACTATAAAACATAATCATAATAAGGAAAAAACAGCTAAGAAGCTTCAGAATTAAAAAAGTTTTAAATTATCTCTTGAACTGTAAGTAAGAAATAATCATAGATAGCGACCATTTAAAGTCTTTATCCCAAAGTGCTGCCTGGAAAGAGAGGGTAAGCAGTCCAGAGGACGACAAAAATGATAGGAGGCTTGCGCCAGAAGACGTATGAGGAGAGACTGGAAGCCCTGAATATGTATACCCTAGAGGAAAGGAGGGACAGGGGAGATATCATTCAGACGTTCAAATACTTGAAGGGTATTAACGTACAAACGTAAGGAAGTTCTTCACCCAGAGAGTGGTGGAAAACTGGAACGCTCTTCCGGAGGCTGTTATAGGGGAAAACACCCTCCAGGAATTTAAGACAACGTTGGATGGGTTCCTGTTGAACCGGAACGTAAGCAGGTAGGGCTAGTCTCAGGGTACTGGTCTTTGACCTGGGGGCCACCGCGGGAGCGGACTGCTGGGCACGATGGACTACTGGTCTGACCCAGCAGCGGCAAATTCTTAAGTTCTTAACAAAATCTTTTCCAGAGAAAGGAAAATGGTAAAACCTGAGGACATAATTTGAGGTTGAGGGTTGGTAGATTCAAGAGCAATGTTAGGAAATTCTACTTTATGGAGAGGGTGGTGGATGCCTGGAATGAGCTCCCGAGAGAGGTGGTGGAGAGGAAAACGGTGACTGAGTTCAAAGAAGCGTGGGATGAACACAGAGGATCTAGAATCAGAAAATAATATAAAAAATTGTACTAAGGCCAGTACTGGGCAGACTTGCACGGTCTGTGTCTGTATATGGCCGTTTGGTGGAGGATGGGCTGGGGTGGGCTTCAATGGCTGGGAGGGTGTAGATGGGATGGAGTAGGTTTGACGGAGATTTCGGCAGTTGGAACCCAAGCACAGTACCGGGTAGAGCTTTGGATTCTTGCCCAAAAATAGCTAAGAAGGAAAAATTTAAAAAAATTTCAATTGAATCAGGTTGGGCAGACTGGATGGACCATTTGGGTCTTTATCTGCCGTCATCTATTATGTTACTAAGTCTACAATCCTTAACAACTTTTACTTTATTCACCACAAACATCACACATGTCTGACATCAATAGTTAAATATCAAATATACAAAACCTCTAGTGAAAAGAAATTTAACTGAGGGTTTTTCTTCTATAAGGGTTTCAAAGCCTCAGAAAATGGAGCCATTTACCCAATTTGGGTTTTCTCATGGAATCGGCAGAAGCATTTGCATTGCTCTCATAAGACCCTGTTGCTTAAAATTTTCCCTGACGCAGCAGGAGCTTTGCCCCGCGAAATGCAGGCCATGTCGGATGGATGAAGGCCAGTAAAACGAGCAACGGCTTAAGCTTTATAGCTACTGGGCATGAAGCAAAACACTCAAAGTTATCAAAGCACTTCTCAAGATAAGTACTAATAATTTCAATAATAATTACCGTATTTTCACGTAGATAACGCGCACCCGTGTAAAATGTGCACACGGGTATAGCGTGCGGAAACCGAAATATATGTTTTTAAAATTTTGTATACCGCGCACACCCGTATAACGCGCATGCTGCCCCGACTCTCCTGTCGCCGCCCGACTCTCCTTTCGCCCGCCCCGACTCTCCTCTGGCCACATCGACTCTCCTTTCGCCCGCCCCGACTCTCCTCTCCCCATTGAAGTCCTGCCCCCACCCTGAAAGCCTGATGCCCCCCCCGACGTCCGATTCACCCCCCCCCGCAGGACCACTCGCACCCCCACCCCGAAGGACCGCTCGCACGCACTCCCACCCGCACCCGCACCCCCACCCTGAAGTCAGAGAAAGGGCGGGACCGCCGGAAGAGGAAGCAGCGCAGGTGCAGGGCTCACAGAAGGGCCGGGACCGCCAAGAGGAAGCAGCAGGACACCGGTAGGAGCGTCTACATGATGGGGGAGGGGTCGGGAGGCTGTGGGGGTGCGAGCGGTCCTTCAGGGTGGGGGTGTGGGTGTGGGTGGGAGTGCGTGCGAGCGGTCCTTTGGGGTGGGGGTGGGGGTGCGGGTGCGTGCGAGCGGTCCTTCGGGGTGGGGGTGCGAGCGGTCCTGCGGGGGGGGTGAATCAGACGTCGGGGGGGAACTATGTAAAAAAAAATTTGTACAATGCGCTCAAGCGTATAACGTGCAAGGTTATGCACGGTTTGTAAAATCGTGTATAACGCGCGCATTATATGCGTGAAAATATGGTAGCTAAAGAAGATAAAGAAATTTTCTCAACTTTTGCTTTGAATTAGCCTGCCAGTGAACTGAAGGGGCCGTTAGATTTTCAAGCAAGAGACTACAAAGAACAGTTAGGTTAGTTAGGTTTTAAGAAAGAGACCATAAAGATTGTTTTTCCAGAATAAACTTTAATATCATACAAGACATAATTAAATATTAAATAAAAATTTGTATGAACTTAGTGGGAGTGAGCAGGAGCATGTGAACAAGTTCCACGAGAAAACCCGAACTGAGTAAATGGCTCCATTTTCTGAGGCTTTGTAACCCTTATAGAAGAAAAACCCGTGGAGGGGCATAATCGAAAGGGACGTCTAAGTCCGTTTACGTCCAGTTCGCAAGTCGTCCAAAGTAAAAAAAACAGCTGAAGACACATTTTTGAAAAATACGTCCAACTTGTTTTTTGTTTCAAAAATCGTCTCACTCTACGTCCTGCCGATCTGATCGTCCAAGCCTAAGGGCTCCTTTTACTAAGCCGCTTGCGGTTTAACGCTCGTAATAGCGCACGCTAAACCGCGGGACACGCTAGACACTACCACCTCCTCTTGAGCAGGCGGTATTTTTTGGCCAGCGCGGGGGGTTAACGCACGATGAAAAGTCACGCGCGTTAACCCCGCTAGCACGGCTTAGTAAAAGGAGCCCTATGAGTCAACCTGATTAGTGATGTCACAATGGTTGACTGTCCTATAATTGGCTCATATAAGAACATAAGACTAGCCTTACTGGGTCAGACCAGTGGAACATCTAGCCCAGTGTTCCGTCTTCGCCAAGGCCAATCCAAGTCACAAGTACCTGGCAAAACCCCAAATAAGTAGCAGCATTCTAGAGCTAAGATTGTGGAATGAGGCATTATGACATCACAATCTTAGCTCTAGAATGCTGCTACTATTTGGGGTTTTAAACACCAAATGAAGGCAAACACTTATGTCTTGGAACTCAAATCAACACCACTTCCATATAATTGTTTCATCTGCTTCTAAATCTTCTTTCAATCAAATCTTCTTTCACCTTGAGATATGTATATTTATAAAAGTCAATATCTATGACAAACAATATTGACTTTTATAAATATACATATCTCAAGGTGAAAGAAGATTTGATTGAAAGAAGATCTAGAAGCAGCTGGAACAATTGTATGGAAGTGGTGACTATTTGGGTTTTGCCAGGTATTTATTTATTTATTTTAAACATTTATATACTGTTTAGAACTAAACGTTTATATCATTTACATACACAATATTAAAATGAAGACAGAATAAAAACAAATACATAATGAAATACACATGTAGTAAAATAAGTATACATCCAATCTAGAGGTCTGCATGGGAACGGGGATCGCGGGGGTCCCGCAGGAATCCCCCCATAACCCACGGACTCCCACGGGGACCCCCCTCTGGCCCACCGGACTCCCACGGGGATCCCCCTCTAGCCAATGGGACTCCCACGGGGATGGAAGGCTTTGGAAGAAGGGTTCATCCATATAATATAATGGACACATCAGCCTTAGTAAAAGAGGGGGGGGTTTATAAGTTAATTACCTGAACAGAAAACAAAAAAAGGGTTCCACCAAAGAGATTCCACAAGGAAAACAGCAAAAGAAACTATGGAATTGATGATCCTGTCAGAAGTAATTGCTGCTTTTTATGGGGACGGGCGGGGATGGAGGTAATTCCTTGCGGGGACGGGTGGGGACGGAGAGGATCCTGGCGGGGACGGGTGGGGACGGAGAGGATCCTGGCGGGGACGGGTGGGGACGGAGAGGATCCTGATGGGGACGGGCGGGGATGGGTGGGATTTCTGCCCCCGCGCAACTCTCTAATCCAATCCTCAGGAAAACACCATGGTGAGGATAGTAGAGATCATAGATAATTCATCAATTTTAGCGGAAATACCTAACAAAATTCATCTACGAATAGCTGCATCTTTAATAATTTTCTGAACCTTCCCTTGTCACAGCAATTTCGTATCTGACCCACCATAGAGTTTCATAACTTAACTCCTGCACAACAGAAAGTCCTTGTACCAGTCTCAACGAATCTTGGATTCACAGACATCTTGGATTGGCCTTCGCGAAGACGGGATGCTGGGCTCGATGGACCATTGGTCTGACCCAGTAAGGCTATTATGTTCTCTTCGTTACCCACCGTAGTAGGGGAAAAAACTGACAGGAGAGATAGATAATGGAATTTCAGCTTTCTCTGAGATGTGGAGCTGGGCATGTTAACAACCAACGACATTGCCAATAATCGAGTTGGAATGTCTGGCCTCTTCCATTGTGTCTGCCTCCGCCACATAGTCATTAATTTTGCCAATGACTGCTTTCAGGAAACAGTCTTGGGGTGGCCTGTACTATTGCGAGAGCAGAAAAACAAGGAGAGTGTGAGAAACTGCTTATGGCCTCCCAGAGGATTCCAGTCCCGGCTTCCTTTTTAGGGATGCTTTTGACCTTTAAGCTTTTAAGTCAAGGTCTCAGCTGCTAATTTGAGTTTTAGTTTCTCTGCGAAGCCGCAGTTCATAGACAAGTCGGCGAAAGACAAAGGCGCGCGCCGACAACTGAGCGCAAGACAGAGGCGCGCGCCGAAGAAAATTAGGGGCTCCGACGGGGGGTTTGTTGGGGAGCCCCCCCAGTTTACTTAATAGAGATCGCGCCGGCGTTGTAGGGGGTTTGGGGGGTTCTAACCCTCCACATTTTACTGTAAACTTAACTTTTTCCCTAAAAACAGGGAAAAAGTGAAGTTTTCAGTAAAATGTGGGGGGTTACAACCCCCCACCCCCCACAACGCGGCACGATGTCTATTAAGTAAAGTGGGGGGGTTCCCCCCACGCCCGCCCCCCGTCGGAGCCATAAAAACAGTAATTTTGTGCGGCGCGTGCCTCCGCGCTGCGCTCAATTGTCTGCGCGCGCTTTTGACCTGACACCAAAGCCGCTCCCCCTTTAGTTTCCTGCCCATTTTTATCTTTTATCGCATATCTTTTATCCCTCTTTTATTTCCAGTTATCACCCTTTTGCGCTTCTCTACTCACCCATCCTGATGTTCTTCCCTTCATTTTCCTCTTTCTTTTTTATTATTGTATTTCCTACCCTCCTCCCCCTTTTGGGTCATAAGAACATAATAGCCTTATTGGGTCAGACCAATGTAATGTAATGTAATGTAATTTATTTCTTATATACCGCTACATCCGTTAGGTTCTAAGCGGTTTACAGAAAATATACATTAAGATTAGAAATAAGAAAGGTACTTGAAAAATTCCCTTACTGTCCCGAAGGCTCACAATCTAACTAAAGTACCTGATGGTCCATCGAGCCTAGTAGCCCGTTCTCACAATGGCCAATCCAGGTTACTAGTACTTGGCCAAAACCCAAGGTGTAGCAATATTCTATCCTTTCTCTGGAAAAGATTTTATTCTGTGTCAATACCTTTTATTCTAAACTATGATAGGCTCTACAAGGGGGTACTGAAAAGTTCTCAGCCCAACTGACTTCCTAAATTCTGAGCATCATTTTGTCACTGTAACTGAAAAGTATTTAATTTTGCAAAGTGCAAATTTGCAGAATTGTAATGCTATGCTTTGACATTGTTTCACATCATTGATTGAACCATGTCAACAAAAAATGCGGAATTTTCAAGTGTGGAACTCTGAGCCATCATGAAGTTCCTATGCCTACAGAAGAAAAATCCAAAGGAAATCCATGAATGTACGATGCAAACATTGATTAACAAATGTTCATCATACTCCACAGTGAGAACTGGTGTGCAAACTTTCATAAGAACATAAGAATTTGCCTCCACTGGGTCAGACCAGAGGTCCATCGCGCCCAGCAGTCCGCACCCGCGGCGGCCCATCAGGTCCATGACCTGTCATGTTATCTTGATTTAGCCCTATAGTCCCCTTTTTTTCATCTATACTCTTTCCATACTCTTATCTACCCTTATCTGTATCCCTCAATCCCCCTATCCTTCAGGAATCCATCCAATCCCTCTTTGAATCCCCGTAGCGTACTCTGCCCGACCACTTCCTCCGGGAGCGCGTTCCATGTGTCCACAACCCTCTGTGTGAAGAAGAACCTCCTGGCATTTGTTCTAAACTTCTCCCCTTCTAGTTTCTATGAGTGCCCTCTTGTGCCTGTGGTTCCCCGTAGTTTGAAGAATCTATCCTTGTCTACCATCTCCATGCCCTTCATGATCTTGAAAGTTTCTATCATGTCCCCCCTAAGCCTCCTCTTTTCCAGGGAGAAGAGCCCCAGCTTGTCCAGCCTGTCAGCGTGGAGATTTTGAGACTGCAGATGCAGCAAGGTCCAGCTTGTCCAGCCTGTCAGTGTGGAGATTTTGAGACTGCAGATGCAGCAAGGTCTGGGAGGCCTCAGATGGTGTCAGCTCCTGAAATTGCTGACCATGTCCATGACCTGATTTGGGCAGATCATCAAATATTGGCTAAAACAATTTCTGAGACACTACAGATATCCAGAGAATATATTGGGTGTATAATCCATGAGTAGAAGCTGTCAGCCAAGTGGGTGCCCAAATGTTTGAATGCTGATGAGAAATGGCATTGAGTGGACACTTCCAAGTTGATTTTGCAGCATTTTTAGCAAACCAGTGCCAACGTTTTGGAACAACTAATTACTGTTGATGAAACATGGTTACACCACTATGATCCTGAGACAAAACAACAGTCCATGCAATAATGGCACTCAGATTTTACAAGGCCAAGGAAATTCAAGACCCAAAAGTCAGTAGGAAAGGTCATGGCCATAGTGTTTTGGGATCAGGAAGGTGCTATAATGACTATTTTCCAAGAGACCAACCAGTTAATGCAGAATACTACTGTAACTTGTGCCGATTAAAGGAGGCTTTGAAAGAAAAAAGGAGAGGGAAGCTGCGGAAAGGAGTTCTCTTTTTGTATGACTATGCATCTGATCACAAGGCTGTCAAAGCAATGGATGTTTTGACATAGTTGTGGTTTCAGTGCATAGACCATTCACCCTACTCACCAGATCTTGCTCCATCTGACTAATTTCTTTTGCCAAACCCTTAAAAAAGAGTTTGAAAGGACAACAGTTTTTAAATAGAGCAGTATTTCCGTGACCAGTCATTAGGATATTTTTGGGAAGGGTTACAGAAACTTCAGACATGATGTGCCAAGTGTGTTGAACGTAGAGGTGAACATGTAGAATAACTTGTCAGTTTCATGGTTCCACGTCATTCCCTTTTTGGTTGGGCTGAGAACTTTTCAGCAGCCCCTCAAGTTGTGATGTCATAATGCCTCATTCCACCAATGCCCTAAGAGTCATCCTCATCGGTGATGTCACAATGGCTTGGTTTCCCTACACTTGTGCTCATTTACTCAATGCATGTGCCTCATTGAAGTGAAAAGTGTTAAGAAAAGTATGGGATAGTTTGTAAGTTTCATGGATCTACATCATTCTCTTCTTGGTTGGGCTGAGAACTTTTCGGCACTCCCTTGTAACATGCACTTACTGCAGCAAAAATGGATTAATTCAGGGCGTGCTAAAGCATCACGTTAGCTTTTGCATTTTCACACAGTAACCCCCCCAAATTTTATATAGGGCACCTAAAATCATGCACAGCTGATGTACACACACAACTTAATTGATTAATTGGCCTAATTGGTGCGATAATTGGCAATTAACACCTAATTGGAAGTTATATGTGTAACTTGGCACGAATCTAGGAATGTTATGCAAGGGGCGTGGTTAGGGGCAGCTTGTGGGCATGGTTTTAAGTTACGCTCAAGTTTATAGAATCTGCACCGATCTGCGCACAGCATAGGCTCAGGCATTTAGGCCTGGTTAACATAAGAACATAAGCAGTGCCTCTGCTGGGTCAGACCATAGGTCCATCGTGCCCAGCAGTCCGCTCATGCTGCGGCCCAACAGGTCCAGGACCTGTGTAGCAATCCTTTATCTATAACCCTCTATCCCCTTTTCTTTCAGAAAATTGTCCAATCCCTTCTTGAACCCCAATACCGTACTCTGTCCTATCACGCCCTCTGGAAGCGCATTCCAGGTGTCCACCACCCGTTGGGTGAAGAAGAACTTCCTAGCACTGGATTTGAATCTGTCCCCTTTCAACTTATCCGAATGCCCTCTCGTTCTTGTAGTTTTCAAGAGTTTGAAGAATCTGTCCCTCACCACTTTCTCTATGCCCTTCATGATGTTATAGGTCTCTATCATATTCCCTCTAAGTCTCCTCTTCTCCAGGGAAAAGAGCCCCAGTTTCTCTAATCTTTCAGCGTATGAAAGGTTTTCCATCCCTTTTGTCAGTCGTGTCGCTCTCTTCTGAACCCTCTCGAGTATCGCCATATCCTTCTTAAGGTACGGCTTAAATGGGTACCCCTAAGAGTAATCATACATAAGCATGATTCCACAAGCTGCACATAACTTTTATAGAATTGCACTGAGTGCCACACTAGTCAGCGCTGATATTTTTTTGTAGGCATGATATATAGAATTAGGCCCTAACTGCGTACTAAATAATTTTTTGATTTTTTTTTTTTTTGAGGGGATTTGTTAAGGGCAGAAAGTGGATGTTCCTACGTTAACAATTTAGGCCCAGAATCTGTAATCAGTGCTGTTGTCGGAGGCTACCTTAAAAGCAGCTGCCGATCGCATGCTGATCACATAATGGCCGGGGGGGTGGGTACAGAATTGCACCTACAACAAAGGTAGATGCGGGAAATGTAGGCCAGGGTTTTCTTGGCCTACCTTTGATGTTAATTGCTCCTAATAGGCACTTTAGGCAGCCTAAAGAATCTACAGAGATGTGGTTCTGATGCCAATTTTGTAAGCACTGATAGGCGCCTTGAAACTCTGTTAAAATCCTCATTTCAACAGCGTTTTTTACTGAGTTTTGGCGCCTACCAGCGCCCCAAAAATGGAGCCATTTAGAGAATACGGGCCTTAGTGTTTCCACATTACCGCACACTAACTGGTTAGCATGCAGATAATGCAGGAGCCCTTTACCCCCTACAAAATAGGTGGGATAAAGTATATTGTCACAGGGAGGACCCTATGAGATCAAAGAAAGCACCTCTTAAAAGCAGTTCTCAGCCTCGAGGAGCGCAGAGAGAGGGGGGACATGATCGAGACGTTCAAGTATCTCTCAGGCCGCATAGAGACGGAGGAAGATATCGTCCTTTTCAAGGGTCCCACGACAACAAGAGGGCATCCGTGGAAAATTAGGGGAGGGAAACTACGATCTGACACCAGGAAATTATTTTTTTCACAGAAAGGGTGGTTGATCGCTGGAATAGTCTTCCACTGCATGTGATCGAGGCCAGCAGCGTGCCTGATTTAAAGGCCAAATGGGATCGTCACATGGGATCTATTCACAGGGCGAAGGTAGGGGAGGGATCTATTCACAGGGCGAAGGTAGAGGAGGGACATTAAGGTGGGCAGACTAGATGGGCCTTGGCCCTTATCTGCCATCTATTTCTATGTTTCTATGTTTCTATGAGTCCTCAAAGACCTGTTTATTATTTCCTAGCACACCAGCTAAAGCTGTAGAAGCAGAACTTCAAGTCCCAGATAGGCTAGAGCAGTCAAACCTAAACTTAGGGCTGTAACAGCTTCAGCCAGCTCTAGACTAAGGACCGGTTTAAACCAGCCCAGCAAACAAAAGAACACAGAGGCAATCAGAGTTAGAAACACACCTGCACTCAAGTCTAATTATCCAACTGCAGGGTGAGAAAAGGGTAGAGCCTTTAGCAGCAGAGGGCAGCCGCAGAACTTGAGAACACTCAACAAGTCTGAGGAGTTCAGGACTTCCAGACCAGTCTCAGGGGAGCCACATGGAACACCACATTATAAGGACCAGGTAGGAACCCAAGATTGGGAGGATCTGAGTGATCCCATATCTGTTTGTCTGGAAAATGTGGATATGGTGATAAGTCTTAGTACCTGTAGTGAGGGTGGTGATTATCCAGTGACTCCAGGCTTTGAGGAAATGGACATTACTTGAAACCAGTTAAAGTGGTTGGCTGACAGAAAGGAAGAAAGGAAAATGCTGTATGTTTTGGTTCAAATGGGAAGTAATGTGCAAATAGGTTTTTGAAGAGATAACTGTGGAAAGCAGCATTGCAAGAAAGGAAGGGCAGAAGTTAAACCTTATTTGCTAGCAGTAAAGAAAAGACTATTTTTGAGGACTTGTTTTACGCAATTCCTGCATTCCATGCCGGTTGTGTGGAAATCACTGCAATTGAAACTGAACTGGAGAGAAAATCTAAGTTCAGTTGGGATATTTTGGGAGGGATCTGATTTAAGCTGATCATTCGGGCGGATAGATTCCCATGCCTTGGGTTTTAGCAGAAAAGGTCAAATCCAAGGAAAATTCTCCAGTGGTGGTACTACAGAGACTGTGGATTTAAAAGCAGTGCTGGAAGTTTGGGGAATTGTCTTATTATGTTTTCAAAGTACTGAGAGATGGTACTAGTCTAGTTACAGCTGACTAAGGCTAGACTGAAGCCTGCAGGAGGGCAGGAAAGATAGTGATAAAAGAAGAATTTTTGTGTGGTGTTTAATACTTGCAGAAAAGTTCAGACTGTGAATTGTAGTGAAGTGCATTAACTTTACTTACCTAAGGGAAAAGTCCCTGTGTTTTGATTTGTTTGCATACTGAATGATTTTTCTGACCTTTCTGACACGCGTGAGTGGAGGACCAAAAAAAAGCAAGACTGGCAGTTTATCTAGATTGAATTGAGTTTCTTTTTATTGTAAACCTTCGTCTTCGCTCGATCAAGGTTGTGTGACCTGGGACCTGGCCAGTGGACACTTCCAGTGTGGCAAAGCCTGGTCACAATATCTCTAGGTTATGTTTTGTTTTAAATGACCACCTGCTAATGGCAATATTAGTTATGGCTAATAATGAAAAAAAATGCATTTTTACATTGCATTAAAAATGGCTTTACTGCATAGAAAAGACTTGCAGATGGGCATGCTAAGACCAGTTTTTACTGAAGTTTTGTGAACAGACTCCTAAATATGCATGCATAAAAACTGCATATTTCAGCTAATGCCTTCACTTTTATATTATTTCAGTCTGTTAAATTTAGCAAATAAATAGGAATTATCTATTACAATTTTCAGAAAAGCTGTGTTTTACTTTGTACTATGTAGAGGTTGTGCCAGCAACTATTCTCACTGAGCTCTGGAACAACCTTACCTCCCCTCTTAGGAATCTGAGCTCCCTCCAACTCTTCCGTAAACATCTGAAAACCTGGTTATTCTCAAAAATGTAACTCTTCCTCCCTCTCTGATTATTCTAGTCCTCTAAATTTCCTCTTCATCCTTCCCTCCTCTGGAGTTCCTTTCTACCCTAACTCCTGTTAACCGTGTCGAGATTTGCGAATGTAGAGATGATGCGGTATACAAACCTAAGGTTTAGTTTAGTTTAGTTTATTGAGACATACAATTTGACAGTGGTACATAAACTTTTGTGCACAGTTGTACTTGCTTATTAATGCTGGTTACCTCATCAGATCTTTATAGGAATAATTTGAACTGAAATGTATAAAAAAGAAACAGTAAGATATTCCAAGAGATAAAACTCATCTATGACTTAAAAATGTCAAGATATATATAATTTCTTTATCATTATGAGTGAACGATGGAAGTGTAAGGGGAAGGGTAGAATCCAACTTAAGAAGGTTAATCTGTTCCAATGACTACATGTGTTATAGATGCCCACATTGATCCTTAATGTGTTGATCTTTAGAAAAACAACATGGCAATAGCTGTCTTTATGTAGAATAGAAGAAAGGCATGATTGGCAATGAGGATACGTACATGTGCGGATGTCATCTGGGGGCGGGGCTGGGGCAGAACAGAGCGTGACAGAGGCAGAACTGGGCAGTCCTGGGGGGCATGGCCATGGGTCCAGATTTTCCCGAAGGAAAATCTGGTAACCCTAAGTATACATACACAGAAGAAAGCCACATTTAACAGAGTAGAATTTGAACGGGTCTACTGGAATTGGGATTGTTTTTGCTATACTGTATATACAGTAGATAAAAAAGGACAGTGATCACATTATTTTTCCTGTTGTGCTTTCGTTTGCCTCTGATGCAGTACTGGGCTTTATTGGGGAGCAGTAGAGCAACACATCTGAAGCAGAGTCAAGCTGGGGGAAGGGGTCTGCAAATGCTAGGTCAACATGTCAGAGCGCTGGGAGAGAGGCCTAGATCCCTGAAGACAAACGCCCAGATCTGGTGGCTGTGTGGAGGGAGGGGGGGAGGTAGCTGCAGGAACCCTGACCCTTGACCCTTTCCTGCGTCCTACCTTTCTGATGTGTTGTTCATGTTGGCTTCCAGATAAGGTCCCCAAGCGTCTAGATAGTGAATTATAGCTACTCCAAGTGCTCTCCCGTACAGAAACCTAACTCTAATTTCCCAACAAGATTCACTGTTCACTTTCTGCGTTTTTTGAGTCACAACGTGTACTGCTGGAACCTAACCTCTGTTTTCCCATCGACTCAACATTTTATTTGTGATTTTGTGGCTCACGAACATTTTCGGGAACTGTACCACAGAGAATAACGAGAACGGACTGTATAAACGTCAACCGCATAAAACACATTTAGAAAAAATAACAACATAAATTAAAAGCCGGTTTAATCATACTTAAAGATACTTATGTAAGTAAATGTTACACAATACAGAATTTGGGAGCAAATGTCTTACAATCCATTATCCTTCAAATTCTATAAATAGCACTTTGAGTCGCACGTCCAAATTTGGGTGCGTGCCCAATTGGGGTGTGCAACCTAATTGAATAGCAAAGCAATTAGCTCTAATTGGCTTCTTAACAAGCACTTGTTAGTATTAATCAGTTTTTAAGTTAAGTTCAGGCGCGTGATCCGTGCCTGAAATTTATGCAAGGTGTTCAAAAGGAGGTGTGTAAATGTAGGGTTATGGGTGAATCAGGGCTTAATTACAGAACAAGGGGCATCTGTTCCTAATTTTAGGCATAAGGTTTGGCACCGCGTTTTCCTAGAATCAAAGGTCGTTCCTAAAGTCGGGCGCTGCGCCCAAACGTAAGTGCTTTTCTATAAACCATTGTGTCTCAAACCGTGTGAGATGTTGCGAGGAGGAGAGACGCTGGCAACCAGCTGACTACCTATAGGACGTGCCTCTCACGGCGACAGGCATGTTCTGTAGACAGCTAGCTGGCGCCGGCACCCCTCGTCCTCGCTTGCACCTCTACTTCTCTATGTGCCTCTCTTTATTAGCTCCCCCCCCCATTGGCGGCTCAGAGCCTTTGCTCATCACAGCCGTCAACGTGATGTCATCACATTGATGTCCGCGGATTTCTGGTTGTCCTCCAGCCGCGGCCCAGGATTTAGTGTGCAGCGGCTTCCGGAAATTTGCGAGACACTGTTATAAATGGTACCTAACTTTACTGCTACTCCTATCTGTTCAGTCATTATCGTCCCTTGGATACTCTGTAGGCCAGTTCTCGCCATGCTTCCCTGTTTTCCACAGCTTCTTTCAATTACTTGATGTTCATTCCCGTCTCATTCTTGATGGTATCCAGCCAACGGGCCTTCGGGGTCCCCTGCTTCCTATTACCCTTGACCATTCCGAGTAGCATCTCCTTTTCTAGTGGATTCGCCCTCATCACATGTCCAAAATAGGTCAGTTTCTGTCTGGTAATCCCGTCTTCCAGGGACAACACTGGGTTTTCATGATCAAGAACATCTTTGTCGGTGATCCCAGCTGTTCATGGGATTCGTAGAAGTCTTCTCCGGCACCACAGCTCAAAGGCGCCATTTACTGAATAGCGCTTAGGCAGGGTATTTTGGCGCCAAATTTTTTAAGCACAAAATATAGAATTCAGTAAAAGGACCCCATAATTTCTGCTTCTAAATAAGTAGAAAATGCATGTGCTAAAACGTACCTGGTTATCTGGCTAATGGCTAAGAGATATAAATTTTAAGAATATTATGCACACATGCCATTTTCCTCCTTAATGTAAAAACCCTTCCCACAATGTGGCTGAAAATGTACCTTGTATTGCAAACCAATATGCACATTTAATTGTTAACTTTCAATTAAATCATTTTATCCCCATAAACTGGCTATTCATTTCCCCAAGTAAATTGTTCAGAAATGCCCTCTCCTAAGCTGCTTCAGCTGAAACTAAGAAACGGAACCCTTTTTTTATTATTATTTTTCCTTAGCAGGTGATATATTTATAAGGCATCGGAAAAGGCATGGATTTGCAAAATATTTTGCATGGAATATTTAGATGCCTAGATAAGCATTTGAACAGGTTCCAAGATCGGTTTAAAGCCTCGGTAAATGTCCCTAGGGGTTGGTTAGAAAGCCATTCTTTCAGTTCACCCTTGAATGCACTTTCAGCAAACATCTGCTTTCCTATATGTGTATTATTAATGGCCTCTTTTCAAAAGCACAGATAGTACCCTGGAAAACGTTCTATTGATTTTTTTTTTTTTCCCCTTGCTGTCCCTGTTTCAATCACTGCTCGTTTGAATGGCTTTCATTTTTAGCAACAAGAGACTTTCAAAGAAAAGTGGTTTATAGGGTCAGCCTTAAATAAATTTGTTGGCCCACTTAAGCTTTGAAGAAGAAAAAAAAAAGCTATTGATATTTTAATAGAAAGTTTGAGAAGCTATTTCTGGTTCAATAATAACAGTGGGGAGTTTATATACAGATGATACTTCGAGATGGCTTCATTTCTTGGACTGTGTATGTTAACAGTAAACAGCAGCTTTAAACTATGACTTCCTTTAAGGTTATAGACATTGTATATTCAGAACCCCCAAAGACATCAGGAAGACTGCACTCATGGGACTCTGCAAAGAGGAAGATCTCATGGTGAGCTGCCTGTTGCCTACATTTCCTTCTGAGTTAATGTGTGAAACCTATTCGACATGAGTATTATGTCGTGAACTCGCTGTCCCATGAGTCAATTTATTTAATAGATTTATTTTTGTGGTTCTCGAATTCCAATCTGCTTACTTAAAAAAAAAAAAAAAATACATTCAAATGTAGATAAGGAGACAATATTATTATAGACTGCCGGGACAAAGGCGCGCGCAGACAACTGAGCGCAGCGCGGAGGCGCACGCCGCAGAAAATTACTGTTTTTAGGGCTCTGACGGGGGGGGCATGGGGGGAACCCCCCCACTTTACTTAATAGAGATCGCACCACGTTGTGGGGGCGTTGTGGGGGGCTTGGGGGGTAGTAACCCCCACATGTTACTGAAAACTTCACTTTTTCCCTGTTTTTAGGGAGAAAGTTAAGTTTACAGTAAAATGTGGACGATTACAACCCCCCAAACCCCCCATAACACCGGCGCGATCTCTATTAAGTAAACTGGGGGGCTCCCCAACAAACCTCCCCGTCGGAGCCCCTAAAAACTGTAATTTTCTTCGGCGCGCGCCTCCGTCTTGCGCTCAGTTGTCGGCGCGCGCCTTTGTCTTTCGCGTAGTTGTCTATGAACCTTTCGAACCGATTTCCTCGCCCTCCCTGTCCCAGTTTATGGGGCAAACTCATCAAATGTTTGTAATATCTGTAATGCTTGTAAGTGAACCACCTTGATTCTCGTAACCACAGAAAGGCGGCTTAGCGAGTCGCATCCTCTTTACCCTTTATCGTTTCTGATTCAGAGAAAAAAAATTGTTGCTGCTCTAGTTGTGAATGGACAGTGTCTATGTATTTTCATTAGAAAAAAAAATGTTTTAGGGGGTTTCCTACTACACTAAAATGTGCTGTGTTAGATGAAACGGACCTGGTTCGGTTCTGGTCCCAATACAGCCTTGCCCAACCTCTGCCGTCTTAGGACGGATGCATCCGGAGACACCCCTTGGAAAGAAACCATACACATTCCCATGCTCTCAGTTGTATATCTAAAGACACAGAGCTCAGAACACAAAGAGAAAAGACCTTGTAGCTTCTTGGCAAATGCAAACTGTTTGCAGCAGTCTTTTATATGTTACACAAGCAGGAATGGAAAAAACTTACAAGAAATATATGTGCCCCTTCATTAGGACACTACACAGAAATACAAGTGCATAAATTAAGTACATTTTCACCTGCAACATAGCTAGCTAACCCCTCCCCCTTTTACTAAGCCATGGTAGAGGTTTCCACCATGCTCCAGAGCGCTAAATACTCCGATGCTGTACCGACGCTCACAGAATTCCTATGAGCGTCGGAGCATTGAGCGCTCCGGACCGCGTAGAAACCTCTACCCTGGCTTAGTAGAAGAGGGCTTAAGGTTGCAATTAATTCATTGTTTTAAGTAGATACTATCTATTGCCAGTGTTTAGACTGATCTTGTTGTACACGGCTTCGATTATTATTATTTATTTTTTTTTAAACCAGTAAATAAATCCTAACAAATAAATAAATAAACCCAGTCCTCGCGTCACACAGAGCGAGTCTGATTTTTCAGGATATCCACAGTGAATATGCATGCGATAGATCTGCATACATAGAAGGAAGTGCATGCAAATTTATCTCATGCATATTCATTGTGAATGTCTTGAAAACCATAGGGCTTGATGTGTCCTGAGGAGAGGTTTAAGAGCCTCTGAACGAAATTTAGAATGTTAAAACTTAGCTTGTTATAATAGGATTGAAAATTTGCAACATTTCATGGCTATACAGCAAGGGCGTTACAGAAAGTATATGGATGTTTGGGAGCCATTGGCGAAATTTTGTAAGGAAGAATAATTGATTTTATTTTATAGGCTTGTAAACATACACATCCGGGGTGGGGTGGGTTGGGGGTGGGGGAAGGGAGTTGCATTGGAACTTGATGGATGGTTTCTTGTCGGTTTTATTTTATTTGAGTATTGGGTGGGAGGGTGGGGGAAAATTTTATTGTATATTAATGTCTGAAAGTTTATTGAGTTTGTCTTGCGATATTTTATGTATATGAATTACTTGTTGAACAATGTAGTTTGAAAATCTAATAACGATATATATTTAAAAAAAAAAAAAAATGCAACAGCTAAACCCTAGGACAACCCACGTTTTGAGCAGCTGAATAGTTACCTAGTGATAGGTTTAATGCTTTTTGCATATGTTCAGTAAAGATTTCATTTTCGTATAAATATATAAGTCCCTTTGAATATTGACAAGTTTCAAGTTTTATTTTAATTTGATGAATCGCTTATTTAGATTTACTAAGCGAAATACAATATTAATAAAAAAATATAAACATATATTTAGACATACCATTTAAAATTTAAAAATGATGGGTTAGACCAACAGACTAATCAATACACAAGGTAAAAAGGGACAGAACTACAATTCAATGCTTTAAAGTACAGAGGAGAACCATAGATGGAAAGAACATTAGGGAGGGAACAGTGGAAACCTGGAAGGAAACTAATATAAAATTTGAACCTAATCTAAAGATTAAAAGCATCTTTAAAAAGGAAACTCTTTAAGTTACTTTTAAAATGACTCAGATCATTTTCCTCTCTTACATGCTGAGGCAAAGTGTTCCAAAGTTGCGGAGCCATCACTGAAAACATATCATGTCGTCGAGTTCTAATAACTTTCAAAGAGGGAACTACTATGAGCTTTTGATTAGTGGACCAGAGAGAATGCAACGTGCTATAAGGGATAAGTAATTTATTAATGAATTAGTATTTTAGCCCGTTACATTAACGGGTGCTAGAATATATGTCTGTCTGTCTTTCTTTCTGTGTGTCTCTCTCTCCCTCCCGCTGTTTTTCTTTTTGTCTGTCTCTCTCCCTGGCCCCCTTTCTCTGTCTGTTTTTCTGTGTCTCTCTCTGCCCCTGTGTCTTTCTTCTTTTCTTTCTGTCTGCCTTCCTCTCGCTGTCTGGCTTTCTTTCTATCCATCTGTCTCTCTCCCCCCCACACTTCCCTGTGCAGCAGCCACAGCAGCATTCCTTCCCCCTCCATGTCTCTGTGCAGTAGCATTCCCTCCCCGCCACTACTTCCCTGTACAGCAGCATTTAGATCCCCACCTTCCCTGTGCAGCAGCACCAGCATTCCCTACCACCCCACACCACTTCCCTGTACAGCAGCAGCGTTTCCCTTACCCCCCCTTTCCCATCCCTCGGTCTTGACTGCTCCCTTAGTCCCTTGCCGCCCCCACCCTTCCCTTCCCGCGGTCCGACCATCTGCCGATTCCAGCAGCGTGTACAGCACTCTACACACGCTGCTTCGGGGCCTTTTACTGCTTTGATTTACTCTGGCACGTCCCTGAAGACATCATCAGAGATGCGGCAGAGCAAATCAGGGCAGTAAAAGGCCCCGAAGCAGCGTGTGTACAGTGCTGCACACGCTGCTGGAATCAGCTGGTTTTGAGTCGGGACCGTGGCATCCCTTCTCAGCTTGAGTGTTTTGGGCTTCCCTTCCCGCCCCACGAGGTGTCACCACGGCTCCTCTCGATCCCGCCAGCGTCGGAAGCCTTCTCAGACGCTGATGCGGCTGGTGAGAGGAGCCGACACGGAAAGCAGGAAGTCCAGCGCTGGCGGCGAGTGGTAGGTGTTGGAAAGTAAGGCTGGGGACTCGCGCATGCGCACTCCTGCAAGGCCACGGACCTACATCTCACAGATCAGGGAAAACGGAAGCACGCAGTTGAGTGCGCAAGCGCGGCTAGCGTTTTATTATATAGGATTGAGGTTCATTAGTGGAAAGGGTTTTAAATACTAAGAGTAAAATTTTAAAAGTAATACGATGGTTAATTGGGAGCCAGTGGGATTTAATCAGAAAAGGAGTGACATGATTGTATATTTTTCGTTATGAATGAGTTTAACGGCAGTGTTCTGGATTATCTGAAAGCGCTTCTTTTCTTTTTGTGTGATATTTATTAATAAAGGATTACAGTAATCAAGTTTAGCAATAATTAAAGAGTGAATTAATATATCTAGCGATTTTGGCTCCAGAAACTTAGAAATCGAGCGAATCATTCGTAACCTATAGAAACAAGATTTGACGGTATTGCTTATGTGTTCGTGATAAGAAAATTTATCGTCGATGATGACACCCAGTATTTTTAAAGATGTTACTAAATCCAGGTGACTGTTATCAAGGGTGAAAGGGGCACTCAAGCTTATTCCTGTACATTTCACAGCCGCCATGAAATGAACAAATGTCCCTATCTCTGAAATTTCAGCAGCACTAGATGGCAGCAAAAGGCAGATCCACGACAGCACTCTCTAGGTGGTAAACGTCCCTTTTTTGCCCGAGATCACCTCCTCCTCTTCAGCCAGGCTCCTCAATGATGTCAAGTTTAAAGTTTTAATGTCATTGATGTAACACAAATCAAACATTTGGAAAAGTAATAACATGGAAAAATATATACAAAGACAAATGTCACACATGACAAAGACAGTCCCCCAAATTCTCATATATATGGAACCTAAAAAATTAGCCAGCGCCAATTTTTTATGACTTGGAGAAGGCCAGGACTATGAAAATACCAGGCTTTAAGTGGAGACTTGAACATACTTAAGGGGCTGATTCTATAAACGGTGTCCCACCTACCATTGTCTAACCAGCCAATCAGGATGCACGTTTATTTTTATTTTATTTTTTAAACCCAAGGCAGGTTGCCTACACTGTAGGCATTTGTCGTGGTTGAGGGAGATGGGTTAAGCTCGCCCAAGGCTGGGCATGGACGTGGTTTCACCCGGAAGTGGCCCTAAGCAGCCCTAAGCATCTCCCTAGGGCTGAGACAGACGCCTGAAATGTAGGCCAGCTCTTTGTGAGCCTGGGCTAGTCACTTAATTCCCCATTGCCCCAGGTACCTTAGGACAGATAGGGAAAAATGCTTGAGTACCTGAATGTAAACCACTTAAGCTATAAGTTGTATATAATCCAAAATTGGGCAACAATCAACAAGCTAAAACTAAACCAAACCAAAAAATCTTATACTTCCACAGAGTCCAACAGACAGCACTGACAAGCATCACTCTCCGATCGGGCCACACCCTCGCTATCGATAAAACATCCAAAATCCTAGGCTGCATTCTTGATTCCACGCTAGCCATGGAAGCTCAAATCTCTAATATCTGGGAAAAGTCCCTCTTCACCATGAGGCAACTAAGACTCATCAGACCATACTTTCATCAGCATCACTTTGCTCTGGTTGTACAGTCGTTGATCCTACCACAGCTGGACTACTGTAACTCTGCCTACATGGGAATCAACACCGCACTGATCCATAAAATGCAACTCATACAAAACACAGCTGTAAGACTAATTTTGCAGCCTGAAAAAATACGACGCGATATCAGCCTTCATCAAGCAACTACACTGGTTATCCATTCCATCGCACGGAAACTCAGCAGCTCCACTCATCCAGCTCTTCTCAAAGGCATGGTCTACCTCCCACAGAACCCTTAACAGGATACTACTAAACCTTCCTTCAACAAAAAATCTCCAATACAAGCAAATTTTTCAATCATTGATTACCTTCCTAGGGGTGAAAACCTAGAATGATCTCACTGAAACAACCAGATGGAACCCAACTACACCACATTCCGGAAAAAAATGAAAACCAACCTCTTTGACACCTCTTCCCCCTCTTCGCCTCCCCTTCTCTCTCCACTCCTGCTCCATTCCATTCGGTATCGTATAGACTTCTATCATATCCCCCTGAGCTTTCTCTTCTGCAAGCTAAAGAGCCCTACTTGCTTTAGTCTTTCCTCATAGGGAAGTCATCTTTACCATTTTTGTCACTCTTCTCTGTACTTTTTCTAATTCTATTCTATTTTTGAGAGGTGGTGACCAGAATTGCACAAGGCATTCAAAGTGCAGTCACACCATGGGCCGATACAAAGACATAATACCTTTCTTATTTTTGGTTTTCCATTTCTTTCCTCATAAGTCCTAACATTCTATTTGCTTTCTTTGTTGCCACTGCACACTTAGCAAAGCGTTTCAATTTATCATCGACGGTGACTCAGATAAAACAAAAATTCTATTACTAAAAAAGGACAAAAACCCATCCATAACAGAATTAAAAATAAACGCTACCAAATACCCGATACAGTCCGCCCTAAAACTCTTCGGAGTGATGATAGACAGATGCTTCACCATGCAAGTTCAAATCAACAAGATCATCCAGAAAGCCTTTATAGTCATGCGCAACCTGAGAAAAATATGAAAATTCTTCGACAGAGAGCAATACAGGCTCATAGCCCAATCCCTAGTCCTGGGATTTTTGGACTACTGCAACATCCTCTACCTGCTGTGCCCTGCAAACATGATAAAACAATTACAGACAGTACAAAACACAGCCCTCAGACTGATCTACTCACTAAGCAAACATGACCACATCACCACCGCATACCTAGACTCACATTGGCTACCTATACAAGTTTGAATACCATTCAAATCCTACTATCTATTATTCAAAGTAATGAACGGCACTGCCCCCACCTGCCTAATCAATCACCTAAACCGGAACAAATCAACCAGACCAAGGAGAACTCAACCCCATTTACCCATCCCCCAATCAAAGGTACAAAAAGATGTACGACAACCTACTAGCAACGCAAGCAGCGAAACTTGATCACCACTTCTCCAACATGCTGATAACAACGACTGACTACAAAATCATTTCGAAAAGAAATCAAAACGCTGTTATTCAAAAAATTTATCAAGAAATCCTAACACATTTCCATGACTATCCCCACTCTTGTAAATTTCCCAGCAAAGACTCAACCATGTAAAAAGCACCCTAATTTGTCATCAAGGACATAAGAATTGCCGCTGCTAGGTCAGACCAGTGGTCCATCGTGCCCAGCAGTCCGCTCACACGGTGGCCCTCTAGTCAAAGGCCAGTGCCCTGAGACTAGCCCTACTTGCGTACGTTCTGGTTCAGCAGGAACTTGTTTAACTTTGGGGTCCTTTTATCAAGCCGCGCTAGCGGGGTTAGCGTGTCGGACATTTCATCATGCGCACAAAAACTAACGCCTGGTCAATGGAGGCGTTAGCGACTAGCACGGCAGGCAGTTTAACGCGTGGTATTCTGTGCGTTAAACCCCTACCGCACCTTGATAAAAGGACCCCTTTGTCATGAATCCTGTAATAGGGTGTTTTCCCCTATTACAGACTCTGGAAGAGCGTTCCAGTTTTCTACCACTCTCTGGGTGAAGAAGAACTTCCATACATTCATACAGAATCTATCCCCTTTCTCCTGGAAATGTCCAGTTATCATTTTTTGTAAACCGTCCAGAACTGCAAGGTATTGGCGGAATAGAAGTCACTAATGTAATGTAATGCCTCCTAATCTGGAATCTTGCATTGTTGCAGGAAATAAATATTGAATATTACAAAAATCATTTATGTATCCTGCTTTGAATCTTATATTTTCTTTATTTTTATTCATTTCAGGGGACTCGTTTCTTCTTCTCCATGTTGACCAGCTACAGTAAGACCCAAATACAGGTTCATTGAAGAAATTAAGGTACAGCCTGAGTTGGGAGCAGGGTAGACCTGACTGTTCATACATTAGAAGATCAGCGCATGGTCACATGGTATGGCAAAGAGGATTGCTCTCGTAAAGTGCATTCCAGGCCCCTTGGGAGCCCCTAGTGGTGTATTAGTGAAGTGAATTTGGACTTTTGTTCTCCTGGGTCTTTGTTTCTTTAGGCACATTTTTTTCTTTTACTATTCTTATATGCAGTGGCTTAGTGAGGTGGTGGCGCCTCTCCCCTGCCCTCTTCCCCACCTCTCCTGCTGTGCGCGCCCATACCCCGTACCTTTCAACATCGCTGCGAGCAGTCACCAATTTGCTGCCCGCATCGGCTTCGGCGCTCTCTCTGATGTCACATCTTAGGCGCGGGAAGGGGGAAGGGAATGGAAGCGCATGTGGTAGGGGGAGGAATGGAAAAGGGGACAGAGAGGAGGAGTGCTGCTTCCCCGAGCAAGATTGCGCCTGGGGGGGGGGGATCGTCCCCCTTGCCCACCCTTACTATGCCACTGCTTATATGGGTAAGCAAAAAAATGAAGTTCAGAAAATCTCCTCAGTTCTAACGCATTTAAAAGAGACCCATGGATAGGCATGAAGGCCTGATTCTCTATTTGCTGCCTAAAAAAATCAGCATTGACTGGTGTGGCATTAAGTGTGATTCTATAAAAGTTAAGCGCCCATTACAAAATCACGCTTAGCGCCTCCTATGCATGCTTAGGTGGTGCTAAGCATCCAAACATTTAGCCGCACCCTATTTATGAGTTTTCTTGGCCTAAATGCCTATACTTAAGTTAGGTTCCCAATGGCACCTAACTCAATGACAGACGCCTAATTCAAAAACACATCCATGATCCAACTCTAGCCATGCCCAATTTTAACTATGCACTTTGCACTAGGTGCCTAACTGTTGTAGAATCATGCCTACCAATTTGGGCACTTAACTTTCAATTTAACTCCACTAACGATCATATTCTATAAATGGCACCCTAACCATGGGATCCACGCCAAACTTGATTTTTTTAACTGGCCTAATTGGCGTGGTAATTGATCACGCCCGTTTTCAGCCAATCAAAATAAATAAATAAGCAATTTAAGAGTTTTGCGCAGAACTCTTGGGATGCCTAGTGACACCTAAGTGGAGGCCCTATCCAATGCCTAGGGATGCCTAATGATGCCTACCTATGTTAAAAAGTATTAAAGAAATGGGGTACCTAAATGATAAAAATAAAATTCCAATATTGGTCGCCGTACCTTAAGAAAGATATGGCGATACTCGAGAGGGTCCAGAAAAGAGCGACACGATTGATAAAAGGTATGGAAAACCTTTTATATGCTGAAAGATTGGAGAAACTGGGGCTCTTTTCCCTGGAGAAGCGGAGACTTAGAGGGGACATGATAGAGACTTACAAGATCATGAAGGGCATAGATAAACTTTTGAAAACTACAAGAATGAGAGGGCATTCGGAAAAATTAAGAGGGGACAGATTTAGAACCAATGCTAGGAAGTTCTTCTTCACCCAAAGGGTGGTGGACACCTGGAATGCGCTTCCAGAGGGTGTGATAGGATAGAGTACGGTATTGGGGTTCAAGAAGGGATTAGATGATTTCCTGAAGGAAATGGGATAGAAGGGTATAGATAGAGGATTACTATACAGGTCCTGGACCTGATGGGCCGCCGCGTGAGCAGACTGCTGGGCATGATGGACCTCTGGTCTGACCCAGAAGAGGCACTACTTATGTTCTTAGTAATCAATTTCTAATCAAATTTCAACCATTATGATAACGAATAGACTTCCATCATCAATTCCTGATGTCAATTTTTACCATGCATCTTTTTTTGGCATCTTTCATATTTCCTTTCTTATAAATTAGGAACAACAAACTTATCTTTGAGCTTGGTGGGTCCTGCCACCGTTAACGTTGATGTTTCCTAACTCCCGACGCCCTTTCTTTATATGGACATTTCAACCCCAAATGGGTCTTCCTCGGGGGATGTTAAATGTAAGCTGCCTCTCCAAAATCTATGTGAAGTTACTTCACATAGTGTATGTACCCTATTTTTTTTGCTCCATAAGATGCACCTGACCATAAGACGCACCCTAGATTTAGAGGAAGAAAACAAGAAAAAAACCCATTCTGAACCAAAATTCTCCCTGCCAGACTCTGCACCCTATCCCTCCTCCCTGCCAGGCTCTGTACCCTGTCCCCCTTCTGGTGGTCTAGTGGTAGGCAGGGACAGGGCACAGAGCAGGCAGGCCTAGTGGCCAATGACAGGCAGGGCCCCCCCCCCAAAGCAAGCAAGCAGGCAGGCAGGGCCCCCCAAAGTGTATAATCTTTCTTCTCTTCTTCACTATCCATGTATACCATTTCCTCCCCTTCCATTAAGTATCATATCTCTGTATCTTTATTCCTCCCCTTTCCAGCATTATTCCATGTCCCTGTCCCTATGCTCCTTCCTTCTTCAGCATTTATTTGCTCTGTCTCTTTCCCTCCCCATGTTAAGCTTCATTTCCTTCCTCCTGTACTCCTCACTCCCACCCCCAGGCAGGCAGGCAGGGCACCCTCCCAAGGCAAGCAGGCAGGCAGGGCCCCCTCCCCGTACCCCCTCCGACCTCTCCCCGTACCTTATAGTTCCTCCAGCACAGCTGTACGGGCCTATTCCTCCATGTCCCGCCCAAACGCGAAGGGAGTCAGAAGAGCGGCGGTAGAGGCAGCTGAGGCCTGGATGTGCCGCCCAGTACTGCCTTGGGGGAAGGGAGGGAGGCAAGTGGGAGGCCAGAACCAGCCGCCGCTGCTGCTGTTAATGTAGCCACTTGCTCTAATCAGGGCCGTGCTGCCATGCCGACTCCCAGCGGCTGCCAGTTTTGATGGCTGCTGCTCGCACCCGGCCCATGGGGAGTGTGTGGGAAGCAGGACTTGCTGTCTCCAGTGGCAAAGCGGCAAGGCTGCCTGCCTGGTCAGCTGATGCAGTTGCCTCCTCTTCCCTTCTGTAGCATCAGAGCGGCGAACAAGGCTGCCTGGTCCCGTGCCACTTCCCGTGAAAACGGAAGTGGCGCGGAATTAGGCAGGCAGCCTTGTGGGCCACTCTGCCGCTACAGAAGGGAAAAGGAGGCAGCCGTGTCAGCAGACCAGGCAGGCAGCCTTGTGCTCCACTGTGTCGCTAGAGAGGCAGCCGTGTCCAGAGAGGGAAGGCACCAAAATAAGGTAACCAAGGGGGTGGGTATTCGCTCCATAGATCACACCCTTTTTTCTACCCACTTTTTTGGGTAGAAAAAGTGTCTTATGGAGCGAAAAATACGGTAATTATTTTATCTTTGTCGTGACCGACGACCAAATTATATACCTTCCAAACAAGCTCAAAGATAAGTGTTGCATTTCATTTATAATTAGAAAGTTTGTTGCTGAACAATTTATAAGGTTTTTTTTAGGAAAAATATTTATGGGTGTTATTATTGAATAATGAGTCTAATAAATTGAAAATAAATCAAAAATACAAATAAAATAGAGAATGGTAGGTGGAGGTGGGCATAAATCATTATAAAGACACACATGACGGGAACTTAAAATGATATATACTGGCATCTGTTGAGTTATGATATGCCCGCCACGGGTTTCATTGCTCAAAGAGGAAATGAGAAAGATACCAAATAAGAATCATCTAGGCACCCCATTTCTTTACTATAAACTGTTTTACATGGGGTGGATGTCTTAAGGCTTTATCCTGTAATAAGTTAAAAAGTAGGCGTGGTTATGGGCAGAGAATAAGCATGGTTGATTTAGGCGTACAACATAGGTGCCGCCAAATTAGGTGAGTGAAAAGCTGACCTAATGGAGGGGTGTCTATGTCTAGGATGCCTAGCGGTGCCTAAGTTCTCTTAGACACGGCAAGGCGTGAGTCTACAAATGGCACCATTTTTTCAATTGACAACTGCGCTCAGCGGCATTTATAGAGTCTGACTCTTAGTGCCGATTAAGAGGTGCCGAGTGCCAACTATCAACACCAGTTTAGCCTATTTCTAAATTAAGTTAGGCGGTTGGGCACGCTGATGTAGGCACTAGCTTTAGACATACTTTATAGAATTTTAGGGGTAGTGCCTGTCGTTGAATGGCCTGCAAACTCCTCCGGCCTCTTCAGGATGCGGCAGCCTTAAGTTCTGGGAACCATTCTCCACCTCTATTACCAGTAATGACTTTGTCTGTTTCTCCTAATCAAACTGTGAGCGAGTCTTCTATTTCTGGGAAGAAATCAGAAGGTTTACCTTTTTCGGCTGTTCCTTTTGCTGTATCTCTGCCAAGTACTGGGTGAACTTTGAGTATAATGGACTCCAAGAAAGCTGATCAAGTTTCCTTAATTGACGTTTTACAAACTTTTAAGTGAAAGGAGTTCACATTTTGTACTCCATTTTCTCTCTTGCGTGATTTCATGCAAGAAGTCATTTCCAAGTTTAGATTCAAACAGTTTTTATTGATGCAAACATCATCAAATACAACAAATACAACATCAAAGTACATCAATAATGCATCAACTATAATAATATAATATACATAATAAAAGACAAATTCCACTTTCAATAAACCCCCACTTTAACTATAAGTGTTTGAACCTTTACTGTCCCTCTCCACACCCACCCCTCCCCACCCTATAGTACTCTCTACCCAATGATACTCTCTTCATTCAACTAAATAAAAGCCCAATTAAGAGATCCAACTTAAAATCGCACTACGGCCCTTAGGATGCAAATCTTGCAAATATGAATCCCAGGTTTGTATAAATAACATCTTTCGCTTTCTTATAATTCCAGCATCTCTAGCTTCCCAAATGGCCAACTAATGTAATTGGTTCTGCCAATGCCAAAACCTCGGAGGATCGGGGATCGTCCAATATTGTAGTATACATTTTCTAGCCAAGAGACTCATTTTCCTACACAACGCCCTATTTCCTTTAGGCAAATGGCCAACAGCCTCTGGCAAATCCAAAATAAAGAAAGAAGGAGAACAGCGCGATGATCTTCCAATTATTTTTGACATATAATTTATTATTCGCTTCCAAAAGTGCTGAATTATGGGGCAAAACCAAAATGCATGACCTAATGTATGACTCTCCCTCCCACATTTATGACACAAAGGAGTAGGAAGACCTGTGTGTAATAGGCACGTAATGTAACCCTATAATACGTTTGTCTTAACCATGAACAAGATGTCACCCCAGGTGTCGCTCTTAAAGTACGGGCAACATTTCCAAGTTTAATAATGTGGTTGCGAATCTTGAATAAATAGAGTTCTGCTTCTGATCCTTATATCACAACTATTTATTTATTCAACAGATGAGCTCAGAACAGTTTACATTAATTTATTCAGATACTCAAACATTTTTCCCTGTCTGTCTATTTAATGTACCTTGGGCAATGGAGGGATTAAGTGACTTGCCCAGGGTTACAAGGAGCAGCTTGGGTTTGAACCCACAACCTCAGGGTGCTAAGGCTGTAGCTTTAACCACTACGCCACACTCTCCCCTATGTTGGTTCTACTTCCTTTATTAAGGATTTCTCTTTTTATGCATATGCAAATGGAAAACATTTGAGATTAGATTAAGGATAAAAAAATAACGTTTTGAATTTTCCAGCTAAGATTTTGGTCAAGAAATATCTAACTTAGGCACTTGCATGCACTTTTCATCACTTCCTATCATATACATCAGTGTTTTTCAACCTTTTTACACCCGTGGACCGGCAGAAATAAAAGAATTATTTTGTGGACCAGCAAACTACTAGGACTAAAATTTAAAAAACCCTTTTCCGCCCCATCTCCGCGAGCTCGGTCATCTCAGTAACTATAGAAAAAATAGACAAATATAGTGCAAAATATAGACAGCAGATATAAATTCTCAAAACTGACACGTTTTGATCACTAAATTGAAAATAAAATCATTTTTCCTACCTTTGCTGTCTGGTGATTTCATAAGTCTCTGATTGCGTTTCCTTCTGTCTGTGTATCCTTTCTTTCATTTCTTTCTTTCTGCACTCAGGCCCAAGAATTGTCCCTTTCTATTCCCTCCCTCTTTCCTTCCTATGTCCTTAGTGCCCCCGGTGCCTCCTTCCCATGTCTTTAGTGCCCCCGGTGCCTCCTTCCCATGTCCTTAGTGCCTCATTCCCATGTCCTTAGTGCCCCCAGTGCTTTCTTCCCATGTCTTTAGTGCCCCCAGTGCTTTCTTCCCATGTCTTTAGTGCCCCCAGTGCCTCCTTCCCATGTCCTTAGTGCCCCTTCCTGTTTTTAGTGCCCCCAGTGCCTCCTTCCCATCTCCTTAGTGCCCCTTCCTGTCTTTAGTGACCCCAGTGCCTCCTTCCTATGTCCCTCTCACTGCCTTCCACACTTTGTCCCACCCCCACCCCCGAAGTCAGCCTGCCTGCCTATCTACCTCTCTCCCTCCCTCCCTGGCCAAAGCCAGCTTGCTTGCCTGCCTACCTCCTTCTCTCCCTGTTGTGCAAAAAAAAAAAAAGCCTCTCTCCTTCCTTTCCCTGCTCTAACTGCCCTGCTGCTGTTGCTAAAGCCGACAGGAAGTCTTCTTTCTGACGTCAATTCTGACGTCGGAGAGGACGTTCTGGGCCAGCCAGGCAGGATTGAGTAGGGATTGAGTAGGGTAGTAGCAGCGGTAAGAGTAGGGGACCGGGAGAAAGGAAGGAAGGAGGCTTTTTTGTGTGTGTGTGCGACAGGTAGGGACAGGAAATGATCGCCTGTCCCGTTGTCCCCGAGCACAGCTTTGGGACGCTATCCCGAAGTTGTGTGTGGGGACAATGGGACAGGAGGTCTGAAAACAGTCACCTTAATCTTGCCGGCCCTGCGTGGACCGGCAGAAATTTCCTGCGGACCGGCAGTTGAAGAACAGTGATATACATTATTTATTTTTTTATTTATTCAATTTTCTGTATAGTTCTCCCAGGAGAACTCAGAACGGTTTACATCACCAAATGCAATTCATGGTGGCAAAAACATGCCCGTAACTGTATTAACCTTTTGAAACATACCAACAGAACATGTCAATACATCAAAATACATCACTTAACATAATCATAAACAATGCTTTATCCCTTGTCATTCCCCAGCTAGACTGTGTGGTACTAGCTGTTTGGGGACATGAACTCCCCATAGGCCCGTGGTACCACAGAGCCCGAAAACCCAAATTGATCGAGGCGATGAGTTTATTATATGTTTGTGTTTTAGGACCCTTGACGTAGGCTTTTCAGCTGAAACACAGTTCGTGTCGGGTCCATTTTTAGTTTTCACTCTGCACGGTTGCCATTAAAGTGGCTTTTCAAGCTTGAAGGTCTGGTCTTCTCTGCTCCTTTTTTGTGTTTCTTTGCGATTTGGTGCAGAGTTTGCTGCTTCCCATTCCTTTGGCCTCAAACCAATGTTAATTTGACAGTTTTTTGTTGTTGTTGTTTTTAGAAGACTCACAGGACAATATTTCTACAAGAGCTACGTTGATAATATTGTCTCTCTCTGAATCTAATCAAATCTTGATATTGAAATCCTGTTTCAAAAATAAGAAAACAAGGAAAAACACAATTGGAAGTGACTGTATACAAATGCTAGAAGCGTAAAACATAAAATAGGAGAGTTAGAGTATATAGCACTGAATGATGAGATAAATATAATAGGGATTTCGAGACCTGGTGGAAGGAGGACAATCAATGGGATAATGTGTTACCTGAATAGAAATTATAAATCAAGGATAGAGTGGATCAAATTGGACAGGGGTGGTGGGCTGTATGTTAAAAAGGGAATTGAATCAAACAAAATAAACATTCTGCATGACATAGATAGCAGTGCGGAATCCATATGGATAGAAATTCCATGTGTAAAGGGAAGGAATACACTTCTCCCTCCGTATTCGCTGTGATAGGGGATTAACAGAACCGCAAATACAGAAAAACCGTGAATAACTTTTTCATATGTTATTTGCTGTTTTCTATTAAAAAACATCGTGATTATGGTGAAACCGCGAATAACATGGTGGGAGACCTGGTCTGTTCCTGAAGGAGAGGCAAAACACATAAGAACATAAGAAGTTGCCTCCACTGGGTCAGACCAGAGGACCATCGTGCCCAGCGGTCCGCTCCCGCGGCGGCCCATCAGGTCTATGACCTGTGAAGTGGTTCCTGACCACTTCTATAACCTACCTCTACTTCTATCTGTACCCCTCAATCCCCTTATCTTTTAGGAACCTATCTAGACCCTCCTTGAACCCCTGTAGCGTGCTCTGGCCTATCACAACCTCCAGAAGCGCGTTCCATGTGTCCACCAACCTCTGAGTGAAAAAAAACACGATGAAGAAAGTCCTGGGAATCGGCGATTATCTCTGTAAATTCTTGGAATCAGCGATTTCTCTATGCAAGCTGATGTAATTTAGGGAGGGGGGGTAAGCCAGCTAGCTAAAAACTGTGAATAATCGAAACCGCGATTGCTGGAACCGCAACTACGGAGGGAGAAGTGTATACAGGTAGGGTTATACTACCGTCTCCCAAGACAGAATAAGCAGACAGATGAAGAAATGTTTCCAGAGATTAGGAAAGCTGGAGAATTGGGCGACAGTATAATAATGGGTGATTTCAATTATAAAAATCACAAAAACACGCCGCCAGTGACAACTATGTGGAAAGCCTTCCCTATGTTATGTAACCCACAAATCAAAAAATCAACCCCCCTCAAAAAAAAAATAATAATAATAAATTTGAAGTGGAGTAAAACCTCAGTTAGTCTTCATAGGTAAAAACATAAGAACATAAGCAATGCCTCTGCTGGGTCAGACTTGAGGTCCATCATGCCCAGCAGTCCGCTCACGCGGCGGCCCAACAGGTCCAGAACCTGTGCAGAAATCCTCTATTTATACCCTTCTATCCTCTTTTCCAGCAGGAAACTGTCCAATCCTTTCTTAAATCCCAGTACCGTACTCTGCCCTATTACATTCTCTGGAAGCGCATTCCAGGTGTTCACCACACGTTGGGTAAAGAAGAACTTCCAGATTCGTTTTGAATCTGTCCCCTTTCAACTTTTCTGAATGCCCTCTTGTTCTTTTATTTTTTGAAAGTTTGAAGAATCTGTCCCTCTCTACTCTCTCTATGCCCTTCATGATCTTGTATGTCTCTATCATATCCCCTCTAAGTCTCCTCTTCTTCAGGGAAAAGAGACCCAGTTTCTCCAATCTCTCAGCGTATGGAACCCCACTTCAAATACTGTCCAAAATGTCCAAATTGTATTTATCACACATATAAGCGATTAGTAGTAGTAGTATTCCAGTGAGATGGTGCATTCCACTTTTTAATAGGCTCCCATATACAGTCAAACCTCGTTTTGCGAGTAACGTGATTTGCGAATGTTTTGCAAGATGAGCAAATTGTAACTCACAAAATGAGCGTTGTCTTGCAGTACGAACACATAAACTTGATCCTAACTTTAATTGGCAATGTGGGTTTCCTACCTGCTGCGCTCCGGATCTGCCCTGATGAGGGTGATTGACTTTGGGGCCTTTCGGCTTTTTCCTCATCGGCAGCAACGGGGCTCCCAAGATCGGAGTGGCGTCTCTGCTTATTGGTTCGGCATAGCGTCTCTGCTTATATGCCTTAGGAGTCTGGTTGTGCGTCGGGGACCTGGGGGCGGATTCCGGAGCTGTGATCGCCAGTGGTGGTTTCGACTCGATGAATCTTCTGTGGCCCGCCTTCCCTCCTCGGCCTGCGGACTTTCGGCCGTTGCGCCCCTACTGCCTTCTGTCTCGGACCGCTTCCTTTGGCTGCTGTGGGACTTGTGCTTCAATGAACCGATGGCTAGCCTTTCTCCCTTCTGACCCTGCTGTTTTCGGTTGCTCCTTGAGCTGGGCAACGGCGCTTTCCCCTGCTTGCAAAGGTTGGGTCAAGTTCAAGTTTTCAAGTTCAATTTTATTTGATGAATCGCCTATAACACTTTCTAAGCGATGTACAATTTAAAACATCATATAAGATAACAAACAGTATTAAAAACAAAAATTCTTAACAAAATTTTTTTAAAGAGCAAAAATTTATAACATACAGTGTTAGAACTTAAGGGGTTACATCACTAACTAGGTACATTAGGGAAAAAGGGGCACAGTTACAATTTTCTCAATCTAAGATGGAAGAAACATTAAAGGTAAACACATAGGGAAGGGGCAAAAAATATATTTAGAAGATTAAAATTTTGAGCTTGAAAAACAAAAATTTTTTAAACAGAATTTTAAATCTTTAAATAATAAAAGCATCTTTAAATAAAAAGGTTTTTAAAGATTTTTTTAAAGGAATTGAGGTCTTTTTCTTTTCTTATATAGAGGGGCAGGTCATTCCAAGTTTGAGGGTCCTGTTGTGGTGGCCGAGCTACCTTAATGACTGATTTCAACTCACTCCCAGTTTCTTTTTTTCTTTTCGTCTTTCTTTTATTTCTTTTTGTTCTTAATATTTATTTCATATCTACAGTTGCATTAAAGGCCTGCACTAAAATGTAATTAATTTGACCAGTTCATGCGAAGATTTTACACAAATCGTCCGAGTTTCCATTATTTCCTATGGGGAAATTCACTTTGATATACGAGTGCTTTGGATTACAAGCATGATTCTGGAACGAACTATGCTCGCAAACCCAGGTACCATTGAGGAAAAACCATAGAACAGAGCTGCCCAAGTCCGGTCCTCGAGATCTACTGGCAGGCCAGGTTTTCAGGATATCCACCATGAATATACATGAGAGAAATTGGCCTGCACTGCCTTCTGGGTATGCAAATCTCTCTCTCATGCATATTCATGGTGGATATCCTGAAAACCTGGCCTGCCAGTAGATCTCGAGGACCGGACTTGGGCAGCCCTGCCATAAAACATCACATACAGGGGTCCTTTTATTAAGGCGCACGTGCGCTAAATGCTGAGGCATCCATTATAGCATTTAGCACGCACTCATCTTTAGCACGCGCTAAATCGGTTAGCGCGCCTTAAGAAAAGGACCCCTTCATATACCAAAGAGTTGTCTCCTATTGAGTGTCTTGTGGGAATAATAGCAGTATAAAAGAAAATCACAATTTGGAGAATAACAGTTATTTAAAACATGTATTTTCCAACTGGTGAAATTTAAAAGACGAAGGAGGAACTCGTTTACTCCCTTATTGTATGATACTGTGAAGCAAGGCCGCGGCGTTTTGCAGTGCTACGAAGATTTGTACAGAAGTAACGTTTTGGTTGGCTGGCTTTAGATCTTGTACTCCATTGCACACCCAAAGACTCTTCAGACTCCTGATGCAGGCCGGGTAGGCCGAAACATGTACATGTCGAGTCATTGAGTCACTATATGAATTTGCACAATTTTGGATGAATAAAGGCATTTGGGTTTATCAGATGAGTTGAAAGACACTTTTTTTGTGCACCATTCTGATTGGACAATTCCACTTTGGTTTTGCTCTTTTGAGTTTTGTGATTTTGTTTCCCCTGTTCTTGTGTAACTTAATTTGTATCAGGGAAACAGTACACAATAATTGCACTGCTATATCAGATACTGAGAATGGAATTATATATATATATTTTTCCCCAGAGAAGAACTGTTGGCTTTATGTTTGTAAAGTAATTGGTGTGTTTCCAAACTAGAATTACATTGTACAAAACAGTTTTATCCCTGAGCCACACTATCATCTTCAATTCCTCTATAACATTTCTCTTAAAACCCGGCTTTTTTTCCTTGTGACAATCTCTCTGCTGACTGATTTCAATTAAACTGTTCTTAAACTTGTCCTGGGAGGACCCTCAGACAGTCGGGTTTTCAAGATATCCCTAATGAATATGCACGAGGTAGATTTGCATATAATAGAGGTGACAGGCATGCAAATCTGCCTCGTGCATATTCATTAGGGATATCTTGAAAAGCTGACTGGCCAGGCGTCCCCCAGGACAGGTTTAAGAGGCACTGCTTTATTCTAAACGTTTCCTGAGCTGCCTCAGTAACAAAATACATACTTATTTGGTTACTAATCATCAAAAGAAAATTAAATTATAATTAAATATGACAGCCGTGGCATATGCAAACTAAATTAATTAACTGAGAGATTTCTCCTTGTAATTCTAAAGAGAACTGATGGAAATTAAAGAAACTTTGGGAATATCTAGTATAAACAGCAGGATAGAATATGCACAATACATAAAGTTAAATGTATTAATTTGCATATGTAATATGCAGCTAAAGTAATTCTAGATGAGGCAGAGGGAATGTTCTCACAGTAGCTATCTAGGGAGAACAATTATTCAGAGATGAAAATTAAGCGTAGAGTTGTATTAATATGCCCGAACAACAAAGTGGCTGAATGACGTTTACAGGGAAGGTAATTTTATTAATCTTTTATGCTTATAAAAAGCCTATTATAAAATTAGGTCACACCTGTAAATAGGCTAAGGTCATGAATTTGGGCTACAAAAACCCGAGGGAACGGTACAGTTTTACAGGGGTCTCAAAGTCCCTCCTTGAGGGCCGCAATCCAGTCGGGTTTTCAGGATTTCCCCAATGAATATGCATGAGATCTATGCATGCACTGCTTTCAATGCATATTCATTGGGGAAATCCTGAAAACCCGACTGGATTGCGGCCCTCAAGGAGGGACTTTGGGACCCCTGACGTAGAGGGTTCCTTAGTACTGCTTAGAACAGGGGTGGGCAACTCCGGTCCTCGAGGGCCGGAATCCAGTCGGGTTTTCAGGAACGCAGAGAGAGGGGAGACATGATCGAGACGTTCAAATATCTCACGGGCCGTATCGAGGTGGAAGAGGATATCTTCTTTTTCAAAGGTCCCACGGCTACAAGAGGGCATCCGTGGAAAATCAGGGGAGGGAAGCTGCACGGTAACGCCAGGAAGTACTTTTTCACCGAGAGAGTGGTTGATCGCTGGAATAGTCTTCCACTTCAGGTGATCGAGGCCAGCAGCGTGCCTGATTTTAAGACAAAATGGGAACTCTTGGCCCGGGTCGCAAATTTTGATAGGTGTGGGAGCACTTCTGGCAGGACCTCACACTGTGTGCTCGCAGTAGACTTTTGAATCTTTAAGATTTTATTCCCACTCTCAGCTGTTGGACTGGCCATGGATTCTTGGGGAGGGGAGGGGAGGGGGGGATGGGAGGGGAACTGATTATATTGTTGAAAATGTTATTTCCTGAATGGTATTACTGTTTGTATTTGCTTCTTACTGCTGGAATAATAAAAATCATTTAAACATAAGACAAAATGGGATCGTCATGTGGGATCTCTTCACAGAGAAAGGTAGGGGAGGGTCATTAGGGTGGGCAGACTGGATGGGCCGTGGCCCTTATCTGCCGTCTATTTCTATGTTTCTATGTTTCTATCTCTCTCATGCATATTCATTAGGGCTATCCTGAAAACCCGACTGGCCTGGTGGTCCTCCAGGACAGGGTTGGGATTTTTCACTGTTCATTTCTCTTGTATAGTACTCCTTTGCCTGCTATATTGATTTCTCTATTAGTCCTCTTTCTAGGCAGTCTACACATTCAGACTCCATACCACATCTTATGCACACATGGTTTCAATATTATCAAAACACAGATATAGTTTCAAGTTTATTAAGTTTTTATATACCGCCTATCAAGATTATCTAAGCCAGTGGTTCCCAACCCTGTCCTGGAGGACCACCAGGCCAGTCGGATTTTCAGGATAGCCCTAATGAATATGCATGAGAGAGATCTACATATAATGGAGGTGTCAAGCATGCAAATCTGCCCCATGCATATTCATTAGTGCTATCCTGAAAACCCGACTGGCCTAGTGGTCCTCCAGGACAGGGTTGGGAACCACTGATCTAAGCGGTTTTACAATCCGGTACTCAAGTATTTTCCCTATACATGTTTTACAACGCACATTTCTGGGTATATAGCACAAATTCACTAATGGAAGTGGTCATGCACAATTAGAGACGCCCACGATCATGTCCATAACACATTTGCATGTTCCTATTGTATGTACTCTTTCCTCCGTTTTTTCTTTGTTTGTGCATATTTTGATTTTCTGTTTTGTCTCATCTCACACTCTAGGACCCTTGAGAAAGGCTTTGTTCGCTGAAACACAGCCCGTGTCAGGTCCATTAGTTTTTGGTTTTTTTTATATTTAACTCATTTTTATTAATAGAAGCAAGACTCAGCAAACATCAGAAAAACAAAACAATAAGAAATATAACAAGTTTTACATACCAATTGAAGACCAACCCCTGGCCCACCCCCCCAACCCCCACCACCCAACCACCCTCCCACCCCTAAAAGCAGCAGCGGCAACTAAACTAAATTACAAAACCAATGTTGAGGGGGCAAGAAAGGAAACGCATAGTGGAATAACATTAAGAATCCCAAATTTGGCATTGGATATAAGATGTAAAAGTAAAACTAAAGGATTGGCAACATTGTCGGAACAACCGTCCCGCTCTGGAAGTCAAATCAGCAATGTCTCTCCTCTCCAGCAACATTTGTTGTAGCATCAAAGCTCTCCACTGAGAGGTCCATTAGTTTTTAATACGGCTGATGTGGATATTTTTTTTTAAGATTGATTGAAGAAATAAAGGAAGGTCAAGAGCATTGTGTTTCGTCCACTGATATGTTTGGAACTAGACCTGTTTTAGAAGGGTCTAAGTGCCACAAAGGTGCCCAGACTGACCCGATGACCACAAAATGCATCAAGGTAAGACACCCCCATATTCCCCCAGTGCTCATGGACCCCCTCACACCCACAAAGATCAGAATACAAATGTACATACCTGTCTCCAAAACATCAGCACCTGGTATAAGAAAGCCTAGTAACGCTGCACACAGCTGTCTTAAGTAGCCTGGTGGATGGGCTAGTGAAGGGTGGGCTAGAGAGGAATAAATAAGCCACTCTAACCACTACATTCATGGTGGAAAATATGAACCTTCCAACCCCTCCAAGAAAAACCTACTCTACTACCCTGTAGGTACCACCTGCAGCCATAAGGGCTGTTGAGGTTGTAGACAGATGGGTATAGTGAGTTTTGGGAGTCTTACAATACCTATATGGGAGTTCTGGTGAGATCTTTATCTGGTAACACTTTATGTGAAGTTCACAGGAGTGCCCCAATGCTCTGCTGCCATGTCTGGGTGGCCATTCCATTATAGGACTGGCCCCTCCCATATCCAAATGGTCTTGTACTAGGCATTTGGGACTTGGAAGAAATATGGTTGAAAATGTGGTATAAAGATATTCATCCTGGCGATCTGGGAGTCCCAATGGCCTGGACATATAAACTAAAACTAAACTAAACTAAACCTTAAGTTTATATACTGCATCCTCTCCACGGAAGTGGAGCTCGGCACGGTTTACAAGAACTTAAAATATAAGAAGAGAAAGGAAAGGGTTTACATGAGCTTATATATAGAATGGAAGAGTAAGGGGGGGAAATAGAATTACATGTTACAGAAGAGCCAAGTTTTCAGTTGCTTATGGAATAATTGGAGGGAGCCCAGGTTCCGCAACGGGATAGTAAGGTCGTTCCAGAGACCTGTGATTTTGAAGAGAAGAGATTTTCCCAGTTTACCTGCATAGAGAATACCGTGTAGAGAGGGGAAGGATAGTTTATATCTTTGGGCGGGTCTGGTAGAGTCAGGACTCGAGGAGTTAAAGGATAGTGGGATTAGGGGAGGAAGGATGCCGTGAATGATCTTAAAAGCCAGGCAGGAGCATTTGAAATGGATTCTGGAAATCACTGGGAGCCAGTGAAGATTGGACAGGAGTGGGGAGACATAGTCAGATTTGCGTTTTGCAAAGATCAACTTGGCTGCAGTATTCTGGATAAGCTGGAGTCTTTGAAGACTTTTTTTTGTTAGGCATAAGTAAATGGCACTGCAGTAGTCAAGTTTGGAGAGGATGATGGATTGGACGAGGACGGCGAAATATGTTTTGCGAAAGTAGGATCTTACTTTCCTCAGCATGTGGAGGCTGAAAAAGCATGATTTTGCCAAGGAGTTGAGGTGGTCGTTGAGGGAGAGAGAAGACTCAATAGTGATGTCAAGGACCTTGCTTGAGAACTCAATGTGCAGAGCAGCGCCTGTGGGTAGTGCAAAGATGGTGGGCATAGAGGATTAAAAAAAAAAAAAGATTTCTAGGAGTATGGTGGTATGCCTTTTGAAAATAGACATTTTCTTACTGCCGACTTTGGATATCTAGCGCCATACGTCCAAATTGGACTTAGAAGTATGTTTTGAAAATGCTCCTCTACTTGTTTTAAAAGCATAAATAGTAATACATAATTTAAAACAAGTTCATAAGTTAATTAAAAATAAGTTTAAAATACAGCAGAAAGCGCATTTCCCCCCCTCCTTTACAAATCCGCGCTAGCCTTTTCAGCGCCGGCAGAGGCGGTAACAGCTCCGACGCTCCTAGGAATTCTGAGAGTGTCGGAGCTGTTACCGTGGCAGTCTGCGCTAAAAACACTAGCATGTCTTTGTAAAGGAGGGGATTAGTGAACAAAGTGCACAAAACTGAATAAAGGGCTCCTTTTACGAAGTCGCGTTAGCGGCTGTATCGCACGCAACTTTTTCTAGCGCGCGCTAACCCCCGCGCTAGCTGAAAAACTACCGCCTGCTCAAGAGGAGGCGGTAGCGGCTAGCACGGCCCGCAAATAAGGGCTCGCTATTATTTGCGTTAAACCGCTAACATGGCTTCGTAAAAGGAATCCAAAGTGTTCATTTAGAAATTAACATTTTCTTTTAACAGTCAGTGAACCAAAAGAACTAGACACTTTCAACTATTACAAAGTTTTACATGGAACGGAATTTTACATCACATGAGATATCAGATAAGTCAAGTAGATTTGTGTGTTTCTTGTTCGTCTACTAAATTTCAATACTATTCATGCATTTATTTTATATGTACAAATGTAAGAGCATAAGAATAGCCTTACTGAGTCAGACCAATGGTCCATCAAGCCCAGTAGCCCGTTCTCACGGTGGCCAATCCAGCTCACTAGTATCTTGCCAAAACCCAAGGAGTAGCATCATTCCATTCAGAATCCTAAAGAATAGCAAGATTCCGGAAGCCCAAAGAGTAACAAAAGATTCTGGAACCCCCAAAGAGTAGCAACATTCCATGCTACCAATCCAGGGCAAGCAGTGGCTTCCCCCATGTCTTTCTCCATAACAGACTTTGGACTTTTCTTCCAAGAGATTGTCCAAACCTTTCTTAAAACCAGCTACGCTATCCGCTCTTACCACATCTTCTGTCAACGCGTTCCAGAGCTTAACTTTTCTCTGAGAGAAAAAAAATTTCATCCTATTGATTTTAAAAAGTATTTCCCTGTAACTTCATCGAGTGTCCCCTAGTCTTTGGAATTTTTGACAGAGTGAAAAATCGATCCACTTGTACCCGCTCTACTCCACTCACGATTTTGTAGACTTCCATCATATCTCCCCTCTCCCGTTCTCTTTTCCAAGCTGAAGAGCCCTAACTGTTTTAGTCTTTCCTCATACGAGAGGAGCTCCATCCCCTTTATCATCTTTGTTGCTCTTCTTTGAACTTTTTCTAGCGCCACTGTATCTTTCTTGAGATAAGGAAACCAGAATTGAATGCAATACTCAAGACGAGGTCGCACCATGGAGCGATACAGGGGCCTTATAACATTCTTAGTCTTGTTAACCATCCCTTTTTTAATAATTCCGAGCATCCTGTTTGCTTTTTTGGCTGCTGCTGCACATTGGGCGGAAGGTTTCATTATATTGTCTACAATGATACTCAGATGCTTTCTTGAACGTTAACCCTAGCATCTGGTAACTGTGATTCAGGTTATTCTTCCCAATGTGCATCACTTTGCATTTGTCCACATTAAATTTCATCTGCCACATTAAATTTTATCTGCCAGTCTTCCAATTTCCTAAGATCCGCCTGCAATTTTTCACAATCCGCATGCGTTTTAACAACTTTGAACAGTTTAGTGTCATCTGCAAATTAATCACCTCACTCGTCGTTCCAATTTCTAGATCATTTATAAATAAGTTAAATAGCACCGGTCCCAGTACAGACCCCTGCGGCACTCCACTGTTGAGAAAAATGACCATTTAACCCTACCCTCTGTTTTCTATCCGATAACCAATTCCTAATCCACAACTGAACTTTGCCGCCTATCCCATGACACTTTAATTTTCTCAGGAGCCTCTTATGAGGAACTTTATCAAAAGCTTTCTGAAAATCTAGATACACTATATCAACCGGCTCACCTTTATCCACATGTTCATTCACACCGAAGTAAGGCTTACCGGTCTGTAATTTTCCGGATCTCCCCTGAAGCCCTTTTAAAAAATCAACATAACATTGGCCATCCTCCAATCTTCAGGTGCTACAGAAAATTTTAGCGACAGATTACAGATTACTAACAGCAGGTCATCAATTTCATGTTTGAGTTCTTTTAGTACCCTGGGATGTACACCATCCGGTTCTGACGATTTATCACTTTATAACTTGTCGACTTGGCTTAGTACATCTTCAAGATTCACTGTATCATCACCCTTGAAAGCCATTTCAGGTTCAGGTAGATATCTTACATCTTTCATAAAGACTGAAGCAAAGAATTCATTCAGTCTTTCCGCTATGGCCTTATCCTCACAGAGCGCCTCTTTCACTCCTTGATTATCCAACGGTCCCACAGATTCCCTCACAGGTTTTTTGCTTCTGATGTATCTAAAAAAATTGCTATGAGTTTTTGCCTCTTTTGCAAATTTCTCTTCATATTCTTTCATAGCTGTCTTTATCAATGCTTTGCATCTAACTTGCCAGTACTTGTGTTTCTTCTTATTTTCTTCATTCGGATCCTTTTTCCATTCTTTAATGGATGCTTTTTTGGCTCTAATAGCCTCTTTCACTTCACCTTTTAACCACGCCGGCTCTCGTTTCCTTTTTTTTTTTCACGTTTGCTGATATGTGGAATACATCTGGTCTGGGCTTCCACGACGGTATTTTTAAATAACAACCATGGTTTACAGTCCTAACCTTTGCAACTGATCCTTTTAGCTTCTTTTTAACCATTTTCCTCATTTTATCATAGTCAAAAATTACATATATTGTAAAGTGTCCCTGTTCTTTGCTTTATGTGGGGCAGACTTCACACCGTTTCAAGACAAGGCCATTGGAGCATAAATCTTGCCGGATACTCGACGCATGGAAGAGCCTTTAGTGGCACATTGTATGGAAGTAAAGCATGATTTGGGGGCTCTGTGGTGTACTATTATTGAATATCTCCCTTACTCTGTGAGACCCTAAGGTGTCTGGGACAATCAAAGCCTTAGGACTCTTCCCGATGTATCCGGGGAGAGGCCTGAGATTCTGATTGGCCTAGGTTGTATAAAGCCCCTCCCATAAACCCTCCTGTAGTTCTCCCTGAATGCAAGCCTGGCCTTCCCTGCTCCTCCTGGAAACAGCACCCCAGAACTCCCCTTAGTAGCATCCGGGCATATGCCATCCCTATACCAGCCATCTCTGGTCATCAAGCTCCCTCCTGTGGCATCTGCCCTATATGACAAGCTCCTTGCCTGTCACAATATATAATTGAAGGCAGCATTCAGGATATTTTTAATGAATGAAGAAATGAGCAATGGTGTTCAAAATGATGTTAAACCTTTCCAGTAAAGGATAAACCAATAACCAATTAAACCTCTCTATGGACTCAAAATATGATAGTCAACATTCCAAGTAAGGTCTTTCCTGAGGAGATACAGTGGAACCTTGGTCTACGAGCATAATTCGTTCCAGAAGCATACTCTTAAACCAAAGTACTCGTATATCAAAGCGAGTTTCCCCATAGGAACTAAGGGAAACTCACTTTATACGTTCCCACCCACCCCCCGAGGCCAGCGGCACTGCTGTAGCTTACTCCTCCCCCCCCCCCCGAAGCCACCGGCACTGCTCTACACCCCCCCCCCCCCGTGATCCGGCATCCCCCCACAATCCAGCATCCCCCTGCTCACATCATGCCTCCTCCTCCACCGCTATCTGGCATCCCCCATGTACCCACCCACCCACCCAAACACATTGTCTTACCCCCATCTGGCACTGGCACCAGCACCAATGCACAGGACATGCCGGTGCCAGTGCCCAAAGATCTGCTCTCTTCCTCTGCTTCCATCTGCTCTCAAGGCCTTCTAGTTCTCGTTCTCTCTGAGATTCTCAGAGATCTCCGAGAGATGCTCAAGGCCCAGCACAAGGAAGAGAGCAGATCTTCGGGCACCGGCACCGACATGTCCTGTGCATTGGTGCTGGTGTCGTTGCCAGATGGGGGTAAGACAATGTGTTTGGGTGGGTGCGTGGGGGATGCCAGATTGCGGCAGGGGGGGCGATGTGAGGGGGGAGGGAATGCCGGATCGCGGGGGGAGGATGCCGGATCGCCGGGGGGAGGGCGCTCGTAAATCGTGTCAAGCTCGGTTTCTGAGGCACCAATTTTGCAAATGTTTTGCTCGTCTTGCAAAACACTTGCAAACCGGTGCACTCGTAAACCGAGGTTTGACTGTAATTCTAAACAGATTTACCTGTCAAGAATCCTACATTAATGTTTAAGGCAATACGAATCACAATTTTATTTTAAAATATCTCTCATTGCTTTGTTTCAACTAGAGTAGCACGTAAAGTTATAATTCCTTTCTGGATGATACTCAATTTCAACAGCTCAGGAAAGAGACATATTGCAGAGTGGACTCCCATTGAGCTGGAAGTAATTTAAGCAAGCAATGGTGGTCAGGGGCCAATTTAAAGTAAGGCACATCACTGACACAAAAGTGCTTTTCCATCTGCTATCTAGCTTTCTATTTTGCTGACTGTGAGGAGAAAATTGTTTCTGTAAGAATCTGTATTTTTTAGTTATGCACTGTTGTCTACTGATCCATAACACTGGTGATTCCATATAAATCTAGTGGAAAAAAAAATATGAGCAATATAAATTTGGCTTATCACTAGCAATTATTATGATGCGAGTCAGAGAACTAACGATAGCTAAGGGAACACTGCCAGTAAATTAAGAAATAAGGAGCCTTTTAATGTAAGGTTTTATGGGCTCGTTCCAAAATAAATGAAAAAATGTAATATTGCACTGCTGCAGTGGCGTACTCCCCAACATCTCTTCTCTGGCTGATCCCCCAAATTCAGATCTGCCGAAACCCCCAGATTCTACCTCGCCTCCAAATGCATGGGCACAGCGTCACATATAGTGGTGGATAACACGAGCATGCCCACACTAGCTGAAGCAGCATGTAATGCAGTGTGGGGTCCACTGCAAAATAAATAAATAAAAAATATCCCCCCACAACTCCTCCCCCCCTGTTAATCTCCCCAATGTCCCCTGGATTCCATCTTATCTTCATGTCAAAATCTCATATACACACATATACATATATAATCTCATATACACACATATACATATATAATCTTATTGACAATATGCATATAATAGTAGCTACACAACTAAATTACACAAAGTGTACTGAAACATCTGCATTCCTTAATGCTGGGAATTATTTAAAAAAAGGGATAGTTAACAAGACTAAGAATGTTATAATGCCCCTTTATCGCTCCATGGTGTGACCTCATGTGGAGTATTGCGTTCAGTTCTGGTCTCCTTATCTCAAGAAAGATATAGCGGCGCAAAAAAAGGTTCAAAGAAAGCGACCAAGATGGTAAAGGGGATGGAACTCCTCTCGAATGAGGAAAGAGTAAAAAGGTGAGGGCTCTTCAGCTTAGAAAAGAGACGGCTGAGGGAGAGATACGATTGAAGTCTACAAAAGCCTGAGTGGATCGATTTTTCACTCCGTCAAAAATTACAAAGACTAGGGGGCACTTGATGAAGTTACAGGGAAATAATTTTAAAACCAATAGGAGGAAGATTTTTGCACTCAGAGAATCGTTAAGCTTTGGAATGCGTTGCCAGAGGTTGTGGTAGGAGCGGATAGCGTAGCTGGTTATAAGAAAGGGTTGGACAAGTTCCTGGAGGAAAAGTCCATAGTTTGTTATTGAGAAAGACAAGGGGGAAGCCACTGCTTGCCCTGGATCGGTAGCATGGAATGGGTTTTGGCCAGGTACTAGTGACCTGGATTAGCCACCGTGAGAACGGGCTACTGGTCTTGATTGACCATTGCTCTGACCCAGAAAGGCTATTCTTATGTTCTGAAAGAAGCTTTTCCTCTCTCTCTTAAAACAGCTAATACAACATAGAATTCCTAAGAGCGTCGGAGCTTTTACCGCAGCGGCCAGAGATTTTAAAAAAAAACCCTAACGCGGCTTGATAAAAGGGGGCCTAACTCAAAAAGATGCAGGTGGCACCTGAAAAATGAAAATGAAAATTGTCAAGCAACTAAAATATTTATTTTACTACTGATAATAGGTTATAAATAACATTTGGAACAGCCCCCCTCAAGCTCTACAACCCCCTCCCCAATGCTTTCCTCTAGAGCCTCCCCATATTTTCCATTCCACTCCCCGAAGCTTTCCCAAGAAGCCACCGGTGCAACACTGGAGAAAGAGAAAAAGTGGTGCATGTTCCCCTGTACTGTTCACAATCAAAAGACTGCAGAAGCAAATTTGAAAAACGGACATATTACATTATATAGTAAGTTAACAAAGTAGCGTTTAGAGGCCAAAACATCTTTCCTCAGTAATGTGGCACACAGAAGGCCCCGACGAGAGAAGGCCGCAAAGCAGCCTGCTTAGAGTGCTGCCAGCCTGACACTGCTCTGGAGGGAGGTGTATAGGGCTCGCAGTCGGCGGGGTTTGGATGGGAGGAAAGGATGGAGGGTCAGTGAGAGTTTGGCTGTGCGGTGGGGGCGGGTGCTCAAGGGTTCTGATGCACGAGGGTTGGGAGGGAGAGAAGGATGGAAGCTGGGCAAGGGTTCTGCTGCACAGGGGGATGGGAGGGATGGAGGGATAGAAAGACGCTGCTGAGGGAAGGCACAAGGGGAAGAGTGAGAGGGGAGTAAAGAAGTTGCACATGTGGGGGAGAGAAAGGAAAAAGGAAGAACTGGGATGAAGGAGAAGGAGGGAGAGATGATCATGTACATTTGTTTTGTACAGTAAGCCTTATGTTTTCATGCTGTGCTAGCTTTTAAAGCCCAAAACCTTTTATGTTATGACGTTTACATTTAATTTATATTAGTTTACACAAACACTCCATCCGTCTGTCGAATTTAATTGTGTCCCACGAGTCCAAAAGTTTGCCCAGCCCTGCTCGAGCATCAGGGCTTGAAGATCATGGACTTTGTTGCTTAGACTGTGAGCGTATGTGACCATTGCTTTCCACTTATCTTTATGCGGCAATCTCATGTTTTTTGCAAAGCTTTAGAAACATAGAAACATATGTTTAGTTTCACTTCCTGTTACATTGATAAGTGAGCTGCTAAGATTGTAGTGATGGACTAAATTAGAATACAGGCTTGATAATTGCTACAAAAGATTTATTATAAATTGTTTGAGTTCTATAGTTACTAGAAGTATTTATGAATATTTGGAAAGCTTTTGTAACCATGTGATTATTAAGTAATATATTATTGATAAATTCACAGCACGGAAAAACAACAGATGTTTTGAACAATGCAGCTATGCAACAAAAAATAATTTCATTGTTTATTTTTACCACCTATTATTTCACTAATTGCAAGGATGCTGAATGAGCAGTCTTGGTCCCTAAAGGTTACTGAAAAATAGAAGCAAAAACGGTAAACAATTAATACTGATATAATTAGGGTTACCATATGGCTCCAGAAAAAGGAAGATGGATTGAGACATCCGGGTTTTTCTTCCATTGGAAGTAAAACTCGGATGTCTCAATCAGTCTTCCTTTTCCTGGAGTAATATGGTAATCCTACTAATACCGTGTTGCCCCGAAAATAAGAAACAGTGTCTTATATTCATTTGGGGCCCAAAAAAAAGACATTAGGGACTCCTTTTACATAGGTGCGCTCGCCATTTTAGCGTGTGCTAAAATTCCCCGTGCGCTAGCCGCTACCACCTCCTTTTAAGCAGGCGGTAATTTTTCAGCTACCGCACGCTAAAGCACGTGCTAATCATGTGCGTGCGCTAAAAACGCTCGCGCACCTTAGTAAAAGGAGCCCTAGGTCTTATTTTAAGGTAGGGTTTGGGTTTTTTTCATGTCCTTGATCATCCCTCCCTTCCTCTCCTTCACCCCAATTCTTCCTCTTTGCTTTCCCCCACATGTGCAACATCTTTCCTCAAGTTTCAAGGTTTTGGGGTTTTTTTTAATATTTAATTCTTTATTAAATTTTCAAAATTATTTTCCAAGCTTAAACATCTTGTACAAGAAAGTGTAAACTAAGACGTAACATTTTAAACAAAAATCATCAAAGTAAGAAAAGCATTTCTTAGTACACTCAAGACCTCATAAGTGATCCAAGAGGTAAGAAAAGAGTAGTTGATAAGTCATAATAAAATAATTAAGATATGTATATCTGCTGCTGAAACAAAAAGCGTGTTTAATTATAAGGAGCAGTTACACCTTCATTCTCCAAGCGTTTTAGAGAGGGAAAACTAACTAAATGGGAAGGATCTACAGAAACATATTTTAAAGAGCTTGCAAGGGTAACGTAAAAAGAAAACACCCCCTAATTGGGTTACCCCTGGTTTCAAAATTAGAAACTCTCATCTTCTCTTCTGCGTTTCTCTCGAAACGTCAGGAAAAATCTGTATTTTGAACCCCAGGAAGTCCTTTGATCAGTTTTTGAAGAACAATTTCAGGATCCATTCTTTGTCTGGGGATAAAGCAACAGTCATCAATAAAGTAGCTGAGACAGCTGTTTCGGTGACGGATTCCTCCAAGATTTCGGTAACATCCAAGGATGGTCACGATGCTGATTTTGAGTTTTTGAGGCTTTAAAGGTAAATAATAAGCCCCCATGATATGATCAGACGTTATTTTATGGAGGTATTGGGAATACCAGAAAATTCATTACCTCCCCTAACAAGTTTTATTAAAAATTAAGAAGTGGGGGGAGGTGGGTTAGAGTTAGGGAAATAAATATTGATGGTTACACTTGGGTAAGTTTATTATTTTCACTTTATATTATATACTACTAGCTGATGCCCCGGCATTGCACGGGTATTTAATTATAGCAATAACACTGTAAATGGATTCAAATAAAGATACTTTATAGTGGTGAATGAAATTATTTTTTTACAGCTTAATAAAAAGTACAATATTCAAATTATAATGTGAAATATTTGACAAAATGAATACAATACAACTAACGCAAAACGTGATTATAAACAACAATTTTAGTTTCACCTCCTGGAGCAAGAACATATAAATTCTTGGGTGAACCCACCCTTGAGCAAGCAACATAGAGTTGTGGGCCGCGAGACCCCCAGAACATATCACCCCAGGTAGTGAGGGATCTGCATACCAAGTTTCGTTCAAATCGGTCAAGCCGTTTTTGAACTACAGTGAGAATGGCAGCTTTTTACATTTTTTCCATTGACATGAATGGGTGAAATCTGATTTTATGTTTGTAGCTCCGCCCACATTTGCAGGTGGGCCGCGAGACCCCCAGAACATATCACCCCAGGTAGTGAGGGATCTGCATACCAAGTTTCGTTCAAATCGGTCAAGCCGTTTTTGAATTACTGTGAGAATGGCAGCTTTTTACATTTTTTCCATTGACATGAATGGGTAAAATCTGATTTTATGTTTGTAGCTCTGCCCACGTGTGCAGGTGGGCCGCGAGACCCCGAGAACATATCACCCCAGGTAGTGAGGGATCTGCATACCAAGTTTCCTTCAAATCGGTCAAGCCGTTTTTGAATTACTGTGAGAATGGCAGCTTTTTACATTTTTTCCATTAACATGAATGGGTGAAATCTGATTTTATGTTTGTAGCTCCGCCCACGTGTGCAGGTGGGCCGCGAGACCCCCAGAACATATCACCCCAGGTAGTGAGGGATCTGCATACCAAGTTTCGTTCAAATCGGTCAAGCCGTTTTTGAATTACTGTGAGAATGGCAGCTTTTTACATTTTTTCCATTGACATGAATGGGTGAAATCTGATTTTATGCTTGTAGCTCTGCCCACGTGTGTAGGTGGGCCGTGAGACCCCCAGAACATATCACCCCAGGTAGTGAGGGATCTGCATACCAAGTTTCGTTCAAATCGGTCAAGCCGTTTTTGCGTGATCGCGGCACATACACACACACACACACACACACACACATATATACACACATACATACCTCCGATTTTATATATATAGATGATATGTTATGTTACCGTTAAATATAGGAATTCTGGAAAATTTTGAATGATATATGTTACCTGTACTGCTAATATAGAAACATAGATCCCCCGGAGGCCACAGATATCAGAGAGGGGAGACTGGAGACTAACTCTTCTTTTCAGGAGAGTTTGGAAGAGTCTGAGAGTTTAACAACTGAAGGGGTTTGGAATCAGAGAAATGCTGTTCAAGAAAGAATATCAACTTCAACTGGTGAGACTTCTCATTTTACTAATGCATTTCACATTGAAAAACCCAGAGAGGTAACCCTGGATTCTCTTTGGGATCTGGTGGCAGATTTGGCAAAATCTGTGAAACCCCAACTGAGTCAGTTGGAATAAAGACTTAAAGTTCAAGAGGTTACAATGGGGAATTTAAAAGTTGAATTTGATGAGTCTAAAAGCTCCATAGAAAATATTCATCAGGAGTTAAAAATTTCTAAACAAATTAGAGAAACACTAATAAAAGATAATACTAATTTGAGAAGGAAGCTGGAATCCTTAGAAAATTCTTCTAGAAATAATAACCTCAGATTAATTAACTTTCCGAGGATTGCAACAATATCACCGAGAGACATAGTGAAACGATACATGATGGAAATATTGGAAATTTCTGAAGATATGTTGCCACCTCTTACGCAGGCTTATTATCTACCTATTAAAAGAGAGGAACAGCAGCGTTTACAAGAAAAGGACCAGCAACCGTTAGATGTTACCGCAATATTGGAGCGTTCTGATATAGAAATGGTTTCTCCAGCGACACTGTTGATTACAGTAGCCTTAGCACCAGATAAAAACTGGTTGCTTAGGCTTTTCTTCAAAAATAGACTTAAGAAATTTATGGGACTTAAAATATTGATTTTTCCAGATCTGGCTCGAGAAACACAAAAAAGGAGACGTGAATTTCTTCTTTTAAAACCAGGGGTTATAGATTTGGGGGCGACTTTTTATCTTCGACACCCTTGTAAATGTGTTATACAATATAGTATGAAAAAATATGTTTTCTTTGATCCAAGCCAGTTGACAACATTTTTGTCTACAGCACCTCAGGTTTAAGGGGGAATAAGAGGATAATTGGAGGGACTGCGCGACACAGAGGAGACGAGCTGGTCAACCAAGGACACAGACGGAGCTGGCCTCATTGTGGACCAGGTGAGGGACCTCGAGAGATTCATCGAGGAGGCCTATAGGAAGGCGGGAGGACAGGACCAGCAGCTGCACAGACGGATGTCGGCAGATGAGACCCAGGATCCACAAGGCGACACCGAGGAAGGACCTAGCGGAGGAACCACGCAAGAGGAGGAGACCGTGACTCACCGAGACCCCGAGGGTGAGACACCACACTACACCGAAGACACGGACCTGAGACAGAAGAGGTTGCTGAGGAAAGGGAAGTCTGCTATTGTGGTGGGAGACTCGATCTTGAGAGAGGTAGATAGTCACGTAGCTGGAGGAAGGGAGGACCGGCTAGTGACTTGTCTCCCAGGGGCCAAGACACGAGACGTCACTGATAGGATCGAGAGGATCCTGGACGGAGCAGAGGCAGAGGAGACTGTGGTGATAATCCACGTTGGGACAAATGATGTGAGCCGGAGGAACTTCAGCATGGCCACGCTGACTGACCAGTTCAGGGTCCTGGGACGAAAACTGAAGCGGAGTACCCGGAGGATAGCGTTCTCAGAGATCCTGCCTGTACCGAGAGCAGATGCAAAGAGGCAGGCAGACATCCAGGCTGTGAATGCATGGTTGAGGAGATGGTGCCAGGAGGAGGGCTTCCACTTTGTGAGGAACTGGACGTCCTTCTGGGGAAAGAGTAAGCTCTACCGGCGGGACGGCCTGCACCTGAGCACAGAGGGAACTAGACTACTGGCTGCCAATGTGAAGAAGGAGATCGAGAGGGCTTTAAACTGAGGAGAGGGGGAAAGCCGACAGCTGATCTGATGTTGACGCTTCGGACAACAGTATCCAGAACAGATGCTGAACGGGCTGACTGCACGGAGGAAGTAGAGAGACCAGTGGATCTTATGATCAGACAGCGAGGGAAACAACAGGTAAAGGGAGCTTGCTGGGAAGAGACTAAAGGGCATGGAGACACAGGGGGACTGGGTGGCGCGAGGGCGAAAACTGAGGGTATCATAGGGGCTACACAAGGTGAGGGGGATCGAACAGAGGCAGGGGCCCAGGAGGGGGCAAGAAAACCCAGAGGAAAAGCGGGGAAGTGGGGTGGCGGAAATGTGGGGAAGCTGAAAGCAACGAGGGTAAAGGCTGAGGGCAAAGCAGAAGTACAGGGAACAGGAGAGGCGGCCCAGGTGAATGCAGAGGTGGAGAAAAAACAACGGGACCTGCGGTGCTTATACGCAAATGCAAGAAGCCTCATGGCCAAGATGGGTGAACTAGAGGTCGTGGCCAAGGGGGAAGACCTAGATATAATTGGAATTACAGAAACATGGTGGACAGAGCAGAATCAATGGGATGTGGCGCTACCGGGGTACAAGCTCTACAGGAGAGACAGGACCCACAAGAAAGGGGGAGGCATAGCACTATATATAAAAGACTCTATCTACTCGGTCGGGATGGATATGGCAACGAAGGCAGAAGGGCTGGAATCGCTATGGGTCAAATTGCCGGGAAACAAGGGTGCAGACATAAAACTGGGGCTGTATTATCGCCCACCTGGTGCGCCGGAAGGAGTCGGACACGACTTGGAAGCTGAACTGAGACAGGAGTGCAGGACTGGAAGTGTAACAGTGATGGGGGACTTCAACTACCCGGGGATAGACTGGAGTACGGGTCACTCCAACTGCACTAGGGAAACAGGATTTGTAGAAGCTGTGAGGGACTGCTTTATGGAGCAACTGATCAGGGAACCGACGCGGGGGAGTGCTACTCTTGACCTCATCCTGAACGGATTAGGAGGGCCTGCAAGAGGAGTAGAAGTGGGAGGACCACTAGGCAACAGTGACCACAATGCGATCAGATTCACTTTAGAAAGGGGGACACCCATAGTAAGGAGGACCGCAACAACTGCGCTCAACTTCAAGAAGGGGAACTATGTTGCTATGAGGGAAATGGTGGGGAGGAAGCTCAGAAACATCTTTAGGATGGAGACTGTGGAAAGCGCCTGGACCCTATTCAGGGACACCCTACAGGAAGCACAAAAAATGTACGTCCCCAGTTTCAGGAAAGGCTGCAAGAACAAGCGGTCAAAGGACCCGATTTGGATCTCAGCAGAAGTAAAGAGGGCAATAAACGACAAAAAAGTATCCTTCCGGAGATGGAAAAAGGATCCAACGGAGGAAAATCACCAGGCGCACAGGAAATGCCAAAAAGAATGCCACCGAGAGGTTAGAAAAGCAAAAGGGAAATACGAAGAGGGGCTGGCCAGGGAGGCGAAAAACTTCAAGGCATTCTTCAGTTACGTAAAGGGGAAACGACCAGCGAGAGAGGAGGTGGGGCCGCTGGACGATGGGGATAGGAGGGGAGTGATTAAAGAGGATAAAGAGGTAGCTGAGAGGCTGAACACGTTCTTCTCGTCGGTTTTCACGAGAGAAGACACATCTAATATACCGGACTCAGAGGAGCTCATGAGTGGGGAACAGGCTGAGAAATTGGAGCACATAGAGGTAAGTAAGGAAGATGTCCTCAAACAGATAGACAGGTTAAAATGCGGCAAATCACCGGGTCCGGACGGGATCCACCCGAGGGTTCTGAAGGAGCTAAGACAAGAAATAGCGGGCACAATCCAGCATGTTTGTAACCTATCCTTGAGAACTGGAGAGGTACCAGAGGACTGGAAATTGGCGAATGTCACACCTATCTTCAAAAAGGGATCGAGGGGTGACCCCGGGAACTACAGGCCGGTGAGCCTGACTTCAATTATAGGGAAGATGGTGGAAGCTATAATAAAGGACGGCATTTGCGAGCACATTGAGAGAAATGGCCTACTGAGAACAAGCCAGCACGGATTCTGTAAGGGAAGGTCATGCTTAACGAACCTTCTGTACTTCTTTGAGGGAATAAGCAGTCGGGTGGACAATGGGGAACCCATCGACATCATTTACCTCGATTTTCAAAAGGCTTTCGACAAGGTGCCACATGAAAGGCTGCTTAGGAAGCTGTGGAACCACGGGGTGGGAGGGGATGTGCACCGATGGATAGAGCACTGGTTGTCGGGTAGACTGCAGAGGGTCGGAGTAAAGGGCCAATATTCTGACTGGCGGGGAGTCACGAGCGGTGTGCCGCAGGGATCGGTGCTGGGGCCGTTACTCTTCAACATATTTATCAATGACCTGGAAAAGGAGGCAAAGTGCGAGGTTATAAAATTTGCAGACAATACCAAACTGTGCGGCAGAGTTAGCTCCAGGGAGGAGTGTGAGGACCTGCAAAGGGACCTAGACAAGCTGGAAGACTGGGCGAACAAATGGCAAATGCGCTTTAACGTGGAAAAATGCAAGGTCATGCATATAGGGAAAAAAAAACCCGTTGTTCAACTACAAATTGGGGGGGGCATTGTTGGGAGAAAGCAGTCTTGAGAGAGACTTGGGAGTGCTGGTGGATGCATCACTGAAGCCATCTGCACAGTGCGCAGCGGCCTCAAAAAAAGCAAACAGGATGCTGGGCATCATAAAAAGGGGCATAACAACCAGGACGAGGGAAGTCATCTTGCCACTGTATCGAGCGATGGTGCGTCCGCATCTGGAATATTGCGTTCAATATTGGTCGCCGTACCTCAAGAAGGACATGGCGGTACTCGAGAGAGTCCAAAGGAGAGCAACGAAACTGGTAAGAGGGCTGGAACACTGCCCATATGCCGAGAGGTTGGATAGGCTGGGGCTCTTCTCTCTGGAAAAAAGGAGGCTCAGGGGTGATATGATAGAGACCTTCAAGATCATGAGGGGCATAGAGAGGGTGGATAGGGACAGATTCTTCAGGCTGAAGGGGACAACAGGTACGAGGGGGCATTCGGAGAAACTGAAGGGAGATAGGTTCAAAACGAATGCAAGGAAGTTTTTTTTCACCCAAAGGGTCGTGGACACTTGGAATGCGCTACCGGAGGACGTGATTGGGCAGAGTACGATACAAGGATTCAAACAGAGACTGGACGGATTCCTGAGGGATAAAGGGATCGTGGGATACTGAGAAAGCTAACCAGAAAATAAGTATAGAAACCCGACCAGGTCGTGCATGTGCAAGACCGGAGGGCTAGGACTTTGATGGGAAGATAGGACTCAATAGGAAACCAAGGTGGCATGGGGGCCCCTTCTGGTGATTTGGACAGGTCGTGACCTGTTTGGGCCGCCGCGGGAGCGGACTGCTGGGCAGGATGGACCTATGGTCTGACCCGGCGGAGGCACTGCTTATGTTCTTATGTTCTTATGATTTTTGTTGACCTGTCTCTGCCTAAAGGGCCTATTTTCTTTTATATAACAACTTAGTTTGTTTAAATTACTTTAATTATCCGCTTTCCATGCCTTGGATCCATATAGTGGACTAGAGTTGAAGTTAAGCTATAATGATTTTTCTTGTAAAAAGTCTGGGAGTAGAAATGTTTATATATTAGTACTTTATTGGCTTATCTTTATTTTTCTGTACAAGTGATACTTGAATTGTAAATTGAAAATATAAATAAAAAAAAAAAAAAAAAAAAAAAAGAAACATAGAAGATGACGGCAGATAAGGGCCATAGCCCATCAGGTCTGCCCACTCTACTGACCCACCATCCAAGTCTACTATCCTAGGGATCCCACTCCTGGTGACAGGTTCCCTTGGCTTAACCCTCTAAGGCAGGGGTGTCAAAGTCCCTCTTCAAGGGCCGCAATCCAGTCGGGTTTTCAGGATTTCCCCAATGAATATGAATGAGATCTATTAGCATACAATGAAAGCAGTGCATGCAAAGAGATCTCATGCATATTCATTGGGGAAATCCTGAAAATCCGACTGGATTGCGGCCCTCGAGGAGGGACTTTGACACCCCTGCTCTAAGGGATCCCACATGGGCATCCCATTTGCTCTTAAATTCTTGCACGCTGTTTGCCTCGATCACCTGCACCGGGAGCTCGTTCCAAGGATCAACCACTCTCTCGGTGAAGAAATATTTCCTGGTGTCGCCATGAAATTTCCCGCCCCTGAGTTTGAGCGGATGCCCTCTTGTGGCTGATTGTCCTTTGAGAAAGAGAATCTCTTCTTCCATCTCGATACGGCCGGTAATATACTTAAACGTCTCGATCATGTCTCTTCTCTCCCTATGTTCCTCAAGTGAGTACAGCCGCAAATTTTTCAGCCTTTCCTCGTACGATAGATCCTTGAGCCCCGAGACCATCCTGGTGGCCATCCGTTGCACCGACTCTACTCTCAGCACATCTTTTCGGTAGTGTGGCCTCCAGAATTGCACACAGTATTCCAAATGAGGTCTCACCATGGTTCTGTATAATGGCATTATGACTTCAGGCTTCCAGCTGACGAAACTCCTGCAGATGCAACCTAACAACTGTCTTGCCTTAGATGAACAGTTGTTAGGTTGCATCCGCAGGAGTTTCGTGCAATGTATGTAAATGTTTAGTGCAATGTATGTAAAAATTATTGTTCTTTTATTTGTATGGCACTGTTTCAGATTAAAAATCAATAAAGATTCAAAAAAAAATAAATTTTTTTTATTAATCGCCTAAACAAAGTTTCAAGGCGATGAACAATAAAATGCAACCAATAGATTTGATTTTTGCTTTTTACAAAGACCAACACTTACAGAACAAGGACTGGAGACTTAGGGCTCCTTTTTCTAAGCTGCGATAGCCCTTACTGTTGCAATAAGGTAATAAGGGGAAGAACTACAATATAAGAATAGGAAAGAAAATAAAAGGGAAAAACCCAAAAGGAAAGGGAGCAAACAGTGTCTAAAATTCAGTGCACAGAAGGCCCCAGTGAGAAGGGCGCGAAGCAGCCCCACACTCCTCTGCAGCAAGGTATTTATGGTTGCGGTCAGCGAGGATCGGTTGGGAGGGAAGGATGGAGGGTCAGCAGGGGTTTGGTTGTTCGGCTGCGAGGCAGGTGGGAGTGCGGCTGCCTACGACTAGGGCTAATTTTCGGGGGTAGGGCTTATTTTTGGGGAAACACGATAAATAGTTAAGAACATAAGGACCCTCAAACCCAGTAGCCCATTCTCACGGTGGCCAATCCAGGTCCCTAGTACCTGGCCAAAACCCAAGGAGTAGCAACATTCCATTCAGAATCCTAAAGAATAGAAAGATTCTGGAATCCCAAAGAGTAACGAAAGATTCCGGAACTCCAGACAGTAGCAACATTCCATGCTACCGATCCAGGGCAAGCAGTGGCTTCCCCCCATGTCTTTCTCAATAACAGATTATGAACTTTTCCTCCAGGAACTTATCCAAACCTTTCTTAAAACCAGCTACACTATCCACTCATACCATATTCTCTGGCAACGCGTTCTAGAGCTTAACTGTTATCTGACTGAAAAAAAAAAATTCCGCTTATTGGTTTTAAAAGTATTTCCCTGTAACTTCGAGTGTTCCCCTAGTCTTTGTCATTTTTGACGGAGTGAAAAATCGATCCACTTGTACCCGTTCTACTCCACTCAGGATTTTGTAGACTTCAATCATATCTCCCCTCAGCTAACCTATCTCTCACCCCTTCAATCTATTCAGAATTCTGCTTCCCACTTCATATTTTGCCAGGATTGCTGTGCTCATTTTATCTCCCTCCTCAAGTAGCTTCATTCGATCGCTGTCTGCTTCCGCAAACAGTTCAAACTCCTCTTACTTGCCTATAAATGTGCTTACTCTGCAGCTCTTCAATATTTCTCCTCTCATACTTCTCCCTACACCCTACCTCGGGAACTCTGTTCTTCAAGCAAGTCTCTCGTCTGTACTCTTCTTCTCTACTGCCAACTCCCGACTCCGCCCCTTCTGCCTTGCTGCACATATAAGAACATAAGAAGTTGCCTCCGCTGAGGCAGACCAGAGGTCCATCTCGCCCAGCGGTCCGCTCCCGCGGCGGCCCATCAGGCCCATTGCCTGAGCAGGGGTCCAGACTATCCCTATAACCTACCTCTACTCCTATCTGTACCCCTCAATTCCTTTATCATCTAGGAACCTATCCAAACCTTCTTTGAAGCCTTGTAACGTGCTCCGGCCTATCACAGCCTCCGGAAGCGCGTTCCATGTATCCACCACCCTCTGGGTGAAAAAGAACTTTCTGGCATTTGTTCTAAACCTGTCCCCTTTTAATTTCTCCGAGTGCCCCCTTGTACTTGTGGTTCCCCATAATCTGAAAAATCTGTCCCTGTCTACCTTTTCTATACCCTTCAGGATCTTGAAGGTTTCTATCATGTCTCCTCTAAGTCTCCGCTTTTCCAGGGAGAACAGCCCCAGCTTTTTCAGTCCGTCAGTATATGAGAGGTTTTCCATACCCCTTATCAGTTTCGTTGCTCTTCTCTGGACTCCCTCAAGTACCGCCATGTCCTTCTTGAGGTACGGCGACCAGTACTGGACACAGTATTCCAGATGCGGGCGCACCATTGCACGATACAGTGGCAGGATGACCTCCTTCGTCCTGGTCGTGATACCCTGGAACAACCTGCCTGAACAAACTTAGTAGATAGAGACAGGTTGTTCACCCTCTCCAAGGTAGAGAGAACGAGAGGGCACTCTCTAAAGTTAAAAGGGTATAGATTCCGTACAAACGTAAGGAAGTTCTTCTTCACCCAGAGAGTGGTAGAAATCTGGAACGCTCTTCCGGAGGCTGTTATAGGGGAAAACACCCTCCAGGGATTCAAGACAAAGTTGGACAAGTTCCTGCTAAACTGGAACGTACGCAGGTGAGGCTGGACTCGGAGCACTGGTCTCTAATGTGGGGGCCGCTGCGTGAGCGGACTGATGGGCAGGATGGACCACTGGTCTGACCCAGCAGCGGCAATTCAGTTCTTATGAATCAGTACACCAGGCTCCATCTCTGGCCGGTATTCAAGTCCATGCTTAAAACCCACTTTTTCGAAGCTGCGTTTAAGTCCTAATGCTTCCAACTTGTAATACACTATATCTGTATCTTATTCCCTCTGCAGCCCTACCCTCTCTACCTCTTCATCCCTCATGAACAGTATATATTAAACCACCCCGTATCTGTCATAATTAGACTGCATGCTTTCAAACAGGTACCTTCTCTTGCGTTTTTAATTACAGCGATGCATGCATCTGGTAGCGCTATAGAAATAATAAATAGTACAAGTAGTAGTAAAAGGGAACAATTGGAGACAAAATAAAAACACATATTACGTAAGAGAAACGGGAATTTTTGGCGATATGGCAAATACCTCACCTTGATAGAGGGCAAGTAAAGTGGTCCTAGGAGAGCTCTGTGTTGTTTCAGCAATGGGCTTGACGAATGCTGTGATGGGTTGGTGCGTTAGAAAAATGGACTTTTACTGCTAGAAAATAATCTGGTTGAAAAGAAAAGCAGAAGTTAGGATAGAAGGGACTTTTCTGCTCCTCTCTTTCTCTCTGCCTGAGAGGATTGAAGGGGGAGATTTCATCTGTGCTGTAAAAGCCTGTAGTTATAGGGGCTGGAAATCAAAAGGAGCTAGGATATAGGGCAGTTTCTCTGTATCTGTGTTTGAGAGAAAAGGTTTTCCTTACTGCTGAGCAAGCCTGCAGTTCTAGGTCTCTGCCAAAAGAGGGCTGAGGTTAAACAGAAATCATTTAGAATCGTTCCTCTGTTCTGAGAAACTTGTTAGATCAAACGACAAAAGGATTGAGATCCTAGTAGAGACAAGGTCACAGTGGCATTTGTTTGGGTTTTCCTGGGGATCAGGGAGGGAAATCTCACCTGCCAACACCTTTTTTTTTGCATCAGGTGAAACACATACTTAAGGGACCAATGGAGCTGGCCTGGGGAGTCAGATCCTGGACTCAGGAACACTCAGAATGAGGAAGTTTTGCATACATATCTATATCTATCTATGATATGCCAATGTACACGGGTAAATCATCTTTTTAAATTACAAATGTAGCCTAAATCATCTGTAGCAGGACCACCCTTCTGGAATGTTCTGCCCACATATAGTTGAGGGTCATTTCAACTCTTTGGAAGATACGAAGAGCATATTTGTTCCAAAAAGCCTTTCCTGCACATGTCATGCATACGCAAAATAACTTCAGAATACATTGCGGCCATTGATTTAACTGTTTATATGCCGTGATATTATTTAACTTGTTGTATTTTGTAATATAATTTGGGGGGGAGCGGAATTGCTTACACCCAGTATTGTAGATGACAATGGATTATACATATTTTAAACATTTCTGGGAAGGTCCAGTCAAGTGAGACAGGAGTGATATAGTGAGACAGAAGGTGCATCTATCCCATGTATTAGCTCACCTTGTTGAGAACCGCCTAGAACTTTTTCGGTATGGTGGTATATAACAATAAAATTATTGTTATAATTATTATTATTCAAGTAGGGAAGGAGGTAAGAAAAGATGAGTCCGATTCCAGGGTACATGCAGTGGCGTAGCGAGGGTAGGAGGCGCACGGGACAGTAGCGCCCCAGCACCCTTTTCACCACACCCCCACGCACCCCCACCCTCCCTTCCTACACCCGTACCTCTTTAAATCTTTGCCAGCTTGCTGCTCGCGCTGCTGTTGGCTTTCCCTCCGATATTACTTCCTGACCTCGCGACCCAGAAGTGATTTCAGAGGGAGCCAGGCCGGTGCGAGCAGCAAGCCAGAGAAGCTGCTCGCGATGGCAAAGATGTATAGGGCCTTTTACTAAGGCGCACTAACCGATTTAGCGCGCTAAAATGCTAACGCACCCATTATATTTTATTGGCGCGTTAGCATGTAGCATGCACTAAATCGATTAGCGTGTTCTAAATCAGTTAGCGCACCTTAGTAAAAGGCCCCCTTAAAGAGGTATGGGGGCGGGGGAAGAGAGGACGCAAGCTTGGCAGGGGGGTGGAGAGGTGCCGGCGCAGACACCAAGAAGGCACCCGGGGTGGCCCAGCCTCACCCCCTCACCCTCCTTACTACACCACTGGGTATATGTCTGGCTGGATAGGTCACTGACCACATACACTAGGTACAGGAACAGGGAAACAATCAAAGGACCTGTGCTCTGTCTGGACTGCTCTGGAAGAAAATCCAACTAAAACTCAGCCTTCCAGGGAGTGAACATAAGAACATAAGAAACGCCTTTCACCGGATCAGACCTTGGGTCCATCTAGTCCGACGATCCGCACACATGGAGGCCCAGCCAGGCCTACCCTGGAGAATACCTTAGTTATTCGTATCCCTCAATGTGGTTTTCAAGAAGATGTGCATCCAACTTGCCCTTAAAATCTTGAATGGTGGTTTCCTCCACAACCTCTTCCGGGAGAGCGTTCCAGGTGTTCACCACTCGCTGTGTGAAGCAGAGCTTTCTGACATTTGTCCTGGCCCTGTCCCCCCCCAGCTTCAGTCCATGACCTCTTGTCCGAGTCACCTTTGACATCTATATATATAAAATCGGAGGTATGTATGTGTGTGTGTATGTGTGTATGTGCCGCGATCACGCAAAAACGGCTTGACCGATTTGAACGAAACTTGGTATGCAGATCCCTCACTACCTGGTATGATATGTTCTGGGGGTCTCGCGGCCCACCTGCACACGTGGGCGGAGCTACAAACATAAAATCAGATTTCACCCATTCATGTCAATGGAAAAAATGTAAAAAGCTGCCATTCTCACAGTAATTCAAAAACGGCTTGACCGATTTGAACGAAAAGTTCTCAGCCCAACCAAGAAGAGACGTGGAGCCATGAAATGAAATGAAAAGTGTGGAATAACTTGTAAGTTTCATGGCTCCACATCATTCTGAGAACTGTTCATTGGCCCCTCGTATTGTGATGTCATAATGCCTCATTCCACCAGTGCCTAAGAGCCAACCTCATCGGTGATGTCACAATGGCTTGATTTCCCTATACTTGTGCTCATTTACCAGATCCCTCACTACCTGGGCTGATATGTTCTGGGGGTCTCGCGGCCCACCTGCACACGTGGGCGGAGCTACAAACAGAAAATCAGATATCACCCATTCATGTCAATGGAAAAAATGTAAAAAGCTGCCATTCTCACAGTAATTCAAAAACGGCTTGACCGATTTGAACGAAACTTGGTATGCAGATCCCTCACTATCTGGGGTGATATGTTCTTGGGGTCTCTCGGCCCACAACTCTATGTTGCTTGCTCAAGGGTGGGTTCACCCAAGAATTTATATGTTCTTGCTCCAGGAGGTGAAACTAAAATTGTTGTTTATAATCACGTTTTGCGTTAGTTGTATTGTATTCATTTTGTCAAATATTTCACATTATAATTTGAATATTGTACTTTTTATTAAGCTGTAAAAAAATAATTTAATTCACCACTATAAAGTATCTTTATTTGAATCCATTTACAGTGTTATTGCTATAATTAAATACCCGTGCAACGCCGGGGCATCAACTAGTGTATCTATAAAATATTAGATCAACAGAAATCACATATTCTGTGTCTCTGCCTGTGCTCTACCTAAACTCTGCCCCAAAACACATCTACACGTATGCTGTAAAAAGTGCATATTATTTTGTCATTGTGTGTATTTTTAGGTGCATAACTCCTTGAGTAATTTAAGAAAAGCTGGTTTTATGTTCAAAAAAGTGACTTACAGCATCTGAAGTGTATCTGCCCCTTCAGGGAGCATGATAGGATGGTGAAACACTGGGTACATCAACAATTTGAAGGAAAAAAAAAAAAAGAATCCCATTGCACATTTTAAAAGGCTGCTCAGAATAAGAGTTTTGGTCACAGCCCCAAAATTTCGTTGGCTTCTTTCTATGCAAAGACTACCCTCGAGAAAGGTTATAAAAAGCACATGAGCAGGCCAGGTCTGCTAATAGAAAAACCCAAAGAAAACAAACCTAAGTGAACCAATGTTTTTAACGTTTTCCAAGTAAATGAGTTAGAGCATATTCTTGAAAAACAGCATTGGCTTACACCGAGTCTTTGTCAATCTTTCAGTGAATCTCTTCTTGTGGCTTTTACGTCCACGGATCTAATTTAAGAGATGGTTTGACGTCAGCTGTGGTAGGGCATTCCGCAAATATGACAGATTCATTGCATTTGAGAGGTCATGCCATATCTTCTGTATGACGTCATTATGTTTTCAACCCACATCAGGCAAGTCAAGCACACCACTGCCTGTGGTTCTTTTATAGTACCGTATATCATGGTATGCCCATCGAACCTACTATTTCTATTTATTATTTCTATAACGCTACCAGACACGAACTCATTTCTGTCATACAAACAACAAAATCAAAGCAGAACAGTGGAGTCAATGGTCTGGATGAACCAAGTTTATTAAAACAATGGAGTAAATCAATAAAATAAAAAAAATGGTAAACTAACTGGATAACTGTAATTGATAATAACTCATTTCAAAATATGGTCCAATGAGTATAACAATTAAAATCCAAATATCGATACGATGAATACTAACATGAAAGGCGATCCTTTGGGTAAGTGACGCAGCAAAGGTCTGAATGGGTGTTGAGTGGTGACATACGGTAGAATCGTATGGGAGAGCGCCAGCTATCCTGAGGGAAACTTCAGAGGGAACCAGCTACTAGACGGTTCGATTAGTCTTTCGCCCCTATACTCAGATCGGATGACTGACTTGCACGTCAGGTCCGCTACAAACCTCCACCAGAGTTTCCTCTGGCTTCACCCTGCCCAGGCATAGTTCACCATCTTTCGGGTCATATCGCGCGCGCTCATGCTCCACCTCTCCGACGGTGCGGGCAAGACAAGCCGCTGAGAATATCTGTATAAGTGGAGCAGCCGAGTTTCCATGCAATATGTTGTGTAGGATACATGATATTTTGAAGTTTATCCGGGATGATATTGGAAGCCAGTGTAGTTGTTTGAGGATGGTCGAGATCAAATCATATTTCTTTAGGTTGAAAATCAGTCTTACTGCTGTGTTCTAGATGAGCTGAAGTTTGTGGATTAATGTGATGTTGATGCCCGAGTAGACGGAATTGCAATAGTCCAGTTGAGGCAGGACCATCATCTGGATGATCAGTGCAAAGTGGTGTGGATGAAAGTATGGCCTAGTGAGTAGTAGTTGTCTCATTGAGTAGATGATCTTTTTCTAAAGATTTCAGATTTCTGGTTCCATCATGGGGGTGGATTTTTCCATTGTGAGGGTGGTGCCACATTGAACGATTTCATTTGTCACAATGTTTTGTTGCTTGGTGTGAAAGCATATGGCTTTGGTTTTGGTGGCATTAAGTTTTAGTTTGTTGATAGTTGGCCAGGTTTGGACTTTTGCTATATTATTTGAGATTATTTTGGAGATGTTTGGATGGTTTCAGGTTATGGGAATGAGAAGGAGAATGTTATCAGCATAGGATAGAATGGTTTTGTCTTCCAGCTCAATGTTCCCTAGTGAGCTCATGAATATATTAAACAGGATTGGGGATAGCAGAGATCCTTGAAATCCAACAGGGCTCCCCGTTTCGCTAATAAGCTTCTTCAGGGATTTTCTGTGAAAAAAGAAACAAAATTGCTCACAAAACAAAGTCAAAAAACAGTAAAATCACCAACAGCAAGGTCAGACTAAAGCTTTACCCACAGCGTCGATTCACCCGCTTCCACTCCTGTCATAAAATGGCCCCCCGGCATTCTCAGAGATTTAAGGCTCCTCCTCTCATCATGTGCATGTGATGACATCATTTTCTTTCATATCCACTCCTCCAATGGCAAAAACATCCACATCCACGCATCCACACATCAAAAACAAGATTTCCATTCCACTCCACAATTCAAACCCATGGGAATGCAAGATCTTAGAAAAAATATCCAGCGTTTTTCTCTTCTAAGCAAAAGTTGTTTAAAGTCACCACCCCGTGCAGGAGGAGATATACACTCCAAAACCCAGCAACGTAAATCTTCAAACACATGCTTACTGTCAATACAGTGTTGCACCATAGGGGCTTCTATTCGTTCCCTCAAAAGACAGGAACGGTGCTCGATGAGACGTGGATGCGCTGGATATTTTTTCTAAGATCTTGCATTCCCAAGGGTTTGAATTGTGGAGTGGAATGGAAATCTTGTTTTTGATGTGTGGATGCGTGGATGTGGATGTTTTTGCCATTGGAGGAGCGGATATGAAAGAAAATGACATCATCATGTGCACGTGGTGAGAGGAAGAGCCTTAAATCTCTGAGAACGCCCTCTAACTTCCCTCTACCCTCTGACCCTCATCTAGCTCTTACCTTGTAGTTCCTTTCTCATTACTTCTCCTGTAAACCGTGCCGAGCTCCACAACCATGGAGATGGTGCGGTATATAAACCTAAGGTTTAGTTTAGTTTAGTTTTGTGAGCAATTTTGTTTCTTTTTTCACAGCAAATCCCTGAAGAAGCTTATTAGCGAAACGGGGAGCCTTGTTGGATTTCATGGAGGCAGGCTAGCAGTTGTATAGAAGTAGCTGCTATCCTTTAAGCTGATCCCCTTTTGGAGCCGGTTTTTTCCTGCGTTCAAGCCCCAAGTTTTATCATGAAAGGCATAGAGAGAGTAGAGAGGGACAGATTCTTCAAACTTTCGAATAATAAAAGAACAAGAGGGCACTCGGAAAAGTTGAAAGGGGACAGATTCAGAACGAATGCTAGGAAGTTCTTCTTTACCCAACGTGTGGTGGACACCTGGAATGCGCTTCCAGAGGACGTAATAGGGCAGAGTACGGTACTGGGGTTCAAGAAAGGATTGGACAATTTCCTGCTGGAAAAGGGGATAGAGGGGTATAGATAGAGGATTACAGTCCAGGTCCTGAACCTGTTGGGCCACCGCGTGTGCGGACTGCTGGGCACGATGGACCTCTGGGCTGACCCAGCGGAGGCACTGCTTATGTTCTTATGTTCTTAAGTTTTCATTAATATCGATTGATTGAGAAGACAGCGAATTTCAGATAAGTGATCTGTGAGCTAAGATTGATAAGACTGTTTTTACTTTTGAAATAGACTCACTTTGTAAATTGTTATCTTATCGCGTCTTCTTCTCTTTTGGGAGTTTTTCTGACCAAGGATGTGTCTTCTGGTCTCAAGTTCCATTTGAGACCAGTTTGTCTATGTGGGTAGCCATTTTGTGACCCCCTAGACACTGAGGTCTTTTCTCCCTTTTGAAGTTGATTTGATATGAAATCTTGAGCATTAAGGGTGTTTTTTTGTGTGTATTTTGACCTATCAATTACTACCACAGTTCCCTCCCTCCATCTTCTGAGCCTAGGGACCAGCACATTGTTTTCATATAACATTTATTTTGAAAGTGGACTATCAGAGAATGGTAATGGCTAGTCAGTCAGGCCGTTGGATGACATCAGAGCACATTCTCCTGGGTGCTTAGCCACATATGCCATCTGAAGAGGTATAGTTAACTGCATAACATGTTATTAACCATGCCATCATTTCGCTGTGTTAGCTACAAAAGCAGCTCTCCCAAAAATGTGGCTTCCCACCAAAATTAGCACAAAGGTTTAACAATAGCACAGTGGCGTACCTAGGGTATGTGGCACCCGGGGCCCATCATTTTTTGACACCCCCCCCCCCCCCCCATGTAAAATTTTTTTTTTTTTTTTTTTGCAATAACCATGAAATGGAATAAATGGTCAGAATAGAAACAGGCAGTGAAAATTTTCTTTTTTTTTTTTTTTCCAAAGTATTTTTATTGAGAATGGCAAAAGGTCCAGACAAGCAACCATGGTCTGTACAGAAACTTATACATTATCAAAAAGAACACAGAATGAGAGTAACAGCAACAACAAGCATGAACAAGCCTCTCCCAAGAGAAAATTGCCAATGAGAGGCATAGCAATACACAACAAAAGGCCAAAACTTGGGGCAAGCAAACAAATCCCACCCCAGAACCCACAAGAATAATAAGCCGGACTAGACCCTCAGCCATATTTTATAATGAAAAAAACCCCCACAAGCAACAACACCCAGACCGCTCACCAGACACACCAATCCGCACAACAAGCACCCAAGAAACACCCAGCCACCACCCAGACAAAACTACCAGACACACCTACCCCACCAAGCCCAGACCCAACCCCCCCTCCCCAGAGAGTGCAAGCGCAAAGTGGACCGTGAAAAGGGCAGCTGCAGAAGTGGAAAGCCCCAGATAAGTAGGTTAGCTAAAGAAAGCCCACAGATAGAAGAAATCAGGATAACAGAAGTTCCAACAAATGCTCCCACAGAAAATTTTCTTTTATTGAACCTCATTTATGTAACCATTATTCCAAACATAACATAACATAAATTATGTCTGAATTGTCATGACATCAGAAGTACATATGGAGTAGTTGCAGGTGATGCTTGGGACAGTTCTGATTATGTTAGTTTGGTTTTATGTGTTTTTTTAATAGAAGGGTTTTTATTTCTTTTTTTAAGGTTTTGTAGTTTGTGGTCGAGGTCAATAGGTTGTAGAGTTGGGGGTCAAGTGTTGCAGCTCGAATGGCTAGGAGGTTGTCGAACAGTTTTTTTCTTTTGACGTTTTTGGTTGGAGGGTGTGTGAATGGTGCGTGAGTTCTCCTATGTCTGTTTGAAGTGGATTGAATTATTTAGCTGAAGAAATTAGTTACCCCCCCCCATTCCACACACATTAATTCTCTTCCATTTTTGTTCCCATTATAAAAAAACACTGATAAGTTCCCAGGAAAAAAATACATTAAAATAAGAAGTGAAAACAAAGGCCCCTACAGATGAGAACATAACATAAGAATAGCCTAACTGGGTCACACCAATGGTCCATCATGCCCAGTAGCCCATTCTCATGGTAGCCAATAGTGCTGCCAGATTCAGAGAAAAATATTTCATTCGATCCGATTCACCCTGTTGAATCGATTTTTCGATTAGATTCACTGTTAATGACACCGCTTTTTAAGTTTAAACAAAGTATAACAATAAATTTCACAACAACAATAAATTTCACAAAGTACTTAAAAAAAAAAAAATCACATTTTTCCATTAAAGCAGTTCTGGAGACATTTGCTTGAACAGTCTTTTTTCCCAGTCCATAAGCAAGCAATATGAAAAAGATTTCCTTAATTATCTACTCAAACATTTTTGCTATTTACTTTCATTGTACCTATACTATTATTCAGTAGAAAAAATGGACTTAACTGTGCAGGAAATGAATCTCCTCATACACCCACCATATAGTGCAAAAATGTGCAAAGGTCTGTTTTTTTCTTTCGATCACTACATAGCCTAATGCCACACAAGCAGCGCTGTTACAAACATATTCTGAAGGTCAATGCTAAGGTTGACAAAGTTTCCTTCCTTGGACCAGAAGGAGATACTGACAAACCACTGGAAGAGATTCTAAAACAACTACCCAGAAATAACACCCAAAGACCCACTCAGTGTGTGAACCAGTTGAGTGGAGTGGACTAACTGGGGGTGGAAATGGGCCCAGAGTTTGCTCAGCAGAATTTCCCAGACTACCTCTTCCTCTCAACACACTGACATGCTACCACCACCACCAACACTAGGAACACCTCACCGAGTATGCCAGCAATGCTTATAAACTTTATAAAACACATTATTATATTTTCTTATAAAGCATATATTTTAACTGAACTCAGCCTTGCCATTCACAAAAATAGAAAAGTTCCCATTTCAAGCTGTCTCATGTACACTTTTCAAATCTAACATATTGTAATCACAAAACAGAAAATAAAATTATTTTTTCTACCTTTTGTTCTCTGATCAATATTCAAATCTTGTTGGTCCCAGGCTCTTGTTGTCTTGCTTGCCAGGGTCTCCTTTCTCCGTGCTAACCATCCGTCTGCCATCTCTGTTCTCCCCTTCCGTTTCCCTTCCCTCTCCCGGAGATCTGGCATCTTTCCTTTTTTTTGTCTCCATCCACAGATTCACCTTTTCTCAACTCCCCACCACCCCAGGATCCACCATCTCTCCCTTTCTGTTCCCAACTATCCTCCTATCCAGTATCTCTATCCCCCCTCCACACCATCCCCTGTTTCCAAGTTCTCTCCCTTTCTGTTCCTTCCCTCCTTAAATCCCATTATGCACCATCTCTCTCCCACTCCTCTGTTTTTAGACCCATTATTTCTAACCCCCAAAGTCTGGCATATGCATGTATCTTTGAACCCCCCCTTCCCTCTCTCCCTCTGTGTACTTTTACACCAGGACCCCCCTCCCCCGAAGGTCTGTCCCCCCTCCGAAGGGCTACACCCCACCCCTGAAGACCTGCACCCCCCGAAGGACTTTACCTCCCACCCGAAGGTCTGTCCCCCTCTGAAGGCCTAAACCCCCCCCCTGAAGGACTGCACCCCCCCCCCGAAGGCCTGCACTCCCTTGAAGGTCTGCACCCCCCCGAAGGCCTGTCCCCCCCTTGAAGGCCTGTCCCACCCCCTTGTAGGCCTGTCCCCCCTTTAAGGCCTGCCTGCCTGCCTGCCTTTCCCCCCCCTTGAAGGCCTGTCTCCCCCTTGAAGGCCTGCACCCCCCTTGAAGGCCTGCACCCCCCCTTGAAGGCCTGTCCCCCCCCTTGTAGGCCTGTCCCCCCCCTTGTAGGCCTGTCCCCCCCCCTTGTAGGCCTGTCCCCCCCTTGAAGGCCTGCCTGCCTTTCCCCCCTTGAAGGCCTGCACCCCCTTGAAGGTCTGCACCCCCCCAAAGGCCTACACCCCCCCCCGAAGGTCTGCACCCCCCTGAAGGCCTGCCTGCCCCCCTTGAAGGCCTGCACCCCTTGAATGTCTGCACCCCCCCCCCGAAGGCCTGTCCCCCCTTGAAGGCCTGCCTGCCTGCCTGTCACCCCCTCCCCCTTGAAAGCCTGCTTGCCTGCCCGCCCGCCCCACCCTGAAGGCCTGATGCCCCGACCCACCCCGAAGGACCGCTCGCCCCCCTGGCCTCCCCGCACCACCTATGAACAGCCGCAGCAGGATCGCGAAGTCAGCGTCGGGTACCAGCCCTAAGGGGGTGTTCCCGGCCTTGCCGTTCAGTCCCCCGCCACCCCCGAAGGACCGCTCGCCCCCCTGGCCTCCCCGCACCACCTATGAACAGCCGCAGCAGGATCGCGAAGTCAGCGTCAGCGATCCCTGCTGCTTCCTGCGCCACGGTCCCGCCCCTCCTCTGACGTCAGAGGAGGGGCGGGATCGCGTCGTAGGAAGCAGCGCAGGGATGCTGACGCTGACTTCGCGATCCTGCTGCGGCTGTTCATAGGTGGTGCGGGGAGGCCAGGGGGGCGAGCGGTCCTTCGGGGGTGGCGGGGGACTGAACGGCAAGGCCGGGAACACCCCCTTAGGGCTGGTACCCGGGGCGGCCCGCCCCCCCCCCCGCCCCCCCCCTAGGTACGCCACTGCAATAGCAGTACATGAATTCTGGCTGTCGTTTCACAGTGACTGCAAAAACCTTAACACACTTTAGCAATTAGGGAACTGAATGAAACTGAATTTAATTTTGACTACATATGACACGTGTATCCTTGTCCGACGGTTAGTCTCTTTAGGGACTTGACCGTCCCTATGTATGAATCAGATTTGTTCAAGAGACTGGGGTATGAATAGACAATCAAAGTTGAACAAATTTGGCCCTCCAGTAATCCATCTATGTTCTTATGACAATCTGAAGGGTCAGAATGGATGAAAGCTTTGCAGGTTATAGAGAAAAATCAATGAACCAGTTGTGCGGGGAAGCTCGTCTTTTTCTGCGGAGAAAAAAAATGTAGGCAGCGGCATGTCTGTTTAGAAACTTAAGATTGCAGTTGGGCTTCTAAACTTACAGATATTAAGTTGTGTTAAAGACCAAAAAACTCTTGACTCAGATTATCAGTGCACAATTTCTCAGTAAACTAAATGTTTCACAAGGTTTCTGGCAATTTCCGTGGATGGAAAATAACCCAAAGTAATGTGCATGTAATATGCCTCTTGGAAATACAGATTTTTGTGATTATCCTTTGGCATGGCATCCATTCCAGAAGCATATTGCAGAATTGTTCACATGTTATATGAGTACATTGATGGTATTGAGACATGAATGAATGAAATGAGAATATGGTACTTGTTAAAAGAATTACATGAGTATATAATTACAGAGGAATAACTGTGTGTTTGTAATAATAGAGCTGACATTTGTTAGGGGCATGATTTCTGCAGAAAACGTTAAATCTGACAAGAGGAAAATCACAGAAACTGAAGTCATGCCACATGTCCAGAAAAAGGTACCTAGTCATAGTCTGTTTGCCATATTAGTCTCATTCTGCCTTCCTCAACCCATGAACAGGCTGGCATCATGTAATCTACCGTGTTTCCCCGAAAATAAGACCTACCCCCAAAATAAGCCCTAGCATCATTTTCAGGGTAGGTCTTAATATAAGCCTTACCCCAAAAATAAGCCCTAGTCCCGGGATTCACCGGCAGCATTCTAAACAGGCTGCTTCGGCCTTGTCCATTGGGGAATTCACTCTGCCGCGTTACTGATGATATCATCAGTAACGCAGCAGATTGAATTCCCTGACGAACAAGGCTGAAGCAGCCTGTTTAGAGTGCTGCTGGCCCGACGCTGATACGGATGAAGGTAGGGCTCGCTTGCAGTTGGCGGGGAGGGAAGGATGGAGGGTCAGCAGGAGTTCGACTTTCCGGTGGGGGCAGGGGGGGTACTGAAGGGTTCTGCTGCATGAGGGATGGGAAGGTGGGAAAGATAGAAGCTGGGCAAGGGTTATGCTGCACAGGGGGGAGGGAGGGAGGGGAGGAAAGGTGCTGCACATGTGGGGGTGAAAAAGGAAAGAGGAAGAATTGGGGTGAAGGAGAGGAAGGGAGAGATGATCATGTGCATACCCCAAAAATAAGACCTAAGACTCCTTTCACGAAGGTGCGTTAGGGCCTTAACGTGTGGAATAGCGCGTGCTAAAATGCTGCGTGTGCTAGCCGCTACCGCCTCCTCTTGAGGAGGCGGTAGTTTTTTGGCTAGCGCACGCTAAAAATGCTAGCGCACCTTCGTAAAAGGAGCCCCTAGTGCATTTTTTGGGCCCAAAATTAACATAAGACACTGTCTTATTTTCGGGGAAACACGGTAGTAAGAAGGTAAGGGAGAACTCTTTAATAAAAGCCGAGATAAGCTTGCAAAGATCTGGTAACACTATGTAACTTTTTTGTTGTTGTTGTTACTGGGTAATAGGTTTTCTTTCTTAATTGCCTATGCTACAAAAGTATAGACGATGGCTATCATTCCCTCAAACTTTGCTTTTGTGACCAGGATATTGATATTTTGAAATGTTTGCAGAACATTCCGGAAAAAAAACTTCCCCAAAACGCTGGAAGGTAAGACAATTCTGTTTCTCAGTAGGACAGCGGAATTTTCAGCTATAAAATTTCTTAGAATGTTTCATTTTTTTTAATATTTAAATTTTAAAAATTTTCAATGTTATTTCAAAATATATCCTATTTCAAATACGTTGCGAGAATCTCATGCACATTAGTCACAGGTGAAATGCATTTATTGTTTTCATTACTACCATTTCATTGTTTTCTTCTACGGGATGATGCAAAGGGGAAAAGAGAGCCATGAAGTTTGCTATCCCAAGAATTTGGTGGGAACCCACTGACCACTCAAACAACTGCTACTGCTACATGGTGGACCCTTCCAAACATCAAACTAGCAAGCATGACTAAGGCCCTCTTTCACTAAGGTGCGCTAACCAATTAGCGCCCGCTAATTGATTTAGCACACGCTAAACGCTAATGCGTGCATATTAGTCTATGGACACGTTAGCATTTAGCATGCGCTAATTCGAACAGGGTGTAGATTTATGCACATAACTTATAATTGATGCCAATTAATACCAATAATTGTGTATTAAAATGCCAATTGGTGCTAATTAACTTGTTATTTAATTAACGTGCACACATGAATCGGGTATGTGGCCAAATTTGCACATGCAATTTTCAGCATTTTTTATAGAGTTAGGGGAAGTATGCTTTAATCTAAAAAATGAATGTGTGATTAGTAAACGGCGGAGGTACAATAAACCTCAGTGGTTCACTGTGGAGATCTCGGACCTCGTAAAAAAGAAGAAAAGAGCATTTATCTCCTGCAAACAATCAGGAAAACGAAAGACTAAAGAAGACTATCTGGCTAAGTCTAGAGCTGTCAAAACAGCAGTCAGAGAGGCCAAACTCCGGATGGAAGAGAATCTAGCAAAGAACATTAAAAAGGGTGATAAATCCTTCTTCAGGTATATTAGTGACAGAAAAAGAAACACAGATGGGATAGTGCGCCTTATGGGAATTATGTAGAATCGGACTCCGATAAAGCCGAACTACTAAATGAATACTTCTGCTCAGTCTTTACCTGCGAGGTGCCGGGATCCGGTCCGCAGCTGCAGACAAGGGAAAGCTCGGAAGACCCGTTTCGAGATTTTGAGTTTGCGTCCAGCAGGGTCTACTATGAACTTTCAAAGCTCAAAGTGAACAAAGCCATGGGACCAGACAAACTACATCCCAGGGTGCTTAGGGAGTTGAGAGATGTCCTGGCGGAACTGTTATCTGCGCTCTTCAATCTTTCCCTAAGTACAGGAAGAGTCCCATTGGACTGGAAAACAGCTAACGTCATTCCACTCCACAAAAAGGGATGCAGGACGGAGGCTGCAAATTACAGACCGGTGAGTCTCACATCGATAGTGAGTAAAATTATGGAAACACTAATCAAACACAAATTAGATACGATCCTGAAAAATGAGAATCTACATGGATTTACAAAGGGAAGGTCCTGCCAATCCAATCTGATCAGCTTCTTTGACTGGGTAACGAAAAAGCTGGATATGGGGGAGTCCCTGGACGTTGTGTACTTGGACTTCAGTAAGGCTTTTGATAGTGTCCCACACCGCAAATTATTGAGCAAGATGAGTTTGATGGGATTAGGAGAAACATTAACTGCATGGGTAAAAGACTGGCTCAGAGGTAGACTTCAGAGGGTGGTGGTGAACGGTACTCTCTCCGAAACGTTGGAAGTGATCAGTGGAGTGCCGCAGGGCTCGGTCTTGGGTCTGATCCTATTTAATATCTTCGTAAGGGTCCTGGCTCAGGGGCTTCGAGGTAAAATTACATTATTCGCCGATGACACCAAACTATGCAACATAGTAGGCAAAAGCATAGTGTCCGACTGTATAATGCAGGACCTACTCTTACTGGAACATTGGTCCTCAACTTGGCAACTAAGTTTTAATGCCAAAAAATGTAAGGTCATGCACCTTGGCAGCAAAAATCCATGCAGAACTTACACCCTAAATGGTGAGACCTTAGCAAGAAATGCAGCAGAACGAGACTTGGGACTGATCATTAGTAAAGACATGAAGACTGCCAATCAAGTGGAGAAAGCTTCATCCAAGGCTATACAAATGATGGGTTGTATCTGAAGAAGTTTTGTCAGCCGGTAGCCTGAAGTTATAATGGCGTTGTACAGATCCATGGTGAGACCTCATCTGGAATATTTTGTACAATTCTGGAGACCACATTATCAAAAGGATGTGCTGAGAATTGAGTCGGTTCAGCAAATGGCCACCAGGATGGTCTCAGGACTCAAGGATCTCCCGTATGAGGAATGGCTGGGTAATTTGCAGCTATACTCACTCAAGGAACGTAGAGAAAGGGGAGACATGATTGAGACTTTAAAATATGTCACGGGCCATTTTGAGGTAGAAGAGGATATCTTTTTTCTTAAAGGACCTATGGCAACAAGAGGACATCCATTGAAACTCAGGGGTGGGAGATTTCATAGTGACACCAGGAAGTATTTCTTCACTGAAAAGGTATTTGATCATTGGAATGGTCTTCCACTGCAGGTAATTGAGGCCAGCAGCATGCTGGATTTTAAGAGAAAATGGGATAAGCATTGTTTATTGTTTATTGTTTAATTAGTTTCTTGATTAAACGCTTTATCGATTCTGCAAAGCGTTGTACAAAGCACTTGATAAAATAACATTGTAACAAACAGAATTACCATTAAAACAAACTTATTTAAAAAAAACGAAAATACAAAATTATTAGACGAACTACAACACGTACTAGGTTAAATAAGGACGCACTAACAAACGATACATGAAGGAAAAAGGGAGGAAATACAATAATTATAGTAAATGAGAGAGACATTAAGGGAAAAAAACAAAAGGGCAGGACTTAATGGAGAAAAAAGAAGGAGAGAAAAGAGAAAAGAAAAGAAGAGAAAGAAAAAAAAAAAAATAAAAAAAAAAAATAATGAAATAATAACTTCAATTAAAAGCATCTTTAAAAAGGAAACATTTTAAGCTACTTTTAAACGTTTTTAAATTATTTTCTGTTTTTAGATAAAGCGGAAGAGCATTCCAAATAGTAGGAGCTGTTACAGAGAAAATAGAGGTTCGACGTGTACCGATTATTTTTAAGGAGGGGATATTTAAATTGGATTGGGTTATGGATCTTAAAGATCTTGGTGGATCATAGGGAATTAATATTCGATCAATAAAAGCTGGGGAATTAGTCTGCATAGTTTTAAATGTCAAAAGGGCAATTTTGTAAGTTATCCTGTGTGAGATAGGTAACCAGTGGGCATCTTTTAACAGAGGAGTAACGTGGTCATACTTTGTTGCTCTGGAGATTATCTTGATTGCCGTATTTTGAATTAGTTGCAGACGTTTCAAATCTTTGTGATATATACCTTTTAAAAGCGAATTGCAATAATCTATTTTTGAAATTATGAGTGAATGAATCAAAATGTTGAGAGAACTGGTATCAAGAAAAGGGGTCAATGATCGAATCATTCTTAGTTTGTAAAAACAGTTTTTAACCAGAGCACTTATTTGCGGTCGGAAAGTAAGCTTGTTATCTATAAGGACCCCTAAGATTTTTATAGTTGAAGTTGTTATGAGTGGTATGTTGTCGATGATAATTGGGGAAATTAATTTGGCTCCCTCTTTACCGGGGAACAGAAGAGTATTAGTTTTTGAGATGCTTAATGAAAGTTTATTGGAATTTAGCCAATCGTGAACTTTACTTAATTTGTTATTGATTTCCTGAATTTCAGAATGAATTGTTGATTCGATTGGGTGTAGCAGTTGGAGATCGTCAGCGTAAGCATAGACTGTGAACCCGATTGATTGGCAGAGAGTCAGAAGTGGGATCACTTCAAGGAAGAAATTAGGGGATAGGTCATTGGGCCATGGCCCTTTTCTGCCATCATCTTCTATGTTTCTAAGCTCATATGTGCTGTTGGCGGTGTACTCAATATGTCTCCTGAAGTCACTGCACATTTTTTTTCACAGTTTACATAGAAATATTAACACCTCCTCTTGAGGAAGCATTAAGAGCAGTGCCATACCTGACTTGATGGCCACCTGGGGTAGAGCATCCCCTCTTCCAGGCAGTGTAAGAGGGTAGAGCGGTCTCAGGACCATGCACAGGATGCATGCCTCATGTATGCAACTATTGGCTCTGCCAGTCTTCTGCCCTGGAATAGGAAGATGACTTCAGAGGGGGTGGGGCTGGCAGAGCCCACCACCATGCACATATGGACTGCAGCCCCGTGACCACTCCACACTACCCCCATCTGTACACCAATGGTGGACTGTCCTGCCCTCGGTAAGCAGAAGTGACAGCACATCATAAGTAGCATGCTGCAATGTGAGGTCCATTCATAACCTACCCAGTTCCTACCCTAACATAGCATGAAGTTAGTATGGAATTTTTAACATATTGCCTGTGTATAGAGTATGATAGCGATTGATCAAGCCTGTGCTATTTCTCAGGGTGGTTTATGTAGCGGGGAAGTAGAATACATCGGCAGACAAGTTGAGCAGCCTTCTTCAGTCTCACAAATAGTCTCTCAGCACGTCAGTCTTGCATTTAATTTTTTCTCAGTGAGGAGCGCCGGACATAGATCTCTTTGTTTCCCCTCAGAACAACAAACTTCCACAATTCTGTTCCAGATTAAATGCAACATGGATTCCTTTGAGGTAGGACTTTTCAGACAAATCTGATCAATTACTTTGACTGGGTGACCACAGAATTGGATAGAGGGAGTGCGCTAGATGTGGTTTATTTAGATTTTAGCAAAGCCTTTGACAGTGTTCCACACAGACATCTAATAAATAAACTGAGTGCCCTCAGGATGGATCCCAAAGTGAAGGGCTGGGTCAAAAACTGGTTGAGTGGAAGGCGGCAGAGGGTAGTGGTCAATGGAGATCGCTCGGAGGAAATGGATGTTACCAGTGGTATGCCTCAAGGTTCTGTTCGTGGGCCTGTTCTTTTTAACATTTTTATAAACAATATTGCTGAAGGGCTGTTGGGTAAGATTTGCCCCTTTGCGGATGATACCAAAATCTGCAATAGAGTAGACACGCCGGATGGTGTGAATAACATAAAGAAAGACCTGGCGAAGCTTGAAGAATGGTCTGAAATTTGGCAGCTAAAATTTAATGCTAAGAAATGCACAACAGAAGAGCGGGACTTGGGTGGGATTGTATGTGATGATCTTAAGGTGGCCAAACAAGTTGAAAAGGTGACGGCGAAAGCTAGAAGGTTGCTACAATGCATGCATACAAAGGTATGGCCAGTAGGAAAAAGGAGGTATTGATGCCCCTGTATAAGACTTTGGTGAGACCTCATTTAGAATATTGTGTATAATTCTGGAGGCCGCACCTTACAAAAGATATAAAAAGGATGGAGTTGGTCCAAAGGAAGGCTACTAAAATGCTTTGTGGTTGTCATCATAAGGCGTATGGGGACAGACGTAAAGATCTCAATCTGTATACTATGGAGGAAAAGTGGGAGAGGGGAGATATGGTAGAGATTTTAAAGACCTACATGGCATAAATGCGCATGAGTTGAGTTTCTTTTATTTGAACGGAAGCTCTGGAGTGAAAGGGCATTGGATGAAGTTAAGAGATGATAGGCTCAGGAGTAATCTAAGGAAATACTTTTTTACAGAAAGGATGGTAGATGCTTGCAACAGTCTCCTAGAAGAGGTGGTGGAGACACAGACTGTGTCTGATTTCAAGAAAGCCTGGGATAGACAGGTGGTATCTCTTAGAGAAAGGAAGAGATAATGGTTACTGCAGATGGGCAGACTGGATGGGCCATTTGGCCTTTATCTGCCATCCAGTTTCTGTGTTTCTATGTTTAATCACATTGTGTCAGATGCATGCTTGTGTTTTCTTTACTTATTTAAGATATTGTCGGGGGGGGGGGAAGGGGATGAGTTGGAGAGCCATGATGAAGCAATTTTTAACCAAAATCTGTGGTTGCCATAGTAACCGAAGGCTTCACTAACTTTTGAGCCTCCATCTTTTTTATCTTCTTTTAAATTGTCTTCTTTGAATATAAATATGTTTTTATCACAAGCTATATTAACTGATTTTTTTTTAAAAGTCTTTTTTAATTTTTATCATCTGATTGGACTATACTAACTTGCTGAATATTCAATTAAAAATGTGAAAATTGGTGGTTTTAGTTACAGATTTTTTGTTGTGTGGATCTTAGATATTATGGAGGGAATTCATCAACAGGTGCTAAGCAATTTAGTGCACCCTAACCCCATTAGCATGGGCTAAATGCTACTTCTCCATTATATTCCTATGGGCATCTTAGTGTTTAGTGCGCACGAATCATTAGACTGAGACTGCGCTAAATCACTTAATGCCCGTTGATGAATTCTCCCCATGTGACTATAATGGTGGAGGATATCATTGGCACTGGGTTTTAACTAAACCGTGGAAGAGCTTCTTACGGCAGGTCAGTGAGGTAAATGCTATGATGCTCATAGGAATTGAAAACACGTAGGAGCATTTACCTTGCAAGTCCGTGGTGAGAAGCTCTTCTGCGGATTAGTAAAAGGAGCCCTTTGTTACTTAGAACTGAAAACAGAAAATAAATTGTTTCAAATACAGTAAAACCTTGGTTTGTGAGCATAATTCGTTCCGGAAGCATGCTTGTAATCCAATGCACTCGTATATCAAAGTAAATTTTCCCATAAAAAATAACAGAAACTCAGACGATTCATTTCCACAACCCAAAAACTTTAATACAAAATACTATACGGACTTGTATTGCAAGACTTTGCTTGTTTAGAACAGTCACTACACTCTTGCAGCGTCAGAGAGAGAAGAACCATCGGCTCAGTTGTGATGATGTGACACGTGTATACTGTATGTACTCGTATTGCAAGACTTTGCTAATTTAGAGCAGTCACTATAACATAACATAACATTATTTTTCTATACCGCCTCGATCGAAAGAATTCTAGGTGGTTTACACAAGAGAAAAACTGGACAATCTGCGAAATACAAAATATTAATAGTTATTCAGAGTAGTGAAGACGCAGAGGAATTGCGAAGATTTACAACGTGACATAACCAGGCTCGAGGAATGGGCATCGACATGGCAGATGAGATTCAATGTGGATAAGTGTAAAGTGATGCATGTCGGTAACAAAAATCTTAGGCAAGAATACAGGATGTCCGGGGCGCTACTTGGAGAGACCTCCCAGGAAAGGGACCTGGGAGTTCTGATTGACAAGTCAATGAAGCCATCTACGCAATGTGCGGCGGTGGCGAAAAGGACAAACAGAATGCTAGGAATGATTAAGAACAGATCGGAGAAGGTTATCATGCCGCTGTACTGGGCCATGGTGCGTTCTCACCTGGAGTACTGCGTACAGCACTGGTCGCCCTACATGAAGGGCACGGTACTACTTGAAAGGGTCCAAAGAAGAGCGACTAAGATGGTTAAGGGGTTGGAGGTGCTGCCGTACAGTGCAGATTAGAGAAACTGGGCCTCTTCTCCCTCAAACAGAGGAGATTGAGAGGGGACATGATCGAAACATTCAAGATACTGAAGGGGATAGACGTAGTAGATAAGGACAGGTTGTTCACCCTCTCCAAGGTAGGGAGAACGAGAGGGCACTCTTTAAAGTTGAAAGGGGATAGATTCTGTACAAACGTAAGGAAGTTCTTCACCCAGAGAGTGGTGGAAAACTGGAACGCTCTTCCAAAGGCTGTTATAGGGGAAAACACCGTCCAAGGATTCAAGACAAAGTTAGACAAGTTCCTACTGAACAAGGACGCACGCTGGTAGAGCTAGTCTCAGTTAGAGCACTGGTCTTCGACCAAAAGGAGCGGACTGCTGGGCATGATAGACCACTGGTCTGATCCAGCAGCGGCATCTCTTATGTTCTTATATTCTATTAACTAAAAAGATAATAAAAATTTAAGTTAATGCAGTAAAATTATTATGTTGGGAATAAAACACTGAATTAAGAGATGAATTTATCAAATAATACTGTTTTAATTTCTTTTCGGAAGGCGCCATAAGACAATTTGTATAGTTGCCCAACCAGGACTGTTGTTTACTTGCTTGAAATGCAAGCATCCTGTTTAAAAAAGACCTAACTTTACAGCCTAAAATCTTCGGGTATGCAAATAAATTACAATTCCTGGTTACCCTTATGGGTTCACGGAAGTTTCGCCCCCCACATTTCGCCCCCAGCAATTCGCCCCTCACATTTCGCCCCCGCACATTTCGCCCCCCGGATGTTTCGCCCCCACACATTTCGCCCCCGCACATTTCGCCCCCCGGATGTTTCGCCCCCACACATTTCGCCCCCGCACATTTCGCCCCTGAGTGTCAGACTATTCCTCTCGCAGGCGATTTCTTTGCCGACACGACGGCAGGCTACAAATTCAAAGTGCACAGCTGGCTGTTCTCACTGCCTCTAATGTCGGCCCTGCAGCTCCGGACTTCCCCACACCTGCTCTCTCCCCCCCCCCCCCGATCACTATTATTTTAAATGTTATGGCAGCCACTGTATCCATCGGAGGAGACTTCTAACCTCGGCCATGAAGTTGCTGTTGCAGGAAGAGTTCCGGGGCAGGCCAGGTCCCGCGTTGGGGGGGGGGGGGAGGGAGGAAGAAAGAAGATGGGGGAAGCAAGACTCGCTGTCTCCTGCTGCCTCTCTAGCGGCAGAGTGGCACACAAGGCTGCCTGCCTGGTTGGCTGACGCGGCTGTCTCCCCTTCTCTAGCAGCAGAGCGGCGCAGAAGGCTACCTGCCTGGTCCCGTGCCACTTCCCGCGAGAACAGAAGAGGCGCGGGACCAGGCAGGCAGCCTTGTGCACTGCTCTGCCGCTATAGAGATAGCTGCATCCAGCAAGGGAAGATGCCAGAATTAAAATAAGGGGATGGAGGGTGGTTTGGGTATTCGCTCCATAAAGAGTGAGAGAGAGAGAACGGAGGAACGCTCAGGGGCGAAATGTGCAGTACACATAATCAGGGGCGAAATGTGCGGGGGCGAAATGTGCGGGGGCGAAATGTGCGGGGGCGAAACATCCGGGGGGCGAAATGTGTGGGGGCGAAATGTGTGGGGGCGAAATGTGTCTGGGGGCGAAATGTGGGGGGCGAAATGTGAGGGGCGAATTGCTGGGGGCGAAATGTGGGGGGCGAACCTTCCGGATCCCACCCTTATGGGGTTATATAGCACGAAATGAGAGAGAAGAACCATCGGCTCAGTTGTGATGTGTATATACTGTATATGGAGGACAGATTCTACCAGATTCCAGAAGGAAAGGACGGATTTCAACAGGACCTTGCAGAGGAACTGAGCAGACAGAGGAGGCGGAGTCCTATCAAAATCCGGAGGAAGGATTGGCGGATCGAGTCACTGATATAGACCTGAGACCCAAGAGGAAGCTGAGAAAGGGGAAATCCGCAATCGTAGTGGGAGACTCAATCCTGAGAGAGGTGGACAGTCACATAGCAGGAGGCAGAGATGACCGACTAGTGACATGTCTCCCAGGGGCGAGAACTAAGGACATCACAGATAGAATCGAGAGAATCCTGGAAGGAGCTGAGACGGAGGACACAGCAGTGATAATCCACGTTGGAACCAACGATGTCTGCAGAAGGAACTACAACAGGACAACACTGACCGAGCAGTTCAAGATACTGGGGAGGAAACTGAAGCTGAGGACAAGGAAGATAGCCTTCTCAGAGATCCTGCCAGTACCGAGGGCGGATGCAAGGAGGCAGACCGAGCTGCAAGCAATTAACAGTTGGCTGAGGAGGTGGTGCGAAGAGGAAGGTTTTCACTTTGTACGGAACTGGACAACTTTCCTGGGAAAGAACAAGCTCTACAGGAGGGACGGACTGCACCTAAGCGCCGTTGGGACGAGGAGGCTGGCACACAACATCCAGAACAACATAGACATGGCTTTAAACTGAGGAAAAGGGGAAAGCCGATAGTCGATCTGACATTGACACACCGGACTAGAGTATCAAACAAGAATACTGGACCAGGAAAAGGCGATAGAGGGTTCGAGACTGAGTGGACAATTTTTGACAAAAAACCCAAGGACGCAAAGCAGGGGCCCAGGGAACTGACAAAACCAAAGAGCAAGAAATGGAGGAAACAGTCGGAAGGACATCCAAAAAAGGGGAAGCAGGCTGAGGACGAGATAGACACACCACAGGAGGGAGATGAGGACAAAACAGACACACCACAGGAGGAGGATAAACAAAGCGAGGCCCGGGGACTGGCAACCCATGAGGGGGTAGGCAGGAACACCAAACCACGAGGAAAACCAACAAGGAAGGTAAACAACCGGGACTTAAATTGCCTATACACAAATGCTAGGAGCCTAAGAGCCAAAATGGAGGAGCTAGAAGTCATAGTCAGTAAAAAGGACATAGACATAATTGGAGTCACTGAAACATGGTGGTCCGAGGACAACAAATGGGATGTGGTCTTACCAGGGTACAAACTCTGCAGGAGAGACAGGACACACAAGAAGGGTGGAGGAATAGCGCTATACATAAAGGACTCCATTCCTTCAACCAGGATGGAAACAGCAATAGGAGCGGACAACTTGGAGTCACTATGGGTTAAACCACCAGGAGGTAATGGAGCTGACATAAAATTGGGACTGTACTATCGCCCACCAGGACAACCGGAAGCAAACGACCAGGACCTGGAGACTGAATTAAGGCAGGTATGCAAAAGCGGAAGTGTGGTGGTGATGGGGGACTTTAACTACCCTGGCATAGACTGGAGTATTGGACACTCAAACTCCATAAGGGAAACAAAATTCCTGGAAGCTATAAGGGACTGCTTCATGGAACAGCTGGTCATGGAACCAACAAGAGGAGAAGCCACTCTTGACCTAATCCTCAACGGGCTAGGGGGACCCGTAAAGGAGGTGGTAGTACTAGAGCCACTAGGAAACAGCGATCACAACATGATCCATTGCAAGCTAGAAATAGGAACACCAAAAGTAAAGAAAACCACATCGACAGCACTCAATTACAGAAAAGGGAACTACGAGGCCATGAGGAAAATGGTAGGAAAGAAACTCAGGAAGAGCTCAGGAAAGATGGAGACCATAGAAAAAGCCTGGTCCCTGCTCAAGGGCAAGGTACACGAAGCACAGAACCTGTACGTCCCCAGGTTTAGGAAAGGGTGCAAGAAGAATCGAACAAAAAACCCGGTGTGGATAACAAATGCAGTAAGAAAGGCGATAAGTGACAAGAAAGCATCGTTCAGAAAATGGAAAAAGGACCAAACCAAGGACAAACAAGATGAACACAAAAAGCACCAAAAGGAATGTCACCGAGTGGTAAAGAAAGCAAAAAGAGAATATGAGGAGAGACTAGCAGAGAAAGCAGGAAATTTCAAACCATTCTTCAAGTATGTGAAAGGGAGACAACCGGCCAGGGAGGAAGTGGGACCATTGGATGATGGAGACAGGAAGGGAGTGGTAAAGGAAGAAACAGAGATAGCTGAAAGGTTAAACAAGTTCTTCTCGTCAGTTTTCACGAGAGAGGACACATCCAATATTCCAGAACCCGAAGAGATCTTACATGGAGACCAGGATGGGAAACTGGTCAAACTAGAAGTAAGCCGGGAGGAAGTCCTCCGTCAGATAGACAGACTAAAAAGCGACAAATCACCAAGTCCGGACGGCATCCACCCAAGGGTACTAAAAGAGCTGAGAAACGAAATAGCAGAAACTTTTCACAAAATATGTAACCTTTCCTTAGAAACAGGGGAGATCCCAGAGGACTGGAAAATAGCAAATGTCACGCCCATCTTCAAGAAAGGATCAAGGGGTGATCCGGGAAACTACAGGCCGGTGAGTTTGACCTCGGTTCCGGGAAAGATGATGGAAGCACTGATTAAGGACACCATCTGCGGCCACATAGAAAACAATGGGCAGCTGAAGGCAAGCCAGCACGGCTTCTGCAAGGGAAGGTCATGCCTCACGAACTTGCTGTACTTCTTTGAGGGAATAAACAGACAGATGGATAAAGGGGAATCCATTGACATCATTTACCTTGACTTCCAAAAAGCCTTTGACAAGGTACCCCACGAACGGCTGCTTAAGAAGCTGTGGAACCACGGGGTGCAAGGGGATATCCACCGATGGATCAAACACTGGTTGGCAGGCAGGAAACAAAGGGTTGGAGTAAAGGGCCATTACTCAGAATGGCAATGGGTCACGAGTGGAGTCCCACAGGGGTCGGTGCTGGGACCGCTCCTGTTCAATATATTTATTAACGACTTGGAGACAGGGACGAACTGTGAGGTCATTAAATTTGCGGATGACACCAAACTCTATAGCAGGGTTAGAACCAAGGAAGACTGTGAAAACCTGCAAAGGGACTTAACGAGATTGGAAGACTGGGTAAGAAAATGGCAAATGAGTTTTAACACTGAGAAATGCAAAGTCATGCATGTAGGGAAAAAGAACCCGATGTTCAACTATAAAATGGGGGGATCGTTGCTGGGGGTGAGCAAACTTGAAAGAGACCTGGGGGTGATGGTGGACACAACATTGAAAGCATCAGCACAGTGTGCGACAGCCTCAAAGAAAGCGAACAGAATGTTGGGTATCATCAAAAAGGGTATCACGACCAGGACGAAGGAAGTCATTTTGCCGCTATATCGGGCGATGGTGCGCCCACATCTGGAGTACTGTGTCCAGTACTGGTCGCCGTACCTCAAAAAGGACATGGCGGTACTTGAGGGAGTCCAGAGAAGAGCGACAAAGTTGATAAAGGGTATGGAAAACTTCTCATATGCTGACAGATTGGAAATGCTGAGGCTATTCTCTCTGGAAAAGCGGAGACTTAGGAGAGACATGATAGAAACCTTCAAAATCATGAAGGGTATAGAGAAGGCAGACAGGGACAAATTCTTCAGGCTGTGGGGAGCCACAAGCACAAGGGGGCACTCGGAGAAATTGAAAAAGGACAGGTTTAGAACAAATGCTAGGAGGTTCTTTTTCACTCAGAGGGTGGTGGACACATGGAACGCGCTCCCGGAGGCTGTAATAGGCCAGAGCACGCTACAGGGGTTCAAGGAAGGTCTAGATAGGTTCCTAAAAGATAAGGGGATTGAGGGGTACAGAAAGAAGTAGAGGTAGGTTATAGGATTAGACAGAAACCACTTCACAGGTCACGGACCTGATGGGCCGCCGCGGGAGCGGGCCACTGGGCGCGATGGACCTCTGGTCTGACCCAGTGGAGGCAACTTCTTATGTTCTTATGTTCTTAATTGCAAGACATTGCTTGTATATCAAGTCAAAATTTAATAAAATGTTTTGCTTGTCTTGCAAAACACTTGTAAGCCAAGTTACTTGCAATCCAAGGTTTTATTGTATAAGATATGACTGTTTTTCACACAGAAGGCAAATTCTTATATATAACACATGTACGGACCAGGGCAGTGGATGCTAGCTAGAAAACTCATGAAACAGACCTAAGATTGCAAACTAACGTGAACCTGACTATGAAATCAGTTTCCTTGCTAATCAAGGACTGAAACAAAAATTTCTTTAGGATTGAAAAACAAGACTTACCAACAGGCAGAAAGAACCCCGCAGTGCTTTAATGGTTCATAGCAGTTCTGATGGAAAAATGAGCCATGACTAATTTGCATGAAAAATCTAAAATATGATACCATGGTTAAAGGATATTATTCTCCGAGGTCAAGCACTAAACTTGTTATTAACAGCAAAAAAAAAGTAAGTATTCCAGACATGGAAGCCTGTATGATTTTCTTGAAACATAGATCAACATTTAATTATTGATGATGCATTTTCGTTTGTGGTTATTGTCAGCATTTCCTCTGACTATCTGCACATTGTAACTCGCTGAATGTCCAGCTCTCTTGATTGTAAACCGCCTAGAAGTCGCAAGATTGTGGCAGTATAGAAGAATAAAGTTATTATTATTATTCCTTTTGCAAACACAAATGTATTAAGCTTCTTCATGAAGAAAATATCATCTACAAATTGTGTTGACTTTAGTGTCATCTTATCGAAAGTTGGATTTTACAAAGCCACAGTAGAGGTTTCTACCATGGGTCGATGAGGTACGAGGAGGGGCTGCTCGTCATCAAAGTTCTCAATCCAATCAACAAAGATATGTCTCCATTGAGGGCTATAGATTGTATGATGTAAACTGCTTAGCGGTATATCAAACATTAATAAAACATGAAACTTGAAAACTTAGGCCTAGATCAGTTGTTCCCAACTCTGTCCTGGAGGACCCCCCCAGGCCAGTCGGGTTTTCAGGATAGCCCTAATGAATATGCATGAGAGAGATCTGCATATAAAGGAGGTGCCAGGCATGCAAATCTGTTCCATGTATATTCATTAGGGCTAGCCTGAAAACCTGACTGGTCTGGGGGTCCTCCAGGACAGTATTGGGAACTATTGACCTAGATTCTCAAAAAACCACCTCTGGTAGCGATTTTAAAAAAAGGCGAGTCATTCTCAATCGCTCATGCAAATGAGGTTGGCAGAGAGTAACGAAGACTCGCTAAATTTGCATGTGCCAATCACCGCTGAAACCAAACTTGGTATACATATCACTTACTATGTGGGGGGAAAATACTGTGGGGGTAGGAAGGGGGCGACTTAAAAATTATAGAAAACAACAGATTTTAGTGCCCACCCCATAGTGTTTTCGGGCTCACTGAGATGCATAACTCTGAAACGCATGGGGAGATTTCAACCAAACTTGGTATACATATCACTTACTATCTGGGAACAAATACTGTGGGGTGAAAAAGGGGGTGACATGTGGGTGGGCGGAAGGGGGTGGGAAGGGGTGACATCGAAAATGACAGATATTAGTGTCTATTCCATAAACACATGGAGAGATTTCAAGCAAACTTGGTACACATATAACTTACTATCTGTGGAAAATACTGTGTGGGGGGGTAGGGGGTGACATAAAAATGATCAAAAACAACGGATATTAGTGTCTAAACCATAGTTTTCAAGATACTGACACTCCCGATGCTGTTTACGTCCAAGTTCAGCCCCATAGAGAGGGACATTCCTGTGGAACATGTGGGGTTGAGGAGGGGACATGTGGGGGGTGACATGTGGGGGGGGGGGGACATTTTGGGGTAAATAAATATCCGGGTAAGGCCGGGTAATCTGCTAGTAAATAAATATTTCTTCCAAAGGGAGAGATCTAAGTACATAACATTCCCAAACATTACAGGCCTCTATTCTCTGCAATAGATGTTGATAAAATATGTGATCATATCAACTCTAGTAACATTGCACACTGAATGTGGTGGCCGCGGCTCGAGGCATCCAGAAGTGCGCGGACATCACCGCAGTGACATCGGGCGCATGCGTGATGTCATCACCTCGATGTCCGCGCACGCACGAAGGCCCCTCCTGATGGGCCCTGTGCCGCCAGTAGGGGGGGGTGCCCGCAGGGAAGAGGGCCAGAGAGAAGGGGAGGCGCAGGCGCCGGCTGAGTGCCTACAGGACATGCCTCTCGCCGCAAGAGGGGCGTCCTGTAGGCGGTCAGCCGGCGCCAGCGCCTCTCCTCCTCGGTGTGCCGCGGCACACCTGAAATCTCAGGGGGCACCCTAGTGCGCAGCGCCGTTTGCGACACACAGTCTTAAGCCCTCGATTCTAAGATGCCATCGATTCTATTTTGCAAAAGAGGAGCGCGTCTTGGAATCGAGGAAATGTGGCAGCTCTGTCTTTTACTTAGCACGGCGCTATGGTTTCCGTGCTCTTTACTCTGGATTGCAGACTGTCATTTTTAACAAGCTTCAAATGAATGCCGCGCCGTCCTTACACACGAAAGTCAGCAGTTGGTCTACTGTTAATCTAAAATCAAGTCTGAAGAGATTTTTAAATGGAAAAGCAAAGGAGAAGCAAGCTCTTAAAACACCGGAAACATTTTTGCCTAGAGTAACTATCTGCAAAATCCTAGGAGAAATTCGACCCCAGTTTCTTTCTACCAACCATGAGGTAAAGCAGTTAGAGCTTAATAGACCGGAAAGCAGGCTGAGGTTTGACTGCTATGCACAGTTCATTGTCTCCGAAGAAAAGAAGAACAAACAAATCAATGTTCCCAGGTAATGTTTTCGAAATCTTTACAACAACACGGCTTCAGTGCTGCAGGGAATTGGATGTCATCAAAATCTTTTCACCGACAATAAATAAACCCCGCAGTTCCAACCACAACTCAAAAGCGGTGTCTAAGAAGGTATCATTTACAGCTCTAATTAAAAGCTTTCTTTATTATAATGATGAATTATGAGGCAAATAATTATTGTTTTATAACAGTTGTACGATCAGCCATAATAAGGAATTGTACACAGCTCAATATTCAGATCTGGCAGCAAGCTTTTTTTTTTTTTAATGCTGTCCTCGGCATCTTAAAATAAAAAAGGATCTGGATAGGTAGTAATGGTGAATATCTGTGGAAAGCACTGACTTGATATCTATATATCAGTGGTATAGCCACAGGAGGGGGGCTTTGGGGGCCCAGGTCTACATTTGAGTCTTTCCAAATATGCTGCCTAGGTTAGTGGAGGGTCTCTGAGCCTATTATCAGCTGAGATTCTTTTAAGAACATATATTAAAGCTATTCTTCATCTTTCTTTGGCTGATTCAATGATTGTGAATTATTTTATTTCTGCTAAATTTTGATTGGGTAGCTCCAGTCAAGGGGCGGCTGACACTCTTCGTTCGCAGAACCTTGATTGGACAGGGTCTCTTGAGGATTCCATTGATGCTATACCAACTAGAGCCATCCAACTGAACTCTCTCTGCAGGAAAGAAGGATATTTCTTTCTGTGATAACAAAAATACAGATCAGGCTCATAGGAGAGTTGTTGTTGAAATCTCGGGTTTCTTCAAAGGGCGCTAGTTTTTCAGCCGGGGGCATGCAATTGTACAGTGTTTATTCTTAAATAAATGTATATGAAAAACTGTATGATCTTTTTGAAGCCTTATTGTAGGGTAATTTTCAACAGCAAGTCAGTGGGTATGAAATAAAAGCACTGTTTTTATCCAATAAGCATGATGCGGAATAGAGAAAAACGAAGACAGAAACTCGCCTCGTGAAAAAAGTGAAAATGTACAACAAAAGAAGCAAGATATGGTTACTTGATTGGGAAACCAATTTTTGGTGAATCCCAACTAGGATCCCAGTTTTGGCTAGGCCTTCCTCAGGGAACTAGCAAGCAACTTGAGTAGAGTTTGATCCCCAATTCGTAAATCTGGACAATATGAAATGAAGAACTCGAAAACAATAACAATAAATGTAACTGTCCTGGTGGTTTAGACATCACGCGTGCCTCTTTTGTTGTACATATCCAATAAGCATGTAATGATCAGTGAATATGTTCAAGAAACATAGAAACATGATGGCAGATAAAGATCAAATGGTCCATCCAAGCGCTTGTTTTTTTTCTGAACGGTGTTGAATTCCTCAATATTTATTTAGCATTCTTTGTATTAAAGGTGACCTGGTACTCCATTCATAAGGACTCTTGAGGAAGGCTCTTGGGTATCCATGGTGAGGAAGACTGTCAGTCTCCAGTGGGGGGAGGGGGGAGCACCAAACTGGTCCACAAAGTGCCCCGCAATCACTAAGACCAGTCCAGTCTTGATTGGGAGCCTTCATGGGACAGGAAAATATAATTCACCTTGACTGGGATATATACCACATTTCCTCGATCCGAAGATACATATTTTTGCTCATTTTAATGTGAATGGAAAATAGATGTGGCTTATATTCGATGGCATCTTAGAATCAAGGACAAAAATAAAAAGACACACAGCCTTGGAGTGCCTAAATGGAAATCTATGGTATTTGGCGCACTCCTTAACAGTTTGCTTTCAAAGAAGGCATGGTTAATGCCAGAAATGTATATTACTATATTTCACAGTTATTATATCTATATATTTTATTCATTAATACTTTTGTTCATTAATAATTTTGTATCTAAAATTATTACGGTGATGTGCTCAGACCTGTAACCCAATAAATAGTGAAGTCACTACAATGAGTTTAACAAGGGGACCATCATTGCAACCACCTGTCCCCGACCCTCCCTAAATGAACTTAAACTTATTCAGATACTATGTTTTTACTTATCTGAATGGAGAGGTTTTTGTTGTTGAACTTGGTCTGGTTAAATCTCAATGGTGACTGTGTTTTAACAAATAAAGTGACTATTAAAATCCAGAGAAGATAATTTTTGTGATCTTCAATTCCCGTCCCCCCGACTCGAGTTTCGTATTCTTCGTCGGGGAGGGACACTGTTGCTGGCTAACTGAGAAGATTTTGAACGAGTCTGACCTCAGTTAGCCAGCAACAGTGTCCCTCCCCGACGAAGAATACGAAACTCGAGTCGGGGGGACGGGAATTGAAGATCACAAAAATTATCTTCTCTGGATTTTAATAGTCACTTTATTTGTTAAAACACAGTCACCATTGAGATTTAACCAGACCAAGTTCAACAACAAAAACCTCTCCATTCAGATAAGTAAAAACATAGTATCTGAATAAGTTTAAGTTCATTTAGGGAGGGTCGGGGACAGGTGGTTGCAATGATGGTCCCCTTGTTAAACTCATTGTAGTGACTTCACTATTTATTGGGTTACAGGTCTGAGCACATCACCGTAATAATTTTAGATACAAAATTATTAATGAACAAAAGTATTAATGAATAAAATATATAGATATAATAACTGTGAAATATAGTAATATACAAATTGTCAGTTATTCACAGAGCAACATTGTATATTTCCCTATTATTGTTCAATAATGCCAGAAATGACCATAGACTCTTTCAGGCTCCTTCGTAAATGCAATTCATGCCAAAATAGGTGCCGGAAATATAGGCCTTCGAAACCCTGGCGCCTATGTTTGACTGTGGCTGCCATTGTACAAACGGTGCCATTGCATGTTTGGCATGTGACCCGCACCGTTTTTTGAGGCACTGACTGATAACTGCGCCGTTTGTAGAATCTGGCTCAAAGTGGCTAAATAGAGAGATAAGGATGATTTTCCACATTTATGCATTTATCTCTTGGATTTTCGATTGTGTCAGGTACTTGCAAAGGACATATCTGGTCCACTACTATCCTGGTTGCATGTGGAACTGGACCTTGTGAAGCCAATCCCCATGAAAATTTTATTGGCTGCGATTCATTTGACATGGATTCTTGAGTTTTCGGCTATAGTTGGAACTCAACAGGCATTTGCAGTAATGGGTGGCTGCCTTGACAGCCCCTGGCTCAGCTCACTAGCAGCTCCCTTATGGTATAATTTGATGTCAAAAATTGGCTAAGGAGCTATAAATTGAAAAATATGGCAATGGAAAGAAATTTGGACTCTGCATCATATAACTCAAGCTGATCATTTGATGTCTTTCCAGGAGCTACAGAGGCAATAGGACATGCCAAGTTCTCAATTTTATCATTGGCTGTAATTGAAATACTACATCAACCGAGACGATGCTTTTATTATCAAAGAACCCTCAGAGCCCAATATCCCTTTTTTTGTAAGCTTGGTTAGCTAAGGGGCAGATAGTGTCCAATTCCAAAGCTTTTAAGTTGCTGAATTTTCACCAATATAAAGGTGACCAAAGGCCATGAAGAGGTTTGGCAAAAAGATGGAGAAATGACTGTTGCTCCTTTCAGCTGGTGTCAGTTTTAGACAAAAAGGAGCCATCCAACACGTCCAGCCAGCATATTACACACCTTATACTTCTTTGCCCACAGGGCACTATGGATGCAATGGAAAATGTGGAGAGCTGGCTTTTATGCTAATAATAACTGCTGGCATTATGGATAATATCTAGGTACTCTTCACATGATCTTTGAATGCTCAGTTATAGAACCTTTTTGGGTAGTGAAATTGACTGAAATTCAAGGTATATTCAGCACAGATATCCATCTATCTATTGATATGGGAGGTGGGGGGAGGGGGGTTCTTGTTCATTACAATTAACTAAAGTTCTCACAGAAGATCTGTTAAGTTTGTTTGATTTGTTGAAGGCAGTAGCATGACTGTGCCAATAGGAAGAAGGCAGCTCCTATGTCTAGCCATTTCATGTGGAATGCTTTTTTCCAAATCTACAAAATTTGAACAGTTGCTGCCAGGAAACATCAATCCTGAATTTTGCACCCTCAAACAAAGGCCATACCTAGGGACCAGGTCTATAATTGGTCCAAAATCTAAACTAAACTAAACCTTAGGTTTGTATACCGCACCATCTCCGCAATCGTAGAGATCGGCATGGTTTACAGGGCTGGGATAGAAAGGAACTTCAATGGAGGGTTATAGGATTAAGTGTAAAGAAGATATAGAGGAGTTTAGGGTGCCAGAGAGGGGGGAAGTGTTACATTTTTGAAAAAAGCCAAGTTTTCATATGTTTACGGAAGAGTTGGAGGGAGCTCGAATTTTGGAGTGGGGATGTAAGGTTGTTCCAGAGCTCAGTGATTCTAAAGGGGAGGGATGTCCCTAGTTTTCCAGCATGGGATATACCTTTTATAGGAGGGAAGGATAGTTTTAATTTTGGGGAGGATCTGGTGGAATTAGGATTTGAGGAATTCCAAGATAGTGGAATAGCGGGAGGAAGGATGCCGTGTAGGATCTTGAAAGTTAGGCAGGCACATTTGAAGTGGACCCTGGAGATTACTGGAAGCCAGTGAAGCTTGGAAAGGAGTGGTGAGACATGGTCAAATTTACTTTTTGCGAAAATAAGCTTAGCCACGGCATTCTGAATCTGCTGAAGTCGTTAGGCTTAAGTAGATAGAGTTGCAATAGTTCAACCTGGAGAAGATGATGGATTGTACAAGGACGGCAAAGTGTTTTTGATGGAAGCAGGATCTCACTTTCCTCAGCATATGTATTAAGCTAGCATTATGTAGCGCATCTGTGCCCCCAGATGCCATTATAGAATAGAGACTAAGTGGTCCTTTTTTCAAGCTGCGGTAGGGTTTAACGCGCGTAATACCGTGCATTAAACCGCCTGCCGCGCTAGCCGCTAACGCCTGCATTGAGCAGGCGTTCGTTTTTTAGCCGGCCGCGGGGGTTTGCGCATGATGAAATGTCCAACGCGCTAACCCTGCTAGCGCGGCTTGATAAAAGGATCCCTAAGTTGGCATTTGGGTGCTTAACTCTAGGTGCCAAGATTAGGTGCCAACACTTACACTATGTAAAAGGAAAGTATAAATAAATATAAGCAGCTAAATGTTGTGCCTAGGTGCACCAAAAGCAAAAGAGAACTGTGGAAGCGAGGATCTTAATGCATATGCTTGATACATCCAATTAGTGCACAGTAAAAAGTCTGTGGCATGGACCCAACACGGTCCGTGTTTCGGTATTTGACAACCTTCTTCCAGGGTCCGTCCGGTTAAAGTCACGACAGGTAAAATTGCTAAACAGCATCCAAGACCCTGAGTGAAAAGGTCAGAATGCAGTCGACGCTGTCAAAAGTCTTATCGCACAGTATCTTACAAAACTTACTGTCCCTACATAAAGATGACCCCTGAAGCCATAAGGACTATTGGTGTGGTGTACAGGTGGGTACAGTAAGTTTGGGGTGGGTTTTGGAGGGCTCACCATACAGCAGGGGTGTCAAAGTCCCTCCTCGAGGGCCGCAATCCAGTCGGATTTTCAGGGTTTCCCCAATGAATATGCATGAGATCTATTAGCATACAATGAAAACCCAACTGGATTGCGGCCCTCGAGGTGGGACTTTGAGATCCCTGGTATAGATGGAATGGAGTGAGCTTTGACGAAGACTTCAGTAGTTGGAACCTAAGAACAGTCCCAGCTTTGGATTCTTGCCCAGAAATAGCTAAGAAGAAGAAAAAAAACCAAAAAACCAATTTTTAGATTGAATCAGGTTGAGCAGACTAGATGGACCATTCAGGTCTTTAACTGCCGTCATCTACTATGTTATCATGTAAATCAATTTCTGTTCCTCTCTCAGCGGAATCTGTTCAATATCTTTCCCACACCAAGAGAGGGTAACAGCTTTGAATACACAAAAAAATCAATTCTTCAAAAGTGTGACCTTTTGAAATACAATGTTCAACCATAATTGCCATTCTTTGTAATGCAGGTTTTAGGTTCTGCTAAATGAGTTCTCATATTTGTTTTGGTTTTTCCCACAAGCATTGTTTTTTCTAAGGAACACTGGCTGTCATCATTAACTCTACAAGTAGTGCAATTTGAAAATTGTCTCAATATAATTTTGCTCCTAGTATCGGGTTGTACAAAATGAGCACATTTAAAATGTCCAGTAACTGGGCAAGGGTTCAAACTTGATATAATGCTGACAGTTTCAAGTATATCTTTTAAAATATTGTCCTCGTATGTATGGCCATTCAATTGATCACTAGAAATTGGAAAAATTGGGACCGTTTAAATTTTACCTTTCGGTGGGAAACACTTTGCTTATACTATCGTTATGAAAGAATGTTAGCAGAACAATCTGGGAAAAGTAAAAACTTTAAAGAAATTTGGAGTCCATTAGAGTCCTTTATTAAACAAATTAATGATTAGTAATTCATTAGATTAAATTTTCTTGGTACACACATCCAGGGATGGGTAATTTGTTTTAGTAATTTGCAAGTATGTAAGTGCTGTTTTTTTAATTCTGTGAATGTAGACTGTTTGCACGTTTTATCTGCTTAGAAAATCAATAAAGATTTATAAAATAAAAAAATAAAATTTATTTCTTTATTTTTAAACATTATATTAATTTTAGAAGAATTAACAATCAAATACCAAAAGAGACAGGCAGTTCTGAAGAGATCTAATAGGTCATGGGGACAGCTAAATATGATACAAATAAGACTTTAGCCCTCAAATTCTACATAGTGTGGTTTGTAACCTGGGGACTGCCATGCATCTGACCAGAAAAGTGAACAAAACAAAACAGGGAAAGTCCTCTATTCAAATTCAGGCACTTTTAAGCTTGGTCTCTTTAAAAGGGGTTTTGACTACAATTCCCAGAAAGCTATGTATTCTGTAGCCAGGAGTGCTGTGCTCAGGAGAGACAGGAAGCTGATTCATCAGGCTTCCAGCTAGGCTAATTAGCAATGCCTTCCTGGAATGAGAGACTTTAAAAGAAAAAAAAAATTGTTTTCTTCCATTTATAGGAAAGGAGATACTCCTGAGGGGAAGAACAGTACTCCCTATGATTTGTCTAGCTTTGGAGAAAGCTTCATCTAAGGCTAGACAAATCATAGGTTGTATACGTAGGAGTTTCGTCAGCTGTAAGCCCAAAGTCATTATGCCATTGTATAGATCCATGGTGAGACCCCATTTTGAATACTGTGTACAATTCTGGAGGCCGCATTACCGCAAAGATGTGCTGAGACTTGAGTCGGTCCAGCGAATGGCCACCCAGATGGTCTTGGGACTCAAGGATCTCCCGTATGAGGAACGGCTGAATAAATTGCAGCTATACTCACTCGAGGAACGCAGAGAGAGGGGAGAAATGATCGAGACGTTCAAATATCTCACGGGCCGTATCGAGGTGGAAGAGGATATCTTCTTTTTCAAAGGTCCCACGGCAACCAGAGGGCATCCGTGGAAAATCAGGGGCGGGAAACTGCACGGTGACACCAGGAAATACTTCTTCACCGAAAGGGTGGTTGATCGCTGGAATAGTCTTCCACTACAGGTAATTGAGGCCAACAGCGTGCCTGATTTTAAGACAAAATGGGATCGTCTCGTGGGATCTCTTCACAGATAAAGGTAGGGGAGGGATATTGGGGTGGGCAGACTGGATGGGCCGTGGCCCTTATCTGCTGTCTGTTTCTATGTTACTCCAGGACTAAAGAGATATTCTGGGAGGGGGCTTTCTAAGGCTTAACCCTGTAAATTTGTAGCAGTACGTGGAGTGGGAAAAGATGTTGTTTTTCCAAACAGAGAAGGGGTGGAAACCAGGACTGATAGTTCTTCAATTGCAAGAGGCCCCAGCCTGGAGATAGGCAAGGAAGGGGGCAGTGCCAGGAATAAAGAAGCAAAATTTCCTGAGGCTAAGAACCAGTCCAGGGTTTGGAACTGGAAAGTTGAGGCTGTAACAGGGAGGAGGAGTTAGGAAAGGTGATTGGACCCCCTTTACAGTATATACCACCCTTCTGTGGTTACAATCAATGTGGTTTACTTAGAACCTAGGGCAAAGTGATTTGCTCAGAGTCACAAGGAGGTGTACTGGGAGTCAAACCTAGTTTTCTTGGTTCTGAGCTACTCCATTGTAGGAGCTAGTCCTACTTGATACCAAGGTGAGCTCACAAGAATTTATAGTAAGTCCCCAGATGCAGGTGGTTTGTGATGTTTTCTCTCCTGGATGGTGTGATAAAAGGTGGAGGAGCTTAATGTGCTATGGAAGCCTCTGTGAATAAGATCACAGAAAATACCCTGATCCTAGTTGCACAGTGGGGAAAGGCCTAGTGGAAAAATAGAAACCCCATAGCTATTTCAACTGATGAAAGGATGAAATTTGTTCTGGTTGGTAAGGTAGCACAGAGGAAGAAGAGTCAGTCAATAAGAAATATCCCATAACTGCTTGTAATAAATGATATGGAAAAAAAAAGCTTCCTTTGATTGCTTATTTGCAAAGTAATCTGTGCTTAAAATTATGCTCAATTGAACCAGTGAGAAAACCTGGTCCAAACTGTGTGTTAGAGCAAGGTCTAGTAGAGACCTTAAGTAAGAGATAGCAGGAAACACTCATGAATACAAGATGGAGTGTACCTTTATGCAGTAATTTGTCAGATGGTATTTAATTTAGGCTTATTAAAAGAACCTGCATTTTGCTGACTTGTCTCAGTTTGTCTCATTGTGGGTAGTTCAGAAAGCTGTGGGAAGTTTCCTAAAGCAGAGGGTGAAAGCTTTGTCTTTAAAGCCAGCGAGGGCACTCCGGTGGAAGATATTAGAATAGTGCACCACAAAGTATATATGCCCAAATGAGGGTAAATGCAGTTAGCTCTTAAGTGCTTTGGAGGAGCATTTTTGATAGGATGTCTAATTCTGAGTTTGGGCATTTGGGTGAAAGATGTCCAGAAATCCAGTAGAGAAAATGTCCATTGTGAAAACAGCAAGACGTCTATCCTATTTTTTTAATTCCTTAGCTAGATGTTTTGGTCCTTAGTACGTCTGTCTTTTTTGGCCATTTTCAAATACAAAGATGTCAAAATAAAAAAGGCACAAACACAAGCTATTGGGACGTCCAAGGAGCCAGCATTCGTAGCAAACTGAACACATAGACATCTGAGCAGAGCAGAGGGACACTCTAGTGGGTACTGCAGTAAATGCCCCAGGTGCACATGTCACTATAACCTGTTTATACTGTATGGCAGGGGTGTCAAAGTCTCTCTTCGAGGGCCACAATCCAGTCGGGTTTTCAGAATTTCCCCAATGAATATGCATGAGATCTATGTGCATGCACTGCTTTCAATGCATATTCATTGGGGAAATCCTGAAAACCTGACTGGATTGCGGCCCTCAAGGAGGGACTTTGAAATCCCTGATCTACACCCTCCCCAGCCCATCCTCCACCAAACGGCCATATATAGACACAGATCATCTGTCCAGTACTGGTCTTAGTTCTTCAATATTTACTATTATTTTCTGATTCTAGAGCCTCTGTGTTCAAACCACGCTTTTTTGAACTTTGTCACCGTTTTCCTCTCCACCACCTCTCTCGGGAGCTCATTCCAGGCATCCACCACCCTCTCCGTAAAGAAGAATTTCCTTACATTGCTCTTGAGTCTACCACCCCTCAACCTCAACCTCATGATGATTTGCTGTATATCCAAAAAGTCTTACCCCTCTCCTTCCCTTTTACTAAGCCATGGTAGAGGTTTCTACGTGGCCCAGAGCACTAAATGCTCCAATGCTCATAGAATTCCTATGAGCATCGGAGCATTTACTGCTCTGGGCTGCGGTAGAAAACTCTACCGTGGCTTAGTAAAAGAGGGCCTTAATTTGGAATTGAATTTGAGTACCGTATTTTCTCGCATATAACGTGTGCGTTATACGTGGTTTTTACATACCACGCATACCCTTGCGCGTTATACGCTTGAGCGCGTTGTACAAAATTTTTTTTTTACATAGTTCCCCCCCCCCCCCGACGCCCGATTCATCACCCGGAAGGAGCGCTCGCACTCCCACCCCGAAGGACCGCTCGCACCCCCACCCGAAGGACCGCTCGCACCCCCACAGCCTCCCCCCCTCCCCCATGGAGAAGCTGTCTACCTTGTTTCCGGATGCCAGCCCAGCTGCTTCCTCTGCCGGCGGTCCTGCCCCTTCTCAGAGCCCTGTGCTGCGCTGCTTCCTCTTCAGGCGGTCCCGCCCTTTCTCTGACGTTAGAAAAAGGGCGGGACCGCCGGAAGAAAAAGCAGCGCAGCAGGGCTCAGAGAAGGGGCGGGACCGCTGGCAGAGGAAACAGCTGGGCTCGCTGGCATCCGGAAACAAGGTAGACAGCTTCTCCATGGGGGAGGGGGGAGGCTGTGGGGGTGTGAGCGGTCCTTCGGGTGGGGGTGCGAGCGCTCCTTCGGGGTGGGGGTGCGAGCGGTCCTTCAGGGTAGGGGTGCGGGTGCGTGCAAGCGGTCCTTCAGGGTGGGGGTGCGAGCGGTCCTGCGGGGGGGTGAATCGGACGTCGGGGGGGGGGCATCAGGCTTTCAGGATAGGGACAGGACTTCAAGGGGGAAAGGAGAGTCGGGGCGGGCGAAAAGAGAGTCGGGGTCTCCAGAGGAGAGTCGGGGCGGGCGAAAGGAGAGTCGGGCAGCATGCGCGATATACGGGTGTGCGCGGTATATAAAAAATTCTGTACATAAATTTGTGTTTTTCGCGCGCTATACCCGTGTGCGCGTTTTACACGGGTGCGCGTTATTTATGTGAAAATACGGTATTTATTTTTGTAAATAAGCATGGTCCTCTCTCCATTTTTCAACTGAATCTGAAAGTGAATTTTTGTTGACGTGTATTATAGATATCTATTTTTTCTGTTATTATCTGGCAAATAATTATTTGTTTATCACATTTTCATGATGGTTTTATGTATAGGTATGAGTGACGCACAAATAGATTAGATTAGATTTCCTTTGGGTTATCTAGGCCAGTGGTTCCCAACCCTGTACTGGAGGACCACCAGGCCAATCGGGTTTTCAGTCTAGCCCTAATGAATATGCATGAGAGAGATTTGCATATAATGGACGTGACAGGTATGCAAATCTGCTCCATGCATATTCATTAGGGCTAGCCTGAAAACCCAATTGGCCTGGTGGTCCTCCAGGACAGGGTTGGGAACCACTGACCTAGGCTTTTTATAATTTGTTCTGATGATTTCCAATCTTAGAGGTGATGATGTTTGATTGACCTAAGCACATAAGGGTTTGGATTTATTTAATTATTCAAATTTCTTCACTGTTCTCCCAAAGGAGCTCAGAATGGCTTACATGAATTTATTCAGGTACTCAAGCATTTTTCTCTGTCTGTCCTGGTGGGCTCACAATCTATCTAATGTACCTGGGACAATGGGGGGATTAAGTGGCTTGCTCAGGGTCACAAGGAGCAGCATGGGTTTGAACCCATAACCTCAGGGTGCTAAGGCTGTAGCTTTAAATACTACGCCACTCTAGAAATCAAAATGTAGTAGAAATGAGCCTTGTATAGGACAATGAAGCCATTGTGACATCACTGATGAGGTTGGCTCTTAGGCATTGGTGGAATGAGGCATTGTGATGTCACAATACTAATTCTAGTTATCAGAGGATGAAACATTCCACATTATTTATTTATTCAATTTTCTATACTGTTCTCACCAGGGAGCTCAGAATGGTTTACATGAATTTATTCAAATACTCAAAACATTTTTCCCTGTCTGTCCTGGTGGGCTCATACTCTATATAATGTACCTGGGATAATGGGGGAGGGGAGGGGAGACTTGCTCAGGGTCACAAGGAGCAGGGTGCTGAGGCTTTAGCTTTAACCACTGCGCCACTCTCCTCCCCCCCCCCCTTGGTTCATGGATTCTTCCTTTTTAAATGTGAGCAATCCTTTTCTTTATATGCCTTTTTAATAACTATAGCCCTCTTTTATTAAACCGTGGCAGATGTTTCTACCGCAGCCTGGAGCCCTAAATGCTCTGATGCTGCTCCAGCGCTCATAGGAATTCTATGAGCGTCAGAGCATTTAGCGCTCTGGGCTGTGGTAGAAACCTCTACCGCGGCTTAGTAAAAGGGGGTTATGTGTATATTTTAAAATATACTCATCATGGAGATTTTTTTAATAACTGTTATTTTTTTTGGGGGGTGGGGGTTAGTTTCAAGTTTTATTATTCAAGTTTATTAGATGTTTTTATATACAGTGTTCCCCCGCGAATTTGCGGTTCGCGGTTCGCAGACCCGGTCATTTGCGGTATTCTCCGACCGCCTCTTCCTGTACTAAAGTTGGGCTTCACCAATCAGGAGCTCCTAATTGGTGAAGCCCAATCTTAGTACAGGAAGAGGCGGTCGGAGCATACCGCGAGTGATTTCTCTCCTGCCGCCCTAGGCAAAAAAATGTATTTACAGTTTTTCGATATCCGCGGGGGTTCCTGGAACGGAACCCCCGCGAATATCGGGGGAGTACTGTACTGCCTATCAAGGTTTATCTAAGCAGTTTTACAATCAAGTAGTCAAGTATTTTCCCTGTCTGTCCTTGTGGGCTCACAATCTATCTAATCTACCTGGGGCTATGGAGGACCGAGGTCAAACAGAGCAGCGTGGGGTTTGAACTCTCAACCCCAGGGTGCTGAGGCTGCAGAGCCAACCACTATGCCACACACTCCATGGGTTTAAGGTCTTCAATAAAAGTTCACAGGTTCTTATTTGTTTAGTGGGTAAGGCAGGGCCGGATTTAGATGAAAAGAGGCCCTAGGCTATTCCAGTTATGAAGCCCTTTCACCTCTCATTTTTAAATTTGTAAATTACATGAGAGATAATAAAATACATCATTACTTTTTTTTTTAATTCTTTATTCATTTTCAAAATTACATTAAGTGTTAAATATATTCATTCAGATTAACATTAACTTTCGTTTCTTGTAATATATTGAAAATTTCAATAAATAAATAATAAATAACAGATTAACATTAACTACATCACTTACAAACAAACATTGATATCTAATATAATAAAATGCTAGGCCGCGCATGCACACTCTAAAGTCGTGTTCCCTGATCCGTCGCGGACATGAGAGTGCGCATGCGCGGCCCCGCCTCTCACTGTGCATAGCTCTGCGGCGGCTTTCAAATTTAAAAAAAAAAGTTACACAGCTGCGGCGACGGCTCTCACTCTGCATGGTACCGGCTCCTCTAGGGGGACAACAATCGCGCTTATGCTCAAAGCCGCCGCCACGGCTCCTCTCTTGAACCGCACCAGGATCGAGAGAGGAGCTGCAGCGGCGGCTTTCAACTAAAAAAAAAAAAAAAAATACACAGCTGGGGGTCGCCGCTCTCACCCGGCTCTCACGGTGTGGCTGAGCGCTGGCGGCCGGCAAACCCTAATTGCGGCGGCGGCTTTCAATTACAAAAACAAAAAAAAACAGCTGAGGGTAGCAGCTCTCACCCGGCTCTCACGGTGCGGCGACCGGCGAACCCAGACCAAGGCGGCCGACGAATGGCTGGACCAACAGCCCTCAGAAGCTACGGTTGGGTGCGCGACACTGTTAGGTGGGCGGGCGTTGTGGCTGTCCCAGGCTGCTGACACTGCACCTCCCCCTCCTCTCCCAAAAGACCAGGTTTCATCAGTGGAGGAATCGGCGGGGGCAGGAGCAACTATGACAGCTCCTTCCTGTAAGAGGTACTAGATCACCAGAACAGTTAAAGGTAGTTTATGGGGGATGTTCTTCAAATGGGAGGAAGGGCCAGCATGGTGGCACACATTTTCTTCTAGTGGGGTAAATGGTTGACTCAGCCTATTGGAGACCGTCTTACTGTTGGGGTGGGGTGGATTTAGGCCCAAGAAGATCTGGTGGCAAAAAGGGAGGGGGGAAGAAGTTTCAATTTCAGCCAAAAATGCACTTGCATTTTTGACCGAAGGATGAAACATGAAATCTGATTTTAAGCTGGTTTTGGTTCCAAAACCCAATATTCTAGCACCCGTTAATGTAACGGGCTTAAAGACTAGTATTACATAAAAACATATCCCTTCCCTTTTCCCACCCCACCCACCCTTATATTCCATTATCATATAAAACATGTAATAATAAAATTCCCCCCTCCCTACCCCTTAAATCGATAAGTATAAGGGAAACAATTTCAAATTAATCTTTACAATACTTTGTTAATGGTTTCCATACATCCTGAAACTTCTTAAAGTAACCCTGTTGCAATGCAATAAACCTTTCCATTTTATAAATATGGCATAAAGAGTTCCACATCATTACTGTAATATATATCAATATGTTAAATGAAACATGTTGTTATTGGTACTAACCTTTATAAAAAATGTGACACGGATCTTGAGGCCCTAGGCTGAAGCCTAGTTAGCCTATAGGAAAATCCGGCCCTGGGGTAAGGTATATCATAGCAAGTTTTCTGAAGAGTATGCAGTTTGCTTGTTTTCTGAAATACGGTGGTCATAGGATTTATTTTTAATGTTTTTTTAACAAAATTTCTGATGGTTTTCAGGCTGATATGATCTTCAAAATGTTTTGCTATGTCCTTTCTATTGTAATGTCTTATATATTAGTGCATTTTTTGGTATGCCTTGATACAATTGTCAAAATATGTTGGGGGTGGTTTGATTGTTAGATTCTTAAAAACTGTTTATGTAAAATTCCTCTTTACAAAACTGTTTTGTTTTTTTCAAAGAATAGAGCAATCAATCAGTCAATCAAGAAAAGAAATTCTAGGGGCAGGGGGAGTTTTCAGTAGCTCATCAAGACCAGTTGCATGTACAGAGCTCTTCAAAAGGGTGACTTCTAATACAAATCTCATTAGACCCCATATTATGTCACTTGTGAAAGGAGACTATTAACTTCAATTTAAAATGGCATAAATTTGATCCATCAATGCCATAGAAGGTAACAGTCAAACAGGCATATAAAATAAGCTTTTTATAAAAAAAAAAAAAAAGAAAAGAAAAATGTTTTTGTAGCTATATAACAATATCTCAATGGGCGAAATATGTCCCGTATGAGGGCCGCTTCTGAGCGCTTCTAAAAGGAAATTTTTTTTTAATAAAACATAAAAATAAAATAAAAAGTTCAAATGTGATGGTGTGATGATGTACTAAATATAGTAACATAGTAGATGACGGCAGATAAAGACCCGAATGGTCCATCCAGTCTGCCCAACCTGATTCAATTTAAATTTTTTCTTCTTAGCTATTTCTGGGCAAGAATCCAAAGCTCTACCCAGTCCTTGGGTTCCAACTTGGGTTCCAACTGCCGAAATCTCTGTCAAAACCTACTCCAGCCCATCTACATCCTCCCAACCACTGAAGCCCTTTCCAGCCCATCCTCCCCCAAAGGGCCATATACAGACACAAACCGTGCAAGTCTGCCCAGTACTGGCCTTAGTTCAATATTTAATCTTATTATCTGATTCTAGATCCTTTGTGTTCATACCACGCTTCTTTGAACTCAGTCACAGTTTTACTCTCCACCACCTCTCTCAGGAGCGCATTCCAGGCATCCACCACCCTCTCCGTAAAGTAGAATTTCCTAACATTGCCTTTGAATCTACCACCCCTCAACCTCAAATTATGTCCTCTGGTTTTACCATTTTCCTTTCTCTGAAAAAGATTTTGTTCTGCGTTAATACTCTTCAAGTATTTGAACGTCTGAATCATATCTCCCCTGTCTCTCCTTTCCTCTTGGGTATAAATATTCAGGGCTTCCAGTCTCTCCTCATACGTCTTCTGGTACAAACCTCCTAACATTTTCGTCACCCTCCTCTGGACCGCTTCAAGTCTTCTTATGTCCATCGCCAGATATGGTCTCCAAAACTGAACACAATACTTCAAGTGGGGCCTCACCAATGACCTGTACAGGGGCATCAACACCTTCTTCCTTCTACTGACTACGCCTCTCTTTATACAGCCCAGCATCCTTCTGGCAGCAGCCACCGCCTTGTCACACTGTTTTTTCGCCTTTAGATCTTCGGACACTATTACCCCAAGGTCCCTCTCCCCGTCTGCATATTGTATGAGGAAAGATATAAATAAAAAATTAGGACTGGCGATTTTTGATTGAAGTCACATATATTAGACATGTGACATATACATCTGAGCTTCTTGCATAAATGTTCCCCACACCTACAGTCTGGCATATCTCTCTCTCTCTCTCCTCCTCCCTTCTCTAGAGGTCTATCATCTATCATTCTCCCAACCCCATCCCCAGCCTTCCAAACTTGCTGATACCAACAGGCTGCCTTTAGTCCTACCGGGGCCTTCTCTATCACATTCTGCCTCCTTTATTTATTTAAGTATTTTTATACCACTTATAGCCTAAGTGGTTTACATTCAGGTACTCAAGCGTTTTTCCCTGTCTGTCTTGGTGGGCTCACACTCTAATGTACCTGGGGCAACGGGGGATTAAATGACTTGCCCAGGGTCACCAGGAGTAGTGTGGGCTTTGAACCCACAACCTCAAGGGGCTAAGGCTGTAGCTCTAGACTCTGCACCACACACTCCCTCTAGTGACGCAACTTCCTGTTTCCAGTGGATAGGCATAGCAGACAAAGGCCCCAGGCTGGACAGCGATAGCTTGTTTTTAGCACTGCCATTGCGGGTCACAAAGACAAGTTGAACAGACCACTAGGATGAGAGTGAGGAAGTATGCTACGACCACGGGGAGCTGGGAAAGGAAGAGATTTAATCTTAGTGGGTCACAATACGACAGCCATAAATTAAAATTCACATTAAAAAACACTACTATTAAAACAAAGCACATCACATTAGCATTTAAGAATCATCATTAAAAAGATAACAGACTATGCCTTATAAAATTCCTTCAGTCTGCTAGAAAAAAAAATGTGTTATCATAACTCTAAAGCCTGGTCAGGAGATCAAGTGAGGAGATACTGGACCTACAGCAGAGGAAGAGATGCTGGGATTTGTGAGGAAGATGCAGGAGTGGTGAAATGTTTATGTGGCACCCTTTTTGTGAAGTTCGCAGCAGTGCCCTGTAAGGTGCTCCACTACTTGGTTGCCATGTCTAGCTGTCCAGTCCATTCCTTTGCTGGTCCCTTCCAAGTACAAAAAGTCCTTTTCTAGGTGTTTTTGACTTGGACGAATTTTTGGACCAGCATGGGGTATAAAGATAGACGACTTAACGATCTGGGCGTATACTTAGACGATTTTCAAACAAAAAATTTGGGGATGTATTTTTCGGGAATACACTTTTGACACTGACGCCTTTGGGCGACTAGCGACTTAGGCCCAAAACGAACTTAGACGTTTCTTTCAATTATGCCCCTCCACGTCTGTTTGTCAGAAGGCTGAAAAGGAGGCATACATAAGGCATATATAACCTTTGAACCTCACAGCTCCTTCCCTGAGCCTATGCCAACTGGGAACTCTGCTAGAAAAATCTTAAGGCTTTTATCCCTTTGCCGCTTCAAGAGCAGTTTCACCCCTGAAAGGTCATGTCAGAAAACACCCACCTTATGAACAAAGGCATTGATGATACCTGGATCACAAAAATATGAAGGAATCCTAAGCAATTTTGAATTAAAAAGAAATCTGTGTGATGTTGAAAATATATTAAAAAGACTACAGCCAGGGCAGGATGAATCAATAGGCCCAGTAGGCACATGCCTAGGGCCTAATGGTCAGGGGAGCCCGATGAAGGAGGGCATCAACATTGTTTTTTCCAAACGGCGATGGGCCCCTCCAGCATCGATCGGCAATGCGGGCCCCCCAATCAGTAACGCGCCCCCCCCCCCCCCCCATCGACGGAAAGTAAGACAAGCAAGCAACGCGGGTAAGAAAGGCAACGGGAACTATAATTTTGCAAGCGGTGCTGCTTGCCCAAAGCTTCCCTCTGACGCAGCTTCCTGTTTCCGCCTGGACGCATGGTGGGGTGGGGCGGGGCAGGGGGGCCCAGTGTACTTGTGGGCCTAGGGGCCCTCGACAAATTAATCCTGCCCTGACTACAGCTCCAAGAACAGAGGAAAAGTACATTCTGTTTTATCTGAAAAAGGATAAAAGCTTTAATCTTAAACAATAGTCAATGCAGAAAAGTGAATTTCACTGTATCCTTGAATTACTTAAAACATTTCAGAATGGGATACGTCCACAAGAACAGTGCACAATGAGAAATTAATTTGTTAGAGAAGCGACAAATTTTTTTAAGAGAACCGCACGAAGAACCATTTCAATCTAATTGCTTCCGTTTTAGTTGTTATAAATGACAAGGTGAGAGTGTTTGCAAAATACATATTTTATCCCATTTTTCATGTAACACTTTGTTCAGGGACACTAGATTATGATTAATGGATTGTTAGGTGCCACTGACTCGTGAGATCTAAAAAGAAATTGGTTTCGTGCTAGTCCGGAAAGGTCCTCCAGCATCATGCCCTTGGTTGTTTTCAATATGCCCTGCCATTTGATCGCAGGTTGCCTTCTTTGCCTGGTTCCTTCGATCTTCCCAAAGATGATGTTCTTCTTTCTCCAGTGACCTTTCTTTTCTGAAGATGTCACCAAAATAAGACAATTGACTAGTGGCACTAAAATAGTAACATTTAAATAAGGGCAATATCCAAAACACCACTTAAAAATGCTCGATGTAATCAGCATTCATTATGCTTCTTATTACTGTATGTATCAGCCTCCCAGATCCTCAGTGGGGCCACCACATACTCAAATCTTTCTCATAGTACATGGTTTTATGCTCAAAATAGTCACTGGATCAATTTTATGTTACTTTTTTTAATTTTTAACTTATTTATCATTTAATAATTATGTGCTAAAAGTACTTAGCTGAATGGTCTCACCTCACACATGGATAGATACACCTGGGCCAATCGGGCCTTAGGCCCCTCACCAGTGCATCCCACGGAGGCGGGCCTGCTGGCCAGAGGGTGGGAAGACCCGGCCAGCCGGCCAACATTCAAAGGTTTGGGGGGAGGCAGGGGGTAGGGGTGTTTCGACAGGAGGGATTGGGCACCTTCCTGCTGGCAATCTTCAAGGGGGTTGGGTGGTGTCCCAGCAGGAGGGATTGGGCACCCTCTTGCCGGCGATCTTCAGGTGTGGGTGTGGGGTGTTTCAGGCAGGAGGGATTTGGCATCCCTCCTGCCATGTTCGTTTGGGGGAGGGGGGGGGGATTGGCGGCCACAGCAGGGAGATCCCTTGCTGCGATAATCTTAGCGGCCACGTCCGCTTACAATGTAGGCCAGCATTTTTCTGGCCCACATTGTAAGCGTCTCCCTCTGGACTAGGAAGACGCGTACAGCCACCTAGGTTTGCCTAAGGCAACTTCCGGTGCAAACCACGCCCACGGCTAGCCTTAGGCGAGTTTAGGCAGGCATGCGAGCCTCCCTAGAAACCGGGGGCACCTCCAATGTAGGTGGCCTGCCTTGGGAGCTTTTTTTCTACAAACGTGCGTCCCGATTGGCTGGTTAGACATTGGAAGGACGCCTACCGCTGCCTACAATCGGGACTCAGTTTATAGAATCAGGGCCTTAAAGTATGTGAAAAAGGGATAAAAAAAAATAAATAGAATTCAGAAAGTTTACTTATCGGGCCTGTAATTGGTTGTGAAGGGAAAGTATAAAGAAGTGTTACATTTGAATAATTGCAGTGAAGGACATTTTCTGAAACCATATGTTACTTGTCATAAATTTAACTTAAATAAAATGTGTTGAAGCATCTTCCTGCCAGCTGAACATGCATATTTGAATAATATGGCAAAAAAAATATGATTCTATTTTTACAACACTTAAAAGTGTTTTCTTATTCAGTCTATTCACTCCATATAAACTTTATTTTATTTGAACTCTTATCCCTGCTTTCCTTCCCTTCCTCTAAAATCTAAACGAGGTAGAGGTCATATATTTCCCACAGAATACCACATGACACAGCATTTCACTTATGGGCTACCATAGTACCAGGATATGCGATTTACATGTTATTCTGACCTCCGAACATTGTTCTTTTTTTTTTTTTTTTTTTGCAGTTCTGAAAACAAAGGACCACTGGAGCCTCAGCAATGGGAAAAGGAGCTATTGATGTTCCTGTATAAAACTCTAGTGAGACCTCCTTTAGACCATCGTCTACAATTCTGGAGACCGCGCCTTCATAAACATAAAGCAAGATGGAGGTGGTTCAGAGAAAGGCTACTAAAAATGGTTAGTGGTTTACGTCATGAGGCGTACTGGGACATATTTAAAGATCTCAATATGTATACCATGGAGGCAAGACGGGAGAGGGGAGATATGATAGAGACTTTTAAATACTTACGTGGCATAAATACACATGAAAGCAATTGAAAGAAAACTCCAGAGTGAGAGGTCATGGGATGAAGTTAAGAGGTGATAGGCTCAGTAGTAATCTAAGGAAATACTTTTTTTTTTTTTTTTTATAGAAAGGGTGATAGATGCATGGAACAGTCTCACAGAATAGGTGGTGAGACTGTGTCTGAATTCAAGAAAGCGTGGGACAGGCACGTGAGATCTCATAGGGAGAGGAGGAGATAGTGGCTGCTCACGATGGGCAGATTGGATGGGCCATTTGGCCTTTATCTGCCATCATGTTTCTATGTTTCTTTAACCATAAAGTTCTATGACATCACAATGCAGGTGTAAAGAGCCTTAGCCTATAGGAAGAGGAGACGCAAATGTTAAGTCTTAGCCAATAGGGAGAGGAGGAGATAGTGGATGCTGCCGATGGGCAGGCTAGATTTCCTTGCCACGATCAGCTCGGCAGCAATGCGATCCTCTAACCGGTACCTGTGACATGGGCGCCGGTTAGAGAATCGGGCCAGTTATGCCGCTTCTTAGGTGGCTGCAGAAACCGGCGTCCTATACAGAATTTCCCCCTAGGTTCACGCTAGTACTTACCACAGATTAGTAAAAGGACTCTATTTGTGCCAAGTTTTGTGCTATTATTTTTGGGGGGAGATAGAGTTAGAGTTTTTCCTGATTAATCTAGATGGACACAGGAGAGGTGTAAAATATTTATTTATTTATTGGGATTTATTAAACGCTTTAATATTCCCAAGGCGGTATACAGGAAGTACAATTCAACATAAAACGTACAATTTTGCTAAGAGCATAACAGTAGTAAAAAGACCAAACATAAATACATTGAGGGGTCCTTTTACTAAGGTGCGCTAGCTGTTTTAGTGTGTGCTAAATAGTGCACGCTAAATGCTAACGCGTCCACTGTAGCCTATGCACGCATTAGCGTTTAGCGCACGCTAAAAGAGCTAGTGCGCCTTAGCAAAAGGACCCCTGAATGAGGTAAACTCAAAATCAGCAAATATGTCTATGAGACGGGAAATAGTAGCATTGGGCGCTAAACATCAATTGAGATGTCCTTGTAAACATATAGGCCCTCTTTTATGAAGCTACGTTAGGCGCTTTTATCGCCAGCTGCGGCGGTATTAGCTCCGATGCTCATAGAATCCCTGAGTATCGGGGCTAATACCGCCACGGCCGGGGATACGAAAGCCTAATGTGGCTTCGTAAAAGGGGCGGACAGTAATTCTGAATGATGTTACTTATTTTTTTGACCCAGTACAATTGCATCACTTTTTGGATGGGAAAAATGCTAGACGATAGGTCCAGTTCAAAGATGTTAGGTTAGCTTGCCTTTATATCCTAAGAACATTAGAATAGCCTTACTGGGTCAGACCAATGGTCCAATAAGCCCAGTAGCCCGTTCTCACGGTGGCCAATCCAGGTCACTAGTACCTGGCCAAAACCCAAGGAGTAGCAACATTCCGTTCAGAATCCTAAAGAACAGCAAGATTCCGGAACCCCAAAGAGTAACAAAAGATTCCGGAACCCCAAAGAGTAACAAAAGATTCCGGAACCCCAAAGAGTAGCAACATTCCGTTCAGAATCCTAAAGAATAGCAAGATTCCGGAACCCCAAAGAGTAACAAAAGATTCCGGAACCCCAAAGAGTAACAAAAGATTCCGGAACCCCAAAGAGTAGCAACATTCCGTTCAGAATCCTAAAGAACAGCAAGATTCCGGAACCCCAAAGAGTAACAAAAGATTCCGGAACCCCAAAGAGTAAAAAAAGATTCCGGAACCCCAAAGAGTAGCAACATTCCGTTCAGAATTCTAAAGAATAGCAAGATTCTGGAATCCCAAAGAGTAACAAAAGATTCCGGAACCCCAAAGAGTAACAAAAGATTCCGGAACCCCAAAGAGTAGCAACATTCCATTCAGAATTCTAAAGAATAGCAAGATTCTGGAATCCCAAAGAATAACAAAAGATTCCGGAACCCCAAAGAGTAACAAAAGATTCCGGAACCCCAAAGAGTAGCAACATTCCGTTCAGAATCCTAAAGAATAGCAAGATTCCGGAACCCCAAAGAGTAACAAAAGATTCCAGAACCCCAAAGAGTAACAAAAGATTCCGGAACCCCAAAGAGTAGCAACATTCCGTTCAGAATCCTAAAGAATAGCAAGATTCCGGAACCCCAAAGAGTAACAAAAGATTTCGGAACCCCAAAGAGTAGCAACATTCCATTCAGAATTCTAAAGAATAGCAAGATTCTGGAATCCCAAAGAGTAACAAAAGATTCTGGAACCCCAAAGAGTAACAAAAGATTCCGGAACCCCAAAGAGTAGCAACATTCCATTCAGAATTCTAAAGAATAGCAAGATTCTGGAATCCCAAAGAATAACAAAAGATTCCGGAACCCCAAAGAGTAACAAAAGATTCCGGAACCCCAAAGAGTAGCAACATTCCGTTCAGAATCCTAAAGAATAGCAAGATTCCGGAACCCCAAAGAGTAACAAAAGATTCCGGAACCCCAAAGAGTAGCAACATTCCGTTCAGAATCCTAAAGAATAGCAAGATTCCGGAATCCCAAAGAGTAACAAAAGATTCCGAAACCCCCAAAGATTTGCAACACTCCATGCTATCGATCCAGGGCAAGCAGTGGCTCCCCCCATGTCTTTCTCAATAACACACTATGGACTTTTCCTCCAGGAACTTGTCCAAACCTTTCTTAAAACCAGCTACGCTGTCCGCTCTTACCACAACTTCTGGCAACGCATTCCAGAGCTTAATTATTCTCTGAGAGAAAAAAAATGTCCTACTATTAGTTTTAAAAGTATTTCCCTGTAACTTCATCGAGTGTCCCCTAGTCTCTGTAATTTTTGAGGGAGTGAAATATCGATCCATTTGTACCCGTTCTACTCCACTCAGGATTTTGTAGACTTCAATCATATCTCTCCTCAGCCGTCTCTTTTCCAAGCTGAAGAACCCTAACCGTTTTAGTCTTTCCTCAAACGAGACGAGTTCCATCCCCTTTATCATCTTGGTCGCTCTTCTTGGAACCTTTTCTAGCGCCACTATATCTTTCTTGAGATAAGGAGACCAGAATTGAATGCAATACTCCAGATGAGGTCGCACTATGAACAGGGCAGGATTAATTCAAGTACATTTGGCTCCCTAGACCTGCCCCTCCATGGCCCTGTCCCCTCCCTGCCTCTGCCCTCCTATGTCCCCCCCCCCACCCCAGCTCCAGAAGTTCAAGTAGCACCTTTTACTTCCTCCTTCATTCAGTGCAGCCGAATTTGCAGTCTTCAAAAGGCCACGGGCAGCGGTTCCTACATGCTGCCCACAGCTGACCCAGAAGCCTTCCCTCTAATGCAAAATCCCAGCATCAGAGGAATGGCTTCCCGGTCAGCTGCAGGCAGCGTGTAGGAACCGCTGCCCACATCCTTTTGAAGACTGCGAGTTCAGCTGCACTGAATAATGAAGAAGGCAATACTTGGACGCCTGAAGCCGGACACAGAGGCAGGTACACTGATGTCATCAGAGCAGGCAGCATTCTGGGCTCCCCTGAACTCTTCGGGCCCGAGGCACGTGCCTACTTGGCCTACCCTTTAACCCTGCCCTGACCATGAAGCAATGCAGGGGCCTTAAAACATTTGTAGTTTCTATTTTAATAATTCCTAGCATCCTGTTTGGGCGGAAGGTTTCATGATTGCAGTGATCACATCCCCTTAATAATGTTGGACTACACTGCCGTTATATAGATGTAACATGTTCATTGTGATGTTTTTATTTTGCTTTTAGATTTTTTTTTTTTTCTCCTGTATATTATTGGCTAATTGCTGCACAAAGCCATTCCCTTCGTGTTACTTAGAAATTGCATTAAAAAATATATATTTTTTTTAAATGCATATCTTCCTTTCTAATGATATCACTTATTATTTTCAATATTTCACAAATGCACACACTAGAGGATACCTTTAGCCAGATCCCTAACCCTTAGCTGACTCCACCTCTGCCGTGATCTATTTTCTAGTACGGAAAAGCTTCAAGGAATACGAGTAGGATGAGAAGGTTGTCCTTATGGTACTTTATCATTCAGTCAAGTAGGTCAACTTCTCTCCTTGCTCTGTTGAATTCTCATTATTCAGTTGACTTCCTCCACGCTAAAATCGTTAACTGTACAAGTAATAGAGGATTTGAGGATTTCTGCTCACTACGTCGGGCACACTTGCTGCTATCTCTGGGCCACCTTCTCTTCGGTGGTTAAATAGGCTTTGATAGCGCAGAGTCCTTTCCTCAGCTGTTAAGCTTCCACTATAAAATAAAAGTGCTTTTTTACAGAAAATGTCAAGCTCAAGAACTCCTCTGTTTCTCTAGAATAACTGGTTTTATAATTTTTGGGTTTGTTTGTATTTTTAAAAGAACGTTGTTCACCATTGGGAAAAAAGAAATTGACAAATAATACCACTGCTCATGTTGTATTCGAGAATGACATGGGGACAAATGTTTCCCCGAGAGAACTCATTTTCCCGTCCCGTCTCCGCGAGTTCTTTTCCTCTCCCTGCCCCGTTCCTGCAAACTCCGTCCTCATCTGTACAAGGCTGAAACACTTTAAAATCCTAAGTAGCAACATTCTAAAGCTCAGACTGTGATATCATAATGCCTTATTCCACCAATGCCTAAGCTGCATCCTCGTCTGCACAAGCCTCAAACACTTTAAAATAATAAGTAGCAATATTCTAGAGCTCAGATGGTGATGTCATAATAATTATCCTCATTCCACCAATGCCTAAGCTCTGTCCTCATCTGCACAAGCCTCAAACACTTTAAAATCCTATGTAGCAACATTCTAGAGCTCAGATTGTGATGTCATGATGCCTCATTCCACCAATGCCTAAGCTCCGTCCTCATCTGCACAAGCCTCAAACGCTTTAAAATCATAAGTGTCCGAGGCTTGTGCGGTTAAGGCAGAGCTTTCAGGAATGGGACAGGGACAGCGACAAAACTCACAGGGACAGGACGGGGGAAATTGAGTTCCTGAAGGGATGGGGACAAATTTGTTCCCGTGTCATTCTCTAATCCCCTTTTCTACAAAGGTGCGCTAAGCTTTTTAGCGCGTGCTATACACGCACTAAATGCTAACACATGCATGTTATCCTATGGATGCATTAGCGGTTAGCGCAGGTGTTGATTTAGCGCGTGCTAAATCTTCGCTAAAACGCTTAGCGTGCCTTTGTAAAAAGAGGGCCTATGTTCGATAAAGGCTATTTCAGCAATTCCATTATTGTAAGGCTCTGGCCATTCAGTTATTCCGAAGCAACTCAACAAGGGGCCCGTCTTTAAGCCCTTTACATTAACGGGTGCTAGAATATATGTCTGTCTGTCTTCAGCATACACCTCCCCCCCAAATGTCTCTCCATGACCCTCTTCTGTCTTCCCCCCCCCCCCCCAGAGCAAAGCTGTCTGTCCCCAGCACACCTCCCCCCAAAGCAGCCCCCTTTCCCTATCTCTCCATGGCACCTTCTGTCTCCCCCCAGCACACCTCTTCCCCCAAAGCAGCCCCCTTTCCCTCTCCCGCTGACTCTCTCTCTGGCCCCCTTTCTCTGTCTGTCTTTCTGTCCCTCTCCCTGCCCCTGTGTCTTTCTTTCTTTCTGTCATTTTTCCCCAGTTCCCTGTGCAGCAGCATTTCCATCCCACTTCCCTATGCAGCAGCAACAGCATTTCCCTCCTATCCCCCCCTTTCCTGTGCAGAAGCAGTAGCAGCATTTTTCCCCACCCCCCTTTCCCTTCTCTTACCTTCTCTTCCATGCTCCGTTCGGCCCCCTCCCCCCTTTTTTACTGCTGTTGTCGATCCGGCCTGCTCCTGACCCTCCCACCGCCGACAAACCTCGGGGCTCCAGCCCCGTGGGCAGCACTTTAAACACGCTGCTTCGCGGCCTTCTACTGCTGATTTCCTCTGCCGCGTCTGTCTCCGATGATGTCATCAGAGACGCGGAAGAGGAAATCGGTAGAGAAGGGCGTGAAGCAGCGTGTTTATAGTGCTGCCTATGCCGCTAGAGCCGGGAGGCGATGGAGAGGGCAGGGGGTGCTAACGGCCGGCAGCCGCCGCTCCGCAGGGAAGGGCGCGCATGCGCACTTGTCTTGCCTCGTGTTAGGCCAGACCGTAAGCCGTGCATGCGCACTTCCTATGGGTTGCTACAGCTCACGGAAAACCGGCACATGCATAGGAAGTGCGCATGCGCGGCTTACCGTTTTATTATATTAGATTATGTGAATAAGCATGGCTATGGTCAGCAAAGTGGGTAGTAGCAGCTTTTGTTAGATATAAGAGGTATTGCGTTTAAATAATTTGTATGTTGACTAAACTGCTCAGATTTGTAGGCAATATATAATTTTTTTAAATAAATCTTAAACAAGAAAATGTTGAGGAAACACCTCTTCTGTAAGATGAATTATGAGACTTGATCTGTAGTTTTTTGATGCAAGGCGCTGGTAGCCTCTTTGTAATTTTAGGAGGCTTTACGTTATCACTCTTATGTTTTATTGATGTTCGATTTGTTATACTGTATGTGACTCTGTTTGTGTATGTACTCTATTGTGACCCGCCTTGGGAAAGGCGGGGTATAAATAAATAAATACAAATATTGTGGTTCGGAGCCTGTAATTCACTACCTAGCAAACATAGAAACATAGAAGATGACAGCAGAAAAGGGCCAAAGCCCATCAAGTCTGCCCACTCTAATGACCTGCCCCCTTGATTTTACCCCCCTAGAGCAGTGGCGTACCAAGGGGGGGGGGGCGTTCCGCCCCGGGTGCAAGCCCTGAGGGAGTGCTCCCGGTCCGGTTACCCCCCCTTGCATCCGGTTCAGCCCTCGACGTCCAGGTCTCGTGTCTGGATTCCCCCCCCCTCCTGCCTCCCTGTACCATTTACCTGGGGAAGCAGCCTGCAGCATGATCGCAATGCCAGCGATCTTTGCGCTGTTTCGGCTCTGTTTCCTCTGCCGCGGTCCCGCCCCTCCTCTACACCCCCAGGTTCACATTCTGTGCCTTTCTCTTCCCAATTGTCCTCCCTTCAAGTATCTCTTTCCCGTTTCCTTCACAGCATTCCATGTCAAAGTTCTCTCCCTTTCTCTTCTCTCCCTCCAGACCACTGCCCACCATCTCTCTCTCTAGTACCCTCTGTTTCTGGCTCTATAAGTTCTTCCACTTTACCCTCCACTCCCCACTCCCAAGTCTGGCACCTCTTTGAAACCCCTCCTCCATTCTACTTTTTAAAAAATAAACAGTTGCTTCAGTGGGCTTCCTGGCCCAGTATGTCCTTCCCCTTCTAAGCATGCTAGTCCAACATCACCTTCACCTTCGTTCAACTTTTCATCCATTTTTGTTGCAGGGAACTGGCAGCCCTGCGACTCTGAAATGCAGCTTGCGGCCTCCCTCACTGCGTTCCTTCTGCCGCGGTCTGCCCAGGCAGAAAAAGGAAGTTGCATCATTGGGGGCCGAAACACGGCTTGTGTTGGGTCTAGGTTCCAGTGCTTGTGTGGTTATTGTTCACAATTTGAAATAAAGTATTTTGTATTCCAAAACTCCTGGGTCCAAGGACAGGCTCCACTTGGTGTACTGCGTGGACATTCTTTTGTGGAAGCGTGGCCTTTTGCTTCTGACTTTGGGACTACTGCTTTTTGCAGCGTTCTCTTTCAGCAGCTGTGTGGATTGGCCATCATGTGATTTGCACGCGATCGGCGGCCGCTTTTTAGGTGGCCACCAAAATCGGTGCCTTTTAGAGAATCCGAGCCTGACTATCTCAGCAACGTCCAACACTACCAGGAAAGTCTGAGGTGGTCCCAGATGTTATGAGGGTATCAGTGATATTCAGTTTACCCAGTTAACTATGATAATGTGGCACTAAATATTGGCTTTGCCCACATAGCTTCCAGGTATCGTTGCTGGCCCTGATAGATAGCACTGATGCTTGGACATGGGCTGACAATGAATATCTAGTACCTCCCCCCCCCACACCATTTCACAAAACCACAAAAGCGGTTTAGAGCGCAGACCAGCGCGCTGAATGCGCTGCGCTGCTCCCAACACTCAGAGTCCCTATGAGCGTCCGGAGCAGCGCAGCGCATTCAGCGTGCCGGCCTGCGCTAAAAATTGCTTTCGCGGTTTTGTAAAAGAGGGAATAAATTAGCCAATGGTGGTTAGCATTGCAAAAGCATTCTCGGTTGCCAGCTGAATACTGACCGCCGATATGGTGTTTTTCTTTCCTGTTTCATTTTAGAAACCAGGAAATGTTTTTATTTCCATGTCAGTTTTAAATAACAATGCATGCCTGGTTATCTAAAGATATTTGTATTGTGTGTGCTTTTGAGATGCATTGATTTGTTTCATTGCAAAGAAAGTGTGAAAGGACACAGATGGCGCAATGAGGCAGAGACACAGTCACAGGGAAACAGCCTTTATTTCAAGACCCAACTGCACCAAACGATCAATTTATTAGCTGCATCGATCAATTTGTAGATTATCCAACCCACACTTAGATATAAACACACTAATTAAATAGGGTGTCTGAAGGATAACTTATAATACCTTTATTCAACAGTTTTTTTCTTTTGCACATAAAAGTGCTTTGATTTATAAATGATTTAATTTTTAACCCATTTATTCTGAACATATAAACAATATCCTAATTTGCAAACAGAACTCATCCCCACAATCTATAATGAGGTTGAAGTATCATAAATATGCATAATTCTCAGTAAAGAGTAATGTTGCTCTTGTGCCACTATGCCTATGGCAAGAAGGTTTACGAACTTAGAAGGCAAGTGGCATAACAGCAACATTGTCCCCCGAAGAAGGCTATTTATTAGCTGAAACGCTCCAAGTTTAGTAAGAGCGCCGGGCAGTTCATGGTCCCCTAACGTTGGCTTTGGCTGGAAAGCCATTAAGATAAGTGTTGTTACTCTTGTACACAGTACATATTTAGTATAATATATAGTTGATGGAAGTTAAATAAATTTTTAAAAATTGTACTCCCCAGTTAGTTAGTTAGATCTCTAACTATTTTATTAATAAATATCTCAATAAATTAATAGATACATAAACAATTTAATTTGAGGTTAGGAAGGAGGGTTTGACGTAAATGATTACATCACATGCATTCAGAATGAGGACTCGAAACAACATCTAAGTTATAAGAGGTCTCTTTACTGAGAATTATGCATATTTATGATACTTCAACCTGAGTTCTATTTGCAAATTAGGGTATTGTTTATATGTTTATTAATTAATTAATTAATAAACATATAAATAATATGTAATATTAATAATGTAATATTAATAATATGTAATATTAATAATTAATAATCTATGCCTTCCAAGCCGCCAAACTAAACCCTTGGCTGGCCCAAATGGTCCTCAAAGCCTACAACTACCTCAACTTCAGAAAAGCACTTAAAACCCACCTATTCCGAGACCAAGACCCTTAATGCCCCTTCTTCAATCCTCCTCCTCCCTCCTACCGACACTTCTTCCCCCCCCCGTCTCCCTCCTCTCCCCCCTTCTTCCTCCTTGCTGTTCGCAAATCTATGATCAATTTGGAATGTAACCACTTGTAACTACTTTCTCCTCGCTGTTCGCAACTCTATGATCAATTTTGGTATGTACCCACTCGTAACTTCTTTCTCCTTGCTGTTCGCAACTCTATGATCAATTTGGCATGTAACCACTTGTAATTTGTTCTAACCAATGTGAACCGCCTAGAACTCTTCTGGGTATGGCGGTATACAAAAATAAAGTTATTATTATTATTATGTTCAGAATAAATGGGTTAAAATTAAATCATTGAGAGTCCGGGATGTCGTTTTCAGCAGATTTGGGAACGCTTTTGGATGGATCTGACTCCTCATGCCTGGAGTAGACTTTTGAATGTTTGACTTGGAGTAGTGATTGTTTTGCAAGCTCACGATTTGGAATAGTTGGGTGATATGGATGGAGAGGGGGGGAGGGGGGGATGGGGGATTGTTTTGTGCAAATTTTCAAGAAAACTTTTACTTTGTCATCTTTATATGCGTGCACTTTGATATTTAATTAATAAATATATTTCAACATAAATAAAATGAAAATAAAATCGGAAAAAAAAATAAAAATTAAATTATTTATAAATGAAAGCACTTTATGTGCAAAAGAAAAAACTGTTGAATAAAGGTAATATAAGTTATCCTTCAGATCCTCTATTTGATTAGTGTGTTTATTTCAAGACCCGACATGGCCCGCGCCCTGGCAAGTGCCTGTGGACATAGGGCTCCTTTGACTAAGGGGCACTAGCGGTTTTAGCGCTTGCTACAATACCGCACATGCTAAACGCTAACACCTCCATAGAGCTTGCGTTAGTATTTTGCATTTAGCATGAAGGCTGCCAAACAAGTAGAGAAGGCCTCATCCAAGGCAAGGCAAATGATGGGATGTATCAATAGAAGCTTCGTCAGCCGCAAACCTGAAGTCATAATGCCACTCTACAGAACCATGGTGAGACCTCATCTGGAATACTGTGTGCAATTCTGGAGGCCACATAACCGGAAAGATGTGCTTCGAGCTGAATCGGTCCAGTGGATGGCCACTAGGATGGTCGCCGGACTCAAGGGCCTCTCATACGAAGAAAGACTGGGCAAACTGCAGCTCTATACCCTGGAGGAGCGCAGAGAAAGGGGTGACATGATTGAGACATTAAGTACGTCACTGGTCGTGTCGAGGTGGAAAACGATATATTCTTTCCCAAGGGACCCTCGGTCACAAGGGGGCACCCGCTCAAACTCAGAGGAGGGAAATTTAGTGGTGACATCAGGAAGTATTTCTTCACAGAAAGGGTGGTAGATCACTGGAACAAACTTCCGGTGCAGGTGATCAAGGCCACCAGTGTGCTCGACTTTAAGAATAAATGGGACATCCACGTGGGATTCCTACGACGGTCGAGTTAAGGAACTAGGTCATTAGCACTCAGACTTAATAGGGTGGGTAAATGGAGTGGGCAGACTTGATGGGCTGTAGCCCTTTTCTGCCGTCATCTTTCTATGTGGTTAGCGTGCGCTAAAAACGCTAGAGCACCTTAGTCAAAGGAGCCCCGTAGTAAATTCACAATAGTAATGCTGACAAAAAAGTAAAATGAAAAAGTAAACGCTGTACGCATCGCACAAATTTCAGTGGCGTGCTGTGATTTATTATTTTTATTTTTAAAAAATTTACCCGCCTAATCCTAGGCGGTTTACCGAAATAAAATCATAATGTTAAAATAGATAGATAAGCACATACAGTAATTTCTTTCAAAGAACAAACACTTCTCTTAAGCCAGTGTTTTTCAACCTTTTTTGGGCAAAGGCACACTTGTTTCATGAAAAAAATCACGAGGCACACCACCATTAGAAAATGTTAAAAAATTTAACTCTGTGCCTATATTGACTATATATAAAGTAATTCTCTTGAATAGGAATCAAATAAACACAAAGAAAGTATTTTATAATGCTGCCACCGCCAACAACACCGTTGGCGGCGGTGGCACTCAAGTGGCTAAAGAGACGCAGTTTGCCGGCCTAGGGACAACACTGGAGGGTGGCCAGCTGTGCACCCCCTTGGGACGTAAACCCGGGGTGGGGCAGACCGCCCCCCCCCCCACCCTGGTATGCCACTATCTGTACCTCACTCCCTCCCTATGACCAAAAATTCTCCTTTCTTCTATTCCCCGTGTACACAACCATCTCTTTCCCTCCCTTCCTCTTTCCAAAGTCCATTTCTTCTGTGTCCAAACACTCATTCCCTCCCCCACCTCAGCATCTCCTTCCCTCCCTTCCTCTCTCCCAAGTCCATTTCTTCTGTGTCCAAACACTCATTCCCTTCCCCACCTCAGCATCTCCTTCCCTCCCTTCCTCTCTCCCAAGTCCATTTCTTCTGTGTCCAAAAACGCATTCCCTCCCCCACCTCAGCATCTCTTTCCCTCCCTTCCTCTCTCCCAAGTCCATGCCTTCTGTGTCCAAAAACCCATTCCCTCCCCCACCTCAGCATCTCTTTCCCTCCCTTCCTCTCTCCCAAGTTCATGCCTTGTGTCCAAAACGCACTCCCTCCCCCCTTTTGTGTTCCGTGTTTGCCTCCCAGCCCATCTTTGCAACTTTCTCAGCAAAACGAAGCTCAAGCTGCGAGGCTTGTCTTCTGCTTCCTGTCTGCCCTGCCGCACACAAATAGCCGAACGGAAGTATTCTCCGACGTCAGCGCTGACGTCGGAGGGCAGGCTTTGCTTAAGCCCTCCCTCCGACGTCAGCGCTGACATCGGGGAACGCTTGCGATCGGCTATATGTTAGCTGCAGGGCAGGCAGGAACAGAAGACGAGCCTCGCGGCTCGAAATGTATTGAACTCCGCGGGTCCCCCGTCCAGCTCTCTCCTGTCCACGTGGGGCGGACCGCCCCTCTCCCTAGACTGGTGGTACTGCCCTGATGGCGGCCCTGACCGTACGGCACACCAGGCAACATCTCGCGGCACACTAGTGTGCCGCGGAACAGCGGTTGAAAAACACTGTCTTAAGCAATGTAATGAATTCAAATCTTCAGCGGCGTGCTGCATTTAGGGGTCCATTTACTAAGGCGCGCTAACCGATTTAGTGCGTGGTAAAGATTAGCACACACTAAAAGCTAAGGCGCCCACAGAATATAATGGGCGCCCTAGCATTTAGTCCGCGCTACATTGGTTAGCATGCACTATATCGATTAGCGCGCCTTGGTAAAAGGACCCCTTGGTTCTACAGAGTTCCGTTTCGGAGGAAACTCCCCCTTCCTCGGGAACTTTAGCGCTGCGCCCAACCAGTTCAGCAATCTGAGCTCTCAGCTACATAGAAACATAGAATATGACGGCAGAAAAGGGCCACCGGCCCAACAAGTCTGCCCACTCTAAGGACCCTCCCCCCTAAGCACTTCCTCGAAGTGAACCCACACGCTTATCCCATTTTTTCTTAAAATCGAGCACGTTGCTGGCCTCAATTACCTGAAGTGGAAGATCATTCCAACGATCAACCACCCTTTCGGTGAAGAAATACTTCCTAGTGTCGCTATGAAATCTCCCACTCCTGAGTTTCAACGGATGCCCTCATGGTGCCGTAGGTCCTGTAAGGAAAAAGATATCTTCTTCTACCTCAATACGGCCAGTAACATATTTGAACGTCTCTATCATATCTCTCCTCTCTCTGCGTTCCTCGAGAGAGTATAGCTGCAACTTACCTAGACGTTCTTCATATGGGAGATCCTTGAGTCCTGAGATCATCCTGGTGGCCATTCGCTGAACCGACTCCACTCTCAGCACATCCTTTTGATAATGTGGCCTCCAAAATTGAACACAACATTCCAGATGAGGTCTCACCAAGGACCTGTACAACGGCATTACAACTTCGGGCTTCCGGCTGACAAAACTTCTTTGGATGCATCCCAGCCTTTGCCTAGCTTAGCTATGACAGTCATCCTTCCAAGTGCAGCTGGTGTCTATATCTGCATTATCCCTAGTTAGACTAATGTTCTGGACCGTAGTCGAGATAGTAGTTGCAAGAAATTGTCACTGTTTCTTCTTTTTTTCTCATTGAGAATTTACAGTAGTGCCCTTCCTGTCCCCAAATCCCTTGCCATCTCCTGGCAGAGCTTGCTAATATTGGAATGTATGGCTCTTTGAAACTTTGAAATGAACTCTTCTAAACTACAGGAGAAAATTATAGCTTGGATAATGCTTAGCGTCATTTATGAGTCATGAAATCATTCTTCTATGGTCCGTAAATGCCACTGCTCAGCTTTATAAATAGAATCAGTCATTAATGCCGATGAAGCTCACAAAAGGCTTCAGGAGCTCTTAACCTCAGTCATAATAAAAGGATGTGAATCATTTTCTCAGCTGTTCCACTGATCTTCATAAAGATGCGTATGAAACATACAGGGATACTGAGAAAACTAATCCCCTCCCCACCCCCACCTTTTATCAAGCTGCGCTAGAGGTTTATAGCACGGACTGGCGAGGCAAGTGCTCCGATGCTCATTGGACTTCTGTGAGCATTGGAGCATTTACTGTGCTGGCTTGTGCTAAAAATCTCTAGTACAGCTTAATAAAAAAAAAAAAAAAGGGGGGGGCCCTAAAAGGTAAAGAAATGCCTCTTACGCTCTGTGCTATCAAATAGATAATCAGAAGTCAGCATTTAACTCCTCTTTCTAAACAATATTTGACTGCAGAAGCTTTACAAAAACTAAGAGCAAGAATGTGTTTTCCCTTTCTTATAGAACATAAGAACATAAGAAGTTGCCTCCACTGGGTCAGACCAGAGGTCCATCGCGCCCAGCGGTCCGCTCCCGCTGCGGCCCATCAGGTCTATGACCTGTGAAGTGGTCCCTGACTATTCCCATAACCTATCTCTACTTCTATCTGTACCCCTCAATCCCCTTATCCTTTAGGAACCTATCTAAACCTTCCTTGAACCCCTGTAGTGTGCTCTGGCCTATCACAGCCTCCGGGAGCGCGTTCCATGTGTCCACCACCCTCTGAGTGAAAAAGTGGAGGCAACTTCTTATGTTCTATAAGAAAGGGAAAACACATTCTTGCTCTTAGTTTTTGTAAAGCTTCTGCAGTCAAATATTGTTTAGAAACACTAGTCTTATAGCCCGATACATTAACGGCCTTCTACTGCCCTGATTTGCTCTGATGATGTCATTAGGGACGTGCCAGAGTAAATCAGGGCAGTAGAAGGCCCCGAAGCAGCGTGTGTACAGTGCTGCAGGCTGCTGGAGTCGGCAGGTTTGGAGTTGGGACCGCGGGAAGGGAAGGGAGAGGTGCGGGAAGGGCCTAAGGGAGCCGGTCGGATGGCGGGTAGGAAGGAGAAACTGATTAGTCTGTACTGCCGACTCTCTGCTGTGCTGGAGCTGGATGAGCCTGAAGCTGCCAGTGTGGGGCCGTTTCTGCAGCCGCGAGGTGGAGAGCAGGAAGGCTTGTCTGGCGCGCATGCGCACTCCTACCGCCACAGCCCGACAGAACAGGGATCAGGGAAGCATGCGGTGAGAGTGCGCATGCGCGCTTAGCATTTTATTATTATAGATAGAAACATGATGGCAGATAAAGGCCAAATGGCCCATCCAATCTGTCTATCTGCAGCATCCACTATCTCCTCTTCCTATTGCATTTATATCTCCTCTTCCTATAGGCTAAGGCTCTTTAAACCTGCATTGTGATGTCATAGAACTTTTATAGTTATAGAAACAAACCTGTTGGCAGATAAAGGCCAAATGGCCCATCCAGTCTGCCCATCCACAGTAACCATTATCTCTTTCTCTCTTTAAGAGATCCCACGCCTTCTTGAATTCAGACACAGTCTCTGTCTACACCACTCCTACCATGTTCTATATTTCTGTGCAAGATAATTTATGGCCTTATTGGAGAAGAAATTTAAAGAGATGGGTGTGCAATGCAGAATATATCCCGATGATATTCTGTTCTTCTTCCCGATAAAAGACATCCCTAACATAGATCTTTGCTTGCAAAAGTATGTGGAAATGATTGGAAGTTGGATGAGTGAACATGATTCGAAATTGAATGTTAACAAAACAGAGGTAATGGTGGTGAAAGGTCAAAGAGACAATTTTGAGTTTCAAACTGTGGTTGTTATGGGAGAAAAAACTGCCGGGAAAAAAGGAGACGACTGTCCTGGGAGTTTGCTTAGATAGCTGTTTGACAATGGAAAACCAAATATTAAAAATAATCAGGGTGGGATACAGGCAACTTCGAATGCTTTATAGATTGAAGCCAATATTACCAACACACGATTTCCGTACTGTGGTTCAGACGTTGATCCTGAGTAGGGTAGATTATTGTAATTCACTATATCTAGGAGTTGTGAAAGGGATATTGAGGGCTCATATAACTCCTGTGTATCCTGCGGTTTTGTATGGGGAGGATGAATTTTTTTTTTTTTAGTTTGAAACATCTTTATTGAGAAGCAAACAAACAAACACAAGAAAGGCAACTAGGCAAAATCTGAATACAGTGCAGAGAGAGAAACAGTTTCATCACAAATCCCAAAATGCTGAAAAGTCAGTTGTTTGCTAATGCCTTCTTATGCTAAGATGTATTTCAGTTTATAATCGCCTTCTAGAATTTTTCTGACATCGAAGTGTGATTTAAAGCTTGTTTGTACTTCTAAACTGATCAAATTTGTGCTCTATCCCTATTATAACAGAAATGATTATGTTGTCTTGATATATCTATGTTATACGTGACTATCAGAGGGAAACAAGATTCTGTGTATGTCGTATGGAAACCGCATAGTTGTATGCGGTATATACATTTTTTAATAAATATAGTGGTTAAAAAGGGTGGGATTCCCCTAAGACAGTCTGTATTTTAGCAGAGGACTGAGCTATGGATCATTGGTCTGACACAGTATAGCTATTCTTATGATCTTAAATCTATATTAAGAAAACATAGAAACATGATGGCAGATAAAGATCAAATGGTCCGTCCAATCTGCTCCTCTGCAACATCCACTATCTCCTCCTCTCCTTAAAAGATCACACGTGCCCGTCCCATGCAGGTCTTGAATTAAGACACAGTCTTTGTCTCCAACTCTACCAGGAGATTATTCCATGCATCGTCCACCCTTTCTGTAAAAAAAAAAGAATTTCCTTAGGCTCAGGAGTAATATTTAAACATCTTTATCACATTCCCTCTCTCCCATCGCTGTTTTCACCATGTTTTCTGGCAATGAATTCCAGAGAGGGAGATAAGAGTGTGATGGGGGGGGGGGGTTATTGTAAGAGATCATAATCTAAATAAACCCTGGTAAGAGAAAAAGATAACTTGGTTGTTGAATAACACCCCCTCCCATGCAAAAAAAAGATAATTTGATTACCTATTCAGCAAAAAAAAAAAAAAATGATAAGTACCCTTGTATGAAAAAGAATCCAAACTCTTCATTCAAGAACTAATTGAGAGGCAATCACTACACCTAAATATTTCCTAGAACTGTTGATCTGTCACTGGCATCAACCTTGAGGAACTTTGCCTCATTCTTCAATATTTATTTATTGGTTAATTCTTACATATCACCTTTAAACCCGTGGAGGGGCAGAATAAAAAAAAACGTCTAAGTCCCCTTTTGCCTAAGGCCTTAAAAGTTGAAAGTAGAAGCAGGGAAAATGTCCATTATCAAAAAAAACGTCCAAAAGGAGGTATTTTTTGATAATGGCCTGCCTCTACTTTCAGCTGTTTAAACGCCCAGACCACCACTACGTCTACACTAACAAGCATAGTACCGGGTAAAGCTTTGGATTACCGGGTAAAGCTTTGGATTCTTGCCCAGAAATAGCTAAGAAGAAAAAAAAAATAAAAAAAAATTTTTTAATTGAATCAGGTTGGGCAGACTGGATGGACCATTCGGGTCTTTATCTGCCGTCATCTACTATGATATGTTACTAACATATAATCAACCTAAAAAAAGCCTAACTCCCAAATGCCCAAAACAAGAGCTTTTAGGCGAAGGAGGAGCCGGTTCCCTGAATCTATCCCTGGGGAGGATCAAGGTCAGATTAATAAAGCTTTCACCTCCCCCCCAGGAAGCGCTGCAGCACTTCCCGACTGACCCTCCCCCTATCACCCCCTAAAGCAGGAGCGACACTGGACAGCCAGCTCCTGCTTTAGGAGACCTGACGGCACGAGGAGGAGGGTTGTTCCCCGAATCGGCCAGGCCAAATTTTTTTTTTTTTTTTTTTTAATAAGTGGGGGGGAAAAAAAAGCTTTTAAAAAGCGACATCCCTGTTTCCTTTCGTCACTCCCCATCCCTCTACCCTCCCTTTTATTTGTATTTATCATTGTAATTAAAATTTCCATATCCCCCAAAACCTCTTGTTTCTAATCTGTCTTAATTTGTCATAGTTTTAGGTTTACCCTCTTTTTATTTTATCTCACCTAAATCAAAAATTATATTAGACCTTTCTAATTTTTAATACATGTGATAGTCAGTATATCAAGCCATGAAGAAACTTGAAACTTAAAACACGAATCGATTTACCCAAAGTGAATCGGTGAATCAGTTTGAATCAGAAATCGGGCAGCACTAGTATACAATACATTCAGAAACGGTTTCAGCTCTGTGACATTTGAGGGATTCCTTGCATGGACAGCTTCATTTTAGCTCTTTGACTTGGCCAGTCAAAAATACAAAATCTCTTCTTTTAAACACCATTCTGTAGTAGATTTACTTGGAAGTTCACAGTCTTTATCTTGCTTTACACTTTCAACAGATGTTCTTCTCCAGGATTTTCTGAAATAAAGTAAAATTTATGGTTTCATTAATGAAATCAAGCTGTCCAAGTCATGATAGAGCAAAGCAGTCCCAGACCACAGTACTTCCACCAAAAGGTTTGACAGTCTGATTAAGTTTTTGAGCAAACATTTGTTACTACGATGGAGAAGGTCAGTTATTAACTCATTTATCCAGAGAACATTGTTACAAAAGCCTTGTGGTTAATTCCTCAGCACTAATGGAATTTTTGAGTGGAAGAAGAAAATGTTTATTCTCATAGATGCGAAAGGAATTTTTGTTTTAAGAGTGAACATAAGAGTTGCCATACTGGGACAGACCAAAGGTCCTTCAAGCCCAGTATCCTGTTCTCAACCGTGACCGACCCAAGTCACGAGTAGCTGGCAAGGTTCCAAAAAATAAATCAGAGTTTATGTTGCTTGTCCTAGAAATAAGCATTGGATTTTCCCAAGTCCATCTTAATAATGGCTTATGGACTTTGCTTTCACAATGGCTTGTAAGGTAACATACATAATAATTAAACAAATAAGATACAGACAAGGCAAAATGGGCTACGGAGGTATTTGTCTAGCACAATTGTTCATCCTAAATTAGCAGATACAGAATGAGAGTTTACAACATAAGAACATAAGAATAGCCCTACTGGGTCAGACCAATGGTCCATCAAGCCCAGTAGCCCGTTCTCACGGTAGGCAATCCAGGTTACCAGTATTTATATGAATTTTTTGATTGGGTGACCAGAGAGCTGGATCGAGGACATATGCTAGATGTAATTTACTTGGATTTCAGCAAAGCCTTTGATACAGTTCCTCATAGGAGGCTGTTGAACAAACTTGAAGGGCTGAAGTTAGGACCCAAAGTGGTGAACTGGGTCAGAAACTGACTGTCGGACAGACACCAGAGGGTGGTGGTTAATGGAAGTCGCTCGAAGGAAGGAAAGGTGACTAGTGGAGTCCCTCAGGGTTCGGTACTGGGGCCAATCCTGTTCAATATGTATGTAAGTGACATTGCTGAAGGGCTAGAAGGAAAAGTGTGCCTTTTTGCAGATGATACCAAGATTTGTAACAGAGTAGACACCGAAGAGGGAGTGGAAAATATGAAAAAGGATCTGCAAAAGTTAGAGGAATGGTCTAATGCCTGGCAACTAAAATTCAATGCAAAGAAATGCAGAGTAATGCATTTGGGGATTAATAATAGGAAGGAACCGTATATGCTGGGAGGAGAGAAGCTGATATGCACGGACGGGGAGAGGGACCTTGGGGTGATAGTGTCCGAAGATCTAAAGGCAAAAAACCGTGTGACAAGGCAGTGGCTGCTGCCAGAAGGATTCTGGGCTGTATAAAGAGAGGCGTAGTCAGTAGAAGGAAGAAGGTGTTGATGCCCCTGTACAGGTCATTGGTGAGGCCCCACTTGGAGTATTGTGTTCAGTTTTGGAGACCGTATCTGGCGAAAGACGTAAGAAGACTTTGAGGCGGTCCAGAGGAGGGCGACGAAAATGATAGGAGGCTTGCGCCAGAAGACGTATGAGGAGAGACTGGAAGCCCTGAATATGTATACCCTAGAGGAAAGGAGAGACAGGGGAGATATGATTCAGACGTTCAAATACTTAAAGGGTATTAATGTAGAACAAAATCTTTTCCAGAGAAAGGAAAATGGTAAAACCAGAGGACATAATTTGAGGTTGAGGGGTGGTAGATTCAGGGGCAATATTAGGAAATTCTACTTTACGGAGAGGGTGGTGGATGCCTGGAATGCGCTCCCGAGAGAGGTGGTGGAGAGTAAAACTGTGACTGAGTTCAAAGAAGCGTGGGATGAACACAGAAGATTTAGAATCAGAAAATAATATTAAAGATTGAACTAGGCCAGTTACTGGGCAGACTTGTACGATCTGTGTCTGTGCATGGCCGTTTGGAGGAGGATGGGCAGGGGAGGGCTTCAATTGCTGGGAGGGTATAGATGGGCTGAAGTAAGTCTTAACAGAGATTTCGGCAGTTGGAACCCAAGCACAGTACCGGGTAAAGCTTTGGAATCTCGCCCAGAAATAGCTAAGAAGAAAAAAAAAAAAAAATTAAATTGAATCAGGTTGGGCAGACTGGATGGACCATTCGGGTCTTTATCTGCCGTCATCTACTATGTATGTTACTATGTATGTTAGTACCTGGCCAAATTCAAAGTGTAGCAACATTCCATGCTAGCGATCCAGGGCAAGCAGAGGCTTCCCCCATGTCTTAATAACAGACTATGGACTTTTCCTCCAGGAATTTGTCCAAACCTTTCTTAAAACCAGCTACGCTATCCGCTTTTACCACAACCTCTGGCAATGCGTTCCAGAGCTTAACTATTCTCTGAGTGAAAACAAATTTCCTCCTATTGATTTTAAAAGTATTTCCCTGTACCTTCATCGAGTGTCCCCTAGTCTTTGTAATTTTTGACGGATTGAAAAATCGATCCACTTGGACCCGTTCTACTCCACTCAGGATTTTGCAGACGTCAATCCTATAGATCGTTAGGAATTATCAGGAAAGGAATGGAAAACAAATGTCCTTGTATCACTGCAAATCTGGTCAGCATATGTCAAAAGAGATATAATAGAATTAGAAAATGTACAGAGAAGGGTGACAAAAATGATAAAAGGGATGGGACAACTTTCACGTTGAGGAAAAGCTAAAGGGACTAAGGTTTTTCAGCTTGGAGAAGAGACAGCTCAGTGGAGATATGATAGAGGTCCATAAAATAGTGGGAGTGGAGTGGGAAGGTGTGAATTGTTTGTTTACTCTTTCCAAAAATACTAGGACTAGGGGGAATAAGATAAAGCTGCTAAGTAGTAGATTTAAAAGAATACACAATAGAAACCCAGTAATTCCACAGAAAAAAGGGAGTTCCAAAAGAACAAAAGAAGCTGTGGAATTGATGTTTTTAGGTTGTAACAATTTTTTATTGACATGAAAAGACTCGCAAAAATGAACACAACAACAACAACTGTCAGCACATGAAGAAGAAGCAGTGGTTGCATAAACAGAGATAACCATACACCAGTATGTCAAATATAACTGCCCAGAAAACACCCATCCCCCCCAAAATCCCACCTCTCCCAACCCACCCCCACCCGCAGCCCCCCTGACCCCCCACCCCAAAGGAAGTGGAACGCCAGGCAGAAAAAAAAAAGAAAGGCACAAACCTAATTCCCCCCCCCAGGGTCTGGACTCTGATGACCCTGGGACAGCAAACCAAGCTAAGCATCCCCCTCCCCCCCACCCCCAGTCCCCCCCCCCCACCCCAGACCACAGAGCAGAGAGACGTCGAGATCCAGAACTAGCCAAGAGGAAGCCGCTTCAAGTCAAGGTGTTCAGAAGAAGGCCACGCCCCCTAGGATAAGAATTGAGATAAGGATCCCAGATCAACAAGAAGTTCTGACGACGCTTAAAAGAACCTCCTACCTCCCGGGCCTCCTGAAGAACCAACTCATGAAGAAGAGCTCTCCAGTGCCAAAAAGACGGAGGAGTCGGGGAGGTCCACTGCTGCATAATACAACGCCGGGCCAGGAGACACACCTTACGACACAGCCAACGAGCTGCCGGAGCTAAAGATCGAAAAGCTCTCGGTAAATCCAGCACCAGCTGCTCAACCGTGCCCGCTAAAGACGTCTCCAAAAGGGAGCTCAAATAAGAGACTACCTCAGCCCAAAAAGCCTGAATACACCAACAAGTCCACAAAGCATGCGCAAACGTGCACGAATCCTGACCACATTTGAGAGACAGGGGAGAGTCAACACCACCAAATTTAAATAGTTGAGCTTGGGTAATATACCCTCTATACAAAATACGAGCATAACATTCCTGCAACACGGCTCCTCGGACTAAGCGCGGCAAGCCCGCCAGACTCCGGGAGACCTCCCAAGAGGTTAGGTCCAGATGGAGTTCCGAGGCCCAGCCATCCCGAATCCTGAGACAGTTTCTAGGGGCCTCAAACTGAAGCAAAGCCTGATATAAGGCGGACACCGAAGTCTGAAAAGGCTCAACCAGGGCATACAAATCCCGGATGCGAGCCCCCAACGGGTGCTGAAGGGCAATCCGGGGAAGCGTAAGAATATAGTGTTTAACTTGACAATAAGCAAAAGTATACCCCCAGCAGCGCCCCAACTGATCCCTCAGATCCTCTAAAGTACGCAGGTCCCCATCAACGGTTAGCAGATGTTCCACCAGAAAAAAGCCCAACAGTTTCCAACGACGAAAACTCGAATTGTCCGAGCCAGGTACAAAATCCGGATTGCCCATCAAGGGCAACAGAGAAGACACTCGCGGGTCCCCCCCCCCCAGGCGCCGAACAAGGCCCTCCCACGCATGGAAGCCAAAAGTACGGTGCCCCGAACCTCCTGCGGCAAGGCCCCCCCAGGCATATGGAGCAAAGCAAGAAGCGAATACGGGGCATACAGAACAGTCTCAAGCAAGGTGGGAGTATACTGAGAATCCCCAAGCAACCAATCTTTAAGGTGCCGCAAAAGACAAGCTAAATTATACAAACCAAAATGCGGGATGCCCAAACCACCCTGCTGCCACCCCCCCACCAGCAGATCATAACACAACCGAGGCTTCCCCCCACGCCAACAAAACCGAGCCAAAACGCGTCTCAGGATCCGCAAGTCTTTCTTAAGAAGGCGCAACGGGAGGATCCAGAGCACATAAAGCCACTGGGGAAAAATGACCATGCGAATCACCGCCACGCGCCCCAACAAGGAAAGGGGGAGATCTCTCCAACGATCCAACTGCTGCGACGTGCGATCCAAGAGCGCCCCGACATTAAGAGAATAAAGACGACCAAGAGACGCCGGGAGCCGAATCCCAAGATAACAAAAAGAATCCGTCGCCCAACGCAGCGGAAACAAAACCCCCCAGTTATTCCGCAAGGCCGGCGAAGTAGACAAAGCCTCCGACTTCCCCAAGTTCAGGCGAAGACCCGAGAAATCCCCGTACTCCTGAATCATTTCCAATAACGCCGGCAACGAGCTCTGCGGGTCCGTAAGATGAACAAATAAATCATCCGCAAAAGCCGCCACCTTAAAACAACGGGAACCAAAAGGGACCCCCTGCACCTCAGGAGTCAAATGGATCGCACGCAACAGGGGATCCAGGGTAAGAATAAACAGAAGCGGGGACAAAGGACACCCTTGTCTCGTTCCACGGGAGATAGCAAACAACGAAGAACTGCAACCGTTCACCATAAGGGCCGCTGATGGAGAAGCATATAAGGCCCTCAACGCCGAAACAAAACGGCCCGCAAACCCATACTTGGCCAGGGTGGCAAATAAAAAGTCCCAAGGCTTTTTCTGCGTCAAAGCTGACCAGAAGCGAGGGCTGTTGGCGACGTGCACAAAATTCCAAAGAGGCAAGAAGGCATCTCAAATTCTTCTCGACCGAACGGCCCCTCACAAATCCAACCTGAGCCTCATGCAGAAGCCCAGGAAGAACACCAGCCAATCGATTTGCCAAAACCTTAGCCAAGATCTTCACCTCACAATTGAGCAGGGAAATAGGTCTATAAGATTCCACCCTGACGGGGTCTCGCCCCGGCTTAGGCAGAACTATAATTTGAGCCAAGTTAAGGTAGGCCGGCATAGCCTCCGCATCCACCATGACATTGAACATAGCCGTTAGCGGCGCAACAATATCTACCCGTAGCAACTTATAAAATTCCGCCCGAAAGCCATCAGGGCCCGGCGCCTTCAAAGTCGGGCATTGACGAATAACCGAATCCACCTCCGCTTCCGACAACGGGGCATTCAGCGTCTCCAAATGGGCCGGGTCCAAGCCAGGTAAATCCAAAGATTCCAAATACAGCTCCCCCGGAAGACCCTGCGCAGGAGGCTCTGCATACAGCTCAGCATAATAGTCCCGAAAAGCCCGGCAAATATCCACATCAGCCGTAAGAGGCCTGGCGTCCGAAGAGGTAAGGGCTACAATCTTCTGTCTGCTCTCTCTGTGAGAAAGCAACCGACCCAAAAGACGACCGCATTTATTGCCATAAGCATAAAGACGATATTTGTAATAGGCCAGACTCTTAGAAGCCCGCTGATGAAGCCTCTCATTCAAAGCGACCTGCACGTTCAACAAAGCTTGCCGGTTAACATCCGTGGGCTGACGGCCATATGCACGACGAAGAGTCCCCAGATGCCGGGACAAACGAAATATTTCCCGATCTCGATTTTTCTTGGCTTGCGTGACATAACTAATAATATGCCCGCGAAGAACCGCCTTAGCGGTTTCCCAAAAAAGAACAGGGTCCTCCCGGTGCTGATCATTATGAAAGCAATAGTCATTCCAACGCGCCACCAACGAATCGTAGAACTGGGGGTCCTGGCCAAGCCAAAGAGGATACCTCCATTGACGGGACTGCGAGGACCGCCCCGGGGGCGTCCACTCCAACCACACCCAAGCATGATCCGAAATCGCGTAGGGACCGATCTCCGCTCGCTCCACCTGAGAAAAAAACAGCCCGCGAAAGAAGCAAGTAGTCAATACGGGACTGCGTGGAATGCGCCCGTGACATATGAGTGAAGTCTTTCTCAGTCGGGTGTAAAATCCTCCAAACATCCTCCAACTCCAAGAACTGACAGAAGGAAGGGAGCCCCCTACCATCCTGAGCCCGACAATTAGGGAACGCAGTAGATCTATCCAGAGAAGGGTCCCAAACCGAGTTAAAATCCCCCCCCCAACAACAGCGGGAGACCCTGATGGGGTGACAGAATCGCCTGTAAACGCATATAAAATCTCCTATTGTATGTGTTCGGAGCGTAGACACTACCCAAAAGAACCCCCGACTCTGCGATCTGGGCCTTACAAAAGATATAGCGGCCCTCTGAATCAGCCGCCACCGTGTCCAAACGAGCAGCAATCCCCTTACGAACCAAAATAGCCACCCCGCATTTCCGACTCGAACCCGCAGCCGCCATGCACACGCCCACCCAACCTCGCTGGAGTTTAGCATGCTCTGCCGCAGTAAGGTGCGTCTCCTGTAGCAAGACAATATCTGCCTTAAGGCGCTGCAAAGCTTGAAGAATTTTAGTACGCTTCACCAGGGACGTGACCCCCCCAACATTCCAAGTCACCACTCGAACCATGGAAAAACAGAAAACAATAACACCAATCGAAGAGAAAAAAAATCCATGGGAGCTCCAGAGCACCGTCCCAGCAAGCGGGCTCCGGAACACAGTGGTGTCCCACCAAACCAACCACCCCCAAGCCACTCTGGATCAGATGAGAAACTGACATCCCTCCGCTCAGAGCCCAAACTAACCCACTCCAACCCCCCACCCCAACCTCCCCCCCCTCCCTCACCCAAACCCCAAACCCCCAATAATTCCCCAAACCGATCCTCAAAGGAGGACCCATCACGTTAAGACACCAGCCCACCTGGACCACCCACAGTAAAGCCCCCATGAAACTCCCAACCCCCTCAGCAAAGAACAAAACCCCAACCAGTCCCTCCAACAGCAACAACTCAAACCCCACATGCCTCAGGGAGACCCCAGTCCCCCCCTCACAAAGTCAGTGGAGAGGCTGCCACAGAACTTACCCACCCAACCCCCCCTCTCCACTCCAGGGACCAGTCCACGCCCCCGGATGCACTCAGCACTCCAACTCACCAAACACTCCCAACACTCCAAATCCCCACAACCCCACATCCAAAGCCCCTAAGCTCAGCTCCCCCCCCTGTCACCCAGGCGCTCCGAACAAAGTCCAATCAGCAATCCAGGAGAGTCCCCAGCCAGGAACAATGGCGAAGAAAGGCATCCAGGGGACCGGACAATAGAAGTAGCTGTTCCCAAACAATCTTTCACCCCAGCTTGTTCACCAAAGTCCTCGGAGGAAGCAGGGCACTCCCAAAGCTCTGCATGCTCCCCCCAAAGGCTCCAAGAGGGGGAGGCAGGCGCCCCCCATAGAAGTGAGGACAAAGAGGAGGGGGGAGCCAATACCAGAAACATCCCCCCAGATTCAAATGGCACTACCAGCAAACGAGCAGCCCCAACATCCAAAGAGCAGGTCAAGGGGCAGTGGAAGATGGAAGACCACCGCCGCCATCCAGCTGAGCGAGATAGTCCCGGGCGGCCTCTGGGGACTCAAAGAAATGAACCGAGCCACCATGGGAGACACGGAGCCGAGCAGGGTACTGTAAAGCAAACCTGATCCGACGAGTGAACAAGGTTGAACAAACGGAGCTGAAGCCCCGGCGTCGCTGAGCCACAAGGGGGGAATAGTCCTGAAAGCACAAAACTTTACGGTTCTCATAGGTCAGCTGACGACCCCCCCTCAGCGCCTGCAGGATCGCGGTCTTATAAGCAAAGTTGAGCACTCTGATGATAACCACTCTGGGTCTGGCTTCAGCGTCTCGCCGAGCTCCAATCCTGTGGGCCCTCTCCACCCGGAAGCGGCCCAGGTCTGGTGAAAGCCCCAAAGACTCTGGGATCCAGCGCTCCATAAAAGACTGTAAGCCCGACTCCACCAGAGACTCAGGGAGCCCCACAAAACGAAGGTTGTTTCTTCTGGCCCGATTCTCCAGCTCATCCACCTTGCTCTCCAAGGCCTCCAGACGCTGCAACTGCTGGCGCTGAGCCTGCTCCACTCCACCCACGCGGTCCTCCACCTCGCCGACCCTGCTCTGAAACTGCTCCAGATCCCGACCAACTCCGTCCAGCTTCCCCTGCAGCCGCTCCAACTTTTCATCCAGCGGCCGGAGCCTCTTCTCCAAAACGGCTTCCAAAGCCGCCGTGACCTCCTTTGTAATCTCTGCCACCCACGACGGCGAAGCGGAGGGCCCCGCAGGGCTGGCAGCCGCTGCCATCTTGTCGTCAGCGAGCCAGGCACGATCTCTCTGCGGGCAGATCGATTTGGCCGCCATACAGCCCCCGCTCGCACTCCCCAGCACCGGCGCTGCGACGGAGAAGCCCCCAGCAGGGAATCAGCGATCGCTCCGGGGGAAAAAGTCAGCCAAGAGTGGGCGATTCCAGGCCGGCGGCAGGAGAGACGCGAATCACCGTCTTCTCCTGAGCATAGCGTCACGTGATCTCCGGAATTGATGTTTTTAATGCAAATATAAGTAGAAGACTTGCAAAATACACACTCGTCCACATGAAGAAACAAGTGTTTATTGGATATTCGTAGGATACAAGCTCGTCCACATCAAATGCCTCCAGGCTTGCTTCAGAAAGAGTATTTTTGGAGATATCATTTTCATCCAAAAAAGTGCTGATAATCATCACATATCCAGCATCCGGGACCCCTGAGGAAGGCTATTACAATTGAAACATAGACCGTGTTGGGTCCGCACTATTGTCACTTTATGTGGATGAGCTGGCATCCTACAGAGCTTGCAGGAATGGAGCAGGGACAGGAAAAGAACTCACCAGGAAGGGACGGTAAAATGAGTTCCCGTGGGGACAGGGAAAAATTTGTCACCGTATCATTCTCTGCTTGGGAGAACAGTATAGAAAATTGAATAAATAAATAGTGTGAAAAGTTTCAGCCTCTGATAACCAGACCTGGTATTGTGACATCACAATGCCACATTCCACCAATGTCTAATAGTCAACCTCATCAGTGATGTCACAATGGCTTTATTGTCCTATACTTGGCTCACTTCTGCTACATTTTGATTTCTAGAGTGGTGCAATGTAGAGAATGGCACAGGGACAAATTTTTCCCCGTCCCCGCAGGAACTCAATTTCCCCGTCCTGTCCTCACATGTTTTTTTGCTGTCCCTGCACCATTCTTGTAAGCTCTGCCTTAACCAAACAAGCCTTAAACACTTATGATTTTAAAGTGTTTGAGGCTTCTGCAGGCGAGGACAGAGCAAGCAGAAATGGGGCAGGGACAGGAAAAGAATTTGTCGGGACGGGCAAATGAGTTCCCGTGGGGATGGGGGAAAAAATTTGTCCCTGTGTCATTCTCCAATATATTATTAATACATACAATTAATCAAAAATATTCAGACATGCTTAAAAAAATACACACTCCTAAACATAGGGCTACCATATGACTCCAGAAAAAGGAGGATGGATTGAGACATCCGGGTTTTATGTCCATTGCTTTCAATGGAAGTAAAGCCCAGATGTCTCTATCTGTCCTCCTTACTTCTGTTGCTTTCAGTAGAAGTTAAAACCCAGATGTCTCAATCCATCCTCCTTTTTCTGAAGCCATATGGTAATCCTACCTAAACAGCCATCCATCTGCGCCCTACTGATCAATTATGTTAACATGCCTAGTTCCTTTGTCAAACTGTCAGTCCATATTATTAATTATCTAGCCTTCTGAAATAGTTTCTTTCATGATAGAAGCATTGAACTGTGCAGCCATATGAGTACATATGCCATTAATTGAAAAGTAGATGTCCTCAAACAGATCAGCTGTTTATATAGATAAGACTGAGGAAATGGTGCAGGAGCAGAAAAACACCTTGGAATCCCTATGGGTAGAAATTCCATGTGCAAAGGGAAAAAGATAGCAATAGGAGTGCACTTACCATCCGCCTGACCAGAAGGACTGGACAGATGCTGAAATGTTGTCAAAAATTAGGGAGGCAAACAAATTGGGCAACACAAAAATAACGGGCGATTTCAAGTACCTCGATATTAATTGGGAAAATGTATCACCAGGGTATGAACATAAGAACATAAGCCATGCCTCTGCTGGGTCAGACCTGAGGTCCATCATGCCCAGCAGTCTGCTCACGCAGCGGCCCATCAGGTCCAGGACCTGTATACTAGCCCTTTATCTATACCCTTCTATCCCCTTTTCCTTCAGAAAATTGTCCAATCCCTTCTTGAACTCCAATACCGTACCCTGTCCTATTACTCCCTCTGGAAGTGCGTTCCAGGTGTCCACCACCCGTTGGGTGAAGAAGAACTTCCTAGCCTTGGTTCTGAATCTGTCTCCTTTTAATTTTTCGGAATGCCTTCTCGTTCTTGTAGTTGTCAAAAGTTTGAAGAATCTGTCTCTCTCCACTTTCTCTATGCCCTTCGTGATCTTATAAGTCTCTATCATATCCCCTCTAAGTCTCCGCTTCTCCAGCGAAAAAAGCCCCAGTCTCTCTAATCTTTCAGCATATGCTAGGGAAATAAAATTTCTTGATGAAATCAAGGACTGCGTTATGGAGCGGTTGATTCAGGAATAGACAGGAAGTGAAGCAATTCTAGACCTAGTTCTTAGTGGAACGCATGAATTGGTGCGGAAGGTAATGGTGCTGGGGCTGCTTGATAATAGTGATCATAAAATGATCAGATTTGATATAATCCCTGGAATAATTTCACACAGGGACATTAGAATTTAACTTTAAAAAAAGGAGACTATGATAACATAAGAAGAATGTTTTTTTTAAAAAAACCAAAAAAAACAACTTAGAGGAGCTGCTGCAAAGGTCAAAAACTTATATCAGGTTTGGACATTGTTCAAAAATACCATCCTGGAAGCCCAGACTAGATATGAGTATATTCCATGTATTAAGAAAGGAGGAAGGAAGACCAAATTGCAACCAGCATGGTTAACGAGTGAGATGAAGGAAGCTATTAGAGCCAAAAGAAAACCCTTAAGAATGTGGAAGAAGGATCCAACTGAAAATAATTGTAAACAGCACAAGGAATGGAAAGTCAAATGCAAGGCGCTAATAAGGAAAGCAAAGAGAGACACTGAAAAGAAGACTGTGCTGGAAGCAAAAAACACACATAAGAACATAGGCAGTGCCTCTGCCGGGTCAGACCATAGGTCCATCCTGCCCAGCAGTCCGCTCCCGCGGCAGCCCAAACAGGTCACGACCTGTCTGTATCACCAGAAGGGGCTCCCTTGCCACCTTGGTTTCTCATTTAAGTCCTGTCTTCCTATCGAAGTCCTAACCCTCCGGTCTTGCACATGCACGACCTGGTTGGGTTTCTATACTTATTACCTGGTTAGCTTTCTATACTTGTGTTACATCCCAGCTCCTCCCTCAGTATCCCATGATCCCTTTATCCTTCAGGAATCCGTCCAATCCCTGTTTGAATCCCTGTACCGTACTCTGCCTGATCACTTCCTCTGGTAGCGCATTCCAAGTGTCCACGACCCTTTGGGTGAAAAAAAACTTCCTTGCGTTTGTTTTGAACCTATCTCCCTTCAGTTTCTCCGAGTGCCCCCTCGTACCTGTTGTCCCCTTCAGTCTGAAGAATCTGTCCCTATCCACCCTCTCTATGCCCCTCATGATCTTGAAGGTCTCTATCATATCTCCCCTGAGCCTCCTCTTTTCCAGAGAGAAGAGCCCCAGCCTATCCAACCTCTCGGCGTATGGGCAGTGTTCCAGCCCTTTTACCATTTTCGTTGCTCTCCTTTGGACTCTCTCAAGTACCGCCATGTCCTTCTTGAGGTGCGGCGACCAATACTGAACGCAGTATTCCAGATGTGGACGCACCATCGCTCGATACAATGGCATGATGACTTCCCGTGTTCTGGTTGTTATGCCCTTCTTCATGATGCCAAGCATCCTGTTGGCTTTTTTCGAGGCTGCTGCGCACTGTGCAGATGGCTTCAGTGATGCATCCACCAGCACACCCAAGTCTCTCTCAAGTCTGCTGTCTCCCAACAATACCCCCCCAATTTGTAGTTGAACAACGGGTTCTTTTTCCCTATATGCATGACCTTGCATTTGTCCACGTTAAAGCGCATTTGCCATTTGTTTGCCCAGTCTTCTAGCTTGTCCAGGTCTCTTTGTAGGTCCTCACACTCCTCCCTGGTCCTAACTCTGCCGCACAGTTTGGTATCGTCTGCAAATTTTATAACCTCGCACTTTGCCTCCTTTTCCAGGTCATTGATAAATATGTTAAAGAGTAATGGCCCCAGCACCGACCCCTGTGGTACACCGCTTGTGACTCCCTGCCAGTCAGAATATTGACCCTTTACTCCGACCCTCTGCAGTCTGCCCGACAACCAGTGCTTGATCCATCTGTGCACATCCCCTCCCACCCCGTGGTTCCACAGCTTCTTAAGCAGCCTTTCATGTGGCACCTTGTCGAAAGCCTTTTGAAAATCGAGGTAAATGATGTCTATGGGTTCCCCATTGTCCACCCGACTGCTTATTCCCTCAAAGAAGTACAGAAGGTTCGTTAGGCACGACCTTCCCTTACAGAATCCGTGCTGGCTTGTTCTCAGTAGGCCATTCCTCTCGATGTGCTCGCAAATGCCGTCCTTGATCATAGCTTCCACCATCTTCCCTATAATTGAAGTCAGGCTCACCGGCCTGTAGTTCCCGGGGTCACCCCTCGATCCCTTCTTGAAGATAGGTGTGACATTCGCCAATTTCCAGTCCTCTGGTACCTCACCAGTTTTCAAGGATAGGTTGCAAACATGCTGGATTGTGCCCGCTATTTCTTGTCTTAGTTCCTTCAGAACCCTTGGGTGGATCCCGTCCGGGCCCGGTGATTTGCCGCATTTTAGCTTGTCTATCTGTTTGAGGACATCCTCCTTACTTACCTCTATGTGATCCAATTTTTCAGCCTGTTCCCCACTCATGAGCTCCTCTGAGTCCGGTATATTAAATGTGTCTTCGCTCGTGAAAACCGACGAGAAGAACGTGTTCAACCTCTCAGCTACCTCTTTATCCTCCTTAATCACTCCCTTCCTATCCCCATCGTCCAACGGCCCCACCTCCTCTCTCGCTGGTCGCTTTCCCTTAACGTAACTGAAGAATGCCTTGAAGTTTTTCGCCTCTCTGGCCAGCCCCTCTTCGTATTCCCCCTTTGCTTTTCTAACCTCCTGGTGGCATTCCTTTTGGCATTTCCTGTGCGTCTGGTGATTTTCCTCCGTTGGGTCCTTTTTCCATCTCCGGAAGGATACCTTTTTGTCCTTTATCGCCCTCTTTACTTCTGTTGACATCCAAACCGGGTCCTTTGATCGCTTGTTCTTGCAGCCTTTCCTGAAACTGGGGACATACATTCTCTGTGCTTCCTGCAGGGTGTCCCTGAATAGGGTCCAGGCGCTTCCCACAGTCTCCATCCTAAAGATGTTTCTGAGCTTCCTCCCCACCATTTCCCTCATAGCAACATAGTTCCCTTTCTTGAAATTCAGCGCAGTTGTTGCGGTCCTCCTTACTATGGGTGTCTCTCTTTCTAATGTGAATCTGATCGTGTTGTGATCACTATTGCCTAGTGGTCCTCCCACTTCTATCCCTCTAGCAGGCCCCCCTAATCCGTTTAGGATGAGGTCAAGAGTAGTACCCCCTCGCGTCGGTTCTTTGACTAGTTGCTCCATGAAGCAGTCCTTCACAGTTTCTACAAATCCTGTCTCCCTAGTGCAGTTGGAGTGACCCGTACTCCAGTCTATTCCCGGGTAGTTGAAGTCCCCCATCACTGTTACACTTCCAGTCCTGCATTCCTGTCTCAATTCTGCTTCCAAGTCGTGTCCGACTCCTTCTGGCGCACCAGGTGGTCGATAGTACAGCCCCAGTTTTATGCCCGCACCCTTGTTACCGGGTAATTTGATCCATAGTGATTCCAGCCCCTCTGCCTTTGTTGCCATATCCATCCCGACCGAGTGGATAGAGTCCTTTATATATAGTGCTATGCCTCCTCCCTTCTTGTGGGTCCTGTCCCTCCTGTAAAGCTTGTACCCCGGCAGCACCACATCCCATTGATTTTCCTCTGTCCACCAGGTTTCTACAATTCCAATTATATCCAGGTCCTCCCCCTTGGCCACGACTTCTAGTTCACCCATCTTGGCCATGAGGCTTCTTGCATTTGCGTATAAGCACCTCAGGTTCCGTCGTTTTTCTTCCACCTTTGCATTTACCTGGGCCACTTGCTCTTGGATTTCGGGCATTTTTTCCGTTCCCTGTGCTTCTGCTTTGCCCTCAGCCTTTACCCTCTTAGCTTTCAGCTTCTCCACATCCCCTCCACCCCACTTCCCCGCTTTTCCTCTGGGTTTTCTAGCCCTACCGGCCCCCTCCTGGGCTATCATCCCTTGAGCCTCTGTTTGATCCCCCTCGCCTTGTGGCACCTCTATATTGCCCTCAGCTTTTGCCCTCGTGCCACCCAGTCCCCTTGTGTCTCCATGCCCCTTAGTCTCCTCCCAGCAAGCTCCCCTTACCTGGTGTTTCCCTCGCTGTCTGATCGTAAGATCCACCGGTCTCTCTACTTCCTCCTTGCAGTCAGCCCGTTCAGCATCTGTTCTGGATACTGTTGTCCGAAGCGTCAACATCAGATCGGCTGTCGGCTTTCCCCCTCTCCTCAGTTTAAAGCCCTCTCGATCTCCTTCCTCACATTGGCTGCCAGTAGTCTAGTTCCCGCTGTGCTCAGGTGCAGGCCGTCCCGCCGGTAGAGCTTACTCTTTCCCCAGAAGGACGTCCAGTTCCTCACAAAGTGGAAGCCCTCCTCCTGGCACCATCTCCTCAACCATGCATTCACAGCCTGGAGGTCTGCCTGCCTCTTTGCATCTGCTCTCGGTACAGGCAGGATCTCTGAGAATGCTATCCTCCGGGTACTCCGCTTCAGCTTTCGTCCCAAGACCCTGAACTGGTCAGTCAGTGTGGCCATGCTGAAGTTCCTCCGGCTCACATCATTCGTTCCGACGTGGATTATCACCGCAGTCTCCTCTGTCTCTGCTCCGTCCAGGATCCTCTCGATCACAGTAAAAAATATTTTAGGTATATTAAAAGGAAGAAGCTGGGAAGAGAATCAGTTGGACTGCTAGATGACCAAGGGATTAAAGGGGATCTCAGGGAAGACAAGGCCATAGCAGAAAGATTAAATGAATTCTTTGCTTCAGTCTTCGCTGAGGAAGATGTGGAGGAGCTACCAGTACAAGAAATGGTATTCAATTCTGATGAATCAGAGAAACTGAAACAAATCTCTGTAATACTGAAAGATGTAATGGATCAATTAAACAAATTGAGCAGTAGCAAATCGCCTGGACCGGATGGTATACATCCCAGAGTACTGATAAAATTAAAAAATAAATTTGCAGAGCTATTATTAGTCATTTGTAATTTTTCTCTAAAATACAGCATAGTACCGGAAGACTGGAAGGTGGCCAAAGTGATGCTGATTTTTTAAAAGGGTTTCAGAGGTGATCCAGGAAATTATAGAATGAGTCTGACATTGGTTCCGGGAAAAATGGTAGAGACTATTATAAAGAATAAAATGACAGAACATATGCACAGGGATTACAGACAGGAAAAAGTCAATCAGGAAAAAAGACCTAAGTTTATCAGATATGGAAGACACAGTTGGGCATGGGCTGGCTATACCAAACTCTAGAGACAGAATATCTCTTCCTGAAATCCAACCTGAAGGTCACAGGTTCACTACTTTCTGCCTGATAGCGATTAACACGGGGGAAAAACCCTGAAATTTAATGGCACAGGAAACAATCCTATCCTCCGTCCCCAGCTGTTAAACAAAAATTAAAAAAACAAAAAAAACCCACCCCAGGAGCCTCTCCCTGGTCTATAGTCCTTACATCTTCCAATTCCTATCAGCAGCATTATTTTCAGGCCTTCCTGCCTTGGCTGCATTCCTTCCTTTCAAACATTATTCACATGCTACAAGTCTTTTTAGAGTTCCAGCTGTCAGCACACAGGTCCTGATACATCTCAGGCTTCCTTTCGGTACTGTCTTTTTGGCAGGATTTTCTCTTATGACTTCTCTGCACATCCTTCTTCCACTTATGGGTCTGGATTTCTTTGACTCCGACTCCTCCTCCTCTTGTCACTATTTTTTTTAAATTTAATTTATAGTTTATTAGAAACAAGAAAAAACTGCAGACAATATGTACAAAATGCAGGCTGTGTTTATTATATCAAATACTAAATGCGTCAATGATACCACCTTTTTACAAACCAAAGGATCCGACATGGTTCATGTTTTGGTAAACACGCCTTCCTCAGGGGTCCTAATAAATATAAATAAAAGCACCTAAGAATATACAATTGATATACAGTTATTGGACAAGTGGTGTGCAAATTTTATTGCCATCTAATCATAATTCACAAGAATATTCTCGATACAGAAATACAGAAAGTAATTATAATACTTGAACAGTATAAGAAAAGGGAAAAATATATAAATCTTCATTAGACCACCGTAGCTGGGAAGGGCTCAGGAAAAAGAAATGAAGAGAAACTTACCCCCTCTTTTACAAAGGTGCGCTATGTTTTTTTAACACGCGCTAAGCGCTAACACGTGCATGTTATCCTATGGACGCATTAGCGGTTAGCGCATGCTAAACGTGCACTAAAACACTTAGAGCACCTTTGTAACAGAGGGTCTTATTGCGGAAATAAATATACAAATAAGGCTTAACAGCTAATCCCACTGTCACAATCCCACTGTTCATAGAGTTTCATAACCCGGCACTTTGTCCGGGTTTTGAAAAGCCTCCTCAAATTACATCAGGCAGGAAGGAAGCTCGCTCCTGCGCGGATGCCACACGATAACATCACATGCACACGCATGTGAGCGTGATGTCATTGCGTGGCATCTGCGCATGCACGGACTTCCTCCCCGCCTGACAAGAGCAGGCAGCAGGGGGAGGGGGGCGGGGACTGGGGGCGGGTTTAAAGGTCCTGATTTTCCGATTGGAAAATCTGGCAACCCTAACTGTTCATACTAACTAAACATTGCCAGTTACCAATTTCTTCAAATCTATAAATGCTCTTAACTGCGCCGGGGCAAAAAAATATATACTTTACCCTTCGATATTTGATCATACATTTGCATGGATAGGCCAAAAGAAATGAAGCCCCCCAGAGATACCGCTTCAGTTCTCATTGCGAGAAACAATTTTCTTCGCTCTTGTGTTTGTCTAGTCACATCTGGGAATATCCAAACCTTTCTACTGTAGAATAATACCTGAGAGTTGGGGAAAAAATAATCTGAATATAGCATTAGCATCTCGCTCAAAAAGTTATATTATTTTAAATAAGTGTAGGTTATTGAAAGAGTATATACATTTGTGTTATTGATTAATCGATGGGTGGGTGGGTGGGTGGGTAGGATAAAATGATTGTAAGTTGAATATGCTTTTCTTGACATGTTATATGTTCTTATACCTGTGTGTTACACTGTTAATATTTGAAAATTAATAAAGATTTTTTTTAAAAAAGTTGTTCTTTCAGAATTTTCAGATATAGTTGTTTCAAGCAAATCCGTGACATTTAGAACTGCTTTTTCACCTGTATTCATTTGCACATTCTTCACATCAACTGTTATTTCTTTCTTCCCAGGTAAATAATATATCCGACTTACTAGAGGAATATTTTCAGAACCTCAATAAAGTATTTCTTAAGCAATTCAATAGGAGGTATTCCCAAAGATTTTGGAAAATTTTTTTTTAAAAATGCATATTTACCCCCTCTTCTACGAAACTGCGCTAGCAGTTTTCAGCGCAGGGAGCCACGCTGAATGGCCTGCGCCGCTCCTGATGCTCATAGAGTTCCTATGAACGTCAGGAGCAACGTGGGCCCTTCAGCGTGGCTCCCCACGCTAGACTCTGTTAGCGCAGTTTTGTAGAAGATGGGGTTCGTCTATGGTTATAGTTTTTTAATTGTTCTACCTTTCTATTAAGCATATTTTTATCTTTCACTAACCCAAAGTTAATTCCTGAAGATTTTCTACGTTATCTGTAACCTTCTTTAACTCTGAGGTAAACTCCTCCTTTGTGCCATCCAATTTTCTCCCCAGAGTGGAGTTTAGCTTCTAGGAGAGCTTCGCAAATGCTCTCCAGCGTTACCACCGCTAGTCTCACTGGCTGGGAGAAACCCTCCCCTACAACTCCTGGCTCTCCTTGTTCCCTCGGATCGCTCGTGGCCATAGCCCCTCGAATTGGGGTTTCCCCGGTCAAAGAAAATTTGCCGGGTTCCACCAGCTGAGCCGCAGTGGGAGTGGGGTACGGCGGGGGGGAATAGAAGCCGGGGTGGGTGGGGGGAAAGAGAGAGATGTTGACGTGGAAAAACAAATCAAAGAATGGACAGATTTGTTCTTCCACTTCTCACTTGCATTTCTCATTTCAAGAGCATTATTAAAAAGGAAATCACACTAGGTGTATATAACATTTTTATATGATTATCATTCAGACTCCAGATTCCATAAAAGATGCCTAAAGTCAGGCACTTAGATCAGCGCAGCTAGCTGATCTAAGGCCCAACTTACCTCCCTCCTTTTACTAAGCCATAGTAGAGGTTTCTACCATCCCCGAAGTGCTAAATGCTCCGACGGTCTTAGAATTCCTATGAGTGTCGGAGCATTTAGCACCCCGAGCCTACTAAAAGAGGGCTTTAATTTCTTTAAAAGCCGTAAAAGACGCAGTTAATTGAAAATTACAATTAACAAAAAACAATTAAATTGAAATGAATTAGACGGTTATGGGGCAAATTATAGGCATATTTTGCATTTTGGGGGCAGATTATAGGTGTGTTTTTACTCAAGCGCAGTAGGCACCTAAGTTAGGCCCACTCATTTAGGCCAAGAAAACCATGGCATAGAGTGTGTACAACGCAAAAACAGGGAACAAAACCCCCACGTAAAATCAACCAACAGAAGAATAAGTGGGGAGTGGGATAGGCTACATCAACCTTCGGGTAGACAATCTTTATTTGTATCAGGAGACATTGTAATACCCTGTTTGGTTAATTCCTCAAGAGTCCCATTGCTTCTACTGTAGTTCGTGTTCAAGTTTATTAGACGCTCCCACGTTCGAATTTGTCACCAGCATTGGAGCGACATCTAGTGGGCAGACATATACAACACCACTGAGTCAGGCCTCCATCCAGAGACCGAAACACGGACCGTGTCGGGACACATAATTTTTAATTAGGACTTTCAATTATTTGGACTTTCTTTTAAAGCGGATTTATGTGTAGTAATATTATTGTGATTTGATTTATACAACTAAAGATTGTCTACCCCAAGGTTGATGTGTTCTAGCCCACTCCCTGTTTGTTCATAAATAGAATGTGCCCACGCTTTCATTGTCTACCAGCGCCTAAAACAAGAACTCATGGCAGCCATTTTGATGACGGCTTTGCACGGGGCAGGAGCATAGGACAATTGAGCCTGCCCCGCGTCGCCGCTAGAACACCAGGTAAGTTCTGGGGGATGTCCAGGGCAGTGTTTCTGAATTAAAAAATTCAAGGGACAAAAAAATCTCGAATAACCGAATTCACAATTGGGAAAACCGCGAGTCGGGAGGGGGAGCTGTATACTCAAACATTAAATTCTCCAACTGTCACTCATTGCTTTTATTACTATTTTACACAAGATTTTTACGTTGGTTTTAGAAGACATAAAACAAAACCCTGGTTTCAATACACATTGCTAAGACCCTGATTTGATTATAAATAGCGTAATTGAAGTTATTTTTGATATTGAAAGAGTAGTAGATGTCATCATTTTTTTAACACACTGCGTTCAAATATATACATGCTCAATAGTGTCAGCTCTTTAATATAAGTATATTCAAATAATTTATATTGAGCCAAAAACCACACAAGTACATCAAACGCTGCAGAACCAAATAGAACTCAAGTTTTGAGAAAAGATACAATGCGAAAATCCTGAAACACCCCCACCCCCACCCACCTCCGGAGTCCCAAGTCCAGAAAAAGAAAACTGATAAAAAGAGACTAGAATGCAAGTGGAGCAGAACATTCTGTATACAGGAGATGCAATCAACAATTCCAAAATCCTACTTCGTGCCACAGGAGTCATCGTATTCCAGAAGGGCTCCCAGGTCGACTGGAAATGATAGCCCTTAAGAGAAGACAAGTCTGTAATATTGTGATGTTCCCAAGTCAGTAAATAAATCAACTATGTTCTCCACAGAGGAAAGGAAGATGCGTCCACATCCAGCCACTTGATCAGGATACATTTCAACGCCATCAAAATAGACCATTTAAGGAGAGTACTTGAACTCTTCTGCCTGGAATGATGGCATGGTATGTAACTAAAAAGTAGCTCTGGGGAACGCCAGATAATCATTTTTCAAATGGTTCCAATAAATTGAAAAATACCGTCCCAAAAAACCACAATAGTCGAGCAAGTCCAAAACATGTGCTCGTCTGGGAGAGATATACGTACATTTAATGTAAGTATAAAATTGTCAGGATTGAACAGCTATCAAATTTTGTGTCAGCAGCAGCTCATTTTTAATGCAACAATGGGGATGTTATTATAGAGGATATCTCTCAAAAGGTATATTTAGCATCAAACAGGTACCATATTTTTCAAAAAGGGGGTGGAAAAGTGGGTGCGTCTTATGGAGAAAATACACCTCCGCCCCGCCCCCCAACGTTCTACTGCTGTTCATCCTCCCCCCCCCCCCCCCCCCCCCCCCCCCCAGCATTCTGATGCTACTCGTCACCCTCTTATCCGCTCGCCGCCACAGAAAATGAAGGGAAGGGCCAGCAACGTGCAGTTGGAGAGAAGGTCCGGGCCAGCCAATCACTGGCCTGGACCTTATCTCCGACATCAGAATTGACATCGGGGGAAGGCTTGTGGGCCCGATTGCATGCCGCCAGCCCTTCCCTTCATGGAGTTGTGGCAGCAGTGGGCGAGCAGCGGACCAGGAAGGAGGAATCGGCACGGCAGGGAGGAAGGCAGGCAGGCTTCGGTGTGGGAGGGATTAAGGACAAATGCTGGAAGGCAGTGAGGGGGGGCAAGAACTCGGGACATAGGAAGTAAGAAAGAAGGGAGTGAGGGAATAGAAAGAGACAATTGTTGGGCCTGAGGAAGGAAGGAAGGAAGGAAGGAAAAAAGGAAAAAAAGAAAGATCTATCTAGTGCAACCAGAAATCACCAGACAACAAAGGTAGGATTTCAATTTAGTGATCAAAATCTGTCTGCTGCAGTATATTTGCCTATTTTTCTAGAGGGCTGGGTTCAGAGGCACAATTTGGTTGAGAATATTTTTTCTTGGTTTTTCCTCCTCTAAATCTAAGGTGCGTCTTATGGTCAGGTTTGTCTTATGGAGCGAAAAATACGGTACAGCGTTCCCCCAGTCGTTTGCGGTTGGCGGTTTGTGATCCCAGTTATTCGCAGTATTTTCCGACTGCGAACCGCCAACAAGGAGAGGCAGGAGAGAGTAGCCGGAGCGCCGGAGAGTGCAGGAAATCACTCGCTGTATGCTCTGACTGCCTCTTCCTGCACTGTCAGGCCTTATCCAATCAGGAGCTGCTTTGACACGCAACTCCTGATTGGTAAGGCCCAACTTAGTGCAGGAAGAGGCAGTCGGAGCATACAGCGAGTGATTTGCTGCACTCGCTGGCGCTCCGGCTGCTCTCTCCTGCCTCTCCCGCTGCCCTCTCCAGTCTCCCCCATGAAAAACCATATTCGCGGTTTTTAAAGATTCGCAGGGATTCCTGGAACAGAACCCCTGTGAATATCGGGGGAGTACTGTATATCTTTTATGCATTTCCTTACTGCCACCTTAAGACAGAAGATGATTCAGATTAAATGAATGCACAATAACTATTCAATGGAACTGGTCAGGCAAAACTACTTCTACGTCACTTCTATAGCGCTTCCTTAAAGATTTTCTCTGCACTTATATGACCCCCAGGGAAATTCTGTGTAACTGTACAATACAGAATTTTGTGCAGACAGAAGGGCCAGCTTTCCTGGATCTCCTCCCTCTCCCCCAGCAATAGCATAGCATAAGGTAGCGGTAAACACATTTAATGCATGCTATTTCAGCAGAGGGTTACTGATCTGGGTCATTGAATGCCAAGGCCTTCGCTTGGATAAAGGAGTTCAGGGTGGTGTCTTTGGGCAGTGGTGCCAAGCATCCAAACTGGCAGTGTAGTGGGGGGTTCTTAAATACACCCCTGCCCGTACCTCTTCTATTTCTCATTCCCCCCACCTCCCAAACTATACCACTGACTTTGGGACCCCCCTTTTTTGATCAGGTCAAGAGCCTAACTTTCCATATTTCATTTTAACAGTAATATTGCAAATCTCACTTACTTAGATACAGTAAAACCATGGATTGCAAGTAACTTGGTTTGCAACTGTTTTGCAAAACAAGCAAAACATTTTATTAAATTTTAACTTGATATACAAGCAATGTCTTGCAATTCAAGAACATACAGTATACACACATCACAACTGAGCCGATGGTTCTTCTCTCTCTGACGCCGCAAGAGTGTAGTGACTGCTCTAAATAAGTGAAGTCTTGCTACACAAGTACATATAGTATTTTGTATTAACGGTGTCAGGTCAAAAGCGCGCCGGGACAAAGGCGCGCGCAGATAATTGAGCGCAGCATGGAGGTGCGCGCCGCAGAAAATTACAGTTTTTAGGGGCTCCGACGGGGGGTTTTGGTGGAGAGCCCCCCCCACTTTACTTAATAGAGATCGTGCCACGTTGTGGGGGCGTTGTGAGGGGTTTGGGGGATTGTAACCCCCCACATTTTACTGAAAACTTAACTTTTTCCCTGTTTTTAGGGAAAAAGTTAAGTTTACAGTAAAATGTGGAGACTTACAACCCTCCAAATCCCCCACAACGCCGGCGCGATCTCTATTAAGTAAACTGGGGGGGGCTCCCCACCAAAACCCCCCGTCGGAGCCCCTAAAAACTGTAATTTTCTTTGGCGCGCACCTCCGTCGTGCGCTCAGTTGTCGGCGCGCGCTTTTGTCTTTCGCGGGGTTGTCTATGAACTGTATTAACGTTTTTGGGTTGTGGAATGAATCATCTGAGTTTCCATTATTTCCTAGGGGGAAATTTGCTTTGATATACGAGTGCTTTGGATTATAAGCATGGTTTCTGAACGAATTATGCTCGTAAACCAAGGTTTGACTGTATTTGGTTTAATCTAAAGGTATAGATTACAACCATTTGTGAAGGTGTGAAAGATACTTTGATTCAAGTAAAATAATTAGGTAAGGGTACATTCAGGACAGGCAGAAGATCTGTAACAGCTCCCTTTCCCTTCAGGTTAAGCCCTCTGGTACTCCTCAGTGGGCTGGCAGGACTTCAAGCCCTGAGGGGTCCCATGGAAGAGAGAGAGTTCACTGGATATCAAGCGGAGGAGAAGGAGGAAGCAGATGAGGTGCTTGATCAGAATAAATCCAAGATGACCTATAGAAGGAGGCAGAATTCAAGAACAGGCAGAGGTCAGGCATGCAGCATTTGTTAGCAAAAGACTAAGGTCAAACACCAGAGATCAAGAGAGATCAATGCACTTAGAGCTCCACAAGATATCTATACATTGTTCGATTAGAGTCAGGCTAATCTGGACATATTGATATGCCGAACCAAATGTGGGAAACCCTGAATCTCTCAGTTCATCAGAATTTTTTGTTGCTTCGCCACACCCGCTTGACACCAAAACACCATTATGCATCAATAAACTTAGTTACCTTATTCAGTCTACCATGAAGATACTGGGTATAACTCTGGATTAACGCCTAAGCACGAAAGACCAGGTGGACTCCTTAATCAGAAAGAGTTTTTTTCACTCTCTGGAAACTTAGATCCATCAAATCATATTTTGATATGTCAGCATTTAGAATCCTGGTACAATCCCTCGTACTAAGTCAACTTGATTACTGTAACATCGCCTTATTTAGCAATTTCCCAAAAGAATATGCAACGTTTACAATTAATGCAAAATGCAGCGGTCAGATTAATCTTCGGGCTAAAGAAATTTGATCACGTGACACCTTACTACCGGCAGTTGCACTGGCTACCGATGGAAGCACGCGTAAAGTTTAAGTTCGCTTGCTTCTGCTTTAAATTACTATACGGACTAGCCCCTAAATACATAGCCGACCTTTTCTCCTTCTCAGCCAACAGACACAAGAGAAGCTCACACTCGAACTTGGAGAGATCACCGTTATTTAAAAAAAAAAAAAAAAAATTCAACTCTCTGCAAGTGGTCTCCAGAGAAACAAAACAGGCATTTACAAGTCTTAGAAAGTAGTGTGTCAGGGAAACAATGGAGCATGTAACCGTTATAAAAAGACTGTGGTATAGAAATTAAGTTCATTTTAAAGTCTATTTGTATAAACAACGTTTGGCAACATCAGAGGCATGTCTCAGACACTTATTCTTCATGGTAGTGCTAGGTTTCCTTGTTTGACTGTTTCAGCTTCATAGCTAGCTAATAAATTTCTCACAGACAAACTTGTCGGGGCAATGAGCGAAAACAGGAAAGCAAGTATTACACATTAAACCAAATTTGTCAGCCTTCCCTTCAAAAGGGGAAATAACAAAAAAGCGAATTGTGGGAAGTTTTTTTTTTTTTTTTTTTTTAATCTTCTAGAAAAATATGCCCCTGTGCCCCAGTCACAAAACAAGCTGTTGTGAAGAAACCACATTATTTAAAGATACAAGTCAAACAGGAAGAGGAAACCCAAACAACCGAGCCCTGAGAATTTCCCGCAAGTGAGTTCCAGCAGTCACTTTGCAACAATGACAGACCTGTTGACAGACTAAGGACTGCAGGGGGAAAGTTTAATAAGACGAGATAAGCTAATGTTATTCAGACATGTTTCTTTCCAAAGATTAATTTAATAATAATAATATCCAATATTTATAATCAATACCATTTTTGGTCATATCCTATACTTTAATTGAACCTATATGAGCCAAAGGAAAGCAGATTATTTGGGGGGGGGGCTGTAAAACAATTCATGGAAATTAGATTTTGTGTGGTTAAATGAACTTTCCTGTCAAATTAGAAACCTCAAAAGCTTGCAACTGAACTACAAAAATGTTCCTTTTCTTGGGGACTGATAGAAACAAGCAAAGACAACCACAACACTTCTCAAGGTCATTCCAAACTCCCCCCCCCCTCCCCACTTCACCAGCCGTCTTTCCCTTTTTCTAACCACTCCCATCTCAAGCAAGCAAGAAATTTTGTTAAGCATTTCTTTTCTCAGTATCTCTCATACCAAATTCATAGAAACATGACGGCAGATAAAGGCCAAATGGCCCATTCAGTCTGTCCATCTGCAGTAACCATTATCTCCTCCTCTCCCTATTGGCTAAGGCTCTTAACATTTGCATCTCCTCTTCCTATAGGCTAAGGCTCTGTGCACCTGCATTGTGAGGTCATAGAGCTGCCCATCCGCAGTAACCATTATCTCTCCCTTTCTCTAAGCAATCCCCCATGCCTATCCCAGGTTTCTTGAATTCAGACACAGTCTCTGTCTCCACCACCTCTTCTGGGAAACTGTTCCACGCATGCACCATCCTTTCCATAAAAAAGTATTTCCTCAGGTTACTCCACAGCCTATCACCTTTTAACTTCATCCTATGCCCTCTCATTGCAGAGTTTCCTTTCAAATTAAAGAGACTCAACTCATGTGCATTTATATTACGTAGGTATTTAAACGACTCTATCATATCTCCCCCTCCTCTACCTTTCCTCCAATGTATACAGATTGAGATCTTCAAGTCTGTCCCCATACGCCTTATCACGAAGACCACACACCATTTTAGTAACCTTCCTCTGGACCAACTTCATCTTTTTTATATCTATTTGAAGGTGTGGCCTCTAGAACTGTACACAATATTCTAAATGAAGTCTCACCAAAGGGGCATCAATGCCTCCTTTTTCCTACTGATCTCTCCAAGGTCTGATGAACTGAGAAATTCAGGGTTTCCCAGATTCGGTTCATGGTTCCATCACATAGCCTAGTTTTCAGGCTTATCAAAATTACCTACTGGCCATACCCCTCCCTAAGCACCCTAGCATCCTTGTAACTTTCGCCATCGCCTTTTCAACCTGTTTGGACACCTGAATCTCATTCAGCTTTTATTGGGAATTCCTTAACTGCTAAACCACCATAGGCAAATCTTGTTTTTATTGACTATGCTTGCTTTGATATTTGATTCCCTGTTCCTCATCTTGCACATCGCTGAGGGAAGGCGGGTATAAATCAGCATAAACAAATTGTTCCTATCTCAACCTCATCCTAATGGCTCTTGTGTTTCCAATCATTGCATAGCTGTGTTAGTCAGTGACCCATCAAAAGCGCACCGGACATTGGCACGCCGACAATCATGACCTGACATTTGCACGCAGGAGAAATGTGCGCCGCCGTTCTGACCACTATCAAGCCTTCCCATTTGTGCTCTGAGGAGGGTGTGTGGGGGAACTTCCCACTTCACTTATAACTCCTCAAACTTCCATTGAGGGAGAGTTGGGGGGGGGGAACATCTCCCCCCAGTACACTTAAACTCTTCCACTCTTCGGCTCTTTTGTTCTGAGGGTGTGTGTGGGGGGAACCCCCCACTACAATCACTCTCTCATTTGGGGGTTGCCGACATGGTCTCAATGTTAACATTGCTGCAAATCCCCCCCCCATGCCATCGGCGCTCCCCCCAAAATATGGCAGGAGAGATGCCAACTCTTTCTTGCCATTGGGCCATGCTTCTCAAAAAAAAAACCACCTTCACCAACTCTGCCTACCCCCTCCCTGCCCATGTGAATATGGCAGGAGAGATGCCAACTCCCTCCTGCCATCGCAACCCCCCCCCCCCCACTACAATCGGCCGGGCCCCACCCCCCTCCCTGTACCTTGAAAAAGTTGCAAGCCTCTTCCAACGGTGAATGCACGGGGAGGGTCCTAAGGCCCTGATTGGCTCAGGCGCCTCAGGCTCCTCCCCAGGGACTTCCTTAGGGAGGAGTCTAAGGAAGTCCCTGATTGGCCATTGTGCAGGAGGCGGAATGGGCTGAGACTGGGAGTGGGGCCAGTCATTGTCAGGACAGAACCGTAAGGATTAGTGAATCTAGGCCAAAGTGTTTTTATCACACCACAGCAGTACTCTGGGTTCCGCATAGGTTGCACAGGCTTTTCTTATCGGGATAGTTACCACGCCTTAGCGTTAGCAAAGCCACAGCCGTTCCAAGGCTTTTCCCCAAACAATCAGGAAGACAAAGAAAATAAGCTTGCAGTTGCTCCTAGTAGTAAAAAGAAAACAAAAGCAAAATCAGTTCATGGTACTCTCTCCTAAACTTAGTCCATCTTCTATTCCAGTACTCAAAAGGTGAGAGACCAAAAAATAAAACTTTTGAAGCAGAAAGAATAAGCTTCTTGCACAGTTCAACCAGCCTTATCCGCGTGGTCACCACAGCCCTAAGATTGCTGGAAAAACAGAGTTCAGAAAGGAACAGTCTCAACTCCACCACCTATATAGATATTGATAGAGCACAGTTTACTTTCTGTCTTAAACTTCTGAAAAAAAACACAGGTCAGTCCTTTTAGCACACAGCATACTTTAGAGCAGGGCTTCCCAAAGTCCCTCCTTGAGGGCCGAATCCAGTTGTGTTTTCAGGATTTCCCCAATGAATACGCATGAGATCTATGTGCATGCATTGCTTTCAATGCATATTCATTAGGGAAATCCTGAAAACCCGACTGGATTCCTTTGGGGACCCCTGCTTTAGAGAGCTGAAATAAACTGAGCTTTTCTAGCAGGTCTCCATTTGCTCTGTGGGCTCACCCTCAGAGATGAGCTCCTATGCAATCTCCATACCTTCTGATGCATCAAATAGCTCCAGCTCTGGCCTGTGGGTATCCTCCTCCAGCTCTAGCATTTCCCAATCCTCATTTGGTTTCATCTGGGCTCCACTGTCAGGCAAGTCCTCAAGCTCCTGTGTGCTTCTCTCCAGAGACTGGTCTGCTCGTTGTCTCCTCCTGCTCTGTGAGGAGCTCATTTTTATATCTAGAGAAACCCCGCCCACACCTAGGTACTTCTAGAATGGTCCAAGGCTCTCTCTGGAGCCCCTTCTGGCTAGTCTGAAAATTGTTGTTCATTTTTGTTCAAAGGGGAATAAGCATGTGCTTTCCCTGGCACTCTAAATGGTTTTGTGTGCTGTTTGGTTCTAGGCTGTTTCAAAGGGTAAAAGGGTATACCCTGCCATTGTCTAGGTCCTGGCATGCCTGAACTTGGATAAGCAGACTCACCTATATGTGAACCAGAGCCAAACTCCTGTGAGCCTTTGTACCCTATGCTGGGTCCAGACTTCACTGTGCAGCTTACAGCTTCACTGAATAGTCGTACCAAAGATTTTATTCAAACTTTTTCAGGTTTTGTACTGGAAAACAGAGACTCCTCATGGCCATGCACTGCAGAACTCACTGGCACTTCTTTGAGAATCCCTTTCAGTTAACACTTACTTCTGTAACCTTAGTGTTATCAGCCAGTTTCTGTAGTTCTTTGAACAACTTTCTTTAATAACTTGAAGTAAAGAATAAACACTTCGAATTTGAAGATTTCAAGGCAGCCCAACTTTTACAGAATCTTTTCATTTTTATATATTTATTGATGTTCAAATTAAATCACCAAGAATAACTTGTATAGAAAGCAATATCGGCTATTATATGTACATCAAAGAATTCATACAAAGGCAAGAAAAATAAATCTTAGCTAATTATGCTCAAGTCCTTGATTATAAGATCCAAGATATTACAATTTAGCGAGAAACAAAGAAAAAAAAAATGAACTAAACATACATTCTAAAACATAATAATGGCTATAACGCCGAGTACAGGAGTTATATTCCTTGATCAATAGGGCTTAAGATTTTTCTACATAGAAACATAGAAGATGACGGCAGAAAAGGGCTACAGCCATCAAGTCTGCCCACTCTGCTTACCCACCCCCTGTCTATGCCCTAATGACCCAATTTCCTTATCTTGACCCTTGTAGAGATCACACATGGGGATCCCATTTATTCTTAAAGTCTGGCACGCTGTCTGCCTCGATCACCTGCACTGGAAGCTTGTTCCAATGATCAACCACTCTCTCTGTGAAGAAATACTTTCTGGTGTCGCCATGAAATTTTCCGCCCCTGAGTTTGAGCGGGTGCCCTCTTGTGGCCGAGGGTCCCTTGAGAAAGAAAATATCATCTTCCACTTCGACACGTCCCGTGAGGTACTTAAATGTTTCGATCATGTCTCCCCTCTTCCTACGTTCCTCAAGAGTGTAGAGCTGCAATTTGTTCAGTCTCTCTTCGTACGAGAGACCCTTGAGCCCCGAGATCATCCTGGTGGCCGTCCGTTGAACCAATTCAATTCTGCGCACATCTTTACTGTAATGTGGCCTCCAGAATTGCACACAGTACTCCAGATGAGGTCTCACCATGGCCCTATACAACGGCATTATGACTTCAGGCTTTCGGCTGACGAAACTTCTATTGATACATCCTAATATCTGCCTTGCCTTAGATGAAGCCTTCTCCACTTGATTGGCAGTTTTCATGTCTGCACTGATGATTACTCCTAAATCTCGTTCTGCTGAAGTCCTAGTTAAAGTTTCTCCGTTCAAGAAGTACGTCCTGCATGGATTTCCGCTTCCGAGGTGCATGACCTTACATTTCTTAGCATTGAAGCCTAGCTGCCAGGTTGAGGACCAACTTTCCAATGTAAGCAGGTCCTGCGCCATATAATTCTGTAAACTGCATTCACTTACTATATTACATAATTTGGCGTCATCGGCGAATAGTGTTATTTTACCTTGAAGCCCTTGAGTCAGATCCCCTATGAATATGTTGAAAAGGAGTGGACCCAGGACCGAGCCCTGCAGCACTCTACTGGTCACCTCCGATGTTTTAGAGAGGGTACCATTAACCACCACCCTCTGAAGTCTGCCACTCAGCCAATCATTGACCCATGCAGTTAGTGTCTCTCCTAACCCCATCGATTCCATCTTGCTTAGCAGCCTGCGGTGTGGGACACTGTCAAAAGCTTTCCTGAAGTCCAGGTACACGACATCCAAAGACTCTCCCAAGTCCAACTTTCTTGTTACCCAGTCAAAGAAGCTGATGAGATTGGATTGGCAGGACCTACCCTTGGTGAATCCATGCTGACTGGGATCCCGAAGATTCCCTTCATTCAAGATCGTGTCCAATTTGCTTTTAATTAGTGTTTCCATGAGTTTGCACACTATTCTACTTCCTAATGGGACAACGCTAAAAAAAGAAGTCAACTGGTTAGGCTCGAAGAAAACATATTTAACAGTGCAGTAGCACACTATACACTTACAAGGATGTCGTAAGTAAAATGTAGCACCTAAAGATACAACCCCAGGTTTCATCAAAAGAAATTCACGGCAACACTTTTGCATCTCCCATGAAAGATCAGGGAACATCTGAATTTTAAATCCCATGAATTCCGCCTGCCTATTCTTAAAGAAAAGTTTTAACAACCAAACTTTATCAATAGAAAGAGCTACAGATATGATCAAAGTAGTTGGCACCGCTGCCTCTTTATCTGATTTCTCCAATAGTTCCGATACATTCAGTAATTCTTGGTCAGAGGACCTTTTCTGAGATTGATTTTTATCAGACAAAACTTCATGAAGATACCTCTTAAACATTAGCCTAGGGAAATTGATCAATCTTAAGTTGTTGTATCTAACGTTATTTTCCAAATTTTCTATATTGTCTTTATTTCCTGTTCAAGTTTCTGAACAGAGAAATTAGAAGCAGTCACTTCATTTTTCAAATCATTCAACTCTTTTGTATGTTCAAGCAATTTCCCTTCAATTTGCTGAAAATTTGGGCTTATGGTCATCACTAGGCCAGCCATAAGATCCCATAATGAATCCAGGGTTACCTCTGAAGGTTTTTCTAGGGAAATTAAAGGTTGGGTAGTGACTGTTGTGCACCTTGTCATTGTCCCAGTTGTCTCAGTCCGCTCTCCGACATTGAGATTGTCCCAAAAGCTTCAATAGGGCTCACACTTGCATGAGCTCCTAATTTCAGACTCTCCGATATACTGGATGCCTCAGGAGAGTGAATAACCCCAACCTCCAGGGTTTCCGTGCCCCTTGGAGAACTGGTAGTGTGAGGCTGCATTGGCGGCACCCTTATGTCAGGGCTTAGGTTTGTTTCTAGCCCAAGAGGAACTGCCACGGTCTCGCTCGTTCCCTGGGTCCTCAGCGGGCTATTCTCTGACGCCGACAGAGCTCCTTGCATCTGCCTGAAGAGCTCTTCAATAATGACGACAACAGGGATCTCGGTGTGCCGCGAGGTGCCAGCAGCACTTTGATTACAGAATCTTCTTACTTTACCAGCACATTCTAGCCAACGGAAAGCTGGGATTGTGTCCACATACCATGTGGAGAATAACACTGTGCTCCAGATTTAGAGATTAGCCCTAAGCTGTATTAGGCTAGCAGAAATAAAGGCAGAAAACCTGGTGAGAGGACAAAATTAGGCCCAAGTTTTCATGCAGCCATGCGGTCTAACAAAATGGGTGTTGGTTTTTTCTCAGAAGGGTGGGCTTAAGCTCTGTGGTTGCAGGTAGGTTTTCTGGGAGAAGCAAAGCTTTCTGTTGATATGAGTCCACAGAGCACACTTTACTTACACATCTAAGAATAAACACATATACTTGATTTTTATTCAAGAACTGAGAAAATGCCCACATTATACAGTAGACTCAACACTTTCATTAAACGACCATTTTAATTCTCTGGTAAAAAAAAAATGTTTTTTCAGTCTCCATATGTTGAGGAAAGTAAGATTATGTTTCCATCAACAACATTTTGCTGTACTTGTTCAATCAATCATTCTTTCGAGGCTGGACTATTGCAATTTGGTCTATTTAAGCTTGACCAAGAAAAGCTTTCAAAGACTTCAACTGATCTAGAATAATGCAGCTAGGCTACAAAAATTTAATTGGCTTCCAATAATTTCCAGGGTTTATTTTAAATGTGCCTGCTTAACATTCAAGATCTTGCATGACACCCTTCCCCCTTTAATTCTCCTGTCTTGGAATTCTGTATGATCTGTTATCACCAGATCTGCTCAAAAAATTAAATTGTCCTTTCCAACGTCGAAAGGCGTTATCTATATTGGCAAATTAGGGAAATCTCTATTTTTCAAAATTACTGAGTTGTGGAATAATTTTCCTGTTTAACTGCGCGATCTGGGCTTTTTCCAAATGTTTTTGCAAACATCTTTAAAACTTGGCTGTTTTCAAAGTTGTAAATTCCACTCCTTTCCATACTATTCCTAATTCTTATTGTATTTGTTCTCTATTCTAATTTTTTGTAAACCGTGCTGAGCTCTATAGTTATAGAGAAGATGCGGTATAGAAGCCTAAGGTTTAATTTAGTTTAAAAACGGGGCATAACAGGGCCACTAGCTTCCAGAGAGCAATGCAAGCTCAAGGAAGCAAGTAAATAAATAAATAAAATTTTATTGTGGGTCACAGATCTGTGATCCATATGACCCATCCAATATTGTTGACCCATGACCCATTATCAGCTCTGAATCAATTGCATGTTGGTTTGGCTGGTTGTAGTGATCGTCTGAAAATGAATCTGATTTTAGCAGGTGAGCCTTTTAGATTGGTGGGTTCTTTTAAATATTTGGGGATTACTATAGATCAGTTAACTTTTTCAGAACATATTTCTAGTGTATTAAGGTTTTGGGGTTTTTTTTATGCATTAAGACAGCTGTGATCCATTAGGTCTTTCATGGATGAGAAGGATAAAGACAGGTTTATACGTGCTTCTGTAACATCAAGATTGGACTATGGTAATCTTGTCTATGCAGGGTTATCAAGTGGTCGTCTAACGAGACTTCAAACTTTGCAGAATGCTGCAGTATGTTTACAATGTAGAGCACATTATAAAGATCATATTACACCTTTATTTATATAACATCACTGACTGCCAATAAAATTCCATATTGACTTTAAAACCTTGAAGATTGATAAAATACTTTATGTGCTTTCTTCACCATCTTATTTAGCATCTGTGGCAGCTCCTTACTTACCACGTAGAGTACTTAGGTCATTAGCAGAATATAAAATGGTAACTCCCCATATTTCAAGAGCATAATTGGCATCAACCCAAGGGAGAGTGCCTTTCTGGCTAGTTCTAGTCCTCTGGAGTAAGCTCCTACTTTCCCTATGTAATGAAATTTAATTAACAAGCTGCGGTAGAGGTTTCTACTGCGACCCGAGGCGATAAATGCTCCGACGATGCTCCAACACTCTTTTTCTCTGGAGCCATATGGCAACCCTACATCAGTTTACATTTATCGTACGCAGGTACTTGGGATCCGGAAGGTTCGCCCCCCACATTTCGCCCCCAGCAATTCGCCCCTCACATTTCGCCCCCCACATTTCGCCCCCAGACACATTTCGCCCCCACACATTTCGCCCCCGCACATTTCGCCCCCCGGATGTTTCGCCCCCACACATTTCGCCCCCGCACATTTCGCCCCTGAGTGTCAGACTATTCCTCTCGCAGGCGATTTCTTTGCCGACACGACGGCACTCTCGATGAGGGAGAGGACGGTGGGGGCGGCCCGCCCGGAACTTGCATGCGGGTCCGCCCGCCTTAGAGCGCTGCGCCTTCTTGCCGATCGGCTTTCTGCCCTCGGCGTTTTTTAAACTTGTTGCCGGCTCTCCCCGCGTGGAGCTGGTGCAGGAGGGGGGGTGCGGCTTGCAAGGAGTCGGGGCGTCGGCCGCGCCGGCTTTCAGGGCCGCCGACTCCCTCCTCCCTGGCCGCAGGTTGCTTTGCCGTTCGGGGTCGGCTAATCGTTGGGGGGGGCGGCACCTCTGCCCAGGCCGCGGGCCGCGTGTGAGCCAGCGGCTCGCGGCACCGAACAACTCTCTTCCTGGCAACTATATGAGCGGGGCGGGTCGCCCCACACGTGCGGGCTGGTCCGCCTGCCCGGGAGCGTCGGATCGGATTCCTGCCCTTAGCCGGTAGTCTTCCCTCCTCTCATACCGCGGGCCGCGTTGGAGCCCGCGGCCCGCGGCGCAAAAACGCACCGTACCGGCGCTCCCCTCCTCCCGGCCAGGCCGCTTGGGGGCTCCTTCTCCCCCTCCGGCACCAATGGCCGACCGCACCAGACCGGCGCTTCCTTCCTCCCAGGCCGCGAGCCGCGTAGGAGCCAGCGGCCCGCGGCAAAAAACGCATTAGACCGGCGCTCCCTTCCTCCCAGGCCGCGAGCCGCATTAGGGCCAGCAGCTCGCGGCGCAGAACGCGCGTGCCTGCGCTCCCCCTGTAGCGGCTGGCGGCGCCGACCGCAGCGGACCGGCGCTCCCCTACTGCCGGGCCGCGGGCCGCGTTGGGGTTGTCTGCTCGCGGTGGCGTTCGGGGTCGGCTGGTCGTTGGGGGGGCCGCGCCTCTGCGCGGGCCGCGTTTGGGCTGGCGGCTCGCGGCGCCGAGCGACTCTCTTCGCGCTGGGGGGCGGCGCCGGCGTTCGGGGGCGCATCAGCATACTCCCTGACTCCTTAAAAAAAAAAACCGCTACAAATTCAAAGTGCACAGCTGGCGGCCCTGCAGCTCCGGACTTCCCCACACCTGCTCTCTCCCCCCCCCCCCGATCACTATTATTTTAAATGTTATGGCAGCCACGGCGCTGTATCCATCGGAGGAGACTTCTAACCTCGGCCTGCCCCGGAACTCTTCCTGCAACAGCAACTTCATGGCCGAGGTTAGAAGTCTCCTCCGATGGATACAGCGCCGTGGCTGCCATAACATTTAAAATAATAGTGATCGGGGGGGGGGGGGGGAGAGAGCAGGTGTGGGGAAGTCCGGAGCTGCAGGGCCGACATTAGAGGCAGTGAGAACAGCCAGCTGTGCACTTTGAATTTGTAGCCTGCCGTCGTGTCGGCAAAGAAATCGCCTGCGAGAGGAATAGTCTGACACTCAGGGGCGAAATGTGCGGGGGCGAAATGTGTGGGGGCGAAACATCCGGGGGGCGAAATGTGCGGGGGCGAAATGTGTGGGGGCGAAACATCCGGGGGGCGAAATGTGCGGGGGCGAAATGTGAGGGGCGAATTGCTGGGGGCGAAATGTGGGGGGCGAAACTTCCGTGAACCCAGGTACTTTCTCTGTTCCTAGTGAGCTCACAATCTAAGCCATTATTAGATTTAACCCTTTATTTGGCATTGTTGCTCAGAAGCAACTTTGCGGTCTTCTATGGCTCTCATCTGCAACTGCAAATGTCTACTACTTGGCACCGTTGCTCTCGTTCAACATCAAGTTACGTAAAGCAGCCGTTTCACCATCTCCCAGTTAAAGGGTTAAACTCATCCCTTTACCACATGTACTTCCAACAGAGACTAGAGGAAATATACCACAGTTAGATATCCATTGTTTTGAGGATTGTGGAGTATACCTAACCATTTATTTTTGACTGGACCATTTCCTCCAATTGCTTTGAACGTCTCGCCTATAAGCCATCATTCATATAGGCCTGGAGCTGTTCCTCTGTTTTTTAATATCCCTTCTCAACTTAACTTAGCCCAGCCACTGCTGCCACAGTTCCAAGCCAGAGACCACAGACCACGGTTCCTGTCGGAATGCAGTAACGTGAGTCGGGTCACTCGGTTTTTATGTTGAGTAATGACTGGAACTTCCTTCCCTTTGAGGCTATAAACATTGCTTCCACAATATCCCCAGTGATGACTAGACTATGCAGTAACATTACGTCCCTATGGCTTTTTATTCAGAATCTGACAGAGCAGATTATAAAGCTAAATAATAATAAACCAAGATAAATAGGGACTCCTTTTACTCCCTAGCCTGATGTTTTATCCTTTACCCTTATCCACACCTCAGATTTCATTGTAATTAACCTCTCATTCTGTCCTCGTGTTCTTATTTTGTTTTCAGGTTTGTAGAAATCTGAAGTGAACTTCCTGACTCCATTAGGCTTTTAGGCCAGCTGCAATTATTTCGTAAATTCCTGAAAACTTTGTTGTTCTCGCAATTTTAAATGGTTTAACTATAGCCTCAACGAAATGATAATATTATAGTTATTTTTCTTATGCTTTTCTTATGTACTTTAGTTTTTAATTAGTTCTTCCTTCTCCTATGTTTTCTGCTATGGACTCTAGTCTTAATTATATGTGAACCGAGTCGAGCTCCCCTGGGAGATGACCCAGTATATAAACCAAAGATTAGGTTAGATTATTTGATGTTGGTTGTTTTTGTCCTTGCATTGGTATCAGTTTACCGTACTTCTTAACCCTCCTGTTATACGAGTTTGTAAACCGCTTAGATTTTAACCCTGGTTTAATATTTGCGGTATATTCAAATAAATTGAAATTGAACGTGGGTGTTGCTAAAGGGAAGATGAGGGCACTTCAGGTGCTAATTAACTCCGCCGCAAGATTAATTACAGGAGTCTCAAGGAGATCGCATATAACTCCAGTGTTGAAAGAGTGCATTTTAAGATTTTTGCAACTATTCATCAGCGATTTTGCCTCATGATTCCCCAAAGGTATTGCAAGCGTTCTTTGAAATATATAAACCCAGAAGGTACCTAAGTTCAGAAAATAGAATGAAATTGAGTCTGGAAGGGAGGATGACTATTTTGCATGTTAGGATCAGAGCAAAACTTTGGAATGCTCTACCCGGAATTTTGCCATTTTGTGCCGGGAAGATTAATTTTAAGAAAATGCTGAAAACACAACTATTTCTTAATGCTTTCTTCTGTTAATGCCCTGCTAAGTCTAGGACGCACTTTTCAAGAGTATTCTGATGTGCATCAGCCTTCAATGTTTTCTAGCACTTTTATTGTTGAAATTTGATTTGATAACGCCGGTTAATTCTGTGAACTATTGGAGGAATTCTGTGAGATATTGGGGGAAGAATGTTCAAAAGATGTTTGTCTAGTCCAGGGGTGTCAAAGTCCCTCCTCGAGGGCCGCAATCCAGTCGGGTTTTCAGGATTTCCCCAATGAATATGCATGAGATCTGTTAGCATACAATGTGTATGCTAATAGATCTCATGCGTATTCATTGGGGAAATCCGGAAAACCCGACTGGATTGCGGCCCTCGAGGAGGGACTTTGACACCCATGGTCTAGTCTGTCTGTTCTGTGATAAATTTCGTCAATTTTTTTTTCCCCTTTTTTAAAAACTGTACAATTTATATTTTATTGTTAATCGCTTAGTATGTAATAAGCGATTCATCAAACTTGATTAAACTTGAAACTTGATATTTGTAGTGATCGCAGGCAGCACGAGACATATGTATGTAATGTGTAAACCGCAAAGTTATATGCGGTATATAAATTTTTAAATAAATAAACTTAAAGCCCTGATCACCCAAAAGCAGTGCATTGAGCTAAGAATCAGAGAAACATAGGGAAAATGAAAGCAGATACAGAGCATATGGCCCCAGCGGCACCGTAAAGTGGGACAGTCTGCCCCAGGGCGCCATGTTGGTGGGGGCGCTGGCACCCCTCCTTCTTTCCACCCCCGCCCCTGCTTCTTCCCACTCCTCCCCTCACCACACTTGTGCTTCCATTCCATTCCCTTCCCTGTACCTCTAGTTGAAGTTGTTCTTCACGGCCATCAACAATGTGCTTCTCGCAACCCCATGAACTCTCCCCCTGACGTCACTTCTGGGTGCTATGCAGAGGAAGTGATGTCAGAGGGAGAGCTGATGGGTCACGAGGAGCACGTTGTTGACCACTGCGAGCAACAACTTTAACTAGAGCTACGGGGAAAGGGAAGGGAGGGATTGGGGAAGGAGCAGGGGTGGAAGTTGAGAGTGGGGAGTGCTAAAGCCCCAGGTGCCTCTCACCCTGGCTACGCCACTGTATGGCCCATCTAGTCTGCCTATCCATGCCACCCACTATCCCCTCCTTTCCCTTAGAGATCCAATGTACTTATCCCAAGCTTCCGCCCAAAGTGCGGCAGCGGCCAAAATAAGCAAGCAAGATGCTAGAAATTATTGAAAAAGGGATGGTTAACCAGACTAAGAATGTCATAATGCCCCTGTATCGCTCCATGATGCGACCTCATCTGGAGTATTTTGTTCAGTTCTGGTCTCCTTATCTCAAGAAAGCTAAAGTGACACTAGAAAAGGTTCAAAGAAGAGCGACCAAGATGGTAAAGGGGATGGAACTCCTCTCGTATGAGGAAAGACTAAAAATGTTAGGGCTCTTCAGCTTGGAAAAGAGACGGCTGAGGGGAGATATGATTGAAGTCTACAAAATCCTGAGTGGAGTAGATCGGGTACAAGAGGATCGATTTTTCACTCCATCCAAGAATTGCAAAGACTAGGGGACACTCAATGAAGTTACATGGAAATACTTTTAAAACCAATAGGAGGAAATTATTTTTTTCAATCAGAGAATAGTTAAACTCTGGAACGCGTTGTCAGAGGATGTGGTAAGAGTGGATAGCGTAGCTGGTTTTAAGAAAGGTTTGGACAGATTCCTGGAGGAAAAGTCCATAGTCTGTTATTAAGACATGGGGAAGCCACTGCTTGCCCTGGATCGGTTGCTTGGAATATTGCTACTCCTTGGGTATGGCCAAGTACTAGTGGCCTGGATTGGCCACTGTGAGAACGGGCTACTGGGCTTAATGGACCATTGGTCTGACCCAGTAAAGCTATTCTTATCTTCAGATAAACTGAGTCATTAGGCCAGTCCGAGGATGTGATATGCAGGATATCAAGAACTAAACTTTAAACTTGATTTAACCTATGTACTGTTACCTAGAACACACATGTTCTGTTTCATCTATTTGGTGAATTTGCCAAGTTGTGTTTCTGCCTTATTCAAACTTTAGTCCCTTTTCGATGTCTTATTCTTCCGGAAGAATCTTTAAGTTCAGCATGCACTATTCTGAAAAGGCAGAACTTTGCTTCCAATCTTGTTAATGCCAAATTACAGACTTTTCCACCAAGACATATTACAATGTAAATCAATATTAGCCCACGGGAGGCTCAGTTATTATGAAAGCATCTCTGCTTTATTACTAGCAAAAAGAGAACAATTTTGGCACAAAGAACTAATGTTCTTCTGTAATTTCATTTACTCTAAACTGACTTTTTAAACTTGGAAATAATTAGCCAGAGTCCTTGGGGGGACAGATTTATTTGGTGCTGTGCGAAGCCTAGCCATGTATCTTTGAACTGAAGGGAACACAGCTACTAGTTCTGCCGTATTAAAAGAAGACATCCTCAGAAGAGTTTATATTGTCACAGTACACTAGAAGATGAAAGAAGTGGTTAAAAGACATCAGCCAGCTGGCACAAAGTGCCCCTTGTATCACGCTTGAAGAGCAAAGCTGTTAATGAGGCCTTCCAGGTTCAACTCCCTTCCACTGTAGCTCCGTCTTTGCAGCATTAAAACCTCTCATTCATAGTCCCTCTTTTTCCGCTTTAATCTATATATATAAAATCGGAGGTATGTATGTGTGTATGTGCCGCGATCACGCAAAAACGGCTTGACCGATTTGAACGAAACTTGGTATGCAGATCCCTCACTACCTGGGATGATATGTTCTGGGGGTCTCGCGGCCCACCTGCACACGTGGGCGGAGCTACAAACAGAAAATCAGATTTCACCCATTCATGTCAATGGAAAAAATGTAAAAAGCTGCCATTCTCACAGTAATTCAAAAACGGCTTGACCGATTTGAACAAAACTTGGTATGCAGATCCCTCACTACCTGGGGTGATATGTTCTGGGGGTCTCGCGGCCCACAACTATATGTTGCTTGCTCAAGGCTGGGTTCACCCAAGAATTTATATGTTCTTGCTCCAGGAGGTGAAACTAAAAATGTTGTTTATAATCACGGTTTGCGTTACTTGTATTGTATTCATTTTGTCAAATATTTCACATTATAATTTGAATATTGTACTTTTTATTAAGCTGTAAAAAAATAATTTCATTCACCACTATAAAGTATCTTTATTTGAATCCATTTACAGTGTTATTGCTATAATTAAATACCCGTGCAACGCCGGGGCATCAGCTAGTTGTAAATATTTCAGAGCACACTCATTTTAAACAGAGTTTGAGATAACCGTATTTTTCGCTCTATAAGACGCACTTTTTCCCCCCCAAAAAAGTGGGTGCATCTTATGGAGCGAGTACAACTTTTTTTTTTTTTTTTAAGTTTTCAAGTTTCAAGTTTTTATTAGTATTTGATGGATCGCTTATTTAATTTACTAAGCGATGTACAATTTTATAAAAACAGGGTCGTGAATACAGAAAAAGTAACTTCAAACTTACAAAATAAGACTAACATGAATTGTGGAGGATAGGAGGGAAAAGTTACAATTCCTTGTTAGAGCGAAAAAACAGGAGGGGAGTAAACACTTCCACCTGCCCGGTACCTTTTTTAAAATGCTCTCTCGCGCAGATCCGCCAACTCCTGCTCCTCCAAAGAACCTCAGGAACGCAACGAAGACGCAGAGACCCAAGGAGACGGGGAACAGCAGTGCTGGCCAATTTGGTTTCGGGGTGACTCTAGTGCGAGGAGTTATTTCCTTGTCGGTTTGCCCTGAGGGGCTGTGGAGGCGAGCCTCAGCTGCGCCAGGTGCCTCTGCCTCTTCGAGGAGCCCGTCACCCCCTGCTCTGCTCGCACAACTTCTGCAAGCGCTGTGTGGTCGAGTGCATAGCCCTGGGCTGTGGCCAGCAGCCCCTTCATTCCCTGGCCGGGGAGACGCAGGTGCTGTGCCCCCTCTGCCGCAAAGTTAGCGCCGTGCCGGGGGGGCACCTTCAGCCTGCCCGTCAACACCACGCTGGTTGAGGTGGTCAAACTGATCAAGCCGAGAGCAGAGACTGCGGAGGTGGGGACAGCGAGGCGGAGGCTCCCGGGCTGAAAGGCTCTGTCTGCCCCAAGCACCCGGGCCGTAGCCTGTAGCTCTTTTGTAAAATGTGCCAACAAGTGGCCTGCGTGGCCGGGGAGCATAAGGGTTTATTCTATGGGTGGGGCACCTGGTAATTGCGACTCCCAAAATAACTGAGGCCGAATCACAAAGGTGCAGGGGGCGGGCTGTTTATGGAAACCTAAGCAACAGCCGCTTCCTTCTGCATGGGCCCAGGGCTGTCAGGCTTAGGGTTTGAGGTCTTTGAATGAACAGGTAACATGGAGCATAATGATGGCTATTACTGAATACTATACTGTATATATTTTTGTGTATAGGCCCCGGGGAATGGAGCGAGCTTCCATCAAATATCCGTCAGCAGAATAATTTATGGAGTTTTAAAAAATTATTGAAGCAGCATCATTTTTTTGTCACATGAAGTATTGTATTTGAATTTGGACACTCTATTTTCCTTTTACTGTTTGTAACTGTTTGTCGCAGGGAGAGGGGCAGGTGCAAAGCCTGGCAGGGAGGGGGGACAGGGTGCAGAGCCTGGCAAGGAGTGAGGGGGGCTGAGTGCAGAGCCTGGTATATATTGGTACACAATTTGGTTCAGAATGTTTTTTTCTTGTTTCCTACTCTAAATCTAGGGTGCGTCTTATGGTCCAGTGCGTCTTATGGTCCGGTGAATCTTATGGAGCAAAAAATATAGTATCTGCTTTCGGTCCAAGTCTACAGTTACTTTTTACCCCTAGACTTTACATTGGTTTTAAAGAGAGAGAAGTGCATCATAATTTTCTCTCTTTGGGCATCTTTTACGAAACGGATTAGCGCAAGCCTCTGCGGTAACTGCCCTGAGGCCTGTAGGGATTTAAAGGGCTTTGGGACTTTCGCCGTGCAGCCTCACAAAGGACATGATGGCCTCACATGTGCATGACGTCATCGCATCGACGCCTGCGCATGCCCAGAGGCCCTGCAGACACGGCCTCGAGTGTAGTATGCCGGTGCTTGGAAAAGTTTGAGACACTGCTCTAGACTAAGGGTTTTTAACTAGTGGTACAGTGGTTCCTGTATAGGGTTATCAGATGTCCAGAATTACGGTACCCGGACATGTCCTCATTTTAAAGGACATGTCCAGGCGTCCGGATGGCTTTTCAAAACCTGGCACTTTGTCAGGGTTTTGAAAAGCTTCCCTCTTGGGACCGTGTGCAGTTGCAATGCGGTGATGTCACGTACAAGCGCGCAAGCATGTGATATCATCAAGTCACACCTGCGCATGTGCAGATGCCCTCACGATGTGGCTCTGAGCATGAGAACAAGTTGAGGGGGCGGGGCTGGGGCAGAATGGGCCATGACTTGGGCGGAGCTGGGTAGGCCTGCTCCCCAAAGGATATGAAAAGAAGTCAAACAGGATGTGAAAAGGGTCTTGAAATCTGAGGCAATGAAACTGTAGACAGGGTGTTGGCAATTTTTAGGACAGTTATTGATAGAAAAAAATCTATATTATTTTAGAAACATAGAAACATAGAAATTGACGGCAGAAAAGGGCTATAGCCCATCGAGTCTGCCCATACCAATGACCCACTCCCTGACTTTTACTCCCCTATTGATCCCATGTGAATATCCCATTTTCTCTTAAAATCTGACACGCTGTTGGCCTCAATCACCTGCTGAGGCAGCTCGTTCCAATGATCGACCACCCTTTCGGTGAAGAAGTACTTTCTAGCATCACCCTGAAATTTCCCTCCCCTGATTTTCAGCGAGTGTCCTCTGGTTATCGAGGGCCCTGTAAGACTGAAGATATCATCTTTCATCTCTATACGCCCCGTGATATACTTAAAGGTCTCAATCATGTCCCCCCTCTCTCTTCGCTCCTCCAGCGAGTACATCCGCAGTTTTTTTAGTCTTTCTTCATATGTGAGATCCCTGAGCCCCAAGACCATCCTGGTAGCCATTCGCTGAACCGATTCAATTTTAGTGTTACAATATCCTAAAAAAAAAAAAAAAAAATGGCCACCCATTCCCAGTGCTATTAGAAAGATATCTCAAAGGAAAAAAACCACCAGGAGTACTGCATCCATCTTCTCCCCCCCCCCCCCCCACCCGGCTCTGCACCCAGTCCCCCTCCCTCCCTGCCCTGTCAGACTCTACATCCTGTCCCATCTCCCTCTCTCCCTGCCCTGTCAGACTCTACATCCTGTCCTATCTCCCTCCCTGCCCTGTCAGACTCTACACCCTGTCCCCACTCCCTGCCTTGTCTGTGTACCTCCTCTGCCGATCCCTGGTGGTCCAGAGGTGCAGCAAACAGACCATTTTTAGTGAGTAAGGGGCAACTACTGCAACAGAAAGGCCATTTATTCCCTCCAATGTGAGAAACAATATACAGATGAAGCTAGAGGAAGTGACTGAAATTTTCCCAAGTCTATCTTAATCATGGTGTATGGACTTTTAGGAAATTATCCAAACCTTTTTTAAACCCTACTAAGCCAACAGCTTTCACCACAGAATTTAATTACACGTTGACTGAAGAAATATTTTCTCTATTTTGTTATAAATGTACTACTTAGCAGCTTCATTGCATCCCCCTAGTCCTAGTATTTTTAGAAAGAGTAAACAAGCAATTTATGTCTACCCATTCCACTACACTTAGTATTTTATAGACCTCTATCGCCCTTGAGACATTCACAACTCAGTGGGAATCTACCTGAGTAAGACAGTTCTGTAACAGTGAAATATATGGATTAACAAAGTTTGTGTGAAAAGGGAGTAAAATTATCATCAGGGTAGTTATGGAAAGAAATCCCAGCCTCTTTTAGTAAGCACAGGCAAAGGGGCTCAGGAAAAGGTTGAATAATGTAGGAGACAGTATTGTAGAACTACCACCACACAGGGCCTACAAACTGAGAAGCTATCACCTAACTCCATGGGCATTAAATACTACACAATACATTCAATAACCTTTCCATATCTAGCAGCAAAATGGTGAAAATCTCTCCCAACTCAGCTAAGAACATGGAGGAAAAGTCTATAGTCTGTTATTAAGAAGACATGGGGGAAGCCACTGCTTGCCCTGGATCGGTAGCATGGAATATTGCTACTCTTTGGGATTCCAGAATCTTGCTTTTCTTTAGGATTCTGAATGGAATGTTGCTACTCTTTGGGTTTTGGCCAGGTACTAGGGACCTGGATTGGCCACTTTGAGAACGGGCTACTGGGCTTGATTGTCCATTGGTCTGACCTCGTAAGGCTATTTTTAGGTTCTTACAAAATTTTCCGTAAAGACATGAAAACCTACCTTTTCACAAAATACCTAACACAAACAAAAGGGTGACTTTAACATAAGATAAACCTCTAAAACAACGTTCCCACATATCGTGATGTCACGATCCTCATGTAATCGATTTGACATTAAGTGTCCAAAGATACTCTAACAGTGAAGACTGCTAGAAATGAGATAAGTTTTTGGTCTATTTTTTCAAATACTAGAAACAAGTGCACATTATTATCATGGAATAATGCTGAAGAATATTAAGTGTTTTTGAAGAAATTACTTATTTACAGAACTGTTTGGTGAAGGGTTTAAACAATAAGCTTTATAAAAACAAAAAAAGCAACTATAAGCGGGCCAATGATTGGAGCAGGAGTGGTAACACTACGCAGATCATCTCAGTCTGTGATCTAACAGCTGTGCGTAGGCTCCGATTCTGAGGCCCCAAAAAAAGCCTGAAAGTTTAAGGGCTAGTAACACTGATGTGTACTGTTTTGAATAAGTGGTATTGCATATATTTTTTGTGATTTAGTTATTTATACCGCTGGGTTGAGTGGTTTTAGGCCATACAACAGGGACATTATAGGAAGTTTATTGATATTTGGGAGCCATTGACAAAATTCTGTAAGGAGTGATTGTTGATCTTCCCCTTTTGATAATACACGTCCAGGGTGGGTGGGAAGATTTTTTTAAAATTTTGAGTGCAAATTTTTGGATAAGTAATAATAATAATAATTTTATTCTTATATACCGCCAAAGCCATGGTAGTTTGAGGCGGTTTACAACAAGAAGAGCTGGACAATCAGCGAAGAATAATTACAGTGACATCGTCAAGTACAAGTGGAGAGGGCGGATACAAGTTGAGTGGAAGTAAGTCAGAGTGATAGACACAGAGTAGAGGCGTCGCGTAAATGTAGGAAGCGTACATGGTAAGGCATTAAGAGTTCTTGGTTACAAATCGGTTGAACAGGCTTGTTTTAACTAGTTTTCTAAAGTTAAGATAAGATGAGGCATACTTAATGATGTTATCCAGCCAACCGTTCTGTTGGCCTGCCTGGAAGGCAAGAGTTCTGCCCAGATAGAAGGGGGGATGATATATGTATTTGTCATAGAATATAATTCTGATTGAATTATAATTCTGATTGAATTATAATTCTGATTGAACGAGACTTGGGGGTAATCGTCAGTGAGGACATGAAGTCTGCCAATCAAGTGGAGCAGGCTTCGTCCAAGGCAAGACAAATCATGGGCTACATACGAAGGGGTTTCGTCAGTCGTAAGGCGGAAGTCATTATGCCATTGTATAGATCCATGGTGAGGCCCCACCTGGAATACTGTGTGCAATTCTGGAGGCCGCATTATCGCAAGGATGTGCTGAGACTGGAGTCGGTGCAAAGAATGGCCACCCGGATGGTCTCGGGACTCAAGGATCTACCATACGAAAAACGGCTTGACAAATTGCAGCTATACTCGCTCGAGGAGCGCAGAGAGAGGGGGGACATGATCGAGACGTTCAAGTATCTTACGGGCCGCATCGAGGCGGAGGAAGATATCTTCTTTTTCAAGGGTCCCACGACAACAAGAGGGCATCCGTTGAAAATCAGGGGCGGGAAACTACGAGGTGACACCAGGAAATTCTTTTTCACTGAAAGAGTGGTTGATCGCTGGAATAGTCTTCCACTACAGGTGATTGAGGCCAGCAGCGTGCCTGATTTTAAGGCCAAATGGGATCGGCACATGGGATCTATTCACAGGGCAAAGGTAGGGGAGGGACATTAAGGTGGTCAGACTAGATGGGCCATGGGCCCTTATCTGCCGTCTATTTCTATGTTTCTATGTTTCTAATTTAAGTGCTGTTAAAGTATAAATTATTGTATAATATGTTGCACTTATTTTTGGCTTTAAAATGAATAAAGATTTACAAAAAAAAAAAAAAAAGTGCCACTGAGCATGCCCAGTCTGGAAAAGCAATTTAAATGGCCAGGGGCCATTTCTGGATGTTCAAATCATTTTGAATATCGATCCCTTAGTGCTTGGCCAATAGAAGTTCTTTTAGACCATTCAGGAGAGTTGCTATGGCTAGACCAGTAGGTTACTGAGTTTATTCAGTTGGCATACATTTGTCTACATTATAATCCTGTATGCCATCTTCCTGACAGAAAGGCCTGAATCATGGAGGAATACAAGCATAATGTTTCTTTCAGAGAGTGCCAAGCTCTATATTTTAGTGCTATTTACCATCAAGAAGCAGTTTAACCTAATTATCGTTTTCATTCAGATTGAATACAGGACAGCCTTTTCTTCATTATCAACAGTAGCACATTTAAAAGATGCTTTCTGAAGACGAGACCCTGAACTTTGTGAACAACAGCCTTCGGGCAGGACATGATTCCTCGGCTTACATCATTTACAAGTTCTCTAGAGTAGAGAATGACATGGGGACCAATTTTTCCCTGTCCCCACAAAAACTAATTTTCCTGTCCCATCCCAGCAAGTTCTTTTCCTGTCCCTGCCCCATCCCTGCAAGTTCTGTCCTCATCTGCACAAGCCTCAAACACTTTAAAATCATAAGTAGCAACATTCTAGAGCTCAGAGTGTGATGTCATAATGCCTCATTCCACCAATGCCTAAGCTCCGTCCTCGTCTGCACAAGCCTCAAACACTTTAAAATCAAAAGAAGCAACATTCTAGAGCTCAGACTGTGATGTCATAATGCCTCATTCCACCAATGCCTAAGCTCCATCCTCGTCTGCACAAGCCTCAAACACTTTAAAATCATAAGTAGCAACATTCTAGAGCTCAGAGTGTGATGTCATAATGCCTCATTCCACCAATGCCTAAGCTCCGTCCTCGTCTGCACAAGACTCAAACACTTTAAAATCAAAAGAAGCAACATTCTAGAGCTCAGACTGTGATGTCATAATGCCTCATTCCACCAATGCCTAAGCTCCGTCCTCATCTGCACAAGCCTCAAACACTTTAAAATCATAAGCAGCAACATTCTAGAGCTCAGATTGTGATGTCAAAATGCCTCATTCCACCAATGCCTAAGCTCTGTCCTCATCTACACAAGCCTCAAACACTTTAAAATCATAAGTAGCAACATTCTAGAGCTCAGACTGTGATGTCATAATGCCTCATTCCACCAATGCCTAAGCTCCATCCTCGTCTGCACAAGCCTCAAACACTCAAAAATCATAAGTAGCAACATTCTAGAGCTCAGACTGTGATGTCATAATGCCTCATTCCACCAATGCCTAAGTTCCGTCCTCGTCTGCACAAGCCTCAAACACTTTAAAATAACAAGTGTTCGAAGCGTGTGTGTTTAAGGCAGAAATGTGACAGCGACATAACTCACGGGGACGGGACGGGGAAATTGAGTTCCTGCGGGGATGGTGAAATATTTGTCCCTGTGTCATTCTCTACTCTAGAGATCAATACAGATGGTCTGGAAGTACATTTCTTCTGGATTCCAAAGAGAATATGAGAGCAGGAGCATTTCTTTATTATGTTCCCATTGACTCCTTAAGTCTGGGCCAATTGGCTGAGCCATTGCCTGTAACCTTACAATATAGCTATTAGTTTCCTTTTTGTTCTGCAGACAGAAAGCTGGCCCCAGTTCAGTTCCAGTGTCTTTAATTCAATCTTTTACCGCCAAGTTCTTTTTTTAATCCTGCTCGTTTATAGTAATTGCATACATACATGAAATCTGATAACACACTGATACAAATCGTTATAATTCTGATGAGGCAGGCTTGATCCCAATTTCCCTTTGCATGCTACATAAAATTTGCCAGTGCTCAAAGTTTCCACTTTTTTTTTTTATTATTATTATTTTTGAAGGCTCCGCTGGCCTACAGCCTGAAATTCCCATCCTTAATGGTCTACAGATGAATGACTAAGCCTATTAGAATTTCATTTTCCTGCTCGTTATATGTCTCACGTTCTACGAAGAAGGGAATTGAAATCCTTCTGTCATACACAGACACACAGACACTGAAAACGTACACATTGTGACAAAAACATAACTGCATTTAACTCTTTCATATAGCAGTGGTAGTGTCACTGTAAAAAAATATATACCGTATTTGCCGGCGTATAAGACGACTTTTCAGTACCTTAAAATCCTCCTCAAAGTCGGGGGTCGTCTTATACGCCGGGTACTGTTTACATCACAGTTCTTCAACCGGTGCCGGTCCGCAGAAAATTCCTGCCGGTCCGCACAGGACCGGCGAGATGGACCCGTTAAAATTTCTGCCCCGATGGTGTTTGCAGAAATCTTCTGTTCCTCCCAGCCTCGGGCGATCAAGACAGGCGGTCATTCCCTCTGTGAGTCTCGCCTATGCGGAAACAGGAAGTTGAAACAAAATAGGCGGGACTCAGAGAGGGAAGGTCCAGACGTTTGCAGCCTGTCTTGATCGCTGCCCCTGCTGAGTCGCCGAAGAGGGCCGCGGGGAAAGTGCAGGCAGAGAGAAGATGGTCAGCGTGCGCGGGGAGGTCAGCGTGTCGATTGGGGCCATCAGCAGCGTTTGTGCTGAGTCTGCCCACGTGCAGGATGCGGCGGGTAGGGGCCTCCGACTCGTCTTGGGCGGCTGGGCCTGCGGTGCAAAGCTGTTTTTGCCGGCTTGGGGGGGGGGGGGGTCGCGAATCAGAAGAAGGGGTAGTCTTATACGGCGAGTATATAACAAACTCTATATTAGAAACATAGAAACATAGAAACATAGAAATAGACGGCAGATAAGGGCCCACGGCCCATCTAGTCTGCCCACCTTAATGTCCCTCCCCTACCTTTGCCCTGTGAATAGATCCCATGTGCCGATCCCATTTGGCCTTAAAATCAGGCACGCTGCTGGCCTCAATCACCTGTAGTGGAAGACTATTCCAGCGATCAACCACTCTTTCAGTGAAAAAGAATTTCCTGGTGTCACCTCGTAGTTTCCCGCCCCTGATTTTCAACAGATGCCCTCTTGTTGTCGTGGGACCCTTGAAAAAGAAGATATCTTCCTCCGCCTCGATGCGGCCCGTAAGATACTTGAATGTCTCGATCATGTCCCCCCTCTCTCTGCGCTCCTCGAGCGAGTATAGCTGTAATTTGTCAAGCCGTTTTTCGTATGGTAGATCCTTGAGTCCCGAGACCATCCGGGTGGCCATTCTTTGCACCGACTCCAGTCTCAGCACATCCTTGCGATAATGCGGCCTCCAGAATTGCACACAGTATTCCAGGTGGGGCCTCACCATGGATCTATACAATGGCATAATGACTTCCGCCTTACGACTGACGAAACCCCTTCGTATGCAGCCCATGATTTGTCTTGCCTTGGACGAAGCCTGCTCCACTTGATTGGCAGACTTCATGTCCTCACTGACGATTACCCCCAAGTCTCGTTCTGCTACCGTTTTTGCTAGGATCTCGCCATTAAGGGTATAAGACTTGCATGGATTCTGGCTGCCCATGTGCATAACTTTGCATTTTTTGGCATTGAAGTTGAGTTGCCATGTCCTAGACCATCGCTCCAGTAGGAGTAGGTCATGCATCATGTTGTCGGGCACTGAATCTTCGTCTGTTGTGCATTTGCCCACTACATTACTCAGTTTGGCGTCATCGGCGAATAATGTTATTTTACCTTGAAGCCCTTCTGCCAAGTCTCTTATAAAGATGTTGAATAGGATTGGGCCCAAGACTGAGCCGTGTGGTACTCCACTAATCACCTCCGTCATTTCGGAGGGGGTGCCGTTCACCACCACCCTTTGGAGCCTACCTCCAAGCCAGCACCCAACCCATTTCGTCAATGTGTCACCTAATCCTATAGAACTCATCTTGCTCAGTAACCTGCGGTGTGGTACGCTATCGAATGCTTTGCTAAAGTCCAGGTACACGATGTCCAGGAACTCCCCAATATCCAGCTTCCCCGTTACCCAGTCAAAGAAACTGATCAGGTTGGATTGGCAGGATCTCCCCTTAGTAAATCCATGTTGTCGGGGATCCCGTAGATTCTCCTCATCCAGGATCTTATCTAATTGGCGTTTGATTAGAGTTTCCATTAGTTTGCTCACTATCGATGTTAGACTCACTGGTCTGTAGTTTGCTGTCTCCATCTTTGAGCCTTTCTTGTGGAGTGGAATGACGTTAGCCGTCCTCCAGTCCAACGGGACGCTGCCTGTACTAAGGGAGAGGTTGAAGAGCGTGGACAGTGGCTCCGCCAAGACATCACTCAGCTCCCTAAGCACCCTGGGGTGCAGGTTGTCCGGCCCCATTGCTTTGTTAACCTTGAGCTTTGACAGCCCACCGTAGACACTGCTGGGCGTAAACTCAAAGTTACTAAACGGGTCAACTGAGCCAACCCTTGTCTGTAGCTGAGGGCCGAGCCCTGGCGCTTCTCGGGTGAAGACTGAGCAGAAGTATTCATTTAATAGTTGGGCTTTTTCTGAATCCTTTTCCACATAGTCTCCGTCTGGTTTCCTAAGACGTACAATCCCGCCTGAGTTTTTTCTTCTATCACTGATATACCTGAAGAAGGATTTATCTCCCTTCTGGATGTTCTTTGCTAGAGACTCCTCCATGAGGAATTTAGCCTCCCTGACTGCTGTTTTGACGGCTTTTGATTTGGCCAGGTAGTCTGCTCTAGAGTCCTGATTCCCTGATTGTTTGTAAGAGATGAATGCTTTTTTCTTCTCCTTGATCAGGTCTGAGATCTCCGCAGTAAACCACTGTGGCTTATTGTTCCTTCGCCGTTTACTTACTGATTTTACATAGCGGTTTGTTGCTTCTTGTATGGTTGCTTTCAAAGTCGACCACATGTATTCCACGTTATCGGTTTCTTCTTGGCTTTGTAGCGCCTGGTGAACGAAGTCTCCCATTTCTTTGAAATTTGTGTCCTTGAATTTGAGGACTTTGGTTAGTGTATTTAACTGTAAAAGTTGGGGGGTCGTCTTATACGCCCAGTCGTCTTATACGCCGGCAAATACGGTATATAAACAGTCAAACCTTGGTTTGCGAGCATGATTCGTTCCAGAAGCATGCTTGTAATCCAAAGCACTCGTATATGAAAGCAAATTTCCCTATAGGAAATAATGGAAACTCAGACGATTCGTTGCATAACCCAAAAACTTTAATACAAAATACTATACGTACTCGTATTGCAAGACCTCGCTCATTTAGAACAGTCACTACACTCCTGCAGCGTCAGAGAGACCTTGATGATATGACGTGTGTATACTGTATGTACTCGTATTGCAAGACTTTGCTCATTTAGAACAGTCACTACACTCTTGCAGTGTCAGAGAGAGACAAACCATTGGCTCAGTTGTGATGTGTGCATACTGTATGTACTTGTATTGCAAGACATTGCTTGTATATCATTAAAATTTAATCGGAACAAAGGCGCGCCCAGACAATTGAGTGCAGCGCGCGCCGCCGTGCCGCTCTAAATTACTGTTTTTAGCGCTCCGAAGGGGGGCGTGGGGGGGAACCCCCCACTTTACTTAATAGAGATTGTGCCGCGTTGTGGGGGCGTTGTGGGGGGTGTAGAGGGTTGTAACCCCCCACATTTTACTGAAAACTTCACTTTTTCCCTGTTTTTAGGGAAAAGTTCAGTTTACAGTAAAATGTGGAGGGTTACAACCCCCCAAGCCCCCCATAACGCCGGCGCGATGTCTATTAAGTAAACTGGGGGGTTTCCCCAACAAAACCCCCCGTCGGAGCCCCTAAAAACTGTAATTTAGAGCGGTGCGGCGGCACGTGCTGCGCTCAATTGTCAGCACGCGCTTTTGCCTTTTGCGCCGTTGTCTATGAACCGTTTAATCAAATGTTTTGCTTGTTTTGCAAAACACTTGCAAACCAAGTAACTTGCAATCCAAGGTTTTACTGTATTTAAAAAACTGGGACTTTCGAACGGTCACACATTAAAGCATTTAAAAAATGTGTGCAAGCTTCTTGGATCCACAAATGAGTTGCCCAACTCGATGAGTTTCACCGTCTGGATGTCGGTTTCGGGGTCATATATCTGGGCAGCTACCCTTATTCTGTTCCTTTTCCACATTTTCTACCACAGAGCTACTACCAATTACCAGCTTCCCGCTGAAATATAGCACAGATATTTGCAAGCAGCTTTTAATATTTTTAGATCATAGCAGATGGCACGGGCAGCTGCTCGCATTTCTGAAATACATTGATCTGAATGGCAAAATGTCACAGCTTACCCATCCCGTGAAGTATCACGAGGCTGGCATGGTCCGTAAGGGTCTGAGAATGTCCATTTTCAAACCCGCAAGACGTTTATCGAAAATGACCCACCTGGACGTTTAGGCCCCGATTCTGTAAAAAATGCCTAACATTGTAGGTGCGTCTATCTGGCGTCTATATGGGGATTTTGGGAACGCGTGCCTAATAGACCCCTAAAATACGCTTAGTGCATTAGAGACATCTATACGATGCCTATGTAGCGCCCTCGGCCACAAGAGGGCACCCGCTCAAACTCAGGGGTGGAAAATTTCATGGCGACACCAGAAAGTATTTCTTCACAGAGAGAGTGGTTGATCATTGGAACAAGCTTCCAGTGCAGGTGATCGAGGCAGACAGCGTGCCAGACTTTAAGAATAAATGGGATACCCATGTGGGATAAGGAAATTGGGTCATTAGGGCATAGACAGGGGGTGGGTAAGCAGAGTGGGCAGACTTGATGGGCTGTAGCCCTTTTCTGCCGTCATCTTCTATGTTTCTATGATGGGTCATTTGGCCTTTATCTGCCATCATGTTTCTATGTTTCTATAATCAGAAAGTTCTATGACATCACAATGCAGGTGTAAAGAGCCTTAGCCTATAGGAAGAGGAGATGCAAATGTTAAGAGCCTTAGCCAATAGGGAGAGGAGGAGAGAGTGGCTGCTGCAGACACCAGAAAGTATTTCTTCACAGAGAGAGTGGTTGATCATTGGAACAAGCTTCCAGTGCAGGTGATCGAGGCAGACAGCGTGCCAGACTTTAAGAATAAATGGGATACCCATGTGGGATCCCTACGAGGGTCAAGATAAGGAAATTGGGTCATTAGGGCATAGACAGGGGGTGGGTAAGCAGAGTGGGCAGATTTGATGGGCTGTAGCCCTTTTCTGCCGTCATCTTCTATGTTTCTATGTTTCTATGATTGGCACTTGCGCCGCAAGGACGTCTAAAGCACGCCTAAAGTTAGGCGCAGTTTACAGAATCGGGGCCAATTTGTCCAGCTAGATATCTAATTTTTTTTTTTGCCATGATTTAAAAAAAAAGTCCAAATTAAAAATATCAAAAACAAGCCATTTGCACGTAGGAGGGGCTGGCATTTGTAGTGGACTGGCCACACAGTCATGCCAGCACAGCAGTGGGGCACCCTAGGGGGCACTGCTCTAAACTTCACATTAAGGTTGCCAGATGCACATCTCACCATAACCCCCTGTACATAATGGGCTCCTTTTACAAAGCTGCGCTAAGGCCTTAACGCGCGCAATAGCACTCATTAAATTCCCAAGCGCGCAAGCCACTACCGATTTTCAGCTACCACGTGCTATAGCATGCGGTAATTGTGTGTGTGCGCTAAAAACCTTAGCACATCTTCGTAAAAGGAGCCCTATATGCAGTGGCATACCAAGGGGGGGTGGGGGGAAGGGAGAGGAGAGAGTGAAATGCCAGACCATGGGGGTGTGGGAGAGATGGAAGGGGGAGGCATAAAGTTTCTGGAAAGTGAATAGAAGGAGAGAAGATGCCATATAGAAGGGGCAGAGAGAGGGTAGACAGTGGATGAAAGGAAGAGAGTGACAAAAAGATGAGGAAAGCAGAAACCAGAGAAGACAAGGCAGAAAAAAATTCTTTTTTTTTGCTTTAGGGGAGATGCATTGCTGTTTCTGTGATGTTGCATTGTATGCAGAGTCCAGCTTCTTGGTGCTTCAGTTTAATCTTTGTCTACGTATTTTTATTCTATCTCCCCATTTACAAAACTGTAGAGCGTTTTTTAGCATTGGCATCTGAGCTGTTACCACCGTGGCTAAAAACCACACTACAGTTTTGTAAAAGGGGGAGGGGTTAGTTTGTGATTACATACTGGGCGAAGGTGTTTTTCTGTGTTCTGTGTGCTCGAAAAGACATGGTTTTCTGTTAGGATTGACTGTGTAGGATTGATCTGTACTAGTCTGGCTTGTTTAGTTTTACGATGGGTTTATTGAAGTACTGCTCACTGCAGTATGTAAGATGCTGCCTTTTCCTAGGTACACTCTTGTGTGACGTGTGGATTGTTACTAAAAATCATGTTTTTCATACAGATGGGGGGGGGGGGGTCAAAAAATGATGGGCCCCAGGTGCCACATATGCTAGGTATCCCACTGCCTATATGGTGAGCCCTCCAAAAACTCCCACAAAACCTACTGTGCTCACCTGCCTACCACCCCAATAGCTATTACGTCTGCAAGTGTCACCTATATGGCAGTACAGTGGGTTTTCGATGGGTTTTGGGGAGCGCACACGTTCCACCAGAAGTGTACTAGTTAAGATAATAGTAATAATAATAACTTTATTCTTCTATACCGCCGCAATCTGTCGACTTCTCAGCGGTTTACATCAAAGAGAGACTGGACAATCAGTGAAGTACAAACTACAAATAGTAACAGTACAGTATATTTCTAAAGGATAATCAGAATAGAATTATTGCAATTATTAAAGAATTATTACAATTAATGTAATTTCTATTTAGGCGATGTATCTATCAAATAGTACAGTTTTAATTTATTTCCGAAAAGCGCCGTAAGTCATCTTAGCTGCACTAATGTAATTACCAAACCAGGACTGCTGTTTACTTGCTTGAAAGATGGCATGTGGACCTAGGTTCCCTTCTGTGCAGTCCTTTGCACTGCTCACCAGGCCACTCCAGAGACCTGCTGGCAGCTCCACTAGGACTGGCCATAGTATCTGCAGCTGCCAGAGACAGATGTGTACTGTTTCAGGTAGATCACTGGGGGTAGGAGAGGTCATTGACCTCTGAGGGAGTATGTGGGGGCCATATTTTCATCCCTCCAGAGGTCATCTAGTCTATTTGGGTACCTTTTTGACCCTTATTTGTTTAAAAAAAACAGGTCTAGCCCAGAGCCTCCAGATTATGCCCTGAACTTTTTGTAAAATGTTTGATTATTGCTGTAACACGTCTAAGTGCGAAGCCTGCCCTAATCCCACCCAAAACACGCCCCCTTAAGATTTAGGCACACTGGATACAATACGACCAAAAAGAAGTCTAAAAAGTCAGTTTTGAAAATACCCACTTGGATGTTTCGACTAGCAAGACGTCCAGGTGCCTGTTTATGCTGTCTTTTGGGCATCTATTAATTTTTGGAAAATGAGTCCATAATCCATTCCGCTATAGCATCCCCATCTGGGTTTGCTGCAATGGTTCTGCGTAAATCTATTAAAGCCAGTGACCCCTAGGTGGCAGTACAGATTTGTTTGTGGTTCAGTGGATAGCAGGGTATATTTCTTTTGGATCTGCTTGTGCTTGGGCCTGTAGTTTGTCTTATGAAGAATCTTCCTTGAGTTTTGCTATGTATCTTTGGTGTAGTGCCTGTATAAAGTCAGAGGTTTTTGCCTACAAAACACAGTGCGAGCCATGGAGCTGTGGAAATTCTAGCATGATCTGCAAACTGAAGAGTGAACAAGAGTGAGCCAACAAATGCTGTTAATACAGTATAAGGAGAAAGGAACAGTTTGAGGAACTTTTCCAGGAAGAGTTTTGCAGAAGAGGCTCCCAGTGTGAGGGTAAATTGGAATGCCTAGTTGCTGAGAAAACCCTAAAATAAAAAATAAAAAAGAATCATGGGAAATAAAAAGAATCATAGACACATATGCAGAGGTGGATTATTGTAGAAAAACAGAGTGTGATCATTTTTGTACAACTATAAAAAATAGACTATCTCAAAGCAGTTGTTGTTTTCTATAAAGACTAAATGGAGTACCCCAAAAGACTGTTACTAGTAAGTCCGGAACTAGGGTTACCAGATATCTGGGAAAACCTGGATATGTCTTTTTTTTTTTAGAGGACTGCCCGGATTCCCAAACGGACTGGGGTGCACAATGGGAAAAAAATACGGTAACCCTATCTGGAACTAAACACTGTGGGGTTCATAATAATAATTTAAAAAAAAACATCTAAAAAGTGTCCTAAATGGCTACTTGGACGATCAAAAATCCTGATCGTCCAAGTACCCATAACCAAAGCTGGTTTTTAGACGTATCTAAAACCAACTTAGGCCTTTCCCCTGCCTCTAAACGCACAGAGAGAAAAGAGGTGTGTTTAGAGGAGGGGAAAGGGCGGGTAGTGGGCAGGAGGTGGGCCGACCTACACCTAGGCGTACAGCAGGTATAACCAAAACATTTACAGGTTGCCTAGCGGCACTTAGACCTTTTTGACTTAGACGAAGTCAAACCAGGTCTAAGTGCCGAAAAAGGGGCTGCTGAGCTGATGACCGCTGGCGCCATCAGTTCAGCGGCCTGGCAACCTACCCACAGCAAGCATCATGGAAGGAGAGATGCCTCATCTCCCCTACCTCGTTGCCAACATTCTTCTACCCGAACTGCCGCGACCCGAAGCAGGAGAGATGCCCTATCCCCGGTGACCCCCCCCCCTCCGATTCAACGGGCCAGGAGAGAGCCCAAGCTCTCCTGGCCCCGGCGTCCCCCCTCAGATTCAACGGGCCAGGAGAGAACCCAAGCTCTCCTGGCCCCGGCGACCCCCCTCTCCGATTCAACGGGCCAGGAGAGAGCCCAAGATCTCCTGGCCCCGATGACCCCCCCCTACTGGATTGAGCCAGGAGGGAGCCCAAGCCCCCCTGGCCCCGGCGACCCCCCACTACAATACGGGCAGGAGGGATCCCAGGCCCTCCTGCCCTCAACACAACCCCTCTCCCCCCAACGACCGCCCACCAAAACCCCCGATCGGATCCCCCCCGCCGACCCGTGACCCCCCCAGCCGACTCCACGACCCACCCCCACCCCTTTCCCGTACCTGTATTTGGCCAGACGGACGGGTGCCAAGCCCGCCCTTCCGGCAGGCCAGCCGGGTCTAGAATGGGGCCGGATTGGCCCAGGCGGAAGAAACCCCGCCTACAGGTGGTAAAATGAAAGAGCTCTTGCAAGTCCAGTGGGTGTGGAATAGGAGAGAGTACCCTTGAAAGGAGAGCTCCAACAACTCCAGAATAGACTCCATGAGAGGGAATTGGAGTTGGGAAGTCATGGAGAAATCCAGGCCAGGCTAGAATTCCAGGAGAAGCTCCATAGTAACATAGTAAATAACGGCAGATAAAAGACCTTGGTTTTTGGGCAGATAATAGGGGCCTGGATTGGCCACTGTGAGAATGAGCTACTGGGCTTGATGGATCATTGGCTATTCTTATGTCCTGAATGGTCCATCCAGTCTGTCCTGTAATCACATGCATTATAATTTCATGATTAAATTAAAATGTATTTTTTCTTTGTTATTTCTGGGCCATTGACCTTAGAAGTCTATCCGGTACTGTCCTTAGGTTCCAACTTCTGGAGTTGCCTTTGAAGCTCACTCCACCCTATCCAAACCATCTTCTTTACTGAATTCGGACTGTGAACGTTTGCTAGTTAAGCAATCCTCTGTGTTCATCCCACACTTTTTTGAATTCCATTACAGTTTTCCTCTCCACCACCTCCCTCGGGAGGGCATTCCAGGCATCCACCACCCTCTCAGTGAAAAATAATTTCCTAACATTACTCTTAAGTCTACCACCCCTCAACACTAAGATCTGGTCCTATATTAATACCTTTCAAATATTTAAATGTCTGTATCATATCACCCCTGTCCCTTCTCTCCTCCAGAATGTACATGATGAGGTCTTCTAGTCTCTTCTTGTACTTCTTTTGGCACAAATCTCCTACCATTTTTGTCGCTTTCCTCTGGACTCCTTCAAATATTTTTACCGGTAGACTGTTCCATGCATCTACCACCCTTTATGTAAAAAAATATTTCCTTAGATTACTCCAGAGCCTATCACCTCTTAACTTCATCCTATGCCCTCTCATTCCAGAGCTTCCTTTCAAATGAAAGAGACTCGACTCATGCACATTTACACCACATAGGTATTTAAACATCTCTTTCATATCTCCCATCTCCTGCCTTTCCTCCAAAGTATACAGATTGAGATCTTTGCGTCTGTCCCCATATGCCTTAAGATGAAGACCACACCATTTTAGTAGCCTTCCTCTGAACCGACTCCATCTTTTTTATATCTGTTTGAAGGTGTGGCCTCCAGAATTGTACTCAATGATCTAAATGAGGTCTCATCAAAGTCTTATACAGGGGCATCAATACCTCCTTTTTCCTACTGGCCACACCTCTCCCTTTGCACCCTAGCATCCTTCTGGCTTTGGCCATCACCTTTTCAACCTGATTGGCCATCTTAAGATCATCACATATTGTCATCCCCAAGTCCTGCTCTTCTGTCATGCACATAAAAGGGGTGGGGGTAAATTAGTCCAATAAAAAGGTATTTGTTCCTTTATGTTTTTCTTTTCTTTTTACATATTACTAATTACAACAAATTAATCATACCCATTCCCAACAGATAAAAAATATGTATAAAAGGTGCCGAAATCTCCAGCAAAACATTTCAGTAATTTACTGGTTAGCGCAGGATAAGGTGATTTGTCTGCCTGGGTCTCAATATCACAGTGAGAAGCAAGAGAGAGCAGCTAATACAAGCGAGATGGGTAAAGTTAATGAAAGCAAACAAATCATAACAGCTATATCGCATTAAAATTTTGAAGACAATACTTCTCACCGTACCGCATGATACATTTTCCGTTCCTGTAAGAAATAATTATCACCTATTGTAAAATCCATATGCCTTACATTTCCAAAATAACTTGTCAGCATTCTGCTTATATATCAAGTCTGAAGGAACTGTGACTTGATCCGTACAATGTTAGACTTACAAATTGGACAGAAAATTATAATGTCACACCTCTTTGAACAAGGAAAAAAAAAAAAAAAGCAGAATAGGTAAGAGGAAAGAACGGTTTTAAAGGGACACCTCAAAATCAGGTGCTGAGCAAAAGCAGTTGAGATGTTGGGATTCATGAAAAAGTTAAGAAAAGGGAACAGGGGTGCTTAATGAAGATTTTACAAAGTTTTCTAAAATTGCCACTGCCTGTGGGATATTAATGTAAGAGGCAATGCAATCAAATCTATGCAGATGAAACGAAAAATCCAGGGGAAAAAATTAGAAAGCTACCAGGAGAGAATTTTAGTATAATGAGACCTCTTATTTTGGTTTTAAAATGGTTCATGGGGCTACTCCCAATACAATAATAATCTATATATATAAAATCGGATGTATGTATATATGTGCCACGATCACGCAAAAACGGCTTGACCAATTTGAACGAAACTTGGTATGCAGATCCCTCACTACCCGGGATGATATGTTCTGGGGGTCTCGCGGCCCACCTGCACACGTGGGCGGAGCTACAAACAGAACATCAGATTTCACCCATTCATGTCAATGGAAAAAATGTAAAAAGCTGCCATTCTCACAGTAATTCCAACTATAAAACACTTTCTATGACACTATAACCACTAGGGACATCGTTTCTATTCTACCACGGACACCATACATATACAGTTTGTATGTTCTAACTGTGTTTGTAACTGTTTCCTTCATGCACCCCAGTTCATAATGTTATTACATTACATGAGTACTCACATATGCTGAACTAGGAACACAGGTTCCATTCTGAACCGGGAAAAAACCTGCATGGAGTTTCTTTTCAACCTGAGTTTCCACATATTGAGTTGTTTAAATCAATACTGAAACTTTTGGATGCCACTTATTCCAACAGATCTTCCTTTTCAGTTTAAGAGATTGCAAATTCCAGTGAGACTTGCATTCTCTATCACAATCAACAAATCACAGGGACAGACTATTACATACTGTGGAGTGGATTTAAGATCCCCCTGTTTTTCCCATGGACAACTCTATGTTGCTTGCTCAAGGGTGGGTTCACCCAAGAATTTATATGTTCTTGCTCCTGGAGGTGAAACTAAAAATGTTGTTTATAATCAAGTTTTGTGTTAGTTGTATTGTATTCATTTTGTCAAATATTTCACATTATAATTTGAATATTGTACTTTTTATAAAGCTGCAAAAAAATAATTTCATTCACCACTATAAAGTATCTTTATTTGAATCAATTTACACTGTTATTGCTATAATTAAATACCCGTGCAACGCCGGGGTATCAGCTAGTAATCTATATATATAAAATCGGAGGTATGTATGTGTGTATGTATGTATGTGTGTGTGTGTGTATGTGCCGCGATCACGCAAAAACGGCTTGACCGATTTGAACGAAACTTGGTATGCAGATCCCTCACTACCTGGGGTGATATGTTCTGGGGGACTCGCGGCCCACCTGCACACGTGGGCGGAGCTACAAACAGAAAATCAGATTTCACCCATTCATGTCAATGGAAAAAATGTAAAAAGCTGCCATTCTCACAGTAATTCAAAAACGGCTTGACCGATTTGAACGAAACTTGGTATGCAGATCCCTCACTACCTGGGGTGATATGTTCTGGGGGTCTCGCGGCCCACCTGCACACGTGGGCGGAGCTACAAACAGAAAATCAGATTTCTCCCATTCATGTCAATGGAAAAAATGTAAAATGCTGCCATTCTCACAGTGATTCCAACTACCTGGGGTGATATGTTCTGGGGGTCTCGCGGCTCACCTGCACACTTGGGCGGAGCTACAAACAGAACATCAGATTTCACCCATTCATGTCAATGGAAAAAATGTAAAAAGCTGCCATTCTCTCAGTAATTCAAAAACGGCTTGACCGATTTTAACGAAACTTGGTATGCAGATCCCTCACTACCTGGGGTGATATGTTCTGGGGGTCTCGCGGCCCACCTGCACACGTGGGCGGAGCTACAAACAGAAAATCAGATTTCACCCATTCATGTCAATGGAAAGGATGTAAACAGCTGCCATTCTCACAGTAATTCCAACTATAAAACACTTTCTATGACACTATAACCACTAGGGACATCGTTTCTATTCTACCACGGACACCATACATATAGTGTTTGTATGTTCTAACTGTGTTTGTAACTGTTTCCTTCATGCACCCCAGTTCATAATGTTATTACATTACATGAGTACTCACATATGCTGAACTAGGAACACAGGTTCCATTCTGAACCGGGAAAAAACTGCATGGAGTTTCTTTTCAACCTGAGTTTCCACATATTGAGTTGTTTAAATCAATACTGAAACTTTTGGATGCCACTTATTCCAACAGATCTTCCTTTTCAGTTTAAGAGATTGCAAATTCCAGTGAGACTTGCATTCTCTATCACCATCAACAAATCACAGGGACAGACTATTACATACTGTGGAGTAGATTTAAGATCCCCCTGTTTTTCCCATGGACAACTCTATGTTGCTTGCTCAAGGGTGGGTTCACCCAAGAATTTATATGTTCTTGCTCCTGGAGGTGAAACTAAAAATGTTGTTTATAATCAAGTTTTGTGTTAGTTGTATTGTATTCATTTTGTCAAATATTTCACATTATAATTTGAATATTATACTTTTTATAAAGCTGTTAAAAAATAATTTCATTCACCACTATAAAGTATCTTTATTTGATTCCATTTACAGTGTTATTGCTATAATTAAATACCCATGCAACGCCGGGGCATCAGCTAGTATATTATATAATATACTGTATATAACTAATATATAATATAAAACTTATATACTACAAATACTATGGTTTACAACAAGGGACCCAAAATAACTTCCAAAGAGTTTAAATAGGCGTTTGTGTTTCTTTTCCTACAAACTGGTTCGAAGGCAGGCTCAGAATCTTTCACATGGTGGTGTCGATATGGAAACCTCTTCAAGATGCAGTTAGAAACATTGGGGTCCTTTTACTAAAGCTGTGGCAGAAAAGCAGCCCAAGTGCTACACATGTGCTTTTCTCATGTGCAAAGGCCACTTCTGCTGCGGCCAGAAAATGGCGGTCTTTCCCATTTTTTGATTTATTGGCCACGCACTAATTTCGCCATTGGGGCGTGGCCATTAAGAGAGTTCCTCCATGAGCCCCTACTGAAACCTATTTTATAGGCAGTAAAGGCTGGATTCTGTAACTGGCATTCAAGTTAGTGGCCACCTTAAAAGCGGCCGCTGATGGCCTGGAAATCATTTTAGGGTGCCAGCTACAGAATCGCGGCTTTGGGGAGTACCTGCTGCACAGTTGATTGAGTAGGGGGGGGGAATTCCCCTGCCATGATCGGCTGAGCGACCGCGGCAGGGAACCTCTGAACCCCTCCACACTGTCTGCGGCAGGAGGGATGCCCACTCCCTCCTGCCAGCACCTGCTGCAACAATCCCTGGCAGGAGGGATGCCCATTCCCTCCTGCTGGCACCCCATGCAACATTCCTGACAGGAGGGATGCCCACGCCCTCCTGCCAAGACCCCCCAACATACCAACCCGTATCTTTTTCTTGAAGGCTGGATGGAAGGATGCCCACTCCCTCTGGCTGGCACCCCCCAAACCTCCCCCCTCAAAAAAAAAACCCACCCCGTACCTTTTTCTTGATGGCCAGCCAGAGGGATGCTCATTCCCTCTGGTCGGAAGGCCCGCCTCTTCTAAATGGCGGGCCTTCCTCTTCCCAGTGCATCCTGGGGTACATTGAGGAGGGGCCTAATGCCCTGATTGGACCAAGCGCCTAAGGCCTCTCCCATTGTAGGGACATTATAGCAATATTATAGGTGGATCCAACTGTTACATTGTATAAAATCTGCTCACTTGCAAAACAAGGTTCAAGATGTACAACCAGGTTGTTTGTCACTCTGTTCTTCTTTATTCAACAGTAGAAAAGGCAGCTGCTCAGTGGTATAAGTGTTTAAACCTAAATATATGTAGGTTGCCTAAAAGGTTGCAGAGTAGTCCTGCCCGATTCAGGAAAAAAAAATTTTGATTCGCTTCGATTCAGCCTATTGAATTGGTTTTTCAATTCGATTCAATTTTCCTGCCCAATTGGGTGTTTTGTTTTTTTTTTCAAACATCCTGGTGGGTTTATTTTACAGCCTCTTCACCCCCTTTGCCTTCTCCTAACCACACTGGCGCTGTGGTGTAAACAAAATAAACAAACAAGACTTTTCCTCTCTCTGTTAAATCCTAGCTCACGTTTGCGGTCTAACACCAGCTCTGGCAGGATACACATTTCAAATCTGACATATTGTAATCACAAAACAGAAAATAAAATTAGTTTTTCTACCTTATGTTATCTGGTCATTATTCAAATTTTGTTGCTCTCAGGCTCTGGTTGTCTTGTCTTCTGATAACTTGCTTGCCAGGGTCTCCTTCTTTCTTCTTTCTCCCTGCTAACCATCCATCTTCCTTCTCTGTCCTCCCCTTCCGTTTCTCTTCCCTCCCCAGGAGGTCTGGCATCTTTCCTTTTTTTTGTCTCCCTCCACAGATCACCTTTTCTTAACTACCTTTTCATCCAGCATCTCTCCTTCCTTCCCCACCACCCCAGGGTCCACCATCTCTCCCTTTATTTTCCCAACTACCCTCCTATCCAGTATCTCTATCACCCATCCACACCATCCCTTGCGTACAACTTCTCTTCCTTTCTGTTCCTTCCCTCCCTAAATCCCATTGTCCATCATCTCTCTCCCTCTCCTCTATTTTCAGACCCATTCCTTCCTCCCCAAAGTCCAGCATATGCACATCTTTTTGAACCCCCCTTCCCTCCCTCCGTGTACTTCTATACCAGAGTCCCCCTCCCTTGAAGGTCTGTTTCCCCTTGAAGGTCTTTCCCCCTTGAAGGCTTGCCCCCCTTAAAGGTCTGTATCCCACCCCTGAAGGCCTGCTTGTCCCCACATTGAAGACATGTCCCCCCCTTGAAGACCTGCCTCCCCCCTTGAAGGCTTGTCCCCCTTAAAGGCCTATCCCACCCCTAAAGGCCTGTCCCCCCCTTGAAGACCTGTCCCCCCCTTTGAAGGCCTGCCTGACTGTCCCCCTGAAGGCCTGCCTACCTGTCCCACCCCGAAGGACTGCTCACTCCCACCCCCCCCCCTCCGGAAGGCCTGCATGTTCCCCCTGGCCTCCCCACACTGTTTACCTTCTAGGAACAGCCTGCAAACAAGATCGCGGTGCTAGCGATATTAGTACCGCTTCGAAGCTGTTTCCTCCGTCGCGGTCCCGCCCCTCCTCTGACGTCAGCTCCAGGCCAATCAGTCAGCCAGCCAGCCCCAAACCATCTGGCCAGCCACAGGCCAGCCAGCCTGCCTCAAGCCAGCCAACCAGCTTCAGGCCAACCAGCCAGCCCCAGGCCAGCCAGCAAGCCAGCTCCAGGCCAACCAGCGAGCCAACCCCAGGCAAGCCACCCCCCCCCAGTACCTTTTTAAATTCTGCCCAGCAACTCCAGCCAGCTTCTCTCCCTCCCTGCCTGCCGCAGCAGCCTTCGCTCTTCCGAGCTCCTCATTTCCCGGCCTGCGGTGCAGAGATCAGCAGCGTGGACGTCAGGAACAAGCTTTACGCTCTCCCGCTCGGCCCCGCACTGCTTTCCGAATGGCTACCGTAAGTTCTTGCGAGTCCCTTGCGAACCTATGGCAGCCATTTGGAAAGCAGCGCGGGGCCAAACAGGAGAGTGTATAGCTTGCTCCTGACGTCTGTGCTGCTGATCTCTGCGCCAAAGGCCGGGAAATAAGACAAAGGATACATTAATAATAATAATAATAACAACAGTTTATATACCGCAGTACCGTGAAGTTCTATGCGGTTTACAAAAGACTAAAGGAAGGTACAAATTGATTGAACTTAAAAGAGGTGAAAGAAGTGGTTAATAGATCAAAAGAACCGTTATTTGGAGAAAGAGATGAATGGGTCAGCTGTCTAGATACTTTAGGAACAGGTATGTTTTTAGGCGCATCCTGAATTCCTCATAAGTAGTGGGCGAAAGCAATTGTTCTAGATCTTTATCCCATAATACTACCTGATGTGAGAGAAGGTGTTCATGGGGTTTTTTCAGTTTACATCCTCTGACTGAGGGGGAAACGAAGTTCGAATGTGAGCTTCTTTTGTGTCTGTTGGCTGAGAAGGAGAAAAGGTCAGTTATGTATTTAGGGGCTAGTCCGTATAGTACTTTAAAGCAGAGGCAGGCGAACGTAGACTTTACGCGTGCTTCCATTGGTAGCCAGTGCAACTGCCGGCAGTAAGGTGTCACATGATCAAATTTCTTCAGCCCGAAGATTAGTCTGACCGCTGCATTTTGCATTAATTGTAAACGTCGCATATTCTTTTGGGAAATTGCTACATAGACGATGTTACGGTAGTCAAGTTGACTCAGTACGAGGGATTGTACCAGGATTCTGAATGCTGATGTATCAAAATATGATTTGATGGATCTAAGTTTCCAGAGAGTGAAAAAACCCTTTCTGATTAAGGAGTCCACCTGGTCTTTCATGGTTAGACATTGATCCAGAGTTACACCCAGTATCTTCATGGTAGACTGAATAAGGTAACTAAGTTTATTGATGCATACTGGTGGTGGACCACCAGGGTAAAAAGGGGGGGACAACGACAAGGGGGGGGCAACAACTACGGATGGGTGGGATAGCAAGGGCAGGGGTGTTGTTTTTTTTAAAATTTAAATTTAAATTTAATTTAAATTTAAATTTAATTTAAATTTAATTTTAAATTTAAATTTAAAAGGTGGGCTTAAAAAGGTGGTGCGGCAGGGTAACAAAATTTGTACCATAAGAACATAACATAAGAACATAAGAAACGCCTTCACTGGATCAGACCGTGGTCCATCTAGTCCAGTGATCCGCACACGCGGAGGCCCATTTAGGTGCTCCTTTTTGGAGACCCGGATTTCCCGTATCCCTCAATATGGTCTGCAAGAAGGTGTGCATCCAACTTGCGTTTGAAACCCAGCACCGTTTTTTTCTGCCACCACCTCCTCCGGGAGAGCATTCCAAGCGCCCACCACTCTCTGTGTGAAACAGAACTTCCTGACATCTGTCCTGAACCTGCTGCCATTCAGTTTTAGGCTATGACCTCTTGTCCGTGTCACATCTGAAAATGTCAGTAATGCTGCTTCCTGGTCAATTTGATCAAAACCCTTTAATATTTTAAAAGTCTCTATTAGATCCCCACGCAGTCTTCTCTTTTCGAGGGTGAACAGTCCCAGTTTCCCGAGGCGTTCCATGTACCGTATTTGCCGGCGTATAAGACGACTTTTCAGTACCTTAAAATCCTCCCCAAAGTCGGGGGTCGTCTTATACGCCGGGTACTGTTTACATGCAGTGGCGTACCAAGGGGGGGTCGGAGGGGGCGGTGCGCCCCGGGTGCCAGCCCTAAGGGGGTGCTCCCGGCCTTGCCGTTCAATCCCCCCCCACCCCCGAAGGACCGCTCGCCCCACTGACCTTCCTGCACCATCTGTGAAGCAGTCCGCAGCAGGATCGCGAAGTCAGCGTCAGCGATCCCGCCCCTCCTCTGACGTCAGAGGAGGGGTGGGACCATGGCGCAGGAAGCAGCGCAGGGATCGCTGACGCTGACTTCGCGATCCTGCTGCGGCTGCTTCATAGGTGGTGCGGGGAGGCCAGGGGGGCGAGCGGTCCTTCGGGGTGGGTCGGGGCATCAGGCCTTCAGGGTGGGGCGGGCGGGCAGGCAGGCAGGCTTTCAAGGGGGGACAGGCCTTCGGGGGGGGTGCAGACTTTCAAGGGGGGGACAGGTAGGCAGAAGGTTGTGCAGAAGGTGTGCGGAAGAAGGGGTAGTCTTATACGGCGAGTATATAACAAACTCTATATTTTAACTGTAAAAGTTGGGGGGTCGTCTTATACGCCCAGTCGTCTTATACGCCGGCAAATACGGTAGCTTAAATTCTCCATGCCTTTGACTAATTTAGTCATAAGAATTGCCACTGCTGAGTCAGACCAGTGGTCCGTCATGCCCAGCAGTCCGTTCACGCGGCAGCCCTCTGGTCTAAGATCAGCACCCTAACTGAGACTAGCCCTACCAGCGCACGTTCTTGTTCAGCAGGAACTTGTCTAACTTTGTCTTGAATCCCTGGAGGGTGTTTTCCCCTATAACAGCCTCTGGAAGGGCGTTCCAGCTTTCTACCACTCTCTGGGTGAAGAAGAATTTCCTTACGTTTGTACGGAATCTATCCCCTTTCAACTTTAGAGAGTGCCCTCTTGTTCTCCCTACCTTGGAAAGGGTGAACAACATGTCCTTATCTACTAAGTCTATCCCCTTCAGTACCTTGAATGTTTCGATCATGTCCCCTCTCAATCTTCTCTGTTCGAGGGAGAAGAGGCCCAGTTTTGCTAATCTTTCGCTGTACGGCAGCTCCTCCAGCCCCTTAACCATCTTAGTCGCTCTTCTCTGGACCCTTTCGAGTAGTACCGTGTCCTTCTTCAAGTTTGACCACGTGACACCCTACTACCGGCAGCTGCATTGGCTGCCAATGGAGGCGTGCGTTTAAATTTAAATTTGCCTGTTTCTGCTTCAGAGCACTACACGGACTTGCCCCTAAATATATAACTGACCTTTTCGTCTTCTCAGCCAACAGACACAAGAGAAGCTCACATTCCAACTTCGTTTCCCCCCCAGTGAGAGGTTGTAAACTGAAAAAACACCATGAACATCTTCTCTCGCACCAAGCAGCATCATGGGGTAAAGACCTAGAACAATTGCTTTCGCCCACTACTTATGAGGAATTTAGGAAACGTCTGAAAACACACCTGTTCCTAAACAACTGATCCTCTCTTCTCTCTCCCCTCTATAGCGATTAACTTGTTCTATTGATCACTCTCTCCTCAAAAATGGATTTCCTGTCCTATTAACCCTCTTTCTTCCTCCCCTCTTAAAGTCAATCAATTTGTACCTTTGCTTAATCTTTGTAAACCGCATAGAACTTCACGGTATTGCGGTATATAAGCTGTTATTATTTTTATTATTTCTTCAGGTACGGCGACCAGTGCTGGACGCAATACTCCAGGTGAGGGCGTACCATGGCCCGGTACAGCGGCATGATAACCTTCTCTGATCTGTTCATGATCCCCTTCTTTATTCATTCCCCTTCTTTATCATTCCTAGCATTCTGTTTGCCTTTTTTGCTGCCGCCGCACATTGTGTGGACGGCTTCATCGACTTGTCGATCAGAACTCCCAAGTCCCTTTCCTGGGAGGTCTCTCCAAGTACCGCCCCGGACATCCTGTATTCGTGCTTCATAAGATGCACCGAGATTTCCACCCACTTTTGGGTGGAAAAAAAGTGCGTCTTATGAAGCAAAAAATACGGTATATGTGGTAAAATATGTTATGTCTATATAGTAAATATGAGAAAATATATGCAATTAATCCTCTCTTTTACTAAGGTGAACTAACCAATTAGCGCGTGCTAATCGAATTACCTAACGCGTCCATAAACTAACATGCACGCGTTAGCGTTTAACGTGTGCTAAATCGATTAATGTACCTTAGTAAAAGAGGGCCTAAGTATGATAGTTTGAGGAAATTAAAAAAGATATGGAACTGTTTACTTAGCTTGAAGGAGTAATTGTGGGTAATATACAGTATATATTTTTTGTACGAGTTATGACACCCAATGACTTAGTTCTATTGTATTGTATGCATTTCTTTGAATTGTATTTAGATTATTTTTGTTTCGTGTCTAAATTGTTATGAAAAAAAAATTTAGGCGCTGGTTATAGAATTTCCCCCTAAGTGCCCAGGTGTTAATCCCGCACTGTTCTAATACATTAAGTTCCACAGCAGTGGCGTAGCACGGATAGGAGGTGCCCAGGGCAGTGGCGCCCCCCCCCCCATGTCCTCCTCTCTGCCCTGCTCCTTCCACGCCTTCCCACCCAACACTCACGCCCTCCCTTCCCACACCTGCACCTATTTAAATCTTCGCCAGTGCTAGCAGCTTCTCTAGCCTATTGCTCGCATCAGCACAGGCTTTCCCTTTGATGTCACTTCCTGACCCCCATGACCTGGAAGTGATGTCAGAAGGAGCCAGGCCGGCACAAGCTGCAGGCCAGGGTAGTTGCTCACACTGGTGAAGATTTAAAGAGGTACATGGGGGCGGAAAAAGGAGGGCACGCGCGTGGCATGGGAGGGCAAAGAGGTGCCGGCATCCCCACCAAGTCGGCACCTGGGGCAGTGTGCTCCCCTCGAACCCCCCTTCTATGCCACAGGTGCCTACAGTATGTGTCTTTATAAAATAGCTGAAAAGCAGAAACCTTCCTGTTCACGTAACCTACAGGTAGGCCCTTTATTATTAAATTACACTTGGAGGAGCATTTTGAAAGCATACGTACAAGTCTGACTTGGACGTATGGCGCTAGATGTCCAAAGTAAGCAGTAAGAAAATGCCTATTTTCGAAAGGCAAACCACCATCCATGTAGAATTTTTTTTTTTTTTTTAATCCTCTTTCTGGATATCCAGGCCATTGGAATACCCAGACCACCAGGACGTCTATCATACCACATTTTCATCCATAATTTCATCCCAGTCCCAAACGCCCAGAACAAGACCATTTGGACACGAGAGGGGCAGTGGGACACCTTAGAGGGCACTGCTGTGAACTTCACATAAAGAGTGCCAGATTGCCAGAATTCCCTTATAGGTTATGGTGAGCCCTCCAAAACACTCCCAAAACCCACTATACCTACCTGTCTACAACTCCAATAGCCCTTATGGCTGCAGGTGGCTCCTATATGGCAGTAGAGTAGAGTTTTGGGGGGGTTCACATTTTCCACCATAAATATAGTGGTTAGAGTGGTTTATAGGACTTGCTACTCCTCTCCATAGTTCATTAGCCTACCAACCAGGTTACTTAAGACACCTATATGTAACTCTACTAGGCTTTCTTGTACCAGGTGCTAATGTTCTGGAGACAGGTATGTATGTTTGAATTCTGATCTTTGTGGGTGTGAGGGAGGTCAGTGAGCACTGGGGGGAGTGTGGGGGTGTCTTACCTTGATGCATGCAAGGTCATCTGGTGAGTTTGGGCACCTTTGTGGCACTTAGACCCTTCTAAAACAGGTCTGGTTCCAAACTTATAAGCTCCATCCATGATGTCATGCAAAATGTTTATCACACCAGTTAGGTCATAGTTACAAATACATAGTTACAATGTACATGGTAGGTCATCTTTGGCTCATCGTTATGTCCCAGGAGTTGCATTGGACAGTTTAGAAATGGGCTTTTACAATTACCATTTCAGTTACTTCCACGTTGGTTTCCTGTCTTGGACCTGAAATGCTTTTAAAAGTTTTCTGAGCCTGAGAGAGTCATAAGATCGTAATGTACATGGCAGTTGCTTGCAGAATTTTGCTAATTGATATAGGATGGATAAGGTAATTTGCCTGGCAGACTTTATATTGTTGCATGCTGGGAATTTAAGTGGAAAAGGTTTCTGATGGACTCTCTGTTGGAGGCACCCTGGAGTAGGGTGGCCAAATTTGCAGGGGCATTGCCTGTCAGGTCTTTAAAGGCCTACTTTGAACTTGATCCTTGTGGTTATGGGCAGCAAATGTAGTTTCATATAGCAGGGCTGTAGATGTTCTGATTTTCTTAGTTCTTATACGAGTCTTACGGCTGCATTTTGAACTAGTTGTAGACGTGATAGCAACATTTGAGCGCAATGAAAAAGTGTTACATTACATTAGATGAACGTTGAGGCAGCGTCGGAGCATTTAACACAGCAGACACGGTGGTAAAAAGCGTGGGTGGGTATATTTTCTCAGAGTGAGAAGCAAAGTATTTATTTATTTATTCAATTTTCGATGCCGTTCTCCCAGGGGAGCTTAGAATGGTCAACATGAATTGATTTAGGTCAAGCATTTTTGCCTGTCTGTCCTGGCGGGCTCACAATCTGTCTCATGTACCTGGGGCAATGGGGGGATTGAGTGATTTGCCCAAGGTCACAAGGAGCAGTGTGGATTTGAACCCACAACCTCAGGGTGCTGAGGCTGCCACTACGCCATACCAAATCATTTCTCGTCACTATTACACCTATAGTCTTCTTACGTAGCATGTAGTACATGCTAATCGTATTAATGAACTTTAGTAAAAGGACCCCTTTTTGTCTTAACCCTTTCAGGACCATAAGGATCGTAGGCCAATTTTTGTGGTTTTGACGACATTTTTATGGTAAAAAGGGCTTGCAGATGCCAAAAAATTGATTTTTTTTGTGAAATATCATTATTTTTTTTTTAAAAAAATCACACTTCTGGCTTATGGACAGTGTGGCAAGTGAATCTTCTCGTCAATCTGGCAACGACGCTAATGAATGAATGTCGGAACCAGTTTGTTTACATAAAGGCAGTATCATATGGAATCCGTACATATCAAATTTAGAACTGTAGACTATCCCAATCAAAATTTATAGGATTTTAAAGTTATGGGACAAATATGTCCCTTGGTCCTGAAAGGGTTAATCAGTGTTTACTCTAAAGTTCTGGGATCCATTTTGGTTTTATTGGTCTTACTTCCATATCCTTCAGAATAAAAGACACACATTCATTCTCCTCCAGTAGTGTAGGATATATTACTCACACTATGGGGCTCGTAATCGAAAGAGAAAAACGTCCAAAAACCGGCCTAAGTCAGCACTTAGATGAACATTTCCCAAATACGTCCAAGTGCCGATAATAAAAATCGGTTTTGGACGTATTTCTACACAACCTAGGCCCTCGAGGAGCGTAGGGAGAGGGGAGACATGATTGAGACATTTAAGTACATCACGGGACGGGTAGAGGTGGAAGATGATATCTTTCTTCTCAGGGGACCCTCGACCACAAGAGGACATCCGCTCAAGCTCAGGGGAGGGAAGTTCCGTGGAGACACCAGGAAATACTTCTTCACGGAGAGAGTGATTGAGCATTGGAACGAGCTCCCAGTGCAGGTGGTCGAGGCACGCAGCATCTCAGACTTCAAGAACAAATGGGATACCTATGTGGGATCCCTACGAGGTCATGCCAAGGGATAGGGTCACTAGGACTGAATGAGCGGGTCAGTAGAGTGACATTATAATTACAATTATTCTTTAGGGGGTCAGTAGATTTAAGAGGGTGGGTAAATAGTGTGGGCAGACTTGATGGGCTATGGCCCTTATCTGCCGTCATCTTTCTATGTTTCTATGTTTCTATGTTACATAGTGCCGCTGAACGACCAAAGCTAAACGGGGCATTTCGGGAGGAGTGTCAAGGGCGGTTGTTGGGCGGGACGTGGGCCGGCTTAGACTTAGTCGTACAGCATGTTTAACCGAAAGTTATACTGCCCAGGATCGACGGAACTTGGACGTTGTGACTTAGACCATGTAAAACATGGTCTAAGTCACAAAAACCCACCTAAAGCCACCAGATAAGCACTGTAAACACATAAAACAGACCCCCCACACACTACCCCAGTGATCACCAACCCCCCACCCCATAAAAATATTAATCAAATCTTTAAAATTCAGCCTCCAGACCATCATCACCTGGCCGCCTGGCATAGGAAAGCCTAGTCGTCCAGCACAGAGGCAGCTTAAGTCGTCTTGGGGGTGGGTTAGGGACCCATAGAGAGGAGGACCTATGCCCATAAGCCCATGTTATCACTGCATTGGTACACTCCCCTATACATCCCCAAAACCCTTTTGTACTGGCATATAAGTGGCTCCTGCAGCCATAAGGGCTATTGGGGTGGTAGATAAGTGGGTCTAGGGGATTCTGGAGGTGGTTTGGGGGGCTCACCGTGACCTATAAGGGAGCTGTAGGGAGGAGAAGACATGGCACCCTTTTTGTGAAGTTCACAGCAGTGCCCTGTAAGGTACCCTACTATTTAGGTGGCATGTCTGGGTGTGCAGTCCATCACTTTGCAGACCTCTCCCACGTCTAACAGTGCTTGTTCTAGGCGTTTTTGACTTGGATGAAAAGTTGGATGGAAATGTGGTATAAAGATGGACGATTTAGCGGCTTGGACGATAAGATCGGCAGGACGTATAATTACCGTATTTTCACTCATATACTGCGCACCCGTGTAAAATGCGCACACGGGTATACCGCGCATGCTAAAACCTCCTCCCGCCTACTCCGAACCGGCATCCTCCCCCCCCCCCCGATCGCGTCACCCCCCCTCCCCCTCTGATCCGAGATAATCTGATCCGGCATTCCCCCTGCGAACCGGCATCCTCCCCCCCCCGCTCGCGTCACCCCCCCTCCCCCGTGATCCTACATCCCCCCCAGCACCGCAAAGACAACTCTTACCCGATTGGGCACCGGCACTGGCACCAGCACCAAAGCACAGCATGTGCCAGTGCCAGTGCCCGAAGATCCTCCCTCGGTTTGGGCTGGGCTGGGCTGGGCCGGGCGGTGCGAGAGAGATCCTCCTTCTTCCTCTGCCGGGCTGGTCTAGGCTTTGAGCATTTGCTCATGCTCAAAGCCTTTTGTTCTCGCTCTCTCCGAGATGCCGGATCAGAATGTAAAAAAAAAATTGTAAAACGCGCTCACACATATAACGCGCATGGTTATGCACGGTTTGTAAAATCGTGTATAATGCGCGCGTTATATGTGTGAAAATACGGTAGATAATTTTTGAAACAAAAAAATTTTGGACGTAGTTTTCAAAAATGTGTCCTAAGCTATTTTTTTACTTTGGACGACTTGCGAGTTGGACGCAAACGGACTTAGACGTCCCTTTCGATTATGCCCCTCCACATCACTTTCCTGGCGGCGTTTATTTTCAAAAATTTCATATTCCGGGGCAAGTCCTTTTGGGGTTCCTGAAGAAGAGGCACGTAGCCTCGAATCAGAGCTTTGCCGACCACGTAAGACTCTTGTTAACCGGCAACGAGTACAAAGAAAAAAATTTTAAAGTTCTAATCAGCCGGAAAGTCAGAATGACTGCTGACTTGCGAAAGCAAAGCACAGAAACAGCAGCGGAGGAGTGCTTGACTGCGCTTTCTCTAACAGACTAATTCATTTATTTGTTCATTGTAGGAAACATAGTGATGCAGTGCACATAATTAAATTTACTCACTATTCGGGCAAGTCTGTAATTAATTGAACACAAGGTATGGACTATGATTTTGTGCGTCACGGAGCCAAAATAGCACTGTGGGAGAATCTGTGCTAAAAGCACAGAGCTTCCACCTGTTTGGTGGGTGGCCCATCGCTTATGGCTACACACTGAGGTCACATCACACATTATTAATACTGTTATTAGTCTGTATCAAAATACTTTGTGCACCGTTTCATATGCTAATTGTAAATAGAAACATAGAAACATAGAATATGACGGCAGAAAAGGGCCTTCGGCCCAACAAGTCTGCCCTCTCATATAACCCTCCCCTCTAAGTTCCTCTTTGAAGTGAGCCCACATGTTGATCCCATTTGATCTTAAAATCAGTCACGTTACTGGCCTCAACTACCTGGAGTGGAAGATTATCCCAACGGTCGACCACTCTTTCGGTGAAGAAGTACTTCCTAGTGTCACCATGGAATCTCCCGCCTCTGATTTTCAGCGGATGCCCTCTTGTCGCCGTAGGGCCTGTAAGGAAGAAGATATCTTCTTCCACCTCAATGCGGCCAGTAACGTATTTGAACGTCTCTATCATGTCACCCCTCTCTCTGCGTTCCTCGAGAGAGTAAAGGTGCAACTTACCTAGTCGTTCTTCATAAGGGACATCCTTGAGCCCTGAGACCATCTTGATGGCCAATCGTTGAACCGATTCCATTCTTAGCACATCCTTCCGATAGTGTGGCCTCCAAAACTGTACACAGTACTCCAGATGTGGTCTCACCATGGACCTGTACAGCGGCATCACCACCTCGGGCCTTCGGCTGACAAAGCTTCTCCGGATGCAACCCAGCATTTGTCTATTTCATGTAAACAGAAAGGAACTTTATAAGCGGCATTAAGGGATATAGTACTGAAGGCAGAAGATGAAAAGACATATGTCAAGCTGGTCAAACATAAGATAAAATCTACACCGGCATAAGATAATGTATAGTAAAGAAAATCAAGGACGACCTCCATGGAGAATGTTGCTCCTTGTGAAATCATTGCATGACACTGTGGAGGAGTAGCCTAAGGGAAGAACCCGGGGGGGGGGGGGGAGTAACCTAATTCAACTCCCACTGAGGCTTCTTGTGAATACATGTGTGACTCTTTTCAGTTGTCACTACCACTACTATTAATTTATTTCTATAGCGTTACCAGATGTACGCAGCACTGTACAGAGTCACGAAAAAGACAGACCCTGCTCAAAAGAGCTTACAATCTAAACAGGCAAGATAGACAAACAGGATGTCATGGATACAGTTAAGCAGAATGGTTAATCAGCTGGCTGAGTTGGAAGGCAGAGGGAATACAGGACAATCAAGCCATTGTGACATCACTGATGAGGTTGGCTCTTATTGGTGGAATGAGGCATTATGACATCACAATCTCAGCTCTGCTTCACACTACTACTATTAATTATTTCTGTAGTGCTACCAGATGTACGCAGCGCTGTACAGAGTCACAAAGAAGACAGTCCCTGCTCAAAAGAGCTTACAATCAAAACAGCCAAGACAAACAGGATGTCATGGATACAGTCAAGCAGAATGATTAATCAGCTGGCTGAGTTGGAGGGCAGAGGGGAGTACAGGACAATTGTGACATCACTGATGAGGTTGACTCTTATTGGTGGAATGAGGCATTATGACATCACAATCTCAGCTCTGCTTCCCAAAGGCTGAAACTCTTCACACTACTACTACTATGAATTATTTTTATAGTGCTACCAGACGTACGCAGCGCTGTACAGAGTCACAAAGAAGACAGTCCCTGCTCAAAAGAGCTTACAATCAAAACAGCCAAGACAAACAGGATGTCATGGATACAGTTAAGGGGAACGGTTAATCAGCTGGCTAGGTTGGTGGGCAGTGGGGAGTAGGGTTATGGATTGAAGGAAAACATAAACACTGTAGGTACTTCCTAAAATCAGCTGTTATTAAGTTTCCCTACTGTTAAGGTTAAATCTTATAGATTGTTAAAATCTTCTTTATCTTATTAATCAGTGCCTGTTTGAAACTCTCCCTATTCACTCGCAAAGAAATTATGATCTTTTAAGGATAGTTTTATAAATATTTTTATTTGAAAAAAAATTTTTTTTTTAGAGAGATTGCGACTTTTTCTTTGAAGTGCAGGAGCATTTTCATTATGACGTCTAAATCAGAGTTTAGACGTTTTATAGAACATGCACAAAATTCCACCACCAAACAATCCCATTTTTAAAACTACAAAACGTCTAGCCCGCTTTTTCAAACATAGACATGTTTGTGCTCTGTGCGTCTATCTTTTTGAACCATTTTTGAAAGAAAAAAAAAATCTCCAAAAGAAAAAAAACACACATAACAAGCCACCGGGACTTAGGTGCACCCTGGGGTGCACTGGAATGATCCTCACATAAAAGGTTCCAGGTACACATCGCACCATAGTTACCTTTTAGGCCTCCTTTCATGAAACCGTGATAGCGGTTTCTAGTGTGAGGAGCCGCGCTGCTCCCGACGCTCATAGAGTTCCTATGAGCGTCGGGAGCAGCGCGGGCCATTCAGTGCGGCTCTCTGCTATCGCAGTTTCGTAAAAGAGGGGGACAGTGTATGGTGAGCCCACCAAAACCCACTGTACCTAACTATACACCTTGACAACAGCCCTTATACCTGCAGGTAACACCTATATGTGTGTACAGTAGGATTAAAAGTGGTTTGGGAAGCTCTCAAATGCCATCATAAATATAGGGCTCCTTTTCTTAAGGTGCGCTAGCGTTTTTAGCGCACGCAGATTAGCGCATGCTAACCCCGCGCTACGCGGCATAGAACTAACGCCAGCTCAATGCTGCCGTTAGCGTCTAGCGTGCGAGGCATTGTAGCGCACGCTATTCCGCGTGATAAAGCCCTCACGCAGCTTAGTAAAAGGAGTCCATAGTGTTTAGAGCAGAATATGAGCCTGAGTTCCCATCTCTATGGTTGACCACACCGCCCACCAGGCTAACCCAGGAACCTGCTTGCTGCTTTAATAGACATGGCCATAATAAGAATCTAAGAAATTAGAGAATGACACGGGGACAAAATTTTTCCCCGTCCCCGCAGGAACTCAATTTCCCTGTCCCGTCCCCGCGAGTTTTGTCGCTGTCCCTGCCCCATTTCCTGTAAGCTCTGCCTTAACCGCACCAACCTCAAACACTTATGATTTTAAAGTGTTTGAGGCTCGTGCAGATGAGGACGGAGCTTAGGCATTGGTGGAATGAGGCATTATGACATCACAATCTGAGCTCTAGAATGTTGCTACGTATGATTTTAAAGTGTTTGAAGCTCGTGCAGATGAGGACGGAGCTTAGGCATTGGTGGAATGAGGCATTATGACATCACAATCTGAGCTCTAGAATGTTGCTACGTATGATTTTAAAGTGTTTGAAGCTCGTGCAGATGAGGACGGAGCTTAGGCATTGGTGGAATGAGGCATTATGACATCACAATCTGAGCTCTAGAATGTTGCTACTTATGATTTTAAAGTGTTTGAAGCTCGTGCAGATGAGGACGGAGCTTAGGCATTGGTGGAATGAGGCATTATGACATCACAATCTGAGCTCTAGAATGTTGCTACTTATGATTTTAAAGTGTTTGAAGCTCGTGCAGATGAGGATGGAGCTTAGGCATTGGTGGAATGAGGCATTATGACATCACAATCTGAGCTCTAGAATGTTGCTACGTATGATTTTAAAGTGTTTGAAGCTCGTGCAGATGAGGACGGAGCTTAGGCATTGGTGGAATGAGGCATTATGACATCACAATCTGAGCTCTAGAATATTGCTACTTATGATTTTAAAGTGTTTGAAGCTCGTGCAGATGAGGACGGAGCTTGCAGGAGCGGGACAGGGACAGAAAAAGAACTCGTGGGGACGGGACAGGAAAATGAGGTCCCGTGGGGACGGGAAAAAATTTCTCCCCCTGTCATTGTCTAATAAGAATAGCCTTACGGGAACAGACAAATGGTCCATCTAGTCCCTTCTACACATAAGTTCATGTAATCCTTTTTCTTCTTCTCTACCCACTATTTTAAGTTCTTGTAAACCGTGTCGAGCTCCATTCTCATGGAGATGATGCGGTATATAAACTTAAGGTTTAGATTAGATTAGATTAGTCCAGTATCCCGTCTTCACGGAGGCCAATCCAAGTCAGAAATACCTGGCCCAAAAGACCCCAAATAGTAGCAGCATTCCATGCCACCGATCCAGGGCAAGCAGTGGCTTCCCAAATGTCTGTCTCAATCACAGACCTTAATTCATGTCCTCTGCTTCTACCATTTCCCCATCTCTGCTCAAGATCTACTAAACAGGGACTTCATCACTAACCAAGAAAAGAAGATATTTGAAAATAGAATGATCACACACTTGCTACTACGAGACTACAACTTATCATTTCCACGGTGCTGATAAGACGTACACTACACTTCGGAACAAACATACAAACACATGCTAATAGAGACAGTCACTATGCATCATCCCGCCGTTTGTTAGTCTTCTCGACACTTTGCTCGTGTGCGACTGTGATTTACTTGAATATCTAGGCAATGCTTTCATTTGAGCTGAACTGACCTACTGAAGGGAAGATAGCTCTCAAAAGCTAAATCAGACATGCAATCAGTCCAAAAGAAAAAGGCTAAAAGACCCATAAGAATACAGAATGACAAGATGAGTGTATAAATACATGCAATATGCAGGAGAGGGAGCACAGTTCACAGCAGTGGCTGGATGACATTGAAGAACAAACCTGTAACGTGTGAATCTCCAGTCACTTTCAGTAATGGTACAATCAATCAAACTAGTTAGTTCAGAGGAGCAGTGCATCTGTAATGTCCACAGATGTTATGGGTAATGCTAGTGTACAGAAAGTGTCATAGATTTGACATACCCAATGGCGTAGTAAGGGGGGGGGGCAGGAAGGGTGGATCGCCCCGGATGCAGTTTTGGTGGGGGGTGCCAGCATCTCTCCTCCTCTCCGCCTCCCCCCCTCATATCTCTAGCTCTTCACACGTGCAAGCAGCATCTACAACCTGATTCTCATGCCAGCCTTGGTTCTCCCTCTGATGTCACTTCCTGGTCACGGGAACAGGAAGCAATGTCAGAGGGAGAGCCATAAGAACATAAGAATTGCCACTTCTGGGTCAGACCAGTGGTCCATTGTGCCCTGCAGTCCGCTCCTGTGGCGGCCCTTAGGTGAAAGACCAGTGCCCTAACTGAGACTAGTCTTACCTGCGTACGTTCTGGTTCAGCAGGAACTTGTCTAACTATGTCTTGAATCCTTGGAGGGTGTTTTCCCCTATAACAGCTTCCGGAAGAGCGTTCCAGTTTTCTACCACTCTCTGGGTGAAGAAGAACTTCCTTATGTTTGTACGGAATCTATCCCCTTTCAACTTTAGAGAGTGCCCTCTCGTTCTCTCTACCTTGGAGAGGGTGAACAACCTGTCTTTATCTACTTAGTCTATTCTCTTCATTATCTTGAATGTTTCGATCATGTCCCCTCTCAGTCTCCGCTTTTCAAGGGAGAAGAGGCCCAGTTTCTCTAATCTCTCATTGTACGGCAACTCCTCCAGCCCCTTAACCATTTTAGTCACTCTTCTCTGGACCCTTTCGAGTAGTACTGTGTCCTTCCTCATGTACGGCGACCAGTGCTGGACGCAGTATTCCAGGTGGGGGCAGGAAGTTGGAGATGATGCTCGCGTCAATGAAGTTAAAGAGGTATGGGAGAACAGGAGGGGCATGCACATGCAGTGAAAGGGGCAGGGAAGGAGTGGGGGGGTGAAGAGGGCAGGGGGACAACACCACCCCAGGTGTCTCCCACTCTCGCTACACCACTGGATATGCCACCTTTCTGTAGTACAACCAAAGTTGTTTACCTGTATTGTAGGGTGGTTCTTTCTCTGGTCACAGTGAGTACATAATCTAAGTTCTTCTTCCTGAAGCAATGGCTCACATGCAGCCACAGTAGGAACGAAACCCAGTTCCCCTAGTACTTGTTTTTTTGTTAGGGTATCTTGAAACAAGATGACTACATCCATTCCAGGACTTCCAGATGGGGGGGATCACCACTAGGGGTGAGAACCCTTGAAAGAGATCTGGGAGTGATGGTAGACACAACATTGAAGGTGTCGGCGCAGTGCGCCACAGCCTCAAGGAAAGCAAACAAAATGTTGGGTATCATTAAGAAGGGTATCACGACCAGGACGAAGGAAGTCATCCTGCCACTGTATCGTGCAATGGTGCGCCCGCACCTGGAGTACTGTGTTCAGTACTGGTCGCCGTACCTCAAGAAGGACATGGCGGTACTTGAGAGAGTCCAGAGAAGAGCAACTAAGCTAATAAAGGGAATGGGGGACCTCTCATATACTGACAGACTGAAAAAGCTGGGGCTTTTCTCGCTGGAAAAGCGATGACTTAGAGGAGACATGATAGAAACCTTCAAGATCATGAAGGGCATAGAAAAAGAGGACAGGGACAGATTTTTCAAACTATGAGGAACCACAAGCACAAGGGGACACTCAGAGAAATTGAAAGGGGAAAGGTTTAGAACAAACGCCAGGAAGTTCTTTTTCACCCAGAGGGTGGTGGATACATGGAACGCGCTACCGGAGGATGTGATAAGCAGAAGCACGCTACAGGGCTTCAAAGAAGGTCTGGACAGGTACCTGGAGGACAAAGGGATTGAGGGGTACAGATAAGAGTAGAGATAAGGTTATAGGGATAGGATTAGAGGTAATTTATAAAATTAGTCAGGGACCACTGCTCAGGCAATGGCCCTGATGGGCCGCCACGGGAGCGGACTGCTGGGCGAGATGGACCTCTGGTCTGCCTCAGTGGAGGCAACTTCTTATGTTCTTACGTCTTCTGTTGTGTTTCCTGCAGTCAGAATATCATCAACATAATGAACCACACATGTTTTCTCATCGTCAAGCTCTTCCAGTGCAGCTGCCAGCACCCTGTGGCAGATAGTGGGACTATGTTATAACCCTTAGGGCAATCTATTAAACACATGGAGGAGCATAATCAAAAAACATGTCTAAGTCCGTTATGGGCCTAAGTCGCTAGTCACCCAAAGATGGACATGTCAGAAGTCCATTCTCGAAAAATACGTCCTTTTTTTTTTTTTTTTTTTGTAAGAAGTGTCTACTTGTACGTCCAGTCGTTTGATCGTCCAGACCGCTAAGTCGTCAATCTTTACACCCCATTCTTGTCCAAAAATTTGTCCAAGTCAAAAATGTCTAGAACAAGACCTTTTGGATGTGGGAGGGGTCAGCAAAGGGATGGACTGGCCACCCAGCCATGGCAACAGAGTAGTGGGGCACCTTACAGGGCACTGCTGCGAACTTCACAAAAAGGGTGCCACATAAACAATCTCAACTACCCCATTCAACCAATGATGAAGATCCTAGGAGTAGTACTAGACCAAGGTCTAACCATGAAAGACCATATAGACTCCCTAATCAAAAGAGAGTTTTTCACTCTCTGGAAACTTAGGTCCATCAAGGCGTATTTCCACACTTCAGCTTTCAGAATTCTAGTACAATCCCTAATACTAAGCCATCTGGATTACTGCAACATCACCCATCTGACAATCACCCAGAAGCAAATGCATAGACTACAACTGATACAAAATACAGCAGTCAGGATGATTTTCGGGCTGAAGAAGTCCGACCACATAACCCCTTCCTACAAACTCCTACACTGGCTGCCGATGGGGGCACGCACGAAGTTCAAGTTAGGATGTCTCTGCTTCAAGGTATTAAATGGACTACCCCCCAAATACATTACAGACCTCTTCTCATTCCCAACCAACAGACATGAAAGAAAAACACACCTGAAATTTGTCTCCCCTCCGGCCAGAGGGTGCAAATATAAGAGACACCATCAACAACTGCTATTGTACCAAGCAGCCACATGGAGTAAAGAATTAGAAAAACTAATTGCACACACAAACAACTATGGAGAATTTAGGAAACACCTAAAAACCTACCTGTTCTTAAAATACCTAGATAACGAACCAGGACATCAACCCTTGTAACACCATCACAAACCTGATCTTGTAAACTGCTAACCCTAACCCCTAATCACCAACTACGATCACTCCATTCAATGCATGGAATATTTCTACTTCTCTGTAAGCAGCATGGCACTTCTTGGCCTTGCAGCCCACAAACTGTTGTTACTACTATTAATGTTGATACTATCAGATGTACACAGCAATACTCCTTAATTCGTTGTATGTACAGCTTCTATTTATTGTATTTACAGTTTCCCTTTATTGTTAACCGCCTAGAAGTCGCAAGATTGTTGGCGGTATATAAGAATAAAGTTATTATTATTATTATTATTATTAAACAGATCATCTAAATGACTGGCTGAGCAGAATTATCTCGCACTCCTCATCCTATCTAAACTTCAGGAAATGATTAAAAACTAGCCTATTCAACCGAACTACAACCTAGCCCTCCCTCCCTCCCTCCCCTGCTCCCCAAGTTCTCTTTCCCTACCCTTCGCCCTGCCCACCCACTTTTGTCCCTCATATTTCGCACGTTTCCCCGCACTCGCATATTAATTGTATCTGTATTCGCTGACTGTAACATCTCGCTGATTGACCTGCCCTTCTCTGTTGTAAACCCATTCGCTGATTCTTTGTTGTATCTGTATTCACTGATAGTAACTATTCGCATATCTGTATCTGTATCTGTAATTCACTGATTGTAACTATTCGCTGATTGTCCAGCCCTTCTTTATTGTAAACCGCCTCGAACTACTACGGCATTGGCGGTATATAAGAAATAAAATAATAATAATAAACATCTCACCACAACTCCCTTATAGGTCATGGTGAGCCCCTCCAAAAAAACACCCCCAAAACCTACTACCCCAATAGCCCTTATGGCTGCAGATGTCACGTATTTGGCAGTACAATAGGGTTTTGTGGGGTGCACATATTTCACCATGAATGCAGTAGTTAGAGTGGCTTATGGGCCTGGGTCCTCCTCTCTATAGTTCACTAGCCCACCCCCCAGACTACTTAAGCCACCTCTGTGCTGCTCTACTAGGCTTTCCTATGCCAGGTGCTGATACTCTGGAGGCAGGTATGTACATTTTTATTCTGATTTTTATGGTATGGGGGGGTCAGTGATCACTGGGGGAGTATGTGGGGGTCTGTACTTTGTGTCTGCAGTGCTTATCTGGTCACTTTGGATACCTTCTGGGCATATAGACCTGTTTTTAGATCGCCTAAGTCACTACATATAAGTTCCATCTAGGCAGTCTCGTTAAACTTTCGGTTACTACTACTATTTATTATTTCTATAGCGCTGAAAGGCGTACGCAGCGTTGAACATTTTAACATACAATAGACAGTCCCTGCTCAGAAGAGCTTACAATCTAATTTAGACAGGACATTCCAAGGTTGAGGAGATTATGGTAGAGGAAATGATACAGTGGCTCTAGGTATCTGATATTTTAACATATAATAGATGGACCCTGCTCAGAAGAGCTTACAATCTAATTTAGACAGGACATTCCAGGGTTGGGGAGATAACGGTAGAGGAAATCATACAGTGGGTTTTGGCCAGGTACTAGGGACCTGGATTGGCCACCGTGAGAACGGGCTACTGGGTTTGATGGACCGTTGGTTCTGACCCAGGAAGGCTATTCTTATATTCTCCCATCTCAGCCTGATCCATAACAAGGTCATTAAAGCCAATAGAAATTTCTTCATGTAAAGTTCCTATCTGTTTGGCATAGGAGCTTGGTGTCTGTTGCCTTCCAGTCCTGGCTGGAGAATTCTGCTTTCCACCGCTGCCAGAGAAGGTCTGAGAATTTGTGGCTGTCCCCTTTGCCTGTGAGACACTCCCGGTGGAGGCAAGAATCCTTTAAATTCGCTTGCCTCTGCTTCAAAACCTTAGCAGGCTTTTCACCAATTTACCTATCTGAGCACCTTGACATTGCTGGCCCCTCTCGTACTCGAAATACCTACCTGTTTTCCTTTCCCTCCCTGAAGGGCTGCCTTTACAAAAAATTCCTCAACCGATCCCTAGCATTCCAAGCAGGCAAATGGAACAAATGCCTCTCTACTCTCATCTCCAATTCCCCCCCCCCCCTATCAAACATTCAGGAAATTAATCAAAACCTACCTTTTTGACAAATTCCTCTGATCTACCCTCCCTCCTCCTTCCTCTCCCTTGACCTCGACTCACCACCAGACTCTTTACCTCCGTATGTAACACTGCCATTTGTAACACTGCTGTATGTAACTCATAGCGAATGTAACTACTCCGAATATATAACATAAGCTGCAAAAAAATAACCACTGTAAAGTTAACGTCTAAAATGTAAATGTAACATGACTGAAAATATATAGTCTATCATGTAAATATAACATTTACGAAATTGTAACTTCGCTGTAAATGTACAGTCTCTTCATCTGTTAACCGCATAGAACTTCCACGGTAATGAGGTATACAAGAATAAAGTTATTATTATTATTATTTTCTTCTCCTACTCTCCCTTGATTAGCTCTGGTTGCAGCTGGGCTTCTAGGCTTTGCTACAGCAGCGTTCTGGAGCCTTCTAAGCTGGCTAGAACCAGTTTCAACTGAGCTTGTTGCAGTAACTGGTTCAGCCCTGGATTTGGTTCCCCTGAACTGTAGCATGCTGGGACCTGTAGTCCTTTTTTGCTTCCCAGCTCCTGCATTCTTAGGGAAAGATAACCAGGCTTCATGATGACAGTTCCAGATTGGGTGGTCCTTGTCCTTCAGATGCAGGTAACTGCTAATTATAAATTCATAGATTTCAATTTACTTTTGGTCAAAAATTATGTAGCGTCCCATGATATATTACCACTGGCTTTAACAACATGCAGGTGTGTATCATTTAAAGTAATTTTTCCCCATTAATTCTTCCAGTAAGCTAATCAGTACTGTTTAATTTCCTGTCGTTTCTAACTGTGGTCTTTCTTCCTTAAATATGGTTTATTAAAAAAATTATGAACACTATAAATCATATTATAGTAATATCCCCTTTCTTCCTCCCCCTACCACCCCCACCCCACACCTCACACACACAAATACTAGAACCAACATTCTTTTACAAAAAATCACAGTTTTCAGGCTGAGTCACAAGGTATACTTTATGGGCTCCTTTTACAAAGCCGCGCTTACGCTAAATTGCTGCAGGCGCTAGCCGCTACCGCCTCCTTTTGATCAGGCGGTAGATTTTCGGCTAGCGCATGCTATAGCATGCGCTAATCCGGTGCATGCGTTAAAAACGTTAGCGCACCTTTGTAAAAGGAGCCCTATATATAGAACATACAATCACGTAAGCACATTAAGGAAAATAATGCAATGCCTTTTTATTTGACTAAATGCATTTTCAGGGTAATTTTATAAAGTATGCACCCATAGTTCTACCATTTATTTAATTTAAAACAATTTATTACCCTCGACCATATAACTCCTTCCTACCGACTCCTGCATTGGCTGCCGATGGAGGCACGTGTGAAGTTTAAATTCGGATGTTTCTGCTTCAAGGTACTTTTTGGGGTGACGGGACTAAATCGCGCGAGACAACGGCGCGCCGACAACTGAGCGCAAGGTTGACGGTGCGCTGAAAAAAAGCACTATTTTAAAGGGCTCCGACGGGGAGCGTGGGGGGGGAACCCCCCCACACTTTACTTAACAGACATTGCGCTGGCGTTGTGGGGGGTTTGGGGGGTTGTAACCCCCCACATTATACTTAAAACTGAACTTTTTCCCTTAAAAACAGGCAAAAAGTTCGGTTTCAAGTATAATGAGGGGGGTTACAACTCCCCAAACCCACCACAACGCCAGCGCGATGTCTGTTAAGTAAAATAGGGGGGTTCCCCATCAATACCCCCGTCGGAACCCTTTAAAATAGTGCTTTTCTTCGGCGCGCCGTCAACCTTGCGCTCAGTTGTCGGCGCGCCGTTGTCTCGCGCGATTTTGTCTATGAACCACTTTTCGGCCTAGCCCCCCAGATATATAACTGACCTTTTCTCTTTTTTCAACCATAGTAACATAGTAGATGACAGCAGATAAAGACCCGAATGGTCCATCCAGTCTGCCCAACCTGATTCAATTTAAATTTTTTTTTTTTTTTTACTTCTTAGCTATTTCTGGGCAAGAATCCAAAGCTTTACCCGGTACTGTGCTTGGGTTCCAACTGCCGAAATCTCTGTTAAGACTTACTCCAGCCCATCTACACCCTCCCAGCCATTGAAGCTCTCCCCAGCCCATCCTCCACCAAACAGCCATATACAGACACAGACCGTGCAAGTCTGCCCAGTACTGGCCTTAGTTCAATTTTTAATATTATTTTCTGTTTCTAAATCTTCTGTGTTCATCCCACGCTTCTTTGAACTCAGTCACAGTTTTACTCTCCACCACCTCTCTCGGGAGCGCATTCCAGGCATCCACCACCCTCTCCGTAAAGTAGAATTTCCTAACATTGCCCCTGAATCTACCACCCCTCAACCTCAAATTATGTCCTCTGGTTTTACCATTTTCCAATCAACTTAAGAGATGCTCAAACTTGAATTTTGTTTTTCCACCGGTTAAAGGATGTAAATTTAAAAGACATCATCAACATCTCTTCTCTTATCAGGCAGCATTATCCAATACCATAAAAATACTGGGTATCACTCTACACACCTAACCATGGCTGACCACCCAAACTTACTGGTGAAAAAAATGTTTTTACACGCTGTGGAAGCTAAGGACCATTAAAAAAATACTTCAGGTTTCTGGTGCAATCGCTGATCCTATCCATCCTTGACTACTGCAACATCATCTACCTGGGTATCCCACAAAAAACAGCAAAAAAAAAATTGAGATTAGTACAAAACACCGCTGTTCGCTTAATCTTTGGACTGAGAAAAAAAAAGACCACATCAGCCCCTACTATAAAAAAACTGCACTGGCTACCAATGGAAGCGCGAATACTATTCAAATTTGCATGTATCTTTTTCAGACACGTCTGGGGTCTAGCACCTTCCTACCTGCAAACACACTTCATTCTGCACAACCCCACACGAACAACCAGAAACAAAAATATCTTTGCATACCCAAAGATCACGGGCTGCAAATACAAATCCTTCCTGCATAGAACCTTCATGTTCCAAGCGAATAGACAGCAAGACTAGCTGAGAAACTGCACAAATGAACCCAAACGGTGTCAGGTCAAAAGCGCGCCGGGACAAAGGCGCGCGCAGATAATTGAGCGCAGCACGGAGGCACGCGCGCCACACAAAATTACTGTTTTTACGGCTCCAATGGGGAGGCGTGGGGGGGAAACCACCCACTTTACTTAATAGAGATCGCACCGCGTTGTGGGGGCGTTGTGGGGGGTGGGGGGGTTGTAACCCCCCACATTTTACTCAAAACTTCACTTTTTCCCTGTTTTTAGGGAAAAAGTTAAGTTTACAGTAAAATGTGGAGGGTTACAACCCCCCAAGCCCCCCACAACGCCGGCGTGATCTCTATTAAGTAAACTGGGGGGGCTCCCCAACAAAAACCCCCGTCGGAGACCCTAAAAACTGTAATTTTCTTCGGCGCGCGCCTCCATCTTGCGCTCAGTTGTCGGCACGCGCCTTTGTCTTTCGCCGAGTTGTCTATGAACCAACCCAAACTGACCTACAACGCATTCCGAAAATCAATTAAAACTGCCCTATTCGACAAATTCATTGACTAAACCAGTGGTTCCCAACCCTGTCCTGGAGGAACACCAGGCCAATTGGGTTTTCAGGCTAGCCCTAATGAATATGCATGAAGCAAATTTGCATGCCTATCACTTCCATCATATGCAAATCTCTCTCATGCATATTCATTAGGGCTAGCCTGAAAACCCGATTGGCCTGGTGTTCCTCCAGGACAGGGTTGGGAATCACTGGACTAAACCAGTGGTTCCCAAACCCTGTCCTGGGGGACCCCCAGCCAGTCGGGTTTTCAAGATATCCCTAATGAATATGCATGAGAGAGATTTGCATACCTGTCGCTTCCATTATATGCAAATCTCTCTCATGCATATTCATTAGGGATATCTTAAAAACCCGGCTGGGGGTCCCCCAGGACAGGGTTTGGGAACCACTGGACTAAACAGACGACCCTTTCTCACTATGATATTCCCCGCTGTATATCTCTGCTGTATATGTACAAGTCTCCTGCATGTTAAATCTACATTGTTCTTCGCTGTATAAACACCTTTACTAAATATGTACAGTCCTCATTGTATCTTCGCTGTAAATGTACAGTCTCTTACACTGTAAACCGCTCTGAACTGTTTGTGGTACTGCGGTATATAAAAATAAAGTTATTATTATTAAACACTAATTCAGTCTCTCAGGTAACTCCAATTTTCATGTATTCTTTACCCATGGAACTCCAATTAGTATGTAACTTTTCTGTTTTAGGCTTCTTGTTATTCGCTGACTGTCCGGCCTTCTTTCAATGTAAACCGCCTAGAAGTCGCTTGACTATGGCGGTATAGAAAAATAAAGTTATTATTATGCTTGCGAATACTTATGGGGAATTTAGGAGACACCTAAAAACATATCTTTTCCTACACTGAACAATCTCTCCCCACAATAACTGACCGCTAAATCTTAACTCTGTTAGTACTACTCAATCTGTACCTTTTTAATCGTCGTAAATCCGCATAGAACTTCACGGTCCTGCGGTATATAAACTGTTCTTATTATTATTACATCCACCAGTTGTGCGCGGGTTACAGTGAAAACATACATAATACGTTTTTTAAGCGCCATCTGCCCACTCACGCACTCTTCTCTCGCCAATGCAGGCATCTCCATTCTGTCGCAGCATTCTTCTGTGAATTTCACGAGGTTTCACACCCTCTGGACAACCAAAATCTGATGCCTGCTCGCCGCTCCTCGACGGTGCAAGACAGCGAAGGGCGCCGCCATTTTGAATATGGTGCCCTGACGATTACGCGCGCCATGTCATCTATTGGGCCGTGTCAACACTTCCTCCAAGAATGTGTCTTCCCTGCGTGGGAGTTTGAAATGCTAGGGGTGTCTGTTTTATGAAATATTGTCAATTTTCATTTACTTTTTGAAACACCCTTGTATTTTTGCACTTATCAAGCCATATTGCATATGTTCACATGAACAGACCTACCCCCTCTTTTACTAAGGTGCGCTATGCTTCTTAGCGCACGCTAATCACGTGCTAAACACTAACACATGTATGTTATCCTATGGACGCGTTAGCGCACCTTAGTAAAAGAGGGCCCTAGTGCATGAAAAAAATATGGGCTCCTTATACAAAGGTGCGCAAGGGCCTTAACGTGCAGAATTGCCGTGCTCGCTAGCCGCTACCGCCTCCTTATAAGCAGGCGGTAATAATTTTGCTAGCGCGTGGTAATTTTGTGCGTGCGCTAAAACCGCTAGCACACCTCAGTTAAAGGAGCCCTATGTCTTTCTGTTAAAGGACGGTAATAACGCACCAAAATACCAAATTTCTAAACCGCATAGCCAAAAAGTTCTATGCGGTTTATAAAACTTTATCAAAAAGCTGCAATAAAAAAATATTAGCTCAGAAGTTTTAGCAAGAAGGAAATTTTCAGTTGTGTTCTGAATTGTTCGTAAGAAATTTTGAAAAAAGAAAAGTTTTCAGTTGTTTTCTAAATTGTTCATAAGAAGAAGATGTACGTATTAAATGCCGAAAATCTTTATCATGATATGCTGCTTGATAGGCCAGGCTGTGGTCAAGATAGTTCTTACTTTTGCATCCTTTAACTCAGGGGTAGGGAACTCCGGTCCTCGAGAGCCGTATTCCAGTCGGGTTTTCAGGATTTCCCCAATGAATATGCATTGAAAACAGTGCATGTAAATAGATCTCATGCATATTCATTGGAGAAATCCTGAAAACCCGACTGGAATACGGCTCTCGAGGACCGGAGTTCCCTACCCCTGCTTTAACTGGTGGAAAAACGAACAGAGCGTGTGAGTTTCTACTACTATACATAAAAAAAACAAAATCCGTGATTTTTACCTGGAAAAAGGACATAGGCTTGAAGACCCCATTTGTCCTTAATAACATCCCCCTAGAGTCTGTCTCCACTTTAAAAATTCTTGGGGTCATAATTGATGACAAACTAGTTTCATGAACACATCACTTATATAGTCAAAACATGTTTTTTATAAATTGCGTTTAATACGATCAATCGCCAAATTTCTTGAGCCCAAATCGATTAATATTCTGGTTCATTCTTTGATTATAGCTAAAATGGACTTCTGTAACTCACTATTACTTAACATCTCCCAAAAAGAAAAAAGAAGACTACAAATTATCCAAAATACAGCTATTAAACTAATCCACAATGCCAAGAAATATGACCATGTTACGCCATTACTGATCGACTCCCACTGGCTCCCTATCAGCCATCGCATTTTCTTTAAGGTCATGCTGTTAATATTTAAAACCTTAACCTTTAATGAACCTCAGTTTATAGCTAGAATGTTAATAACCCATAACACTATACGACCACTCAGATCATCCTTCCAAAATCTCCTATCGATCCCCTCTCTGAAAATAGTAGGCACGAGAAGATCTGATATGTTCTCCGTAATGGGCCCCCAATGGTGGAACTCATTACCACAATATATTAAAAATGAAAAGGATCTCACCTCCTTTAAAAAAATCCTTAAAATCTTTTTAAAGATGCTTTTAACATTTAAATTTTAGATTTGTTAAATATTCTCAGATTTTTATCTTTCCCGTTCCCCATTGTTCTCTTCCTTTTTTTGTCTATTTCTTCTAAAAAGAGTTGTAACTTTCCCCTCCTTTCATCCCAATTCAAGTTTGTCCTGTCTTCGAGAATTTTGTCATTTGGTTTGTCTTTTTTGTAATTTTACCTTTCTTATAATTTTGTACATCGCTTAGCAAACCGAATAAGCGATTCATCAAATACTAATAAGCTTGAACTTGAACTATTCTTGTAAGGTGCTGTAAGAAATATATCAACTAGATATGATGGAGCTAATCCCAAAGCAACTTTATAACACAGACATCCCACCTTGAAAACAGCCCGTGCTTCCACTGGGAGCCAATGCAGCTCACAATAAAGTGGAGTCACGTGGTCGTATTTCTTCAGACCATAAATCAGTCTGACCGCAGTATTCCGTATCAGTTTGAGTCTGGCCATATTTTTCTTGGTGCTTGACAAATCGATGATATTACTGTAGTCAAGAAGACTTAACAGTAAAGACTGAACAAGAATTTTTAAAACAGAAATTTCAAATTATGGTCTGATAATACATAATTTCCATAAAGTGTAATATCCCTTACGAATCACAGCATCAATCTGATTCTTCATAGTCTGATGTCGATCAAAAACGACGCCTAATATTTTAAATGTTGAACAAATGGTATAAAATGATGAATTTGTCTTAATTGATGGTTCGATACAGCTTTTTTGTGAGAATGCGAAAAAGAATTTGGTTTTATCAATTCGAATTCCTGCATCCAAGAATCCATTGTATTTAACACAGACTCAGTAATTTGTGTACTGTTGGATAAAACTGTATTGCATGGGATGATAATTGTAATATCGTCTGCGTCCAATCTCATCTCATCTCAACTCTCTTTTTCTCCTCCCTTCCCCCCCTCCCTTCCCTACTTCTGCCAATTATAAAAATTTCTCTGTGCTGTAACGCAAATGGTTTCTATTCATCATGTTGAACTTTAGCTGTAAAGCAGGCATATCACAAATTGCTCGACTTATGTTCACTGAAAGTACAAAACATTTTCTGCTACATAACAGGGTACATTATTATTAAAGGTGTTCTGTATCCGAGTTTTAAACTCTCACCCTGATTCTTATCGTACACGTAACAGCTTACTGCGCTGGGCTTTTCACCCTGCGACATAACTTTCAGTATATAGGAGAGCTGCAGCGCAGATTTCTCGTTGTAATTAGTCCCACCGCTTCTCTGAAATGTGCACCTCGGAGGTGTAAATAGATACCTACTCTGCGCAGGGAGCAATAATATTTGTTGTATTATCTTGTTAGCATTGCACTTTAATTGCTAAGGTCATCGCTCCAGCAGCAGGGTCCGCCCAAGAGATTGCTATTTAAAACCTAGTCCCACGAGCAGGGCGTGCAGGTGGCTTTGGATAGCTCCTGGCAAGGCTGCTTGTTCAAGTGATACGCCACTCTAAGGACTACATTAATTATTGGAACACGCAAGGCATTTTTCCAGAGCCCTTCCAGTGGCATGCCGTTAACTGCCTTAACTTAGAACAATGACAAAAGTGGTGGGCATCTTATAGAGTAGGGGTGCCCACACTTTTTTTGGCTTGCGAACTACTTTTAAAATGACCAAGTCAAAATGATCTACCAACAATAAAATTTAAAAAGTACAGTGTACGCAGAGAAAATGTTAATTATCATTTATATTTTTTTTGGGGGGGGGGAGTTATCAAAGAGGTCAAGGCAGATGACTTTACAATATGCAATGCAACCTCAGTAACAACTATCCAAAAACAGACAATATGCCCCCTCCCCTTTTACTAAACCGTGATAGCGGTTTTTAGCGCAGGGAGCTGCGCTGAATGCCCTGTGCTGTTCAAGACGCTCATAGGCTCCTTGCGTAAAAACCGCTATCGTGGTTTAGTAAAAGGGAGCCATAGTGTAAAATATAGACAGCAGATATAAATTCTCAAAATGGACACATTTTGATCACTAAATTGAAAATAAAATCATTTTTCCTACCTTTGTTGTCTGGTGATTTAATGAGTCTATGGTTGCACTTCCTTCTGATTGTGCATCCAATATTTCTTCCCTTCTTTCTGCCTCCTGCATGCTTCCTCTCCCCAAGACTTCATTCCATTCCCCAACCAACATCTCTCTCTGTCCCTCCATGAGACCAACTTTTTCTTTCTCTCTCCCTGTCCCCACCCCTTTCTTTCTTTCTCTCTCTCGCTCTCTCTTTCCCTTCCCCCCTTTCTTTCTTTCTGACTTTCTCTCTCGCTGCCCCCCCCCAAGCCACCGCTGCCGATTTTTCCCTGCTTTCCTGATGCTGCAACAGGCCAAGCACATGCAACGACTGCACAAGTGCCTGGCCCACAAGCCTTCCCCCCTGACATAAATTCTGACGTCAAAGAGGAAGTTCTGGGCCAGCCAGGCAGCGATTGGCTGGCTTGGAACTTCCTCTCCTATGTCAGAATTGGCATGGGGGGAAAGGCTTATGGGCCTGTCACTTGTGCAATCGCTGCAGATGCCTGGCCTGTTGCTGCGTCGGTGTCGGGGAAGCAGGGAGAATGCAAAGGCGACGCGAGTCTATCGCAGAGCCCGGGATGGGTTCAGCGATCAACTCATGTTGCCTTTGTGATCTACTGGTAGATCGCGATCAACCTTTTGGGCTCCCCTGTTATAGAGGAACCAATTTATTGAGGCATGAGCTTTCGAGGACCAGTGTCCACTTCATCAGAGGCAGCCAACAAGTAGACACTGCTCCTTGAAAGCTCATGTCTCAATAGATTGATTTCCCAATAAGGAGCCACCTGCCTCTGTCATTTTTGATAGCCCTCTGAAAGTTCTTTGCTTAGAAGATGTATCTATCGGCAGTTTAAGAAAGAGATTGATCAGAGCAGAGTTTACTCACTGGTAGTTATGGGAACTCAGAAATTTTTCCATTCATGGTGGGAAAACAAATGTTATTATTTTGTGTCAGTAAGAAACAAATAACTGAATAGAAAAACTTTATAAATTTACAAGAGGAGTTCAGAACCTTTAACTGGTGTGAAAATCACGAACAAGGAAAAACACCCTGTAATGTACATAAGAACATAAGAAATGCCTCTGCTGGGTCAGACCCGAGGTCCATCGTGCCCAGCAGTCCGCTCACGCGGCGGCCCAACAGGTCCAGGACCTGTGCAGTAATCTTCTATCTATACCCCTCTATCCCCATTTCCAGTAGGAATTTGTCCAATCCTTTCTTGAATCCCAGTACCGTACTCTGCCTTATAACGTCCTCTGGAAGCGCATTCCAGGTGTCCACCACACGTTGGGTAAAGAAGAACTTCCTAGTATTTGTTTTGAATCTGTCCCCTTTCAACTTTTCCGAATGCCCTCTTGTTCTCTTATTTTTCGAAAGTTCGAAGAATCTGTCCCTCTCTACTCTCTCTATGCCCTTCATGATCTTGTAAGTCTCTATCATATCCCCTCTAAGTCTCCTCTTCTCCAGGGAAAAGAGACCCAGCTTCTCCAATCTCTCAGAATATGACAGGTTTTCCATACCTATTATCAGACGTGTTGCTCTCCTTTGAACCCTCTCGACTAACGCCATATCCTTCTTAAGATACGGCGACCAATATTGGACGCAGTACTCCAAATGCGGGCGCACCATCGCCCGATACAACGGCAGGATAACTTCTTTCGTTCTGGCTGTAATACCCTTTTTGATTATACCAAGCATTCTATTCACTCTCTTAGCGGCCGCTGCACACTGTGCCGACGGCTTCATTGTCATGTCCACCATTACCCCCAAGTCCCTTTCCTGGGTACTCCTATTCAATAACATCCCTCCCATTGTATAGTTGTACCTCGAGTTTCTGCTCCCCACATGTAATACTTTACATTTTTCAATGTTGAACTTCATCTGCCATTTCGCCGCCCATTCTTCTAATTTGTTCAAGTCCCTTTGCAACTTTTCGCAGTCCTCTGTAGTCCGAGCTCCATTAAATAGTTTGGTGTCGTCCGCAAATTTTATTATCTCGCACTTCGTTCCTGTTTCTAGATCATTTATGAAGATATTAAATGTGATTCAATATGTCTATCATTGCTCCATCCTGATTTTATATAAAGTTATTTTGAATAATTGTAACATGTCTTCAAAGGAATATATATGTTTCTTCAAAATTTCTTGCAATATTTTATAATTCTTTGAAAAAAGTGTTTGTACTTAGTTCATTTTCCAAATCCCAGTGGTAACAAAAGTATTCTCACTGTGGCGGGGTCTGATTGATTCAAAACTTTGGGACACTTTATTTAGAATTCATCATTACCCAGCAATATTTTTTTTAGTAAGAAACAAATGTCATTAACAATGTGCATTATGCAGACATAGGGCCAGGTTCAGTAAATAATGTTCCATTTTAGGCACCAGGAAAAATCCGTGCCAAGTGCCATTCTATAAAGGGCACTCTGGGCTTAGCACCCTTTATAGAAAAGCACTTACCCCCCAAATTCTGTATATGGCGTCTTAAGTTGTGCATGCAAATCAGAGCACACAGACAATTTGCACTTAATTGATTAGTTGTCCTAATTGGTGTAATAATTGGCCATTAACACCTCATAATTGATGCTATCAAATATATCAACATAATAATGAAAAAAGCAAATGCTAGTGCATGATTATAGACACTTATCTGGCTCTGGAGGAAGTAAATGATATGCTGAAAATACTTGTTCTCAAACTGCTGCTTCCTTCAAAGAACCTCCATCGGAGCGCTATCAGACACTGCTATAGAGGTCAACGAGGTACCCTGTTTCATTCCTTCCTTGCAGTGTGAAATTTCTGAAAAAATAAACAACAAATCTCACCTTATGTTTAAACAGAAACACCTTATTTACTGTATTTTTTTTTTGCTCTATAAGACGCACCTGACCATAAGACGCACCCTCTGGTAGAAGAGCAAAATCCAAGACAAAAAAACTTTGAACCAAATGGTGTACCCTGTCCCCCCTCTGGTGGTCTAGTGGTAGGTTGGGACAAGGCACAGCACAGGTCTAGTGGCAGGCCGGGACAGGGAACCAGGCAGGACAAAAGGCAGCAGGTAGGGCACCCCCCGGTACCTTTTTTAATTCCAGTAGGCAGGCAGGGCAACCCCCCTACCTTTTTTTTTAATTCATTGAGGTAGGCAGGCAGATAAGGCGGGGCACCACCACCCCCCCACACACACACACACACACACATACACCTTTTTTTAATCCTAGCGGTCTAGCGCTGTATCGGCAGGAGCTTTCCATGCTCCTACCCTTCCCTTGCTGGACCGCTGCCTCCTGACATCTTCTGGCAGTGGTAAGCAAATTAATGGAAACACTTTTAAAACAGAGAATGGTCAAGTTTCTGGAATCCAGTGGATTACAGGACTGGAGACAACATGGATTCACTAGAGGTAGGTCTTGTCAGACAAATCTGATCAATTTCTTTGACTGGGTGACCAGAGAATTGGATAGAGGATGTGCGCTAGATGTGGTGTCTTTAGATTTTAGCAAAGCCTTTTGCCAGTCGTCCACACAGACGTCTAATAAATAAACTTAATGCCCTTGGGATGGGTCCCAAAGTGACGGGCTGGGTCAGGAACTGGTTGAGTGGAAGGCAACAGAGGGTAGTGATCAATGGAGATCACTCTGAGGAAAGGGATGTTACCAGTGGTGTGCCTCAAGGTTCTGTTCTTAGGCCTGATCTTTTTAACATTTTTATAAATGATATTGCTGAAGGGCTGTCGGGTAAGATTTGCCTCTTTGCAGATGATACCAAAATCTGTAATAGAGTAGACGGGACTCGTGAGAACTGACGGCAGCCAATTAGAGAGCAGCGCAGGACCAGGCAGACGGCGAAAAGCTCATGCCTGCCGTGTTCACCACTCGGCCACTGCTGGAAAATGTCAAGAGGCAGCGGTCCAGTGAGGGAAGGGCAGGAGCGCGGAAAGCATCTGCCGATACAGCGCTGGATCGCTGGGATTAAAAAAGATATAGGACCAGGGGATGGGGGGGTATTCACTCCTTAAGACGCACCCTTATTTCCACCCACTGTTTTGGTTGAAAAAAGTGCATCTTATGGAGTGAAAAATATGGTATTTATTTTATTATTTATATTCTGCATATCCTAGAATTCCATGCGGATTACAAATTATTCAGGCACTCAAGCATTTTTCCCTCTCTGTTCATAGTGTTAATCACCATATTCCCACACAAGTCTTGACTCTGCAGAATTTATTTGACAACATGTAAGAAACATAACATGCTGCTGTCACTTCATTAAAAAACAACCCCAAAAAACTCTGAAATAACCATTCAGTCTGATTGAAACCAGGCTTATGAAGAAAAGAAAAAAACCACTCAGGGGTTTCTTTATGCAATCGTATACAAATCAAAGGAGGAAAAAAAAGCACTTTTACTTTTCTCAGCCTGTCTCTCTTTTAACAAAAAAAAAAGGTTATGGAATGACCATCTTTGTTTGATGTGGTGTGTTATTATTGAACCTTTAATATATAAACTTCCAAATTAGTGGAAACAAATCTTCTGTTTTGACTGGGCCTAGATTGATTTTACTACACTTGAAAGCCTGCGTTTCACTTCCTGGCACCGCTGGACAGGTTACAAATCATAACCGCAGTAATTAGCAGCGAGTTTCTGGATTTTAGCATGCCAGACAGGGGATCACACATGGGAGAAGTGCTGAGGGAGGGGGGTTGGTAAGTGAGAGAAAGGAATGCGAGTTGGTTTCAGAGCAACTGAGCTGGTTTCTAAGACATAATTTGTGTTGGAAGGGAAATGTGAGTGTTATGCCTTCTGAGGTACGGTAAATGTTTTTTTTTCTTTTCTGCAGTAGTATATTAAGCACAACATTTAGACAAGGCAACTTGCAACAATCTCTTCCGTTGTCTGTGTAGCAATCTGCTTGATTTCTATTGACAATAATTACATATATCTATATATATAAAATCGGAGGTATGTATGTATGTATGTATGTGTATGTATGTGTGTGTGTATGTGCCACGATCACGCAAAAACGGCTTGACCGATTTGAACGAAACTTGGTATGCAGATCCCTCACTACCTGGGGTGATATGTTCTGGGGGTCTCTCGGCCCACAACTCTATGTTGCTTGCTCAAGGGTGGGTTCACCCAAGAATTTATATGTTCTTGCTCCAGGAGGTGAAACTAAAAATGTTGTTTATAATCACGTTTTGCGTTAGTTGTATTGTATTCATTTTGTCAAATATTTCACATTATAATTTGAATATATGTGTGTGTGTGTATGTATGTATGTTCCAGCATAACTCTTCAATGCATGGACTGATTTCAACCAAACTCTGACATACACATTACTTACTATCTGAGGACAAACACTGTGGGGGTGGGAAGGGGGGGATATGTAAAAATGATTGAAAATGACAGATTTTAGTATCTACCCCATAGTGTTTTCGGGCTCACACATGAATACTCAGCATAACTCTGAAACGCATGGAGAGATTTCAACCAAACTTGGTACACATATGACTTACTATCTGGGGAAAAATATTGTGCAGGTGGGACGGGGTAAAATACTGTGGGGGTGGGAAGGGGGTGATATGTTAAAATTATCAAAAGCGACAGATATTAATGTCCAACCCATAGTTTTCGGGCTCGCAGAGATGAATACCGACACTCCCGATGCCGTTTAAGTCTAAGTTCAGCCCCATAGAGAGGGACATTCCTTTGGGACATGTGGAGGGTAGGGGGTTGGGACATGGGGGTGGGGCATATGGGACATGTGGGGGGGGGTAACGTGGGTGGTGGGACATGTGGGACATAGGGGGGTGGGACATGTAGGGGGTTGGACATTTTGGGATAAATAAATATCCGGGCAACGCCGGGTTATCAGCTAGTAACTTATAATATGGCAAATAATAAGCCTTAGATAAGTAAAGCCTTAAAGAAGCACTTATCTTTTTTTGTGAGATAAAGCGGCAGGAGATTATTTCTGCTCACATCCCGTATAGAGATTCCAACGGGAACCCGTTTCGCCGCTCTCAAGCGGCTTCCTCAGGGTTTAATTGAGATATGGGTTATCTTTATCAAAGTTCCATTTATCATAACGCCATTTTAAAATAGTGTTTCTTGTACCCTTTGCATGGATTTACTGGCACCTGTGAAAAGAAAGAAATTCCATAGAAATCCTAGCACAAGGAATGTCTAATACATAAGGTGACTATACATCCCGTTTTGAATGGAACTGTCCCGTTTTTAAATCCCCTGTCCCGTTGTCCCCACGCACAGCTTCGGGACGCCGAATTGTCCCGTTTTCAGAGACAGCGTCCCGAAGCTGTGCGTGGGGACAACGGGACAGGCGATCACTTCCCTTCCCTTCCTCCAGCGCCGAAGCCGAAGCCTGCTCCTCCCGGACCGGCCCCTGCTGCTACTACCTACCCGCCGAAGCCTGGCCTACCACTGCTTCAAACACTCCCCCTCTCCTGTCCACCACCGCTGCCACCCGCCGCAACTAAAGCAAAGGAAGGTCCAGGCGTCGGCCCACAAACCTACCCGATGTCAGAGAGGAAGTTCCGGGCCAGCCAATCGGGATTGGGGGTGAGACTGACAATTAATAGATGTCCCATTTTGATGAAAAAAATTAATGGTCACGTTACTTATACAAAACATTTCCCCAAGGCCTAAACAAATTAAGTATGGCTAGAGAGTGATATCATTTAGCATCAGTATAAACTTTTGCATCCTGATGGAGGCTGGGAGACTTCAGTGAATTTGTTGCATTATGGGAAGGCTTATATATTGGGCTTTTAAAGAGATTACGAGGGGATGCTGAAAAGTTCTCAGCCCAACCAAGAAGAGAATGATGTGGATATGGTTCAATCAGTGATCTGAAACAATGTCAAAACAGAGAGTTTTGTTTATGCTAATTGGCACTTAATGAGATAAGATAACACCCTTTTCAGCTACAGTGGCAAAATAACACTCAGAATTTAGGAAGTTGGTTGGTTGGGCTGAGAACTTTTCAGCACTTCCTGATATGTAATAAAAGTGAGCCAAATATAGGACAATCAAGCCATTGTGACATCACTGATGAGGTGGGCTCTTATTGGTGGAATTAGCAATTATGACATTACAATCTCAGGTCTGACTACCAGAAACTGAACTCTTCACGGTGTCAGGTCAAAAGCGCGCCGGGACAAAGGCACGCCAAGACAATTGAGCGTAGTGCGGGGGCGCACGCCGCACAAAATTACTGTTTTTAGGGCTCCGAGGGTGGGGGCGTGGGGGGGAAACCCCCCCACTTTACTTAATAGAGATTGCGCCGCGTTGTGGGGGCATTGTGGGGGGTTGTAACCCCCCACATTTTACTGAAAACTTCACTTTTTCCTGTTTTTAGGGAAAAAGTTAAGTTTACAGTAAAATGTGCACGGTTACAACCCCCCAAACCCCCCATAACGCCGGCGCGATCTCTATTAAGTAAACTGGGGGGGGCTCCCCAACAAAACCCCCCGTTGGATTCCCTAAAAACTGTAATTTTCTTCGGCGCGCGCCTCCGTCTTGCGCTCAGTTGTCGGCGCGCGCCTTTGTCTTTCGCGGGGTTGTCTATGAACCCTCTTCACACTACGAAGGGGTGCTGAAAAGTTCTCAGCCCAACCAAGACAAGAATGACGTGGATATGGTTCAATGATCTGAAACAATGACAAAACGTAGAGTTTAGTTTCTGCAAATTGGCACTTAATGAGATAAGATAACACCTCTTTTTAACTACAGTGGCAAAAGAAAGCTGAGAATTTAGGAAGTTGGTTGAGTGGAGAACTTTTCAGCACCTGCTCAGATTTAAGAGACCATGCATAGCTAGCAGCTGGGAGTGAGCAGAATGGGCTTATCACTCTACTTCTAAAATCTCTTGGAATAAATCATAAACATGGGTCTGAGGGAGGGAGGGATAGAGCAGCAGGTGCCCTTAAGAATACTCCCTCTTTGAGGTTGCAATTTAACCACATTATAGCATGCAATAATAATAATAATGGCCCTCTTTTATCAAGCAAAAATTAGGGTTTTTTAAAATCACAAGCAGCTGCAGTAAAAGCTTCGACGCTCATAAGGGCTATTGGGGTGATAGACAGATGTGTAGATTTTGGAGGCGTTTTGGAGGGCTCACCATATAATGTATGGGGATCATGGTGAGATGTGTACCTGGCACCCTTATGGTGAAGTTCACAGCAGTGCCTCCTAGGATACCCCACTGCTCTTCTGGCGTGTCTGTGTGGCCAGTCCATTAAAAATGCTGGACCCTTCTACATGCAAATGGCTTGTTTTGGACATTTTAAATTTGGCAAAAAAAATGTAACTTCTATGTATTTAATTGGGGGGGGGGGGAGAGTGTGGCGCAGTGGTTAAAGCTACAGCCTCAGCACCCTGAGGTTGTGGGTTCAATCCCATGCTGCTCCTTCTGACATTGGACAAGTCACTTAATCCCCCCATTGCCCCAGGGGTGTCAGGTCAAAAGTGCGCCAGGACAAAGGCGCGCGCAGACAATTGAGTGCAGCGCGGAGGCGTGCGCCACAGAAAATTACAGTTTTTACGGCTCCGACAGGGGGGGACTTTGGGGGGGAACCCCCACACTTTACTTAATAGAGATCGCGCCGCGTTGTGGGGGCGTTGTGGAGGGTGTGGGGGGTTGTAACCCCCCACATTTTACTGAAAACTTCGCTTTTTCCCTGTTTTTAGGGAAAAAGTTAAGTTTACAGTAAAATGTGGAGGGTTACAACCCCCCAAACCCCCCACAACGCCGGCGCGATCTCTATTAAGTAAACTGGGGGGGCTCCCCAACAAAAACCGCCATCGGAGCCCCTAAAAACTGTAATTTTCTTTGGCGCGCGCCTCCGTCTTGCGCTCAGTTGTCGGCGCACGCCTTTGTCTTTCGCGGGGTTGTCTATGAACCGCCCCAGGTACATTAGATAGATTGTGAGCCCACCGGGACAGACAGGGAAAATGCTTGAGTACCTGAATAAGTTCATGTAAACCGTTCTGAGCTCCTCTGGGAGAACGGTATAGAAAATTGAATAAATAAATAAATATAAATATATATATAAATATATATATATATATATATATAGACTTCTATGTATTTAATTAGTTAGTTAGTTTTATACCCCGTCCTCTCAGAAAGCTCAGAACAGGTTGCAAGTAAACATACAAAATATTAAAAATCTAGCTGGACAAAACATCTTGCTGAGCAATTTTCAAAAAGATAGACGTCTTGCGGGTTCGAAAAGGGATATTTTCACTACCCGTCCAAAACTTCCAAAGTCGGAGTTAAATGTCCTGTCGAAGAGAGCGAAGAGAAGATGATTAAAGCAGAAATGACAAAAGGTAGAAAGATTTTTGTTGTTGCTTTACTTAGAATCAAGTAGTATTGTAACTGTATTGATAAAAGTTTATAAATAGGAAATGGAAATAAGGCAATTTTTTGGGACTAAACCCGTTTCCTCAGGTCAGGACAGGATACCATAACAGCAGTATACTGTACCGTACTGTACAGTGAAAGATTAGAGAAACTGGGCCTCTTCTCCCTCGAACAGAGAAGATTGAGAGGGGACATGATCGAAACATTCAAGGTACTGAAGGGGATAAACTTAGCAGATAAGGACAGGTTGTTCACCCTCTCCAAGGTAGGGAGAACGAGAGGGCACTCTCTAAAGTTAAAAGGGGACAGATTCCGTACAAACGTAAGGAAGTTCTTCTTCACCCAGAGAGTGGTAGAAAACTGGATCGCTCTTCCGGAGGCTGTTATAGGGTAAAACACCCTCCAGGGACTCAAGACAAAGTAGATAAAGACAAACTGTTCACACTCTCCAAGGTAGGGAGAACGAGAGGGCACTCTCTAAAGTTGAAAGGGGATAGATTCCGTACAAACGTAAGGAAGTTCTTCTTCACCCAGAGAGTGGTAGAAAACTGGATCGCTCTTCCGGAGGCTGTTATAGGGTAAAACACCCTCCAGGGACTCAAGACAAAGTAGATAAAGACAAACTGTTCACACTCTCCAAGGTAGGGAGAACGAGAGGGCACTCTCTAAAGTTGAAAGGGGATAGATTCCGTACGAACGTAAGAAGTTCTTCTTCACCCGGAGAGTGGTGGAAAACTGGAACGCTCTTCCGGAGGCTGTTATAGGGTAAAACACCCTCCAGGGACTCAAGACAAAGTAGATAAAGACAAACTGTTCACACTCTCCAAGGTAGGGAGAACGAGAGGGCACTCTCTAAAGTTGAAAGGGGATAGATTCCGTACAAACGTAAGGAAGTTCTTCACCCAGAGAGTGGTAGAAAACTGGAACGCTCTTCTGGAGTCTGTTATAGGGGAAAACACCCTCCAGGGACTCAAGACAAAGTAGATAAAGACAGGTTGTTCACCCTCTCCAAGGTAGGGAGAATGAGAGGGCACTCTCTAAAGTTAAAAGGGGATAGATTCCGTACGAACGCAAGGAAGGTCTTCTTCACCCAGAGAGTGGTAGAAAACTGGAACGCTCTTCCGGAGTCTGTTATAGGGGAAAACACCCTCCAGGGACTCAAGACAAAGTAGATAAAGACAGGTTGTTCACCCTCTCCAAGGTAGGGAGAATGAGAAGGCACTCTCTAAAGTTAAAAGGGGATAGATTCCGTACGAACGCAAGGAAGGTCTTCTTCACCCAGAGAGTGGTAGAAAACTGGAACGCTCTTCCGGAGTCTGTTATAGGGGAAAACACCCTCCAGGGACTCAAGACAAAGTAGATAAAGACAGGTTGTTCACCCTCTCCAAGGTAGGGAGAACGAGAGGGCACTCTCTAAAGTTGAAAGGGGATAGATTCCGTACAAACATAAGGAAGTTCTTCACCCAGAGAATAGTAGAAAACTGGAACGCTCTTCCGGAGCCTGTCATAGGGGAAAACACCCTCCAGGGATTCAAGACAAAGTTAGACAAGTTCCTGCTGAACAAGAACGTGCGCTGGTAGGGCTAGTCTCAGTTAGGGCGCTGGTCTTTGACCGGAGGGCCGCCGCGTGAGCGGACTGCTGGGCATGATGGACCACTGGTCTGACCCAGCAGCGGCAATTCTTATCTTCTGAAGAAAGATTTGACCTCTGAAAGCTAATTGAAAAATGGATTAGTCCAATAAAATGGTATTTTCTTATTTCTCATTATTTGTTTTATTTCTATTTGTTAATTTGTAAAGTGGTGATTGTTATGTACCAGTTTTTTCAAATTTACATCTGCTGTCTTTATATTTTGCACAGTATTAGAGGACATGTGTCACTGTTTCTGTGGTGTTGCATTGTATGCAGAGTCTGGTTTCCTGGCGGTCCAGTTTAACTTTTGTCTACATATTTCTATTTTTAGTTTGTGATTAGTCCATATTGGGCGAGGGTGTATCTTTGTTTATTTCTAATCTTAATGTATATTTTCTGTAAACCGCTTAGAACCTAACGGATGTAGCGGTATATAAGAAATAAATTACATTACATTACATTACATTTGTTCTGTGTGTATGAAAAGGACATGGTTTTCTCTTGGCATTGACTGTACAGGATCAATAGACTGTGCAGGATCTTGCTTGTTTAGTTTTACAATGTGTGTGTGTTGATGTTCTAGTGATCTCTGCAGTGTTTTAAAATGCTGCCTTTTCCTAGGTACACTCTTGTTGTATGATATATGGATCGCTACTAAAAATCATATTTTTCATATAGATGGGGGGGGGGGGTAAAAAATTGATGGGCTCCGGGTGTCAGATATGCTAGGTACGCCACTGGTAGAGACTCCAACTGAAGGACTCCCTAAAGCGTTGTCTGGGCTACAGTACCTGTGGGAGAGGCCCAGGGAAGTAAGGAATGGCCCTAGCTCAGAGCTTTTCGCCCTGTGGTGCAGGTGAAAGAACAGAAGACTGAATTAAGAAAAGAGGGAATGCCTTTATTTTTGTCTAAAGATCCAGGTTCTAAGTGCCCTAGTTGGAGTCAGGCCTGGATTTATGTACTTTAAAGAGAAGGAAGTAAATGTTAATTTGGTTGTTGCCCAGGGTAGAAGTGAGTCTGTAACAGGAACAGACTGTCTTGCTTTGATTACTTGTTCACTGAAAAAGCTTTTCCTTTGACTTTATACCAGAGGTGTCCAACCTTTTGACTTTGCTGGGCCGCATTGGCCGAAAAAAATGTTTCTGGAGCCCCACAAACACGCAAACGCTGCAGCAAGACAGAGGAGGGAGCCGGAAAGACGGTAAACACACGGGGGCAGCAGAGGAAAACACTGCATCGCCCTCGACCAGGGCCGCACAAAATACTTCACTGGGCCACATGCGGCCCTTGGGCCGCAGGTTGGACACCCCTGCTTTATACTGCCCTTTGCCTGCGCCTGTAAGGTACTGTAGCCAGCTACAAGCCATGTTACCACAATGGGTTACTGTTAAAATGCATTATTTTACTGTTTATTCCAGTTATTGCACCAGTCTCATTGCATAAAACAGGACGTGTGCTCAGATAGAGATCTATAAAATAATGAGTGGAGTGGACTGGGTAGATGTGAATCACTTGTTCACTCTTTCCAAAAATTCTAGGACTAGGAGGCATGTGATGAAGCTACTAAGTAGTAGATTTAAAACAAACTGGAGAAAATATTTTGTCACATAACGTGTAATCAAGCTCTGGAATTCATTGCTGGAGAATGTGATGAAATCAGTTAGCTTAGCGGGGTTTTAAAAAGGCTTGGATAATTTCCTAAAAGAGAAGTCCATAGGCATTTATCGAGATGGATGTGGGGAAATCCACTGCTTATTCCTAGGATAAGCAGCATAAAATCTGTTTTATTACTTGGGATCTAGCTGGGTACTTGGGACCTGGGTTGGCCGCTATTGGAAACAGGATACTGGGTTTAATGGGTCTTTGGTCTGTCCCAGCATGAATTAGTGTTAAATTATGTGTCTTAATGGTAACCCACATTGATACCTGTTTTGCCCCTAACTTGAACCAAGTCCCTTTTTATGCAATAAAATAACACATCTTAACAGTAGCCCACATTTATAAATTCTCCCTAAGGAGGGTAGTTATCAATGGGGCATAGGTACCAATGTGGGCTTCCTTTAAGGTATGTTAATTTACTGTTAACCCTAGTTATTACCAATGAGGTCTCATTGCATAAAAAGGGATCCATCAAGCCCAGTATCTTGTTCCAACAGTGGCCAACCCTGGTCCCAATACCAGGCTGAAACCCAGAGAGTAGCAACGTTCCAGAGCTGAGATTGTGATGTCGTAATGCCTCATTCCACCAATGCCTAAGAGCCAGACTCATCAGTGATGTCACAATGGCTTGATTATTCTGTACTTGACTCACACAAGAACATAAGAATTGCCATACTGGGATAGACCAAAAGTCCATCAAGCCCTGCAAACTATTTCCAACAGTGTCTAGCTTAGGTCCCAAGTACCAGACAGAAACCCAGAGAGTAGCAACATTCCAGAGCTGAGATTGTGATGTCATAATGCCTCATTCCACCAATGCCTAAGAGCCAGACTCATCAGTGATGTCACAATGGCTTGAATGTCCTATACTTGACTCACATAAGAACATAAGAATTGCCATACTGGGACAGACTGAAGGTCCATCAAGCCCAGTATCTTGTTCCAACAGTGGCCATCCCTGGTCCCAATACCAGGCTGAAACCCAGAGAGTAGCAACATTCCAGAGCTGAGATTGTGATGTCGTAATGCCTCATTCCACCAATGCCTAAGAGCCAGCCTCATCAGTGATGTCACAATGGCTTGATTATTCTGTACTTGACTCACACAAGAACATAAGAATTGCCATACTGGGATAGACCAAAAGTCCATCAAGCCCTGCAAACTATTTCCAACAGTGTCCAGCTTAGGTCCCAAGTACCAGACAGAAACCCAGAGAGTAGCAACATTCCAGAGCTGAGATTGTGATGTCATAATGCCTCATTCCACCAATGCCTAAGAGCCAGACTCATCAGTGATGTCACAATGGCTTGAATGTCCTATACTTGACTCACATAAGAACATAAGAATTGCCATACTGGGACAGACTGAAGGTCCATCAAGCCCAGTATCTTGTTCCAACAGTGGCCAACCCTGGTCCCAAGTACCAGACAGAAACCCAGAGAGTAGCAACATTCCAGAGCTGAGATTGTGATGTCATAATGCCTCATTCCACCAATGTCTAAGTGCCAGCCTCATCAGTGATATCACAATGGCTTGAATGTCCTATACTTGACTCACATAAGAACATAGGAATTCCCATACTGAGAGAAACTGAAGGTCCATCAAGCCCAGTATCCTGTTTCCAACAGTGGCCAACCCAGGTCCCAAGTACCCAGCTAGATCCCAAGTAGTAAAACAAATGTTATGCTGCTTATCCTAGGAATAAGCAGTGGATTTCCCCACATCCATCATAATAATTGCTTATGGACATGTCTTTGAGTAAGTTATTCAAACCTTTTTTAAACCCTGCTACGATAACTTCCTTCATCCAGTGGCCTAGTAAGGCGCTGTCCTGGTGAAAGTGCTGGCACCTCTCCTCCTTTCTGCCCCTTCCCCACCCCGCCACTACTGTTCACACACCTTCTCTTCTCCACCATACCTCTAGCTCTTCGCCGGCACCAGCAGCTGCTCATGTTGGCCACGACTCTCCCCGAGGTCAGTTCCTGGTCTTGCGATCAGGAAGTGACATCAAAGGGAACGCCAAGGCCGGTGAGGGCAACAAATTGAGAGTGCTGCATGCGCCGGCAAAGCCAAAGAGGTATTGGGAAGGGAAGGATTGTGCATGCAGCAGGAGGGCAGGGAAGGAGCAAGGGAGCAGGGAAGAGGGCAGGAGTGCCACCTCTGTGGGCACCTCCTACCCTCGCTATGCCACTGCCTTCACCACATTGAGTGAAGATGTTTTTTCTCCTGTTTGTGTTGTCTACATACACCAAAATCTTAGCACACAAATAATTTTTTTTAGCTTGAATATACAAGTACACTATAAACTGCAGCGTATCACCTTTTAGTGAACCCTATTTTCTAAGCCAATCAATTTTTCTGCAACCTCAGAACACCACTCTGGGCTCTTATCTGTTCTTCACTGGATCCAATAATTTAATTTAAAAAGAGATATTTTTTACTGGCATATAAGTGGCTCCTGCAGCCATAAGGGCTATTGGGGTGGTAGATAAGTGGGTCTAGGGGATTCTGGAGGTGGTTTTGGGGGCTGTAGTGAGGAGAAGCCATGGCACCCTTTTTGTGAAGTTCACAGCAGTGCCCTGTAAGGTACCCCACTATTTAGGTGGCATGTCTGGTTGTGCAGTCCATCACTTTGCAGGCCCCTCCCACGTCCAACAGGGCTTGTTCTAGGCGTTTTGGACTTGGACGGAAATGTGGTATAAAGATAGACGATTTAGTGGCTTGGACGATCAGATCGGCAGGACGTATAATTAGACGATTTTCGAAAGTAAAAAAAAGTTGGACATATCTTTCGAAAATGTGTCTTAGGCTATTTTTAACTTTGGACAACTTGCGAGATGGACGTAAACAGACTTAGACGTCCCTTTCGATTATGCCCCTCTACGTGTGTGTGTATATATATATATATATATAAAGTGCATCCAAGTGCTTTCAATCCATTTAAAGTGTTAGTGGTTTAGGTTATTAAAGTATTTAGCTTAATGAGTGGTCTCACGTTATCGGATCATTCAGGCCGCCAAAATGTTTCGCCGGAGCTTTTTTAAGGCGAAATCCCAGTTAGTTTCCCGCCAGTTTCATAGACCACCTCCATTCTTACAAAGGTTCTGAGGTTCCAGACAAATTGATTGGCTTAGAAAATAGGGTTCACTAAAAGGTGATACGCTGCAGTTTATAGTGTGGCAAGTCTAGTACATAGTGGCTTCATTACATGCCCCCTTATCTTAGTATTTTTGGAAAGAGTAAGCAAGCAACTCACATCAATCCGCTCCACTGCACTCGGTATTTTATTGACCTCTATCATAGCTCCCTTGAGCCGTCTCCTCCAGGCTAAAGAGCCCTAGCTGCTTTAGCCTTTCCTCGTGGGGAAGTCGTCCCATCCCTTTGATCATTTTTCTCGCATTAGTGATAAAATAGCACATCTTAATGGTAGACATCATTGATAACTACTCCGCTCTGTGGTAAAATAGCATGTCCTCACAGTAGCCCGCTTTGAAACTGCGTCTCTTAATTAGGTGCGTAAAAATCTGAGATTCTTTTTAAGTGATTGGCTTTAGCTTGTTGCATTAAGGTCGGCCTGTCTGAAATGGAATGTACCAGCCCAACTAGAAATCCCATCGGAAAGCATGCTCTAGAACAGTGGTTTTCAACCTTTTTACACCTATGGACCGGCAGAAATAAAAGAATTATTCTGTGGACCGGCGGTTGAAGAACACGGAGCTAAGTCGTGGGCCAGACCCCGCCCATCTCTACCCAATCTCCACCCCAGACCCCGCCCCCAGAATAGTACTAATTGCACCTTGCACGTCCCGTGCCTCATCTGGAAGCCTTCCCTCTGACGTTGCAATGTCAGAGAGAAGGCTTCCGGTTCAGGCGCAGGATGCCCGTAGGAGCCGCTGCCCTTGGCTTTGTGCACTGAATCAGTGAGGAAGAGGGAGCTGGCTCGAAGAGAACGCCGCATCGATCGCACCGTGGACCGGCGGTTGAAGAACACTGCTTTGGGCCTGATGCATGTGCTGACCCTGTGGACCGGCAGGAAATTTCTGTGGACCGGCACTGGTCCATGGACCGGTGGTTGAAGAACACTGCTCTAGAAGGCTAGCTTCAGAACACGGCCCTTCTCAAATGTGGCAGCTTGCCTGTGGAATGAGTTAGCATCTGAATTTCAGTTGGAAAGCAATCAGTTGCTTTTTAAGAATAAAACTGAACGCTTTTCTGTTCCCTGCTGACCAGACTTGCTGTTCTGGGAATTGAGACTGCTTGATCATATTATTGTATGAAACTGAAGGAAAAAAGGATTATACTGCTGGGCTTGCTGCTACCACGTTGTATGGACACACTTGAAAGCCTGCCTTTCACTTTCTGGCACCACTGGGCAGGTTACAAATCATAACCGCAGTAATTAGCAGTGAGTTTCTGCATTTTAGCCTGCCAGACAAGGGATCAAGCAATGTGTTTGACCATATTTGCATATTTTATGCATATGTTTTATTATAGTTGCACATTATTTTGATCAAATCCTCAGGACGTGGTTAAAAAGTAGAATTTAAACAATAAAGGGCCCTTTTTCCTAAATTAAGTTAGGCACTAGCCTGCAACTAATGCAGCTTAGGATGGCATCCTGTGAGATACACTTACCCCTCTTTCACTAAGGTGCGCTATGCTTTTTAGCGCGTGATAAATATTAGCGCGCGATAATCACGTGCTAAACGCTAACGCGTGCATGTTATCCTATGGACGTGTTAGCAGTTAGCGCATGCGTTGATTTAGCGTGCGTTAAACACGCGCTAAAACAGCGCACCTCAGTAAAAGAGGGCCTTAGGCATCCTGTGGTAACTTGGAAAGACATGGGGGGAAGCCACTGCCTGCCCTGGATCGGTAGCATGGAATGTTGCTGCTCTTTGGGGTTCCGGAATCTTTTGTTACTCTTTGGGGTTCCGGAATCTTGCTATTCTTTAGGATTCTGAATGGAATGTTGCTACTCTTTGGGGTTCCGGAATCTTTTGTTACTCTTTGGGATTCCAGAATCTTGCTGTTCTTTAGGATTCTGAATGGAATGTTGCTACTCTTTGGGGTTCCGGAATCTTGCTATCCTTTAGGATTCTAAATGAAATGTTGCTACTCTTTGGGTTTGGGCCAGGTACTAGGGACCTGGATTGGCCACCGTGAGAACGGTCTACTGGGCTTGATGGACCATTGGTCTGACCCAGTAAGGCTATTTTTATGTTCTTATGTTGAAAAAGATCAAAATCATTCAAGTTGAATGCTTACACATAAATCTTAAGAGTGGCTGACATGAGGCCGGTGCTGTTTTTATAGGCAGTTGCCAATTTAGGCACCGTTTACAAAATCTAGCCCTTACTGCCTACAAAATGATTGGCAGTGAGTACTCATGTAGCAATTTTTATCTAATATAATAAAACCTTAAGCCGCGCATGCGCACTCTTACCTGCGTGCTCCCATTTTCCGTGCGCTGTATGATCCCGCAGGTAGGAGTGCGCATGCGTGGCTTAGGGTTTTTTCGGCTTCAGGTGGCGCAGAGGCTGTCGGCCGCGGTGGCTCTTGGCGTCTGCAGGCTGCGACGGCTGTCGATGGCTGCAGGCCGCGGTCAGCGGAGGGCAGACGCGAGGTAAGGGGTGCTGCTGGACAGGGGAAGAGAAGGGGTGGGGAGAAAAAGGAAGGGAGACCTACTGCTGGACGGGGGAGCAGGAAAGAGGTGCTGATGGACAGGGGAAGAGAAGGGGGGGAGAAAAAGGAAGGGAGGCCTACTGCTGGACAGGAGGACAGGAAAGAGGTGCTGCTGGACAGGGGGGAGATTAAAAAAGGGAGAAGGGCTGCTGCTGGATAAGGGGAGCAGTGAAGGGGTAGTGATGGACACAGGGAAGGTAAAAGGAAGGGAGAATGGGTGGACAGCTGAGGAAAAAGAAAGACAGAAAGAAAGACAGAAATACAGAAAGTGGCTAAGGAGAGAGAGAGAGAAAGAAATAAAGACAGACACACACACATATATTCTAGCACCCGTTAATGTAACGGGCTATAAGACTAGTATATATTTAATAACATAGTAGATGATGGCAGATAAAGACCCGAATGGTCCATCCAGTCTACCCAACCTGATTTTATTCTTAGCTATTTCTGGGCAAGAATCCAAAGCTCTGCCTGGCACTGTGCTTAGGTTCCAACTACTGAAGTCTCCGTCAAATTTAATTGCATTATCAAGCATAAATCTTGTACGAAAGCAGAAAAAATAAATCTTGTATAGAAAGCATAAATCTTGTACAGAAAAAATAATATGGTCTGAAATTTCGAGAAGAAGAAAAAAAGGGAATTATTAGGAAAAATTATAAACTAATCATTCTCAAGTCCACAATAATAGATCTAGGATTAAATAAAGCGGAAACAATAAAGAACTACTGGATTAACTAGGAAAAATAAAGAGGAATTAACAGATTCTGACACCTGGTTCCAGAAACGATTAATCTTTAAGAGCTCAAACTTTAAACTCCCTCAAGACGTTTCAAGGACAGAAAAGCAGTTAGATGAGAAGGTTTTTTTTTAAAAAAACTTATTTCAAAGATTGATATCTCACTGTACATTTGCATGGATATCTCAAATAAAAAATCCCCCCTATATGTAATACTCCTGGTTTCAAAAGCAAAAACTGATGACTTCGCTTTTGAGTATCCCGTGAAACATCTGGGAATATCTGGATCTTAAAACTCAGAAACTCTTTGGGTTCCTTTTACAAAGGTACGCTAAGCGTTTTAGCGCGTGCTAAATACACGCTAAATGTTTATGCGTGCATGTTAGTCTACGGACGCGTTAGCGGTTAGCCACGTATATTTAGTGCATGCTAAATGTGCATTAAAACCCATAGCGCATTTTAGTAGAACGGGGAGTTTATGTCTGTTTTTGAAGAACATTTTCATAATCCACATTTTATCTATCAAGCTTTATTTTATTTTATTTTGTAGTTTTATTATATTTAGTAAATCTTACCCCCTTTTTTACAAAGGTGCGCTATGCTTTATAGCGCATGTTAAAACATTAGCATGCGCTAAACACGTGCTAAACGCTAACGTGTGCACGTTATCCTATGGACGAGTTAGCGTTTAGCGCGTGTGTTGATTTAGCATTCGCTAATAGCACGCTAAAACGCTTAGCGCACCTTGGTAAAAGAGGGCCAATTGTGATGTAACATTATTAGTGTATCAGGCCCTCTTTTACCAAGGTGCGCTAAGCGTTTTAGCGTGCTATTAGCGAATGCTAAATCAACACACGTGCTAAATGCTAACACGTCCATAGGATAACATGCACACATTAGCATTTAGCGCGTGTTTAGCACGCGCTAATATTTACCGCGTGCTAAAACGCATAGCGCACCTCAGTAAAACAGGGGCTTTATATCTATTTTTGAAGAACATTTTCATAATCCACATTTTATCTAACAAACTTTATTTTATTTGGTAGGTTTTTGAAGGTTTATTATTTTTAGTAAATCTTAAATTGTAATGTAACATTATTAGTGTTTTAGGCCCTCTTTTACTAAGGTGCATATAATAAAAAAAACCCAAACGTCTAAAAAGTGGCTTAAATGGGTACTTGGACGATCAAAAAGCCTGATCGTCCAAGTACCCATAATCAAAGCTGGTTTTAGATGTATCTAAAACCAGCTTAGGCCTTTCCCCTGCCTCTAAACGCAGAGAGAAAAGAGGTGTTTTTAGAGGAGGGGAAAGGACGGGGGGTGGGCGGGAGGTGGGCCAACCTACACCTAGGCGTACAGCAGGAATAACCAAACATTTTGACAGCTTGCCTAATCGGCACTTATACCCCTTATGGGGGTCAGGAGGGGCCTAAAGCTACTGGGCCTATTGCGGTTGGCTCAGGTGCCTCAGGCCCCACCTGGGGGTGGGGTTTGAGCCACCTGGGCCAATCAGGCTCAAAGGCCAGCCATTCAATGGATGGCTGGCCTGCCGGACTGACGGGCTTGGCACCCATCCGTCCGTCCAACTAATTTAAGGTACGGGGAGGGGGATTGATGGTGGGGGGTCGAGGGGTCGGCTGGGTCTCACGGGTCGGCGGGAGGGGGCCGATAGTGGGTGTGGGGGAGGGCAAGCGTGGGTGCGTCGAGGGCAGGAGGGCCTGGGATCCCTCCTGCCTGTATTTTAGTGGGGTTGGGGGTAGGGGATTGGCCTGGGCAGGAGGGGTGGGCTCCCTCCTGCCCAATCTTGTAGGGGGTGGGGTCACGTGGCCAGGAGGGCTTGGGCTCCCTCCTGGCCCGATCGTTAGCGGCAGGGGAAGGGTTAGAGGATCGCTAGGGCAAGAGGGCTTGGGCCCCCTCCTAGCCCAATCGTTGTGTGTGTGTGGGGGTGGGAGGGGGGGTGGATTCTGTAACTGGTGTTGTTTTTGACAGACACCAGTTCCAGAATCCAGCTTTTAGGCTAAGGACTGGCTCCTCCGACGCCTAAAAGCTCCTGTTTTGAGCATTTGGGAGTTAGGTTTTTTTTTTAGGTTGATTATATGGTGTTAGTGTAGACGTAGTAGTGATCTGGGCATTTAAACAGCTGAACGTAGAGGCAGGCCATTATAAAAAAAAAACACCTCCTTTTAGACGTTTTTTTTGATAATGGACATTTTCCCTGCTTCTACTTTCAACGTTTAAGGCCTTAGGCCAAAAGGGGACTTAGACTTTTGTTTTTATTATGCCCCTCTGTGAGTTTTAGCGCATGTTTAGCGCACGCTAAATCAACACATGCGCTAACCGCTAATCTGTCCATGGGATAACATGCATGCATTAGCGTTTAGCGCGAGCTAATATTTACCGTGCGCTAAAAAGCATAGTGCCCTTAGTAAAAGAGGGGGGGGGGGGGGGAATGTTGGTGTGTTCATTTACAGCTTAAGTGTGTTTTTTAATGTCTGAGTGTATCTTGGTATGTACAGTATATATACTCTTTCCTAATTTATTTTCACTTCTTTTTAGTTTATGATATATTTTTTTTAATCTCACTCATTGTTTTACCACTTGTTTTGTTTTATTTTATCATTCAAATTTCATTTAAATTTCCCCAGAATTCTATTGCTTCAACGGTTCTCCCTCTGCATCTATTCTTATCTCCCCTCTTTTTAACCTTTCAAATTCCTTTAGATCATTGTAATCTTATTAGAATGTTTATTTTCTTATTTTTCTCCTCTATCTCTATTTTCTTTCTTTATTACTCTTCTAATTGTCATTTTTCCTGGTACTTTAGTTAGATTGTGAGCCTTCAGGACAGTAAGTGAATTTCTAAGTACCTATCTTACTTATAATTTTAATGCACCAATATATTCTTTGAAACCCATTCTGGGCTCTTTTGGGAGGACGGGCTAAAAAATCGAATAAATAAAATATATGGAATTCCTTTCTTATTTTATATATTTTTATTGCCATTGTGCACCGCTTATATCCTGTATTGGAATATGTGGCATAGCAAATCCTGATAAACAAACATATTTTCTACAAAGAGTGGTGAAAGCAGGGGGCAGAGCCCCATATTTGAGAGCAATAATCTTTTTCATCAGGGCATCAGAAATACAAATGGCAGGGAAGGGGTAAAACGCGGACCTCACGGACCTGACGGACCTCGCGGATCTAAACCCGTACGGCCTTAAAAATCTGAGGTCCGTGTCGGTCCGGGTCCCTGCCGCTTGCACTTTCTGTCGCTGACAGATCTTGATTGAGATTTGAGCGCTGACGGATCCTTCTCAGCATAGGGAGGGAAAAGTGTTAGGATCCGTCAGCGCTAAAAATCTCTTCGAGGTCTGTCAGAGCCAGAGACTAGTGCTGGAGTATGGAGACTTCTTTTCCATAACGCACGTCCAAAATCTATGTCCCCGCTCTCTTGGCTTCTGCTCTGCCGCTCCAGCACTAGTCTCTGGCTCTGACAGACCTCGAAGAGATTTTTAGCGCTGACGGATCCTAACACTTTTCCCTCCCTATGCTGAGACGGATCCGTCAGCGCTCAAATCTCAATCAAGATCTGTCAGCGACAGAAAGTGCAAGCGGCAGGGACACGGACCGACACGGACCTCAGATTTTTAAGGCCGTACGGGTTTAGATCCGCGAGGTCCGTCAGGTCCGTGAGGTCCGCGTTTTACCCCTTCCCCAAATGGCATAACTAAGGCCCCCTTTTATCAAGCTGCGTTAGGGCTTTTTATCACTAGCCGCTGTGGTAAAAGCTCTGACGCTCATAGAATTCCTATGAGCGTTGGATCTTTTACCGCAGCGGCCAGCGATAAACCCTAACGCGGTTTGATAAAACATGGGCCCTCATTTAGAAAGGTGCGCTAAGCGTTTTAGCGTGTGTTTAGCGTGTGCTAAATGAACGCGTATGCTAACCGCTAATGCACATGTATGCGCTTAGCGTGTATGCAGGATAACATGCACGTGTTAGCGCTTAGCGTGTGATTAGTGCACGCTAATATTTACCGCGTGCTAAAAAGCATAGCGCACCTTAGTAAAACAGGGGGATAGCAGCATAACATAGTAGATGACGGCAGATGAAGACTCGAATGGTCCATCCAGTCTGCCCAACCTGATTCAATTAAATTTTTTTTTCTTCTTCTTCTTAGCTATTTCTGGGCAAGAATCCAAAGCTCTGCACGGTACTGTGCTTAGGGTCCTACTACTGAAGTCCGGCAAAGCTCACTCAGCCCAGCCATTGAAGCCCTCCCCTGCCCATCCTCCACCCAAGGGCCATATGCAGACACAGACCATGCAAGTCTGCCCAGTACTGGCCTTAGTGGTTTTGAAGGCCCACCCAAAAAAAAACAACAGTCTGGCTATTCTGCTGCATGCCTCCATTTATTTGATCTCCTTGATTAGCATGACAGTGAAATGAACACATCCTAAAAATTGCTGGAAGATATTAAACTGATGCAAGAGCTAAAGAGCAGAGAAAAGGGGAGAAACCATGGCCTTCTAAAGCCAAGATGGTATCTGGCTCTGCAATAAGGGAGTAGGGGCCGGGGAGCAGACAGACCAGCAGAATCTTTCACAGCAGAGGTAAATGAAGCAGTTGTGGAAGTGTTACAACATAAAATCGATAAAGTATATGAGAAATTAGGAGTGGTGAGAACGGTGGAGATATTTTGAGGATGACAGAGGCAAAGTAACATGTAATGGAGGTAGAAAGATTGGAAACCCAAAAAGTAGAGTCACAGTGGCAATTAAAATGAGGTGGTCAAAAGTACTGAAAGTCTATAACCGATAAATGTCTTGAAGAACAGTCTATGCTTGGTGATGAAACTTTATTCAAACAATGCTGTGTTGATGTGACCCAACGTGGTCTGAGCCTTCTTCAGGAGTCTTACAATCAACAAAACATAGGCCTCCTTTTATTAAACAGCGCTAGCAGTTTTTAGTGCCGGGAGCCGCGCTGAGTGCTTCGCGCAGCTCCCGACGCTTATAGGAACTCTATGAGCATTGGGAGCAGCACGGACCATTCAGTGTGGCTCCCCACAATTTCATAAAAGAGGGGGATAGTCTATTGTTGAATAAAGAGATTGGGTAAATGGCAAAATTAAATGAATATATCCAGATGCTTTCCTTCCTACCATACGCAGGATTAGTAAGTGGGCTCAGAGATCTTAAGAAGGCTATGCGGAGGTATGAAGCAAAACTGGACAACCTGGAAACCATTCACTGAGGAATAACCTCAGGATAATAGGGTTGCTAGAGAGCATAAATTGATTTGCCTATACTACATTTTTAAGGTAAGCTAATGATCTGAACATACACTAACAAAGGTACATCCATAACATATACAAAGGGTTCAAAACAAATCTAGACACCAGGCTGACGTGCAATTCAGATGAAGTTTGAGCCACACAGTGTAGGACATCTCATGATACTCTTGTGCTTCAAATCTCATAAGATTTCCGGCCTTGAGACCAGTTCAGGAGCTGCACCATGGGACACAAATTTGAGTGCAAACTGGAGGAGCAGCTGTTGTGGAAGTGGCAACGGTAACAGCATTAGCGGTCTTAGTTTGGGTTAGCAAGATAAAGAAGAATGGATTCATCGAATATCACTGTTTAGCGGGGGGGGGAGCTGAGTAGGAGCGAAGTTGAGAGGGAGGAGTAATTAGTTAGAGAATGTTGTAAGCAGAGGGGATGAGAGAGATGGAACTGAGATGAGGGACTGAGAAGAAAGAGCAGGTGAAGAGGAAGGACAAGGAGGAAGATCAAAGGAAACAAGAGGCTGGAAGGAAATGGAGGGAATTAGATGGCAGAATAATGAGAGGGAGTCTAATGGAGAGAACAGGGTGGAACAGGAGAGAGAGAGAGAGAAAAAAAAGGAGACTGGTGGTTCTCATGCCTCTTCTAGGGCTAGTGTTAGACATGAAGGGGCCAAGGGTAGAAACTGGGAAGGCGGCCCCCAAAGCCTACCTTCAATTTGTTCCTCCTTGAGCTTGAAGAAAGATTTGGTCCCCCTGTGCTATGGGAGCCCAGGGCAGTTTCCCTGGCAGCCACCCTCTAATGCTGGCCCTGGTGTGAACCAAAGAAGCTATCACCTGTGGTGCAAATATTTGTGTGTGTGGGGGGGGGGTGATGGTTTCTGCCAGCACGGCCTGATTTACTAAACTTTCTTCTCCAAAGGAAAAGGAATAGAACCCCCCTCCCATAAAAAAAAAAGAAAGAAAGAAAATAAACAGTAAATCAGGACCTAAAGGAGCTTTTTACTAGAGAATGACACGAGGACAAATTTGTCCCCATCCCCGCAGGAACTCAATTTCCCTGTCCCGTTCCCGTGAGTTTTGCCACTGTCCCTGCCCCACTCCTGTAAGCTCTGTCTTAACCGCAGAAACCTCAAACACTTATGATTTCAAAGTGTTTGAGACTTGTTCAGACGAGGACAGAGCTTACAGGAGCGGGGCAAGGACAGGAAAAGAACTCGCAAGGACAGGACAGGAAAATGAGTTCCCGCGAGGACGGTGAAAATTTGTCCCCATGCCATTCTCCACTTTGTACTGCGAGACCTCTGAGTGTTGCCCCTCCTTCTAATTTCCTAATGAGCTAGGACAGTACTTGGAGGAAATTGGTCGACTCCAGGCGATCGACACGCTCGCACAGCTTTTGCATTCCTCCTTCAAATAAAGAGGGCTTTGTTGCACTGAGCTTCTCCCTTCCTCGCTTCAGCCACAAACTGGAAGAGGCATCTTTATTTCTCCTGGTCTTTTGCCTTTGCATATTGGGCTGCAGGTTTCAGCCAACTGGCCAGCTCTACCCCCCTCCCCCCTCCAGTACTGCGCCAGGCCTCCTCACGGCATGTTGGATTTATTCTTAATGTGGACCCTTCCCTGTACGTGTGTCATGTTGTTGTTACTGCACTAACACCATTCTAGCTACACCTGTAGTTCGTTTGGAATTGAAACTTCCATCTTGCTGAGGAAAGGAAGCTGATGCTGAGAAGGACGACCCCCACTTTCAACGCTTAGAGCTAGGTCTGTGCATTGAAACAAAGCCGCTTTCATCCCAAGCAGTGCGGAAAGGTTATTGAGTGACTGTTAGCAGTAATCAGTGACTATTTACACAAGGCCCGTACAAACCTGGAAGTCCTTGTGAATTCAGCAATAGACCATGGGATCTTGTATGTAAATGCCAGCGACAGCTGTTCTCGAACAGTAAGTGCTCTCGTAAATTATTTTAACCATTCATTCATTTTTTTTTTGTTGCGTGTGTTTTGTACTACAAGGCGCTGCTCCTGAAAGTTGTAATCCTGAAGCTACAGTGATACAAACGTCGTAGAAAATAAATTTAGGATCCAATTTCATGAAAGCTTTTCCCCCAGACGGCGCCTCCGGAAAGAAAAGATTGACACGCTGTTCTCATAATGTAAAGCAGAGGTGTCCAAACTGCGGCCCGAGGGCCGCATGCAGCCCCGTGAAGTATTTTGTGCGGCCCCGGTCAAGGGTGATGCAGCATTTTCTTCTGCTGCCTCCGGGTGTTTACCGTCTTGCCGGCTCCCTCCTCTGTCTTGCTGCAGCATTTGTGCGGCCCCAGAAACATTATTTTCGGCCAATGCGGCCCAGGGAAGCCAAAAGGTTGGACACCCCTGATATAAAGTATGTTTTTGTCTGATATCTACATAAATTTCACAGCGATATCGATGCTAGAAACACAAGGATCAGGACTCGTGTTTGACTAGCAGGGCCCGTACTGTCCTCCAGATGATCTGCTTTGAGGGTGAGATGCCAGGCTGTTGAGGCCTACATCAGGATTTCATTTCAGAGGGAGGCGCTAGACTGAGAGCACCGTCTGAAGATCTCGTCTGAGGATGGCCTACAGTGTGGCCAACGCAGAAAGCAAACAGGGCAGGGCCGCCGAGAGAAAATTCGGGCCCCGGTACGAAGAAGGCGTGTGGGCCAAATCTACTAGTCGCACTTGCGACGTAGTGGATCTTAGAAAAATTTTTACTCGCTTTAGCTTGCTGAATGAGCGCTCTGTAGAGGCGACAGTGGCAGGAATTTGTCAACAGAATGCGCAGACCGCCGCATATATTTGGAAAGAGTCCTTCCAGTTTGTACTTTTTCTTTTTCTTTTTTTTTAAATTCTTTATTCATTTTCAAAACTACAACAGTGCAATACAACCAATGCAACTCATAATAATACAATAAAAGCACATTCATCTTTCTCATGAGCTTCGTAGGACGTAGAGCGATGTACCGGTTGCACCCCTCTCTCCTCGGGCCTGAACCAGGGACATAGCTATGGCATTCCTGCAGGCTGAATGCAGGTTATACACACTGATTGATGCATAGAAGAATTGCGCGCAGGTGTTAACGCACACAGGACGACAACACAGATTGTGCTAAAATGTATGCTAACAAGCTAATTAAAATATTCTGTGCAATGCATAGAATATACCATTTTATGCTTGGAACAAGATGCCTGACCCTACGGCGGGCTCCGTCTCTGGCAGTGTTTAAGGCCCAGTTAAAAGCCTAACTCTTCAAGAGTGCTTTCGATTCCTAACTCCTCTCACCTTGCCCCCTCTTTTACTAAGGTGAGCTATGCTTTTTAGCATGTGACAAACACGCTAAACGCTAACGCGTGCATGTTATCCCATGGATGCATTAGCGGTTAGCGCACGCATTGATTTAGCACGTGGTAAACGCGTGCTAAAACGCTTAGCGCACCTTAGTAAAAGAGGGCCTTGGGTTCTGCATCCCCCACCCTATAGATCATGTCTGTCTGTCCAAATTAGATTGTAAGCTCTTCCGAGCAAGGACCGTCTATAAATATCAAAATGTACAGCGCTGTGTACGCCTTTCAATGCTATATAAGTGAAAAGTAGTAGTAAGGGGGTGGAGGGCACGGTCTGCCTCGGGCGCAGTCTTGCTGATGGTGCAGCACCCTTCCTCCTCTCTGCCCCCTCCCCCCACTCCTCTCCTTGCCGCGCGCGGCCCCCTCGCCTTCCCCGTACCTTTTTTACTTTTCCGGCGCGAGATTGCTGCCCACGTCAGCATTGGTGCTCGCTCTGATGTCACTTCAGGTACCTGCTGTTCGCGCTGGGGAAGTTAAAAAGGTACGGGAAACAGGAAGGGGGCATGCATGCAGCGGGGGGGAGGGGGGAGGGAGGGATTATGGCGGGGTAAGCGCCACCACCCTGGGTGCCTCTCACCCTTACTACGCCACTTTCACCCACTTTTCATATGTGCACAATGTGACAATTTTTCCACGAGGGTCTGGGGTGGCATGTTGAAGAGAAGATTTGTCACTCTTTCTCATTTAAGTGCTGGTTTTGTCTTGTTATGCAAGTGGAAGGAATCCCATATAACAATGTGCCTCCTGAGATTTCAGGTATGCCGCAGCACACTGGGGAGGAGGAGAGGCGCCGGCACCACAAGAGGCCCGTGCAGCGAGAGGCCCGTCCTGTATGCAGTCACCTGCCTTCTCTCCGGCCCTCTTCCCTGCTGGCACCCCCCACCGGCATCTCGGGATCTGTCTGAAGGGCCTTCGCGCATCCACGGACGCCAACGTGATGCCTTGAGCTGTAACCACTACCTTTGGTATTTCGCAGCTCGAGAAAGTTGGCGGGACACTTCCATACAAGTTTTAAAGGCAGATGGTAAGTAACAAATATGTGCTTATGTCCAAACAAAACTGAAAGTGAAAGTATACATTAGCGCCTGTTCTTCACCTGAATATGAGCCTCTCAAAAATTTCAAGTGCAAACAATTCGTGCAAGGGTCATAATGTTGGCTCAGAAAAACAAGAGCAATGTGGGCTGACAGTTTCATTTTTGGTTTAGATATGCACACAAGAAATTGTGCTTACCACAAAACTTTGTGTGCATGCATCTGGCATACTCTCCTCACATTTGCCACAGGTTTTCCACACATAAAGTTTCCATAGGCCATTAATGAGATGGCCTGGGGAAATCCATTGCTTATTCCTAAGATAAGCAGCATAGAATCTGTTTTACTACTTGGGAGCTAGCTAGGTATTTGGAACCTGGGCTGGCCACTGAAACAGGATACTGGGCTTGATGGACCTTCGGTCTGTCCCAGTATAGCAATTCTTATGTTTTTACCAATCTTGACTGTGTCAAGACCAAGAAGAGGCTTTGGAGAATCTTCCAGTAGCTTGTAACCTTGTGCTGAACTGGTTATTCATCTCTTCCCTTAAAGAAAAATATTTCCAGCAAAATATTGACATTTGAGTCATAATCATAGTAAAAGAATTATGTGTTTGCTTAGGAGAGTTGGGAAGATTGAAATGTAGGTACTTTCCACAGAATGTACAAGAAAGGAAGTTTTATCTTTGGAATTTAAATTTTTCTGACAGAGTCAGGAATGATCTTCCCTCATTAGAACTAAAATCGCAGGTGCTGTACCTAAGATGAAAAGGAAAAAAAAATTAAATGATAAATGCTAGAGCTCTTAATTTATACTTCAGTGAAAGAATAGACTTTGAGAACCAAAAACATAGAGAAGCAAGAAACTATGAGCTTTTTACAGCTGTTAAGCAAGTAAACTGCATTTTGACTGAGAAGACTTTAGCTTCAAAAATCTAGACTAATGTTGGTTTGCTCTTTAGTAATCATTAAATATACAGTGGTGCCTCACACAACGAACTTAATTGGTTCCAGGAGCAAGTTTGTTATGCGAAAAGTTCGTTATGTGAAACGCGTTTTCCCATAACAATACATTTAAAAAAAAATAATTCGTTCTGTAGCATAAAATATGCTAAGATGACATAAAAAAAGATAAATTTTTTGTTATTATTTTTATTTAGATACATCTAAAAACATAATTGTTTTTTAAAACAACACACATTTTTTAAATTTAAAGACAGACTAAGTAGAGTCTAATTTTACAGTGAGAGAGGGCAGAGTCTCAGCGGCAAAAACTGGGACTTAACTGTTCATTTTTTTTTTTTTTTTTCTAGCATCGGGGAAGCGGCGAGAGTAGCTCCGCCCCCCCCCAACGCATCAGCAGTAGGCGCCGGGCCCCTGCGAGCCGACGGTCCGCCACTGCACAGGGAGCCAGGCGGAGAGAGGGCAGTTAAGCGCAGTGCCTGCGCGGAAGGATGCAGCTCGGGCGACTTCGTTGTGTGAAACGAAGTTCGTTGTAGGAAGCAAGACATGAAGTTCGTTGTGCGCAGCGTTCGTTATGCGAGGCACCACTGTATGTCAGATGCTTTTGCACTAATGAAAACAGACTTTATGAAAACAAAAGAGAGAAGGAGAAATGATTCTCCAGCCAGGAAGTAGACCTTGGATTTAGGGGGTAATATTTTTGAACTGTAGGCAAAAGTAAAAAGTTTGTGGTTGTTTTTTCTCTATGGACTTTGCTGAATTTTCAAAGCAAAAGCACACACTTACAGCACATCCACTTAGATTTATGCCTGCACATATTTTCTGTATAAAATTGATCGCTGGTGCTCATTTTCAAAAATGCAATCAAAACAGCAATGCCCATTCAACTCTTCTGTCAGGATCAATGAGTAAACCTATGCATATATAGGCTGGCCTATCAGAAGGGCAATTTCAAAGCAATAGTGAAACCAAAATAACAGAAACAAATGTTTGTTCAGCACCTCTGAAAATTATAACAAAACTGAATAAATAATATCCACATGAAATCACTCTGATATCAACAAAATTAGGGAGAAGTGGGCCTCAGACACCCAGGCTCTCGAATCCACCATATGCCTATACTGGTGAAATGTTTCTTATCATTGGTCCGCAATCACTCCCCTGCTAACCAACCCGATTCACTAAACGGCCCACCGCGTGTTTTTCCCCTCGTTTGCCCATTTTCCATTCCGGCCTTGCAAATTAGTAAAACCCCACGCAAAATAGCCAAGTGACTGATTCACTTACATTGGCTTGGTGACAGGTCAAAAACGCGCAAGACAATCGCGCGCAGACAAAATCGCGCAGACAAATCAGCGCTAAGACAATTCAGCGCAAGACAACTAAGCGCCAAGACAATTCAGCGTAAGACATTTGCGCGCTAGACAATTGAGCGCAGCGACAACTCAGCGCAAGACAATTGCGCGCAAGATAACTCAGCGCCATGACAATTCAGCGCGCCACTAGAGGCCGCTTGCCAATCAAAGGACATGCGCACGTACAGCACGTGAACACGTCATCACGTCAACGCGTGGTCAGTATGATTCCCTTGACTCTGCGTTTTCAATATAAGTCATGTGAATGCATTTTTGTTACCATGGTTATGTTATCTCATGATATGTATTCTCCGAACAGCATTTAAATACAAGTCACGTGAATGCATTTTCGTTACTATGGTTACGTTTCCACATTATATATGTCCTCCGAACAGCCCGCCTTCCTTTCGCTGCCTGACCGTGTCCGTTATAGGTAAAGATCTGGTTTTGCTAGTACTTGATCTATAACGAATATTTGTCTTGCGCGGATTTTTCTTGCCTTTGGTGAGAGCGAACATACTTCCACGTTTCTTCATTTACAGGTATGTTTATATTTGCGCTTCACGCGCAACAAAAGGCAGGGTATGATTATAAAACTGTGGATGAACTGACTAGGAACCGTTTATATTGGGTATGTTGATATTTATATTTCCGGTTCACGCGCAAGAAAAGGGAGGGGATGATCATAAAACTCAGCGCAATTGATTATAAAGTTTATATAGGGTATGTTGATATTTACATATTTACATTAGCGGTGCTCACGCGCGCGCCGACTGCGTGCTTCACAATCGGAACAAAAGCGAGGATAGAAGTTTAAAAATCAGCCAAATTCACTATGAATTGTTTAGATTGGGGATGCTTATATTTTTATGTGGGTATGTTTAGATATAATGGAATGCTCATCGGCGCGCCGTCAACTTTGCGCTCGGTTGTCGGCGCGCCGTTGTCTCGCGCGATTTGGTCCCGTAACCGTAAAACACGGACCTTACGGACCTCCCGGATCTAAACCCGCAGGTCCTTAAAAATCCACGTTCCGCGCCACTTTTCAGGTCCCTGCCACTTTTAGTCTCTGGCTCTGTCAGAGCTGTATGAGAATTTAACTCTGACGGATCCTAATGCTTTCCCCTCCCTGAAAAGTGGCGCGGAACGCGGATTTTTAAGGACCTGCGGGTTTTGCATCCGTCTTGCGCTTAGTTTTCCCGCATGTTAAAAGAGTGAGAAGGTTGAGTTATGGTATTAAGATTATGTATAATGTGATAATGGATATTAATTGGAAGCGTAATTGGATGGAGTTATAGAATTGAAAAGTAATAAAGATGTAAAGAGAAACATGTTGGCATGAGGTAAAAACTCATGCCAGCAACACTAGTATCTGATGATCATAAAACTCAGCGCAATTGATTATAAAGTTTATATAGGGTATGTTGATATTTACATATTTACATTAGCGGTGCTCACGCGCGCGCCGACCACGTGCTTCACAATCGGAACAAAAGCGAGGATAGAAGTTTAAAAATCAGCCAAATTCACTATGAATTGTTTAGATTGGGGATGCTTATATTTTTATGTGGGTATGTTTAGATATAATGGAATGCTCATCGGCGCGCCGTCAACTTTGCGCTCGGTTGTCGGCGCGCCGTTGTCTCGCGTGATTTGGTCCCATAACCGTAAAACATGGACCTTACGGACCTCCCGGATCTAAACCCGCAGGTCCGTAAAAATCCACGTTCCGCGCCACTTTTCAGGTCCCTGCCACTTTTAGTCTCTGGCTCTGTCAGAGCTGTATGAGAATTTAACTCTGACAGATCCTAATGCTTTCCCCTCCCTGAAAAGTGGCGCGGAATGCGGATTTTTAAGGACCTGCGGGTTTTGCATCCGTCTTGCGCTTAGTTTTCCCGCATGTTAAAAGAGCGAGAAGGTTGAGTTATGGTATTAAGATTATGTATAATGTGATGATGGATATTAATTGGAAGCGTAATTGGATGGAGTTATAGAATTGAAAAGTAATAAAGATGTAAAGAAACATGTTGGCATGAGGTAAAAACTCTTATGCCAGCAACACTAGTATCTGAATATGTTTAATTTGAGTGTCGCATTATCTAATGATACAATATTATTGGGTAAGTCCATGAGAAAAAAAAAGGAAATTATCAGCACTGGAGTCACCATTCAACATATAAGTAATAATTAGAAAGATCATATACACTCAAGTATATAGTTTCGGGTGCAATTCATTATGTCACATTATCAAAATGGAAAGAACAGTAACAATAAAAAAGGGAAGTTGTAATAATTTTAATAAAATTTGGGAGCCATTAACATCTTACTGTAATGAATACACACTATTTTCTATTTAAAGATACACCGTCTTATAGTTGGGAGGGGGGGGGTCTAAATTATACTATTATTCATATTGGGAAAAGTAAGAGTGGGGAAGTGGGGTGGGAAGGGAGGTACTTATATCTATTATGTGATAATATAGACAGATTGACATGTGATGTATTTCATTTTAATGTTTTGATTCTTGTACACATGATGTGTCATTGAAAATGAATAAAGATTAAAAAAAAAATAAGAGTGTGCTCATGGTTTATAGTTTTATAAAGGCAATGGGTACCATTTTCTTTTGCAGGTATCATACATAAGAGGATATTCACATTTACAGGTATATGCATAGCTTCATTTTTTGGTTTTGCTAAATTGGAACAATAGGATAGGATAAGTAGTCTGATGGTAGGGCTTATTGGTGTAAACTTTTAGCCTTGGGTGTGTAGTGAGGGTGATTGTATACCATTGTTGTGGGTCCTTGTTTTGGGCCTCTCTGCCTTCCTTCTGTCTGCGCTTAGGTATAATGACGTTCTTAATCCATGATGGTTGGCAAGCCAGATTTCCACTATTAGAGGTATGATTGCAAAGGTAAGTACAGACATAGTGGGTCCTGTTTGTTATATCTATGTGCTAACCTTATAAATTTTAGTCTTGCAGTCATGTGCTGAGGGATATGAATTTGCTGAAACCCTAGTCTTGTCTAGAAGTTCAATCTTGGAGGCAAGGTAAGTACAGAGGTATAGGATTTGTATCCTGATTGCTGTAGACCCGTCGGCCCCTCCCTGGATTTTAGTTCCCGAAAATCTGGTAACTCTATTCCAGCTTTCCCTAGCCTTGGGCCGAGACAGAGTAAAGTAGAATGGCTCAAGTGAGTGAGAGACTGTTAAGTGAAACGGATATTCTTTGCATGGCTGAGGTAAGCCACTGATATATTGAAGTTGTGGACTTTTATTTCAGGTCTGGCTAGCGCTAGGCCAGGGGCTAGATGGACTGTGCCAAACTTATATTTGCGGCAGCTGTGAACCAAGAAGGGTAAGTGTAGTAACACAGAAGTTCACTTCTGTGCCTTGCAAAGTATAACTTGCTTCCGGTGAGTCTCACATCAATTGTGTGTAAACTTATGGAAACTTTACTTAAAGGTAAATTGGACATGATATTGGATGAGGAAAATCTGAGGGATCCCTGTCAACATGGATTCACTAGGGGCAGGTCATGCCAATCCAATCTTATCAGCTTCTTTGACTGGGTGACAGGAAAGCTAGACTCGGGAGAGTCTCTGGACGTGGTATACTTGGATTTCAGTAAAGCTTTTGACAGTGTCCCGCACCGTAGACTATTAAACAAGATGAAATCGATGGGGTTAGGTGAGAAACTAACTGCATGGGTCAATGATTGGCTGAGTGGAAGACTTCAGAGGGTGGTGGTCAACGGCACCCTCTCTGAGACATCGGAGGTGACTAGCGGAGTGCCGCAGGGATCGGTCCTGGGACCATCTCTTTTCAACATATTCATAAGGGATTTAACCTGGGGGCTTCAGGGTAAGGTAGCACTGTTCGCCGACGACGCCAAACTGTGTAATATAGTAAGTGAAAGCAGTCTCAAGGGTAGTATGACGCAGGATCTGATCATGTTGGAAAACTGGTCCTCAACATGGCAGCTGGGCTTCAACGCTAAGAAGTGTAAAGTCATGCATCTCGGCAGCAGAAATCCATGCAGAACATACACCTTGAATGGAGTAGCACTAGCTAGGACTTCAGAAGAACGGGATTTGGGAGTAATCATCAGTGCAGACATGAAGGCGGCCAAACAAGTGGAGAAGGCCTCATCCAAGGCAAGGCAAATGATGGGATGTATCAAGAGAAGCTTCATCAGCCGCAAGCCTGAAGTCATAATGCCACTTTACAGAGCCATGGTGAGACCTCATCTGGAGTACTGTGTGCAATTCTGGAGGCTACATTACCGTAAAGATGTGCTTCGAGCCGAGTCGGTCCAGCGGATGGCCACTAGAATGGTCTCCGGACTCAAGGGTCTCTCATACGAAGAAAGACTGGGCAAATTGCAGCTCTATACTCTAGAGGAGCGCAGGGAAAGGGGGGACATGATTGAGACATTTAAATATGTCACAGGACGTGTCGAGGTGGAAAACGACATCTTCCTTCTCAAAGGACCATCGGTCACAAGAGGGCACGAACTCAAACTCAGAGGAGGGAACTTTAATGGTGACACCAGGAAGTACTTCTTCACAGAAAGGGTGGTGGATCACTGGAACAAACTTCCGATGCAGGTGATCAAGGCCACCAGCGTGCTCGACTTTAAGAATAAATGGGACATCCACGTAGGATCACTACGAGGGTCGAGCTAAAGAACTAAGTCATTAGCACCCAGACTTAATGGGGTGGGTCAGTAGAGTGGGCAGACTTGATGGGCTGTAGCCCTTTTCTGCCGTCATCTTTCTATGTTTCTATGTTTCCTGAGCCTGTGAAGTACTGGATCAGACTGAAGAGAAAAAGAAAACTTTTGTCCATATGCAGAGTCTGTACTGGCTGTGTGTGTGTAGATCTCTCCCGGAAATCCTACCCAGCCTTGTTATACCAAGACATAATTGCCCATACAGCTGTGAATTTCTATTATTTTTAAGTCGGCAGGGCTCTGAGGCTTTTACCTCTCATGTGTAAATGTGTGGTTCGTGAAAATTGGATGTGGCACACATGCATGAACAGTTTTCAGTTCCTGGGAGAATTTTGTATAAGAGCAGTATTGGTTTGGTCAGATCAAAGAGGCTAGTCCGATTTTTAGATAGACCTACTTCGTATGTTCCACTGATAAAGCTTACAATGCTGAACTAATGCCACAAGGGTTCAATATCAATGTTGGCTTTCTACCTAATTGCTAATGTGCCTTTACAGTATATCAGGCTATATAAGAGTTAGGAGAGGAGGTTGATGAAAAGTAAGCACGCTTTGACATCTTCTGTTTCCTTGATCATGTATTCATGACTCTGAGCTTGAGAATGACATGGGGACAAATTTGACTTTGTCCCTACAAGAACTCAATGTCCCCATCCCGTCCCTGCGGGTTTTGTCGCTGTCGCTGTCCCTGCCCCTGCCCCATTCCTGTAAGCTCTACTTTAACCACACAAGCCTCAAACGCTTATGATTTTAAAGTGTTCGAGGCATGTGCAGATGAGGACGGAGCTTAGGCATTGGTGGAATGAGGCATTATGACATCACAATCTGAGCTCTAGAATGTTGCTACTTAGGATTTTAAAGGGTTTGAGGCTTGTGCATGTGAGGACTGAGCTTAGGCATTGGTGGAATGAGGCATTATGACATCACAATCTGAGCTCTAGAATGTTTCTACATGTGATTTTAAAGTGTTTGAGGCTTGTGCAGATGAGGACGGAGCTTAGGCATTGGTGGAATGAGGCATTATGACATCACAATCTCAGCTCTAGAATGTTGCTACTTAGGATTTTAAAGGGTTTGAGGCTTGTGCATGTGAGGACTGAGCTTAGGCATTGGTGGAATGAGGCATTATGACATCACAATCTGAGCTCTAGAATGTTTCTACATGTGATTTTAAAGTGTTTGAGGCTTGTGCAGATGAGGACGGAGCTTAGGCATTGGTGGAATGAGGCATTATGACATCACAATCTCAGCTCTAGAATGTTGCTACTTAGGATTTTAAAGGGTTTGAGGCTTGTGCAGATGAGGACGGAGCTTGCAGGGATAGGAAAAGAACTCGCGGGGGGACGGGACAGCAAAATGAGTTCCTGTGTCATTCTCTACTCTGAACTTCTGTGGAGCAATTTTCAAAATGGTGCATATAGCTAAAAAGACCGGGGATTCATTTAGCCATAGATTTTTCTTCTCAGTGAGCAGGTAAAAGCATACCAAATTCTCCTTTGAAAACTGATCAAGGGGGGGGGGAAAAAAAAGTACCTGGCTTTTTGTCTTGTAATTTTTTCTGACCATAGGAAGTGTAGGTTTGAAAATTCATAATAACTCATGTTGTTGCCTCCCCAGCATTACCCCCTACCCCAAGGAATACAAAATGCACATATAATTGCACAAATGAAAGAACATAAGTAAATTTTCCTTCTTACAGAATGGGCCATTCTCAAAAACTTCTTATACCCAGAAAAGCAGACATTTACCTGGGTAAATGGTTTTTATCAATCGTCTTATTGTGTGCCATAAAATCTCATTAAACAGGGTTAAAATAATATACTGTATTTCAAACCCGTGGTGTGAGTGGAGGATATTTATTACAGAAAAATTTAAATCTCTCTCTTTAATGCAGATTGCACTGTATATTTGCAGAAATACAATGTATGGAATTCTTCATTTCAAAGGTGGCTTTCACCTTCCAGTACCTTCACAGTCACTGCCACCTCCAACAGCGTTGAGATTTTTATTTGAAAAAAAAATAAATAAATAAATGTGAAAGAAAAAGCTCATTCCTTTAGATCAAAACGGAACAAAGGATAAGAGAAAGAGCTTCACTTATAGGGGCTTTTTTTCTGCACACACCTTAAGTCAAAGGCAGCATTACAGTTCTAAAGGAGTTAGATCGCATTCCCTGAACCTCTCAGCTGGAGAACTCTTAACGGTAACTGACAGGTTGCTCAAATCAAAGCGATTTTTTTCTTAAATTATTTATATGTAAAAACCGAAAGAAACATAGTAGTTCTAAGGCAACCTCGGGGGAGGAGAATGTCATTACCACCAGATAATGGCGGCTTTTCTGCTTTGCGCTCTTGGCCTTGAAACATACCTGGGGTATCATTGTCTCATTCAGCAGTCTCCGGAACAGTAGGTGCATTCAGCCTAGTTTAGAGCCACTGCTACAAAAATCACAAATTAGATAGCGGCACAGTTTTAAAATAGCTCTGATTTTGAGTCCATTTCCCCTACCCCACCCCCCACCCCCAGCCCATGCCCCTCCAGCAAGAAGTACACAAAAATAGAAATGAAACTTCATGCAGATGTTCAACCTAAAGGCACAGGACGTAGGAGTATAGAGCACAGCGACGTAGTAAAGGGGAGCAGTCTGCCCCAGGCACTGTCTTGGTGAGGACGTAGGCTGGAAGGCAGGGAGGGGGTACAAACTCAACACAGAAGGAAGGGAAGGGGCATGAACATGGGACACAGAAGGGAGGGAATAGAAAGAGAGAATTGATGGGCTTGAGTATGTGAGTGAGAGATGGTGCAATGGGGAAAGGAACAAAGGAAAATTGGGCAGAGAGAGAGCGAAGTGAGGTAAAGATGCATGGGGAATAGAAGGATGAGAGGGAGAAATGTTGAATATAGTGATGGAGAGGTAAAATTGAAGGGGATGCAAGGGGGAGGAATGTTGGACATAGTAATGGAGGGAGAGATGTGGCATTGTGCTGGAGAGGGGTGATAGAAGGAGAAATGGGCATGGGGCTGGTGGGCAGTAGTGAAAAATGCTGCACATGATCCAGGGGATGAGAGAGGGAGAAATGTTGGATGTGGCAGTAGAGGGGGTGGGAGAGATGCATGGATCTCTCAAGACAGATGGACAGTGAGAGAGAGAGAAGGAGACATATTGCCAATAGGGGTGGAGAAGAGAGGAAGAAAAGCTGGACTCATGGAGGGACACAGAGAGAGGAAGGTAATGGGGTCCGGAGGAGAGGAAGTGGGCAGGAGACACGAAGAAAAAAATATTGGCTGCACAGTCAGAAGGAAATGCAACCAGAGACTCATGAAATCACCAGACAACAAAGGTAGGAAAAATGATTTTATTTTCAATTTAGTGATGAAAATGTGTCAGCTATGTGAATTTATATCTGCTGTCTATATTTTGCTCTATATTTATCTATTTTACTATAGTTGTTACGGGTTACATATTTTAAAGTCATCTGCCTTGACCTCTTTGAAAATACCCCGCATATAAATGATAATGATCATTTTTTCTGTGTACATTGTGCTTTGTGGTTTTTAAAAAAAATTTTGTGGTTACCATTATGTATTAATAAGATTATATTGTGTGTATATGAAAAATGGATGGAAGAAATTGCATTACAATTAGTATTATTATGGGGGTGGGGTGAGGGGCAGAGCGTGGGCGGTCTGTGGTAGAGTTTGGGCAGGGGTATTCATAGAAACATAGAAATAGACGGCAGATAAGGGCCCACGGCCCATCTAGTCTGCCCACCTTAATGTCCCTCCCCTACCTTTGCCCTGTGAATAGATCCCATGTGCCGATCCCATTTGGCCTTAAAATCAGGCATGCTGCTGGCCTCAATCACCTGTAGTGGAAGACTATTCCAGCGATCAACCACTCTTTCAGTGAAAAAGAATTTCCTGGTGTCACCTCGTAGTTTCCCGCCCCTGATTTTCAACGGATGCCCTCTTGTTGTCGTGGGACCCTTGAAAAAGAAGATATCTTCCTCCACCTCGATGCGGCCCGTAAGATACTTGAACGTCTCGATCATGTCCCCCCTCTCTCTGCGCTCCTCGAGCGAGTATAGCTGTAATTTGTCAAGCCGTTTTTCGTATGGTAGATCCTTGAGTCCCGAGACCATCCGGGTGGCCATTCTTTGCACCGACTCCAGTCTCAGCACATCCTTGCGATAATGCGGCCTCCAGAATTGCACACAGTATTCCAGGTGGGGCCCTCACTATGGATCTATACAATGGCATAATGACTTCCGCCTTACGACTGACGAAACCCCTTCGTATGCAGCCCATGATTTGTCTTGCCTTGGACGAAGCCTGCTCCACTTGATTGGCAGACTTCATGTCCTCACTGACGATTACCCCCAAGTCTCATTCAGTTGGTATTTGTTAGGCTTAGGGGGTACTTGGCTTGAAGAAGTTGAGAAACACTGACTTAGAACATGAGGATGTTACTGATCATACTTTATGGTAAATATCCTGCAAACAGGATGGTTGGATAGGCTGGACTGAGCTTGGACGGCAACTTCAGCATTTGGAACCTAGGACAATGCCAGGTGGACTTTACAGTCTATGACCCAGAAATATCAAAGAAGAGAATTTAATCATGTATGTGTAATGAGTATAACTAATGGGCAGACTGGATGGACCGTTCAGGTCTTTATCTGCTGTCATTTACTATGTTACCTGGCAGAAACCCAAAGAGTAGCAACATTCCAGAGCTGAGATTGTGATGTCATAGTGCCTCATTCCACCAGTGCCCAAGAACCAGCCTCATCAGTGATGTCACAATGGCTTGATTAGATGGCACCTTCAGCATTTGAAACCTAAGACATTATTAGGTGGACTTTACACTCTATGACCCAGAAATATCAAAGAAGAGGCAAGTTAATTTAATCATGTATTTGTAATGGGTATAACTAATGGGCAGACGCTGCTTTGGATGAAGGTAGGGCTCGTTCGCAGTCGACGGAGAAGGAAGGATGGAGTGTCAGCAGGGGTTCGTGGGGGGGTGCTCAAGGGTTCTGCTGCACAGCGGGATGGGAGGGAGTGAGGAGTGGAAAGATGCTGCACATGTGGGGGAGAGAAAGGAAAGAGGAAGAATTGGGGTGAAGGAGAGGAAGGGAGAGATGATCATGTGCATACCCTGAAAATAATACCAAGTGCATTTTTGGGCCCAAAATCAATATAAAACACTGTCTTATTTTCAGGGAAACACGGTAGCAGTTCACGGCGTATTGCTATGGAATACTTTACCACTTGAAGTAAAGAAAGCGTCTACTTTACTAAGCTTTCGGAAAATGCTAAAAAATTGAGTTTTTCGTGCGATATTTTTCAGAATGACCCGTGCTTGCTCTCAAGGTCGGTAAGGAAGCAGATTTGATGTTTTGTATCTGTTCTGTTGTAAGTCAAATTTTAATGTTCATATTTTGTAACTGTGAATGTAATTGTGTAACCCATGCAGAACTATAGGATGTAGTGCGTAAGAAAGTTTTAAATAAATAATCTTACCTAAAGGTACAGTACTTTAATTCTGCATTCCATGTCAGGAGTCACCAGCCAGGAAAAGGATTTCGGAGACACTGTGGACAGTTACACTGAACTGAGAATTTCAGCGTATAATAGTGGTAAAAAAAAAAAAAAAAAATCTAATAGAGCGAATCAGGCTACCTATTCCCTTAATAAATACGAAAGCACATTGGTGTTCTATTGAACCATTATGCATGTGATAGGTTTGTAGGTCTCCGTTGTCCGTTTTCACAATCCCAGCATTATTAGCCAGTTTGCACCAGCTGTACTTCATTTGATTAACAAGATACCACCAACAGCACATGCAATTCCCAGAGCCCTGCTGCAGTGACATTAGTCATGCACGGTCACAGCAAAGGTCACACAACAGGATATGCCTTCACGTTAACAACTCCCCTTATTGTTGATAGCAATGATATTATGAGATTAAAATAGCTCGTGGGAGTCGTTTCTCCACCCTGAGCGACCCAGCTGACAATCATAACCCAGCACTTCTTTTAAACTGAAAGTGTTCCTAGGCAGGACAAGTGGTACGTGCAGGTCTTTCATGGAAAATAACGAACATGGGACCATACACAGGGCAAAAGCTACATTCCACACACTACACAAAGGGAGGCAATTTTGCAACACTTTTTGCATGGACTAACAGCTGTTTACCATCCTTTCATCATAAAGAGGTGTATTGAAAATTGTTCTTCGCGTTGTAGTACGAATACTTTTAATGGCAGCAGAAAGAAGTGCGTCAGAGGGAAAGGGAGGGCAGATCTTTTGACCCTTCCAAAGGAATTCCTTCTGAAATCCCCCCCCCTGGCGGTTTAATTTTCAGGTGCTGAGAGGCCGAGCATGCTGACCTCAAAGTACCCATGGAGTGGCCAGTTCCACCATTTTCAAAGGAAAATTCCAGAAGGAGTTTCCCTTTGGAAAAGTTCAAGCAGGCCCTTGGGAACAGGTTACCCAGGGATATGCGGTTCACAGTCAGAACCGCGTGAGACAATCGCACGCGGACAAAGCCGGGCCGACAATCGCGCACAGGATATCAGCGCGCCGGATTTAAACTCAATTTGAAAGCGCTCCAAGGGGGGTTGGGGGGGAACCACCGCACTTAACCTAGTAGTGTTGGCGTTGCCGTTGGGGGGGGTGTTGTGGGGGGGAAACCCCCATTATAGAGGAAACAGGCTTTTTCCCTATTTTTTGGGGAAAAAGTTCAGTTTACTCTGTAATGTGGGGGGTACCCACACACATCCTCAGAGTGCTTTCAAATTGAGTTTAAATCCGGCGCGCTGATGCCCTGCGTGCGAATGTCGGCCCCTCTTTGTCTGTGTGCGATTGTCTCGCGCGGTTTTGACGCGTCACCGAATATGCAAGCATCCCATGGGGCTTCAAAATTCTCCCTACTAGGACCAGTTGTTCAAAAAGGCTTGCGAAGGAGGTGGTGAGGAGTTACTGAATTGTGGCAAAGTATTACGCTTTACCACAACTTAATTTGTTGTGGGAGTCACTAACCAGTGGCGTAGCGAGGGTGAGAGGTGCCCTGGGCGTTGGTGCCCCTTGCCCGCCCTCATCCCCTCCCCCACCCCTGCTCCCTTCCGCAATTCCGCCTGCAGCATTCTCCCCCTTCCCTTCATCCCTACCTCTAGTTGAAGTTGTTGCTCGCGGCGGTCAACCACATGCTCCTTGCAACCCCATCGGCTCTCCCTCTGACGTCACTTCAACTAGAGGTATGGGGAGAGGGAAGGGAAGGGGGCATGCTTGTGGAGGGGAGGAATGGGAAGCGACAAGGGCAGAGAGGAGGAGGAGTGTCGGCACTCCCCACCAGGGTGGACCACCCCCGTTGACCTCCTCCCTTACTACATTACTGTCACTTATCTGAAGTAAGTCAAGTAAGGCGGAAGTCAATCAAAACCTACCTTTTTGATAAATTCCTCTAACTTCTTCCCCCCCCTCTTCCTTGCCTCCTCCTCGGACCTTGACTTACCTCAGACTCTCGACTCCTCCAATCCTGTCAGCCACCAAATGGCTTAACAAAATGGATCACCCTATCCAACTAATCACCCCTTCTTCGTTACCTCCCTTACTAAATGCCTCTGCTCTGCTTTATCGAACTCCGCAGTATATATTACCGCCATATGTAACACTACTGTATGAACTCCGCTATATATATGCAACTTACAGCAAATGTAACTTCTCTGCAATTGTAGCCGACCTGAAAAATAACTTCACCGTAAATGTAGCATTGCCGAAAATGGAAATGTAGCTATGCCAAAAAAAAAAAAAAGTGTAACTTCGCTGTAATGTACAGTCTCTTCATCTGTTAACCGCATAGAACTTCCATGGTAATGCGGTATACAAAAATATATTATTATTATTATTATTAATACGGCAGTTCAGGAACTTATACAATGGATGAATAATAGAACTTGCAATCAACATCATAAGCTGCATTATTCTTCTTCACAGGGTATTGTGTTGTTAATACACTTCTCCCTCTGTATTCAGGTGCAGAGCCAGCCCGTGAATAAGGAAAAATCGCGAGCAAGTTTTTGGGCCGGCTATGACCTACCCCCACCTTGCTCCTGTATCCCCAGGCCTTACCTGGTGGTCTAGCGGTGACGTGGGGCAAGAGCGATCTTCCTACGCTCCTGACCCGCGCAGCGCCATCATCAAAATGGCTGCCGTGAGTTCCCGTTATAGTCTCAAGATCACTTCTGCCCCGCATCAATGCTAGACCACCAGGTAAGGTCCGAGAGGTTTGGGCAGCCTGCAAATAGATGAAAATTAGAAGAAACTTAGAAGAAAAAAAAAATCACGAATAATCGAATTTGCGATTAGGAAAACTGCGAATAGTGAGGGAGAGCTGTATATCCAATGGTCCCTTGAAGCCATTCTTGGACCTCATTACAAGACTCCCCCAGCTAAGATCCCTGACCTCCCTGTAGTTTATTAAAAAATATTTATACCGCTCAGATCAAACACCCTAACTCCCAGAAAGATACCCCAATCCCTTCCGCCTGTAAAACATTCCAACCCTTGAAGGCACTCCTCAGAGCTCCACCTCCTGGAATATCCCCCAGGACCTACCAGTTGCTTTCTGGTGTCTAGCAAGTGAGGAAGGAACAATCCCCGGTTGCTCCTGCTTCATCAGGCATTGGGTTCAAAACGGATGTTGTAATATTACCACTAGAAGTCAAGCTGTCAAAATAAGGGTGCATGAGAATTTGCAGTGGCGCCAGGTGACCCCTAGGGGCAATGTTGTAATATTACCACTAGAAGTCAAGCTGCCAAATAAGGGTGCATGAGAATTTGCAGTGGCGCCAGGTGACCCCTAGTGGCAATGTTGTAATATTACCACTAGAGGTCAAGCTGCCAAATAAGGGTGCATGAGAATTTGCAGTGGGACTCAGTGAATACAGAATGAGGGTAGAATATATGTAACAGTAATATTCATCTTCTATCTGTATAGCTGGAAGGTTTACTTTAGGGAGTAAATTAAACCACTTATCTATGTGCAAAACAGTTGAGTATCATCACTATAAGGGCAATTTAATAAATTGAGTACTATCATTTATATGCAAAAGGGTGTCCAGATGGGCCAGAATGGGCAGGACCTAAGTGAGTCTCCAATTTATGTAGGTAATGTACAGAATAATGCAAGCTGCACAGTCCCTGCCGCATTTAGGTACCTATATTTGTACTAGCACTAAAGCTGGCATGTGTGTGTACCTCCTAGGGGCCGCTGAAAAGTTCTCAAGCCAAACCAACAAAGTTGCATTGCAGTCTGAGATGTTAAACTTTGGATAGAAATGGAAAGCTGCAGGATTGAGGATGATATTGCCATGAGGTCGGAACTGTGGAAATACCTTACAAGTGATACGCTTCTTAACAGCACTTGGTCTTCACATATTCTTAAGGCGATATATCCTTGGTGAAAGTGAAATGCGTTCTTTATATTCTTTGCCTAGCCCAGGGATGGGCAACTCCGGTGCTCGAGGGCCGTAATCCAGTCGGATTCTCAGGAATTCCCCAATGAATATGCATGAGATCCATTTGCATGCACTGCTTTCAATGCATATTCATTGAGGAAATCCTGAAAACCCGACTGGATTCCGGCCCTCGAGGACCGGAGTTGCCCACCCCTGGCTTAGCCCTTGTTTTGTTGACAGAGCATAACAAAATTCAAGGCCAGAAAAGGTCATTAACCCCCCCTCCTCCCATTTTTACAAAGCCACGTTAGACTTTTTTTTTATCGCCGGCCATGGCGGTATTAGCTCCGACACTCATAGAAATTCTATGAGCGTCGGAGCTAATATCACCGTGGACGGCAATAAAAAAAAACCCTAATGCGGCTTCATGAAAGGAGTCCTAAATCCAGCACAAGCCTGTCCCCTTGGTCCTCACATTGGATCTCTCTCTATTTTTCTTTTTCAATCTTTGCTTACTTCGGAAACTGAATTTGCAATTCATAGTTGCTTTACCTGATGTGGTTCATATTTTTCTCCAGTCTTAATGTGAAAACCCTTTCTGTCGGAATTTATAATTCCACTCCTATAATCACTGTCCTTTTTTCTTAACCAAAATAAATATAGCTGGCACCAGCTCTTGTTTATCCTTCTCTATTATTTATAAGTTTCAACTTCTACTGGATTACTGTCTGTGATATAGCACTATATTACAAACTGATATATTGTTTGCATTCCTACATTAATATTAGATGGTACTATATATAAAAACTCCCCACCATAAAAGGAACCACTTCTCCCTGAAATGTCAACAAAAATAATAACAGTAATAATGAAACATAGAAACAGGATGGCAGATAAAGGCCAAATGGCCCATCCAGTCTGCCCATCTGCAGCATCCACTATCTCCTCCTCTCCCTATTGGCTAAGGCTCTTAACATTTGCATCTCCTCTTCCTATAGGCTAAGGCTCTTTACACCTGCATTGTGAGGTCATAGAGCTTTATGGTTATAGAAACTTGATGGCAGATAAAGGCCAAATGGCGCATCCAGTCTGCCCATCCGCTGTAACCATTATGAATCAAATCATTTTTAGGCAGAATACATTTACTCAGGTAACCTTCGGTCAGATGCAGTGGCTGGAATTCCTCTGAAGTTCACCAATAGGCTAGTTTTGAAGCTGATCTGGCAGTGGCAAAGCAAGTCTAACATTATAAATGAGGGCAAATAAAACTAGATCTAATAACCAACTGGCAAAAATCAGAAGTGATCCTATCATCTTGCAACAAGTCCGAAAGTCTCGCATCCCCTATCTGTCTGAACTTTAAACCACTTGAGCCCGTGCCCGCTATCAGGTCGCTAGGTGTGACCCTCGACGGCAACTTAACATATCATCTTCAAATCAGCACGATCATCCCAAAATGTTTCTATAGACGTCGAATGATCCGCTCTATCGCCAATCTTCTTGAAACCCCATCTTTCAATATCTAATCCTTTGGTTTTAAATACCAATTCATAAGAGCATAAGAATTGCTGCCTCTGGGTCAGACCAGTGGTCCATCGTGCTCAGCAGTCCGCTCACACGGCGGCCCTCTGGTCAAAGACTAGCGCCCTGAGACTAGCCCTACCATCGCACGTTCTTGTTCAGCAGGAACTTGTCTTAACTTTGTCTTGAATCCCTGGAGGGTGTTTTCCCCTATGACAGACTCTGGAAGAGCGTTCCAGTTTTCTACCACTCTCTGGGATGAAGAAGAACTTCCTTACGTTTGTATGGAATCTATCCCCTTTCAATTTTAGAGAGTGCCCTCTCGTTCTCCCTACCTAGGAGAGGGTGAACAACCTGTTCTTATGTACTAAGTCTATTCCCTTCAGTACCTTGAATGTTTCGATCATGTCCCCTCTCAATCTCCTCTGTTCGAGGGAGAAGAGGCCCAATTTCGATAATCTTCGCTGTACGGCAGCTCCTCCAGCCCCTTAACCATCTTAGTCGCTCTTCTCTGGACCCTTTCGAGTAGTACTGTGTCCTTTTTCATGTACAGCGACCAGTGCTGGACGCAGTATTCCAGGTGAGGGTGCACCATGGCCCGGTACAGCGACATGATAACTTTCTCCGATCTGTTTGTGATCCCCTTCTGTTCGCCCTTTTCGCCGCTGCCGCACATTGCGTGGATGGCTTCATAGAGGGCTCGACTCGGTCTACAACTATTTAAGATCATAACAGAAGAGAATCACGGTTGAGAAATAAAAAATCGTCAATTAAACTCAGATAAAAATTTTATTGAGACTTCTGAAATAAGCGCGTTTATAACTTTTATTTCAAAATGTTGCTAATTGAGAGAGGAGTCTAATCTCAGATGGAAGGTCATTCCAAATCTGTGGAAATATAAAGGTAAATGAATGGCAGAAATTAGCTGTAGTTTTCATATTCTTTAAGGTGGGAAAGCTAAGTTTATATTTGTGGGCACTTCTGCAATTCGATGGCAGAAAAGAGTTGACAGAAATAGGAACAAAAGGGGAAAAGATCCCATGCATAATTTTAAAAATTATACTAACATTAGTCATATTGCAGCTGGATTACCTCAGTGCCCTATATCGAGGCATTACCCAAAAAGAACTCAGAAGACCCCAAATAACCCAGAACACCGCCGTCAATCTTCTCTTCAAAGCAAAAAAATACGATCGCGTTACCCCCTCTCTTAATTAAGGCACACTGGTTACCCATATCATATGGTCTTATTTACAAAACTAGTGTTTTAGCCTGTTACATTAACGGGTGCTAGGTGCCCTTTCCTATGTTCTTAGTGCCACCTCCTATGTCCTTAGTGCCTCCAGTGCCTCCTTCCCATGTCCTTAGTGCCCCCATTGCCTTGGTCCTGTGTACTTAATGCCCCCAGTGCCTCCTTCCCATGTTCTTAGTGCTCCCAGTGCCTCTGTCCTGTGTCCTTAGTGCCCTCAGTGCCTCCATGTCCTTAGTGCCCTCGGTTCCCCTTCCTATGTCCTTAGTGCCCCCAGTGCCTCCTTCCTTTGTCCCCCTCACTACCTTCCATAATTTGTCCCCCCCCCCAAAGCCAGTCTGCCTGCCTCCGTCCCTCCCATACCCCTGTACAGTAGAACCGTTGTTTTCCCCCCTCCCCCCACCACTACCGCCACCTTGCAGCCAACCCCACTGGCCCTCCCATCTGACCCTCCCACTGCAATATGACATACAAACCTCCCGACTCCAGCAGCGTCCGCAGCACTCTAAACACGCTGCTTCGTGGCCTTCTACTGCCCGTGATTTCCTCTGCCGCGTCTCAGGGACGCGGCAGAGGAAATCATGGCAGTAGAAGGCCGCGAAGCAGCATGTTTACAATGCTGTGGACGCTGCTGGAGTCTGGAGGTTTTTGGTCGTCTCGCGGTGGGAGGCTCGGATGGGAGGGTCAACAGGGGTTCAGGTGCAGTGAGGAGGGGTGGGGTTGCGCTAACGAACAACTTATTGAGGGGGGAGCCATGCCGGGCGATGGCGTAAGGGAGCCGGCAAGACTGCAGGGACCTTTGTATGCGCGCATGCGCACTCCTGCCGGCCACAGACCTACTGATCACGGATCATGCAGGTAAGAGTGCGCATGCGCGCTTAGCGTTTTGTTATAGTAGATTCTACTTCTAACATTTAAAACCAAATTGACACAACCCCCAGGATTTATCAGTAGGTAATCGTTCTAGTAATCAAAACTTATTAGAAATCCCTTCAACCCATTACATAGGCCCTCTTTGACTAAGATGCGTTAACCGATGAGCGCACGCTAAACGCTAATGCGCGCATGTTAGTCTGTGAACACGTTAGCATTTACTACAAACGGCTACACCGGTTACCAATAGAGGCACGAATTTTATTCAAGTTCTCTTGCTTTTGCTACAAACTGGTGTGGGGAATGTCTCCCACCTATCTCTTACCTCACTTCGAACTCTACACCCCCAAAAGGACAACCAGAAATCACAACCTCTTTGCCTATCCGAAGATCACTGATTGCAAATAGAGGACCTTTCTGGACAGAACTTTTAAGGTTCAAGCTGGTAGACAACTTCATTGATAAAGCCAGATCGACCTACGGCGCTTTCCGGAAAGAAATTAAGACCGCTCTGTTCAATAGATTTATTACCTAGTTAGACAACTCCCTCCTTTTTTAAAGCTAATACTCATCATGTTGATACTGCGTATTCTCTCTAATTGCACCTGTATTCACTGAACGTTCAGTGACTTCCTCACCTTACTGTATTCTGAAATTCGCTGGCTATCCAGCCCCCTTCACTGTAACATGTTAATATTATATTGTAACATACAAATATTATAATTCTTACTACACTTCTCCCTCCGTATTCGCTGTGATAGGGGATTAACAGAACCGCAAATACTGAAAAACCGTGAATAACTTTTTTTATATGTTATATGTTTATATGTTTTTTATATGTTATATGTTTTTTATATGTTATTTATATGTTATTCATATATGTTTTTTATATGTTATTTTTTATATGTTGTTTTTTTATATGTTTTCTATTAAAAACCATCGTGAATATGGTGAAACTGTGAATAACATGATGGGAGACCTGGCCTGTTCCTGAAGGAGAAGCAAAACACGGTGAAGAAAGTGCTGGGAATCGGCGATTTTCTCTGTAAACGCTTGGAATCAGCGATTTCTCTATGCAAGCTGATGTAATTTGGGGGGGGGGGGCGGAGCCAGCAAGCTAAAAACTGTGAATAATCGAAACCGCAAATGCTGAAACCGCAAATACGGAGGGAGAAGTGTATTCTGTGCTCTATAATCACTGACTGCTCAGTGACATCTTTCCCTATTTGTACACTGTAATTCGCTGATTGTACAGCTCTCTTCACTGTGAACCGCCTAGATGTCGCAAGATTATAACGGTATAGAAAAAATAAAGTTATTATTATTATTATTATTATTAATCGGTTAGCGCACCTTAGTAAAAGAGAAGGTTAGTTTATGATTTGACTTGGAAATCAATTTTCTGTGTTACAGCCTCATTATGCCATCCCATCTCCACGATGACTCTTCCTTATCTAAATTCAAATCAAACCTAAAAACTTTTTTTTTTCCCAAGATGCTTTCAATTGATAACATTACCCCTCCCCCCTCCTTTTGTATCTACCGGTACCTTAAATGTTTTCTTTATTATCAGAAATTGTATTTCTACCCCCTCCTCTCCTCACTATGGGCTCCTTTTACTAAGGTGCGCTAAGCATTTTAGAGCACGCTAAATATTAGTGCGCGCTAACCACGCGCTAAATGCTAATGTGTGCATGTTAGTCTATGGATGTGTTAGCAAGTTTCAAGTTTCAAATTTATTGACTTTTTAATATACCGACCATCACAAAGTATCTGGCCGGTTTACAATAAGATTTATAAAAATTTTAAATATAAAATGTAGTGAGTGAACATTAAAACATAATTTGACTAACATGAACGTGCGGATAGGAGGGAAAGGGAGGGGGAAAGTTACATATTTTAGAGAAGAAAGGGAGAAGTGGGGATGGGAAAAAACATATTGGGTAGGATCGCTTTTTTAAAGCGGTTGGTTGCATGAATTGGAATCGGAAGAGTTTATGAATAAAGAAAATGGGAAGAAAAGGGGAGAGAAAAAAAAAAAACAAAAAAAAAAAACTAAGAAAAGGAAAATGCATCTTGAAATAGAAATGTCTTCAAATTGATCTTGAATTTATCTAGATGTTGTTCTTCTCTAAGTTGTTGAGGTAAAGCATTCCATAATGTAGGGGCAACAACTGTAAAATTTATTTTTCGAGTATTATAGAATTCTTTGATAGAAGGGATTCGTAATAGTTTTTGGTCAGTAGACCTCAGAATTCGTGGAGAGCTATGGGGGATAAGTAGTTTATGAAGAAATAGAGGCTGGTTTGTGAGATTTATTTTGAAAGTAAGCAGGATGACTTTATAGGTTATGCGGTGCGCGATTGGTAGCCAGTGTGCATCTTTCAAAAGTGGAGTAACATGATCATATTTGCCTATTTTATAAATGAGTTTTATTGCAGTATTTTGTATTAATTGTAAACGGCGGGTTTCTTTTTGTGGGAGACTAGTATAAAGTGAGTTACAATAGTCTAAATGAGAGATGACAAGGGAATGTACTAGAATTGTAATTGCTTCTGTTCCTAAGATCGAGGTTAATGAACGGATAAGACGAAGTTTGAAAAAACAAATTCTTACAACTGAACTGATTTGGTCGTGAAAGGTGCGCTAAAACGCATAGCACACCTTAGTAAAACAGGGGGTATGCTTGTATGTCTTGTTTTTGTATCATCTGAGCAATTTTATATTTCAGCCTTTTTACTTATGTATACCGCTTAGAAAACCTGTAAGCAGTATATCAAATTTTAATTAACTTGAAACTTGTATCCCATAAAATTATCATTCATTCCAGTTCTCTAGCATTTTAAGCAGATACCATATTTTTTGCTCCATTAGACACACCTGACCATAAGACGCACCCTAGATTTAGAAGTGGAAAACAAGATTAAAAACTATTCTGAACCAAATTCTTCCTACCAGGCTCTGCATTCAACCCCTCACTCCTTGCCAAGCTCTGCACCCTGTCCCCCCTCCCTGCCATGCTCTGTACCTATCTCCCCTCTGGTGATCTAATGGTAGGCCGCAACAGGGCAGGCAGGGACAGGGCACAGGGCAGGCAGGCCTAGTGGCTGGCAGGCAGGTAGGGACAGGGCGGGTAGGTAGATAGGCAGGCAGGCCTTTCCCCCTCCCCAGGCAGGCAGCAGGAAAGCCCTGGCCTCTCCCTCCTCCCTCCCTATTTTGAATTTGGCAGGGCAGGCAGGCCCTGGTTTCTCCACTTCAGGCAGGCCCCGACCCTCTTCCTTCTTCCCCCCCCACTGGCACTCTTCCTCCTCCCCCTGCGCGAACCTTTATTTTTTTAAACTTCTGGCGCCTCACTCACTGAGAGCGGCGTACAAGGGTTGTTGGCTGCCTAGTCCCTGACGCTTCCACTGAGAACGGCAGACATGGATGCCTCCTCTTCCGTTCTCTCCCAGCATAGCGGCGCACCAGGCTGCCTGCCTGGTCCTGCTCCGCTTCTCACGGGAAGTAGCACAGCAGCCTGGTGCACCACTATGCCGCGAGAGAACAGAAGACGAGGCTGCTGCATCTGTCATCTGTTCTTGGGGAAGCGGCGGGGACCAGGCAGCCAGCAACCCTTGTACGCGGTTCTTAGCAAGTGAGGCACCAAAAGTTTCCATGCATGGAAGAGGAGCAGAATTTTCAGTTTATTTTCCCTGAGGAAGCCTTTAAGGGGCGAAACAAGGCACTTGTTGGAATTGGCCCACAATCGGATCATTACCTAAATTATCTAACCCACAATGATTGTCATCAAGAAAAAAAGCCTCTTAATTTATATAATGGGGTAAACATGTTAATAAAATGATTGCTCTCCATATGATAAAAAATGGGTTTCAGTGATGATAGATAATCATTTTTGAAAAAGCAACTAGACACCTATGTGCAGTAAATGAATTTATCGAATTAGATTATGTACAATTATCCTTTATAACCCCCTTTTTTTCTTGATGACTTGTTGGAATTGTGGCGTGGCTGCTGGATATTTCATCTTGTAATCGCCGTGCTGTTTTCATCAGAGTCTAGCCAGATGTCTTCAATACAGCGATTCCAGACCATGGTTCCCAAGCTAAGTAAAACTTTCTGTTTTTGTTTTTCCTGTGCATAGCGATGGGTGTAGTACCCTTGTGATAATTACATATTTCTGTGGTGGTGGTGGAGTTTTTTTGCCAATGATATGAAAATAAGCAGATTAAAACACTAAATCATTATTGATAGTTGACTGCTGATGTGTGTGGAAAATTTTGAGGCTTTTTTCTCTGCCTTTTTGTGTGAAATGTTTATCGGGGGAGCACAGCCCTTCTCTGGTGAGTAATATTTCTAATTTTTGTATTTTTGAATTTATACTATTACTCTTGATTTTTTTTCTTGAGAGATGTTTAAATACCTACATGGCATAAATACGCATGAGTCTGGTATCTTTCAAATGAAAGGAAACTCTGGAATGAGAGGGCATAGAATGAGGTTAACAGTTATAGGCTCAGGAATAATCCAAGAAAATACTTTTTTACAGAAAAGGTGGTAGATGCGTGGAATAGTCTTCCCATAGAGTCCGTGTCTGAATTCAAGAAAGCTTGTGACAGGCACATGGGATCTCTTAGGGAACGGAGGAGTTGTGGATGCTGCGGATAGGCAGACTGGATGGGTTATTTGGCCTTTATCTACCATCATGTTACTATGTTTCTATAGCTCTATCATTGATCACCTTAAATAGATAATAATAAATATCACATATATAATAAAATTACACTATCAAACTGGCTTCAAAAAGTGCTATTAAGTGAACGCTCAGACACAGAACCTGAACTCTAGTGATTTTTCACGGAGCCAGTTGCAAATAAGACCATCATAGTGTGTTCACTGTCTCTGCCACCTGGGCGAAGAGTGAGGTACTCCACCGACAGCGTCGTAAGTTTGTTAGAAGTACTTTATGGTTTCACAATTCAAATGGTGATTTCTATCTTCTTTTGTTAGGAAGGAGTTTGGCTCATTGTTACAACCAGCGTGAGGGGGTTCTCTGAAGAAGCCACTGGCGAAACGCGTCAGGACCGGACAGGACCCGCTGGAGTGAGACCACTTAAAGTTAAGTTTTTCAAATAAGCTCACATTTTATTATTTTGAAGAAAATAGTTTTACTAAGGAATGGACACTTCAAATTATAAAATTATTTAGACACTATTTAAAACCTTTCTACCAATGGAAGATGGTGCAATGATATTCTTGAAAGCACTTACAGGAGCAGTATTTGTTACAACATGAGCATAGTTTTATTTTTCAGTGGTACACTCAAGCTCCCATGGGGTTGAACAATGAGATTAATTGGTTTAAATGTTGAGATTTAAAGTCCGTTTTTGTGCCTTTCTGATTGGTTAGGAGGGTTGTCCATCTTCTGACGTTTTGAGTGACGTCAGAGACTGGGCGGTACTTAGTGGGCGTGACCTGTGTTGGAATCAAGTTGGTGGAGGAGTCCTGTTATCTGGTAAGCCGTGATTTGGTAGTTTAATGACTGTTATAAGGTTTGGAAGAGAATTGTATGGGTTTATTTTAGTGCTTCTTGTGCTTAGTGGACGGTAGGATCTTCTTTTCACTGGGTTGTAGTCTGATTGATTATGTTTTATCTCCTCAGTGTCCCCTCCTGAAGAAGCCAACTGTGAAACCTAGGTTGGGGGGGTCAGAGAGAGTATGATAGCAGTTTAGAATTTAAGAATGTACCCGGAGCAGTTGCAGAGCTGAATTTTTGCCACCATGCAATACAGATAAGAAATAATCTTCTTATCTATCTAGAGTTTTTAGGTGTAATGGGAAGCAGGTGGCAGAGACAGTGAACATGCTATGATGGTCTCATTTGCAACTGGCTCCTTGAAATCACTAGAATTCAGGTTGTGGGTCTGAGCGTTCACTTAATAGCACTTTTTGAAGCCAGTTTGATAGTGTAATTTTATTATATATATGATATTTATTATTATCTATTTCAGGTGATCAGAAACAGAAACAGAAACAGAATATGACGGCAGAAAAGGGCCTACGGCCCAACAAGTCTGCCCACTCAAATAACCCTCCCCTCTAAGTTCCTCTTTGAAGTGAGCCCACGTGTTGATCCCATTTGATCTTAAAATCAGTCACGTTACTGGCCTCAACTACCTCAAGTGGAAGATTATTCCAACGGTCGACCACTCTTTCGGTGAAGAAGTACTTCCTAGTGTCACCATGGAATCTCCCGCCTCTGATTTTCAGCGGATGCCCTCTTGTCGCCGTAGGGCCTGTAAGGAAGAAGATATCTTCTTCCACCTCAATGCGGCCAGTAACGTATTTGAACGTCTCTATCATGTCACCCCTCTCTCTGCGTTCCTCGAGAGAGTAAAGGTGCAACTTACCTAGTCGTTCTTCATAAGGGACATACTTGAGCCCTGAGACCATCTTGGTGGCCAATCGTTGAACCGATTCCATTCTTAGCACATCCTTCCGATAGTGTGGCCTCCAAAACTGTACACAGTACTCCAGATATGGTCTCACCATGGACCTGTATAGCGGCATCACCACCTCGGGCCTTCGGCTGACAAAGCTTCTCCGGATGCAACCTAGCATTTGTCTAGCTTTAGATGAGGCTTTCTCCACCTGATTGGCTGCCTTCATATCATCACTAATGATTACTCCCAGGTCTCGTTCTGCCACAGTTCTGGTCAAGCTCTCACCATTCAGAGTGTAGGTTCTGCATGGGTTTCTGCCACCAAGGTGCATCAGTGATAGAGCTGTTAGTTTATCACCATTGGGTAATTTAAATCTCCCTAGTATATAGTGTACAATGATTCTATACCCATAAAGTTCTATGACATCACAATGCAGGTGTAAAGAGCCTTAACTTATAGGAAGAGGAGATGCAAATGTTAAGAGCCTTAGCCAATAGGGAGAGGAAGAGATAATGGTTACTGCAGATGGGCAGACTGGATGGGCCATTTGGCCTTTAACTGCCATCATGTTTCTATGTCTTTTTTTAATTATTATTTCATTTGCAGAAAACCAGAAATGAGTTAATTACATAGGAAAAATGTTAATAGAAGTATTAATAACATCAATTTCTTTCTTAGACCACCAAAAGGAAGGGGGTGACCATCAAGTCTTCTAGAGAAGACATTCGAAGGAATTCAAAAAGAAAAGTAAAGAAGTAGCCTGGATCCTAAATGCTTCCTCTAACTATCTTGTAATGTCTCTGGGTATGCCCAGACCAATTCTTTTGTAATCTGCCTAGAACCGAAAGGTATTGGCGGAATAGAAGACACTAATGTAATGTAATCAGACTACGATTAATGGACTCAGAAAATCATTATCTCCAATTAAGAATGCAAACCACTAGAGTTCTTTTTAAGGTCAGGAAAGGCTTTCAATTGTGTTAGTACAAAAAAGGTTTACTTAATCCCCAGATAACGGATCAAACATTTACATGGCTAAGCCAATAGGAAAGAAGCACCCAAAGTTTATATTTCTTCTCACATAGCCAAAGCTTCCTTTCTGCGATCTTGAGTCATTTTAGATACATCTGGATAAATCCAGATCCTTTGACCACAAAAGGTTAGCCTGGGATAGGCACGTGGGATCTTTCGGAGAGAGAAAGAGATAATGGTTACTGCGGATGGGCAGACTAGATAGGTCATGTGGCCTTTGTCTTCCATCATGTTACTATGTTTCTATAGTACAAAAGGAAGTGGGAACGGACAATGAACACTCCACTGAAGATCACTGATGTAAGACCAACTTGTTTATTTCAGAAAAGGACACAAGCAGAAGCTGTGGACCCGACACAGCACTGTGTTTCGGCGTCTGAGGAACGTCTGCATCAGGGGTCACTGTGGCATATATGTTCACAGATGACAGGTCTGGGATAAAACAAAGCTCGGTCCAACTAACATGCCAGAGTAACCAAAATCACTGAAAAGCTATGGAAGCAGTGTCCACTTCCTTTTGTAATGTTTTATACCCGTGGGTTCTCTGTCCTGTTGGACTTTTTGGTATTTACTATGTTTCAATAACCATAAAGTTCTATGACATCACAATGCAGGTGTAAAGAGCCTTAGCCTATAGGAAGAGGAGATGCAAATGTTAAGAGCCTTAGCCAATAGGGAGAGGAGGAGATAGTGGATGCTGCAGATGGGTCATTTGGCCTTTATCTGCCATCATGTTTCTATAAAAAGAACAACAACAAAAAAAGAATCCAACAAAGTCTGTAGTAAGGAAAATAGCACAAGGACAAACAGAAAAACTGCAGACAAATGTACAAGAATGCAGGCTATATTTATTGTACCAAATAATTGAGTGTGGTTAATATTACGCAGCAGTTTATACAGAGACTGTTGTTTTGGCGATTGTATTCAAATTGTACAGGCTCATGTTTATTATTGTAACATTTTTTGTTTGCGGGTTTATTTCATACCTTGTTAACCTGGGACCCCTGATGAAGGCGTGTTAACCGAAACCCGGAACGTGTTGGATCCTCTGGTTTGTTCTAAAGGTGGTAATATTAACCGCACTCATTTATTTGATATAATAAATATAGCCTGCTTCCTTGTACGTTTGTCTGCAGGTTTCTTTGTTTTTTTCTCTGTTTCTATAACCATAAACCTCCATGACATCACAATGCAGGTGTAAAGGGTTCATAGACAGTAACGCGGAAGACAAAGGCGCGCGCCGACAACTGAGCGCAAGATGGAGGCACGCGCCGAAGAAAAAGATTGTTTTTAGGGGCTGCGACGGAGGGTTTTGTTGGGGAGCCCCCCCACTTTACTTAATACAGATCGCGGCGGCGTTGTGGGGGGTTTGGGGGGTTGTAACCCCCTACATTTTAGTGAAAACGTAACTTTTTCCCTAAAAACAGGGAAAAAGTTAAGTTTTCAGTAAAATGTGGGGGTTACAACCCCCCAAACCCCCCACAACGCCCCCACAACGCGGCGCGATCTGTATAAAGTAAAGTGGGGGTTCTCCCCCACACCCCCTGTCGTAGCCCCTAAAAACAGTCTTTTTCTTCGGCGCGCACCTCCGCGCTGCGCTCAGTTGTCTGCTCGCGCCTTTGTCCTGGCGCGCTTTTGACCTGACACCGGTGTAAAGAGCCGTGGAGGGGCATAATAAAACAAAACGTCTAAGTCCCCTTTTGGCCTAAGGCCCTTAACACTGAAAGTAGCAGCAGGGAAAATGTCCATTTTCAAAAAAAAACAAAAACGTCCAAAATCAGGATTTTTTTTTTTTTTTGAGAATGCCTACCTCTACGTTCAGCAGTTTAATCGCCCAGCCCACCACTACGTCTAACCTTAGAACACATTATCAACCCAAAAATTGCCCAAGTCCCAAACACCCAAAACAAGACCTTTGCTTAAAAGCTGGATTCTGTAACTGGTGTCTGTCAAAAATAGAATCCCCACCCCCGCAATAATCTCAGCAGGAGAGATGCCTCATCTCTCCTGCTGCGATCGCGATCGACCTCCCCCCAAACCCCGACAATATTGGAAGGAGGAAGCCCAACTCCTCCTGCAGAGGCGCAAGCCCCAGAACCCCCCCCTCCCGAAACCTGCAAATATGGGCAGGAGGGATCCAAGGCCCTCCTGCCCATGGCAACACCCCCCAAAACCCCCATGAATGATCCCCCCAAACCCACAATTGGTCCCCCAAACACCCGTCCCTAACCCTGTGACTCCCCGACACCCCCCCAACACCCCAACTCACCTCAAGTTGAGGGTCCCAAGCCCATCCAACTGGCAGGCCCGCCTGCTCCGGATGGCGGGCCTAGGACCTGATAGGGAAAAGCGCCTAAAGCCCCATCCATAGGAGGGGCCTTAGGCACACGGGCTTGGTTTGCGGCAGTTCAGGTGGGGCATCGCGATCACAGCAGGGAAGATGAGCCATCTCTCCTTCCGCGATCATTGCGCTGGGGGGTGGGCAGGTTGCCAGGGCTTCTGAGCTGATCGCAGCAGCCGCGATCAGTTCAGCGGTACCTATTCGGCACTTATACCTCTTTTGACTTGGTCTAAGTCAAAACGTGTAAGTTCTGACTGGGCAACCTGTTAAAGTATTTGGTTATACTTGCTGTTCGACTAAGTCTTGGTCATTACATTACATTACATTGTGCTTGTTAACCACATAACCAAAAGTTCAACGCGTTTTTCAAAAGACTGTTAACAGTAAACATAATACAAAAGAATAAGTTAGTTAAACAAATACTTGGAGAAAAGATAGGTCTTCAGCTGTGTTCTGAAAATGTTTATATGAATTGGCTGTGAGCAATAATGCTCGAAATTCTTTGTCATGGGAAGCTGCTTGGTAGGCTAAAGCGTGATCAAGACATTTTTTTTGCTTCTACAGCCCTGAACAGAAGGAAAATTAAACAAAGAATGAGTTTTTCTGCTATGTTTATATGAAGCTAAAGAGAATCTATTGATCAAGTAAGGAGGAGCTGATCCATAAAGACCCACCTCCCGCCCTTTCCCTTCCTCTAAAAACCCCTCTTTTCGCTCTAGGCGTTTAGAGGCAGGGTAAAGGCCTAAGCTGCTTTTAGATACATCTAAAACCAGCTTTGATTATCGGTACTTAGACGATCTGGCGTTCTGATCGTCCAAGTACTGATTTAGGCCACTTTTTGAACGTTTTTAAAATTTATTTATTATGAGCCCCTTAGCCTATAGGAAGATGAGATGCAAATGTTAAGAGCCTTAGCCAATAGGGAGAGGAGGAGATAGTGAAGCTGCAGATGGGCAGACTAGATGGGGCATTTGGCCTTTATCTGCCATCATGTTTCTATGATCAGAAAGTTCTATGACATCACAATGCAGGTGTAAAGAGCCTTAGCCTATAGGAAGATGAGATGCAAATGTTAAGAGCCTTAGCCAATAAGGAGAGGAGGAGATAGTGAATGATGCAGATGGGCAGACTAAATGGGCCATTTGGCCTTTATCTGCCATCATGTTTCTATAACCATAAAGTTCTATATCATCACAATGCAGGTGTAAAGAGCCATAGCCTATAGAAAGAGGAGATGCAAATGTTAAGAGCCTTAGCCAATAGGGAGAGGAGGAGATAGTGAAGCTGCAGATGGGCAGACTAGATGGGGCATTTGGCCTTTATCTGCCATCATGTTTCTATTTTTCTATTTAAATCCTGTTCAAACACAAAATAAACTAATTACGTTGCCCTGTCCTTTATATTTGAAAAAGATTCTTCCAGGGCAGCAGACAAATCTCTTAATTCAACCTTTTCTTGTTGATCTTGTGTAAGACTCCCTTCCATGGGTCCAGTTGATTTATTAGAAGCTTTTCGAGCATAATAAACCATGTTACCATATATACTCGGAATTGTAACCTATTTGCTTACCCGAAGATTTTAGGCTGCAAACCTAGGTCTTATTTAGACAGGATGTTTGCTTTTCAAGCAAGCAAACAAGAGTCCTGGTTGGGTAATTATATCAGCGGAGCCATGCTGTCCTATGGCGCTTTTAGAAAAAGAAATTAAGACAGTATTATTTGACAAATTTATCTCTTAATCTGTGCTTTTATCTTTAACATAATCTATTTTACTCCATTAATTTTTAATGTCTTTTTTAATATAACAGGCTTTATTCCTTTTCTTATTATTGTGTATTTCACTGATTGTCCAGTTTTTCTCTTTTGTGGAAACGACCTAGAATTCTTCTGATTAAAGCGGTATGGAAAAATAAAGTTATGTTATGTTATGTAAGATTTTAGGGCCAAAAAACATGGCCCCAAAATGGGGGTCTCAGTTTATATACAAGTTTATTAAAATTTTATTATACCACCAAATCAGACTTCAAGGCGGTGTACATACCATAATAAAAATACAAGTATTTTAAAAATACAGGGTACAACAAAGGAATATCGTACAAAGACTTAACAATACAAGACTGACAGACAAACTGGTAGCGAAGGGAGGTGGTAGAACTACATTATTTAAAGAGAAAGAACAAATGGAACGGACAATAGGAAGGGAGCTGATATCACATGAATCAATCATGTTCAGAGAGAATAAAATGTGTCCTTAACAGGAAGGTTAAACGTTAAAAGCGTCCTTGAACAGATAGGTTTTGAGATTAGACTTGAAGTCTGAAATGGTCATGTCTTCCCTTACATACTTTGGAGCGGCATCCCACAAAGTGGGAGCGGTAATTGAAAAAAAAAAAAATGTATGGTTGCATTGTATTAATGTGTCTCAGGGAAGGTACAGCAAGAAAGTTTTGGGAAATGGAGCGGAGGATTCTTTGGGGATCGTGAGGAATCGGTACTCTATTCAAGAAATCAGGGGTACTGGAAGAACGGATTTTAAACGTTAACAAAGGGATTTTGTATGCCTCTGCCGTGAGATCTGGTGGTCAAGCGGTGGCCGGGACAGGAGGGATCCCTCCCGCCTCCTGTCCCAGCTGATTCTAATTATTCTCATCTCCCTCCCGCCTCCCCCTTGTACCTTTAGTTTCCCTGGTGTTCCAGCGGTAAATAGCGTCAGGAGCAACCTTCCTTCGCGCCTGCCTGTGCAGAGCCACTAGCTAATTGGCTGCCAGGAGTTATTGCGGTCCCATGAGAACTCAAGGCAGCCAATTAGCTAGCGGCTCTGCATGGGCAGGAGCGAAGGAAGGTCACTCCTGCCTCAATTCACCACTGGACCACCAAGGACGCTAAAGGTACGCGGGGGAGGCAGGAGGGAGATGACAATAATTAGAATTGGCTGGGACGAGTGGCGGGAGTGATCCCTTCTGTCCCAGCTAGCGCTGGACCACCAAGTCTCACGACAGGTCCAGCAGAGGCCTGCAAGGCATCGGGAGGGAGGGGGAAAGGATAAAGAACCAAGGAGGGAGGGAGGGGGGCTGAGTGCTGAGACTGACAGGGCAGGGGAGGGATGGAGTGAGGGGGTTGGATGCAGGGCAGTGAGGGAGGGGGGATCGGGGCGTAGAGCCTGGCAGGGCAAAGCAAGGCACTGCCCTTGAATATTAACCCCCCCCCCCACCCGGTTCATATTTGAGTCATCCTTTTTTTAGGGAAAAAAGGTTACCTCGGTTTATGTTCGGGTCGATTTATATTTGAGTGTATATGGTAAATGGAGGAATAGCTTGCTCAGGAAATTTGAAAATCTCAGTTTGAAAAAAATCAAGTGGATTTAAAACCAAGGTTTTGGAAAAGTTCAACACTCGTGTATTTAGAAACATAGAAATAGACGGCAGATAAGGGCCAAGGCCCATCTAGTCTGCCCACCCCAATGACCCTCCCTTAACCTTCTATTGACATTTTCAAATTGTTCTAATTTTTGATGTATCAAAATGTTATCTTTAATTATCATCATCGTGGTCTCTTTTAGCTCTTTGATATCAGATTGTACTTGCTGAACTTGTTCTGACCAACCTCAAAGTTTTTAGATAAAGAATCTATTTAACCAGCTAGATTAAGCACCTCCTGTGTCCAGCCTTTGCAAGGCCTGCCAAACATTCTCTAGAGTCATCACTGGAGGAGTGGAAATTCGCGGCAATTACCACTCCAGAGCTCAAACCTTCAGCTTTCTGATCTTCAGGTGTGCCTCTCTCCAAGCAGGAAACCAGCACAGCAACATCCGCTGCTAGATCTACTGCTGGCACAACCCGTGCCAACGCCAGACACGGTGTATTGGAGACCGGAGGGGACCCAGATACATCATGCCCCAAAAGAACAGACGCTCTGTCATCCCCGTCCACCACAGACCCCTCTTCTCTCAGGAACTGGGTTCCAAATTTTGAAGAATATCATTCCAGTGTCTGCTGGGTCAGCGATGAGGTTCTGGCTTGGAAGGGATCAGGCTTCAGAACTCCCTTTCTTTTGGTAGGAGGCATTATTCAGAAGATAAAACAAAGCTATTCCCCAGCCTCAAAGAGGAAGGTAAATGCCACCAAACTATCGAGCTGCCATCTTGGACACCCCCTGGCAACCAAAACTCTATAGGGTTTATAATCGAAGCATAAATACTTCTAAAAACCCACCCAAATTGGAACTTGGACAAGTGCCGAAATGGGTTTTTAGATGTATCCACGGACTTTTTAGGCCTCTGAGTGCCACTGTATACCTAGAGCTGAAATGGGTATTTTAGGAGGAATGGTGAGAGCGGGATTTGGGTGGGACGTGGCCCAACCTAGACTTAGTCGTACTGCAGGGATAATCGAAAGTTTTACGAGGCTGTCTGGACGGAACTTATACGTTGTGACTTAGGTGATCTAAAAACAGGTCTAGGTGCCCAGAAAGTATTCAAAGTGACCTGATAACCACTGCAGACACAAAGTACAGACCCCCACACACTCCCCCAGTGATCACTGACCCCCCCCCCCCCCCACACCGCCATACAAATCGGAATAAAAAAATGTACATACCTGCCTCCAGAACATCAGCACCTGACGTAGGAAAGCCTAGTACAGCTGCATAGAGGTAGCTTAAGTAGTCTGGGAGGTGGGCTAGTGAACCCTAGAGAGGAGGATCCAGGCCCATAAGTCACTCTAACCACTGCATTCATGGTGGAAAATGTGAGTCCACCCAAAAAAAAACCAAAACAACACCCTACTATACTACCATATAGGTGGCACCTGCAGTCATAAGGGCTATTGGGGGTATAGACATGGGTATAGTAGGTTTTGGGGGGTTCACCATGACCTGCAAGGGAGTTGTGGCGAGATGTTTATTTATTTATTTAAAAAAATTTATCAAATTTACAGTAATAACAAAATATGACAAACAGGACTTTTACAACCACGTTGGGTTACAGGTGAATAATCGCATTTTAAATAGATCTTTGCAGTACAATTCATCTTAAAACCAGCATTCAGCGTTTCAACTTTATTGATATGCTTCTAAAAACAGTGTGGTTTTTAAGGATATTTTTGAACTTCTGAATAGTCGATAACGCTCTTAGCGGTCCAGTTAATATGTTCCACAGCGTTACTCCCATGATAGAAATGGCAGATGTTCTTGTGTTCTCAGAGTGTGTTTTTGAGAAATCTGTCAAAGCCAATCCCATTTGCACCTCAGATCGCAAAGTTCTGAGCGGTGGGTTAATTGCCATAGCTTACATAGAAACATAGAAGATGATGGCAGAAAAGGGCCATAGCCCATCAAGTCTGCCCACTATCATGACCCACCCCCTTGATTTTACTGACCCACCCCCCTTTACATCCTTAGAGATCCTACGTGAATATCCCATTTACTTTTAAACTCTGACACGCTTTTGGCCTCAATCACCTGCAGAGGGAGTCCACTTTGATAATGTTTGGTGGGCCGGCCTAGCAAAAGCCCCGAGGCTGCCCGGGCTAGCGGATGCTGGACAGGGGGAGCAGGGAAAGGAGAAGGCCTGCTGCTGGACAGAGGGATCAGATAGGAGATGCTGCTGGACAGGAGGAAGGTAAATGGAAGGAAGAAGGCCTACTGCTGGACAGGGGGAGCAGGGAAAAGGTGCTGCTGGACAGGGGGAGGTAAAAGGAAGGGAAAAGGGCTGCTGCTGGACAGGGGGGAGGTAAAACAAAGGGAGAAGGGCTGCTGCTGGACAGGGGGAGCAGGCAAGGGGTGGTAGTGGACAGCTGAGGAAAGAGAGAGACAGAAAGAAAGAAAGACAAACAGACAGAAAGCGGCCAAGGAGAGACAGAGAAAGAAAGACACACATACACATCTATTCTAGCACCTGTTAATGTAACGGGCTTAAAGACTAGTGTAGTAATATTTGCTTATTGAAAATTATCCCTGATTCTTTCTGTCTCCCCCAACTTACAAAGACAAAGAGAATCCCAAGTGATGACCTAATATCAAACAGCTGGTGGTCATTATGGGATTAAATCTGAGGCTAGCCAAACTCCTCTAGCTGTAATCATCTTTTGTGCAGAAAATAAAAATATCATTGTAGGACAAGTAATAACAGGATATGAAAATGATCATATCAAAGAAGTTTTTGCATCAGTTTAAGAATTTAGGATTTTGTTATGGTAAAAATCTAGAGAAAAGTAGAACAGTGGGCAAAATTAAATGGTGTAGCGTGGCCGTCCCTTAGGGTACAGCAAGGACCGGCACACGTCAACGATATAGCCCCGGCGTGCTTCCCCAAGTAGTAGGAAGTCCCTGTATCGGTAGGCTTACCCAGCTTACAGCAGTCAGAATGCCACACAACAGGTAAGCTTTCAAAAAAGCAAACAGAATTTATTTTGCATTCAGGTTTGCCTGAGAATTCATAATAAACTGGGTTCTGGAGTACAACCAACAATACAAAACCCCAAAGTTTCTCCTACCAGCCAAAATCCCTGAGTACTCAGTCCATGTCCCAGGTAAGTTCTGCTTATTTTCAAGCAAAAAAACCCAAAACAAACATGAATCAGAACACTATCATTCAGTTCTTTAGCCAAAAACAAGCATCCTAGCTCAGGCATTGAGAATTCTCCTTCCTCTCAAAGCATCAAGGAGAGCAAGGTTGGTGGATCTGCCAATTCGGCACTTTGCCAGAACAAAATGCAACCCTCAAAAACCCTCCAAAAAGATGACGGGCAAATCCAGTCCCCAACCTCTATGTCTCTTTGGTTCCAATAAAGCAAAATAAACTTTCCAGGCAAAGATAGTCTTAACTCTGCTTAACTGCAGTAGAGCTGCATGCAGCAGCAGCCATCTTGAAAGGAAAAAAAAAACCCTCCAGAAAAAAAAAAACCAACCATTCCACAGAAAGGTTTCAAAGAGTAAGCTTTCCCCTTCTGAAAGTCCCCACAAGTTCTCAAACCTCCCAGCAGAACTCACAGTCATAAATCTCCATAAAGGCAAGCAGCTACCCCAACAAACAGCCAAACTCTTGCAGAAAAAAAACCTTGGCAAAAGCCAACAGTAAGTTCAACTCACTTCCATTTCCTCTGAAAGTGAAAGCTCAGGCAGGGCATTCCATTCCATGGCTTCTGGCAAATTATCCTCTAAAACAGGGGTAGGGAACTCCGGTCCTCGAGAGCCGTATTATAGTCGGGATTTCAGGATTTCCCCAATGAATATGCATTGAAAGCAGTGCATGCAAATAGATCGCATGCATATTCATTGGGGAAATCCTGAAAATCCGACTGGAATACGGCTCTCGAGGACCAGAGTTCCCTATCCCTGCTCTAAAAGTTCCTTTTCTGCCTCGGTTACCTGCATTTCCACATCCTCTAGTTGCTGGGACTGCAGAGGCTCCTCCAGCCTAGGAGCTTCTCCAGGCTGCTTCCTTGATTGTGGTTCCCAGTCATCTAAATGCTAAAGAGCTGCAGAGCCACGCCCAGCCCTGCATGGGGGATGGATGCTGCTCAGCTCTGACTGCCACTTAGCCTGTTTTGTTAGCAATTTCAAAACAGACACCCTTAAAGGGACAGAGTCCTGTTTTCCCTGCCTGTGCTTTGTGGACTGTAGTGCAGGAAGTATTCTGTGACTGTAACTGGCACAAGGCTGGCAGGGGGGAGTCGGGCTTGTGACAATGGCGATATTGCAAATGCAACAAACTATTGTTAGGAAAGAAAATAAAGATAAAGGAAAAAAAGAGGTCACTATGGTAGTCTAAAGAAGTAACTGAAATAGTATGGGAAAAGGTTGATTTTGTAGAGATTTTAGAAAGAGTAAAACAGGCAGTACTATCTGGAAAAGCTAAGAGAAGCAGGGAAAGTAGCCAGGAGAGTAAAGATGAATAGAGAAAAAAAAATAATTTACATAGTAATAGAGGGGAATAAGACTTAAATCCATTTTTGAAGGAATACAAAAGTGGCATTGCAAAACTCAAGAGATGGTAGAAGGAATATGCAGATTGTAATGAGGGAAAACCAGAAATACTTAAGGGAAAAGGATTTGTAGACTGGTGGGGGTTTAGGGGGGGGGGGTTGTAGTTATACAACCACACTCAAAGTGCTTTACATACAGCTACTTCAAATATTTTCCCTGTCTGTCCCAGTGGTCTCACAATCTATCTGATGTACCTGGGATAGTTGAGAATTAAGTATCTTGCCTAAGGTCATAGGGAACAGCACAGGGCTTGAACCCACAACCTCAGGGTGCTGAGGCTATAGCTCTAACCACTATACCCCCCACTCTCCTTACCAAATAGTAGCAGTCATTTGGGAAAGCTGGAAGTAGGAGTTCAAACACAAACAGAAAAGGAAGCGGGATGAGCCTCAAATGATTTTCTGTTGTGAAAAGCAAGCTAAAGTGCAAACAGACAAAGCAACAAAGCCAGATGGGATACATCCAAGGGTATCAAAGGAAATTAGGGAAGTTCTGGCAGCTCTACTGTCTGACCTTTCCAGTGCTTCCTTAGAGTCAGGAGAGGTCCCAGAGGACTGGCGATGGACAGATGGAGTCGCTATTCACAAAAATGGAAATAAGAAGAGGGCTGGGAACTCTAAGCCCGTTAGTCTGACCTCAGCGGTGGATAAATTGGAAACACTGCTAAAACAGTGACAGTACAGTGTCTAGAATCCAATGAAGTACATGATCCAATGTAGCATGTTTGTTTTTTTAGGGTTTTTTTTTTAATAGCAGAGATAGATCTTGGGGTTTGCTAAATGTGCTGTACTTGGATTTTAGCAAATATTTTGTCACAGGTTTGCATAGATGACTTACAGTATAGATAAACTGAGCATCCTTCGTGTGAGCCCTTAAGGGATCAGTGGTGAACCTGGCTTGGTTGCCACCCAGGGCGTATCACCCCCCTCCTCCAGACAGTAAGGGGGGAGGGCATGGGGCCATGGTCTGGTGTGCGTGGCTGTCAGCTCTGTTGGTCCTCTGCCTCGGAGCAGGAAGTTGATGCCAGAGGGGGCAGGGGAGGAGGGACGGCAGAGCCAATGGCCGCATGCATGTAAACTACAGCCCCATGGTTTTCTCCATGTATCTCAGCAGACAAACACTCCCCACCCCTGTACTGAAAGGGATTGATTATGCTAGTGTATGATAGTTCATAGAAACATAGAAATAGACGGCAGATAAGGGCCACGGCCCATCAAGTCTGCCCACTCCGGTGACCCTCCCTATCTATCTTTGCGGATAGATCCCACATGTCTATCCCATCTGGCCTTAAAATCCGCCACACTGCTGGCCTCAATAACCTGAAGTGGAAGACTATTCCAGCGATCAACCACCCTTTCAGTGAAGAAGAACTTCCTAGTGTCACTGTGCAGTTTCCCGCCCCTGATTTTCCACGAATGCCCCCTTGTTGCCGCTGGACCCTTGAAGAAGAAGATGTCTTCTTCCACCTTGATGCGGCCCGTGAGATATTTGAATGTCTCGATCATATCTCCCCTCTCTCGACGTTCCTCGAGTGAGTAGAGCTGCAATTTCCCCAACCGCTCCTCGTACGGGAGCTCCTTGAGTCCCGAGACCATCCTGGTGGCCATTCTCTGGACCGATTCCAGTCTCAGCACATCCTTGCGGTAATGTGGCCTCCAGAATTGCACACAGTACTCCAGGTGCGGTCTCACCATGGATCTATACAGTGGCATAATGACTTCAGGTTTACGGCTGACGAAACTCCTGCATATGCAACCTATGATTTGCCTTGCTTTGGATGAAGCTTGCTCCACTTGGTTTGCAGACTTCATGTCTTCCCTGACAATCACCCCTAAGTCTCTTTCTGCTTCAGTTCTTGTCAGGATCTCGCCATTTAGGGTGTAAATCTTGCATGGATTTTGGCTTCCCAGGTGCATGACTTTGCATTTTTTGGCATTGAAACTGAGTTGCCAGGACCTAGACCAGTGCTCCAGCAGAAGTAAGTCATGCACCATATCGTCTGCCATTGCTTTTTTGTCTGTTGAGCTTTTGCTCACTACATTGCTCAGTTTGGCATCATCAGCGAATAATGTTATTCTACCTCGGAGCCCTTCTGTCAAGTCTCTTATATATATGTTGAACAAGATCGGTCCCAGGACGGAGCCCTGTGGCACTCCACTTATCACCTCTGACATTTCGGAGGGGGTGCCATTCACCATCACCCTCTGAAGCCTACCTCCAAGCCAGTTCCCAACCCATTTGGTTAATGTGTCGCCCAAACCTAAAGAACTCATCTTGTTCAGCAACCTGCGGTGTGGCACGCTATCAAATGCTTTGCTGAAATCCAGGTAGATGATGTCCAGGGACTCACCAACATCCAGCTTCTTCGTCACCCAGTCAAAGAAGCTGATCAGGTTGGATTGGCAGGATCTCCCCTTAGTAAATCCATGTTGGCGGGGATCCTGTAGATTCTCCTCGTCCATGATCCTATCCAATTGGCGTTTGATTAGGGTTTCCATTAGTTTGCTCACTATTGAAGTGAGACTCACTGGTCTGTAGTTTGCCATCTCCATCCTGGAGCCTTTCTTGTGGAATGGAATGACGTTAGCCGTCTTCCAGTCCATCGGGACGTTACCTGTACTAAGGGAGAGATTGAAGAGCGCGGATAGTGGTTCCGCCAAGACATCACCCAACTCCCTGAGTACCCTGGGGTGTAGGTTGTCAGGCCCCATTGCCTTGTTGACCTTGATTTTTGACAGCTCGCAGTAGACGCTGCTGGGTGTAAATTTGAAATTACTAAATAGCAGGTGCCGCTGTGATGTTCATCTTGCCCCCCCTCCTAGGAGATATACATTTCAAGTTATTCAACTCATTTGCTGCCTGTATCCATCAGACTTCTGTTTGCTGATATCTTCACTTATTCCAGTTTCCTACACTTGTTTGTCAGGTGTAAGCACCTAAAGGCCCAACCTGAGGGGAGGGTAGCCTTGCAGGCAGTAGACCCACATCTTTTTTTCAACCCCCAAACTGATTTCAGTTCAGGGATTCATTACCTACCAGCTGAACACTTTGACAGCAAGCTCTGGCCAGGGACCTAACTGAGACAGCCAGGACGTCTGGTTGCTCGCAGGTAGGATTATCAGACGTCCGGATTTCCCCGGACCTGTTCCTCCTGTCCAGTGGTAAAAAGTGCTAACGCCGCTTCATAAAAGGGGGGGGGAAGGGAAGGGGAAGAAGATTTGTGATGCACACTTTCAAAATTTTCCCAAAGCTAACATATTCCACTTAAATTCAGAATAAAACATTTTTTCCTACTTTTTCTGTCTGCTCATTTTCCAAACATGTTGGTCACAGTTGCTCCATACTGCTTTCCTACCTTCTGCTCTCTTTCCGGTATGTTCTGTCCATTTGTCCTTTTTCCAATTTCCATCCGTCTTCTTCTAGTACAGCATTTTCCTGTCTGTTCCCCCTTCCTCTCCACTCCTATCGTCCAGCAGCTTTGTGTCCCCTTCCCTCCCCTATCGTCCAGCAAATCCCTGTCTCCTCTCCCTGTTTTCATGTCACCCTGCCCCTATAATCAAGAGGCTCTGTCCTCCCTTTCCCCTACCACCCCTAGCGTCCAGCAACTCCTTGCACTTTCCCTCCTTCCTTTATGATCCAGCAGCTGTGTGTAGAGCCCCCTCGATCTGACAACTTCCTGTCTCTATTCTCGGTTCTGCAGCTTTTTGTTCCCCTTCACCCTCAATCCATATAGTCCAGCAACTCCTTGTCCTTTCTCCCTTATGGTCCAGCAACTCCTCTTTCCTCCCCCCTCCCCCAATGGTTCAGCAGTTTTGTGCCCCCTCTCTCCGCATCTCATCCCTATAGTTAACAGCTTCGTGTCACCTACCCCCCACCCCTATAGTTCTGCAAATTCCTTGCCCCCTGTCCCTTATGGTCCATCAACTCCTCTTTCCCATTCCCTTATGATCCAGCAGCTCTTTCCCAAAGCCCTTATAGTCTAACAATTCCACAGCCCCACCTTCATGGTTCATCAACTCCTATGGTCCCCCCTCCCTTATGGTCCTACACCTTTATTTTCTCCTTTCCCCACCTCCTCCTACAGTCTAGAAGCTCCATGTCCCCTCTCTCCTTCACCCTTCCTTAGAAATGCTGACTTGGTCCTCAGAGCAGGATATAGGAGGGGAGCACACTGACTGCTGGAGACATGGCTACACTAACTCTGACACCACATGCCTTCTCAGGCTCTGCTGGCAGCAAATCGCGAGTACAGGGTTTTGCTTTTTGGCAGAAGCAAAAACTTGTACTGCAGTTTGCTCCCTTTAGAGCCAGGGAAGGTGTGCGGTGTCAAAATTAGTGTACACATTAGAGAATGACACGGGGACAAATTTTTCCTTGTCCTCGCGGGAACTCATTTTCACGTCCTGTCCCGGCAAGCAGGGCAGGATTAATTCTTGGAGGCCCCCTAGGCACCCAAGTACACTGGGCCCCCCTGGCCCTGCCCTGCCCAGGTTAATTCAAGGTGCTCCCAAGAACCATGCCTGATGCATTTCGCCAAACAAGGCTATTCAATGCTAACAAAAAACCATGTCTTTCATACAAACAGAACACAGAAAACACCTTTGCCTAGTATGGAATATGTAATCACAAACTAACCTCTCCCCCTTTTACAAAACTGTAGTATGGTTTTTAGCCACGGCCAGCCCTAAATAATGCTCTACAGTTTTGTAAAAGGGGGGATAAAATAGAAATACGTAGACAAAAGTTAAATAAAACCACCAAGAAGCTAGACTCTGCATACAATGCAACACCACAGAAACAGCGATGCAGGTCCCCTAAAGCAAAAAAATAAACAAATAGAAATTTTTTTCTACCTTTGTCTTTTCTGGTTACTGCTCTCCTCATCTTCCTGTCACTCTCTTCCTTTCATCTTCTGTCCTTCTGTGCCTCTTCCAGAAATTGACTGCCTCTCCCTTCCATCTCTTCTTCCCCCCCCCCATTTGTTTGGCATCCATCATCTTCTCTTCCCTCCTCCAATGATCTGGCATCTCTCTCCTCTCCTTCCCTTTCCCACACCCCCATGGTCGGGCATTTCACTCTCTCCTCTCTCTTCCTCCCACTTCCATCAGCATCTGCCCCCTTTCTCTCCCTCCAACCCAATTTCATCCAGGATCCTTCTGCCTTATGTCTCTCTCCCCTTTCCTTGCACCCCAATTCCATCAACATCTGCCCCCTTTCTTTCCCTTCAACCCAGTTCCATCCAGTATCCTTCCCCTTATATCTCTCCCCTTCCCCTGCACACCAATTCCATCAGCCCCTTTCTCGCCTTCCACCACCCTTCCATACCACCCTGTCCCCTTTCTTTTCCTCCACCACCCTTCCATACTATCCTTCTCACAACCCTTCCATACCACCCTGCCCCCCTCTCTCTCCTTTCACCACCCTTCCATGCTTCTTTCTCTCTCCCCTCCAAACATTGCAGCTGCCGGCTCTGCCCGCTGTCGGCAACTGGTTACTCCCCATGGCAACGCCCCTCCCTCGCAGCAATGGCAATGGGCCCCCCGCAGCAACAGCAAAGAGCCCATCCCCCAAAACAACGGCAGCAGGCCCCCTGCAGCAACAGCAACGGGCCCCCCTGCAGCAACGGCAACGGGCCCCCACACACACAGCAACGCCCCCCCCCCCACAGCAACAGCAATGCAGCCGAATCTGTTACAGGAAAGTCCCTCGATGACTGATTCTGCCGGTCCATCCCTCTCCAACATCACTTCTTCCAGAGCAAGTAAGTGATGTCGGAGGGGGATGGACCGGCAGAAGTCATTGTGGGACCTTCCAGTAACAGATCCAGCCATGTTGCTATTGCTGTGGGCGAGGGGGCGGTCCGTTGCCATTGCTGTGGGGGCATTGCCATTGCTGCGGAGGGGGGGGGGCCCATTGCCGTTATGGTTTAAAAAAATAGCAAGGTTATTCGTCCTCCTTCAGCGAGCTCCCCTCACAATTTTGGGCCCTAGGCATGCTGGCCCTAGGATGAGACATGCTGGTGTTGTGCAAGGCCCCTGGAGGTTTGACGCCCTGTGGGGCTGCCCTATCACCCCTGCCTAAGAATGGCCTTGGTGCTGCCTTTAAATCAGGGTATGGTGGCATCTCTTTGTTTTTTTGTGTTACAGCTGGTATTTGAAAATGCTGCTGAGATTGACAACCTGCCCTGCAACCTAATCCAGTTATCTCACCCGAAGTTCTTAAGGAACTGTTCCTTGCCGGGCTTTGCTTAAGAGATAAGGGAAATGAGGCTTAATTGGTCCAGGCTGACATGCGTGCGGCCCTTGATCATGAGATATCACCAAAAAAAAAAGAAACCAAAAAACTAGCAGCATTGGGCATAAAAGGGATTTTTGATTGGTTTTGTAAATTTTTAACAAATCATTGTAGTTTAGTTAATTTAGGTAATGGTAATTCTAAACAGTGGACTAAACAATGTGAGGTTCCTCATTGGTGTCCATTACCCCCCTGTACTGTTCAGTGTACTTTGTAATCTTTAAGTAACTTTGATGTAAACTCAGGGACTTAGGGCTAGATTCACTAAACCTTCCAATCGTGTCCCGACGATCTTTGCGATTGTTCCCCTACCCCGACCCGATTCACTAAACTGCTTCCCGATCAATCTCCGATCCGATCCACCAGGGCCGCCATCAGAAATTTCTGGGCCCCTTACTGAGCAATCCTATTGGGCCCCCCACGCACCCCTTCCCACCCCCGACCCCCCCTTCTTCCATGGGCCGAATACACACATACTTTTCTCTGTCGCCGCACTCTTTGACCAAAAGATTTGTAAGCCTGCAACCACGTCAAGGTAGACTCTTTCAGCAGGGCCCTAACCTAAACTAAACTAATCTATACCTATCTATTCTAAACTAACATATGTCTAATACTGAACTAATAACAAACTAACAAACATCTGCATAATAAATAACTAATAAATAATAGTGCTAGTAGCTATAATTCACTTTTGAATGTAAAATCTCAGTTAAGGATTTCTTTTGACCTTTGTAGGCCAGAAGTAGATCACAATTGCACAATATGTTTTGTAACAAGTATTAAATGTGTTTTTATAAATACTGTAAGCTTAATAAATATATCAGAAAAAACTACACATCTGAGCGCATATCTGAACATACACATCTGTATGATCCCATCCTCCTCTGCTTGCCTATAGCTGCATCATGCATGTTAAAAATGTACGATATGTTGATATGTGCACCTTCCTTCCTTCCTTCCCATCCATCCTCCTGTCCTTACACATCCACAGCTGCATGTTAATGATGATGTATATGTTATGATGATAAATAAGTGCATATGAGCACATCATTAACATGCAGCTATGGATGAATATAAAAAAGAAACAATATTCTGTACAATTGTCAATTTATAAATCAGCGTCTTCTCCTCATTCTCTCTTCCCCATTTCCCTTCAGCGTCCTCAGCCCACTCTCTCTTCACTTTCCTTCAGCATACGCACATAAAAACAAGCAAGTAATTTATATCATTTTCATTCTATTCATTCATAAAAATTAAAGTCGAAATAATGCCAGTCACATTACAAAACATGATTTTACAAAAATAATTCCCTGCACAGTCAAGCCTGCAAGGATTACCAGATGTCTTTCAGCAGCTCCCCTCCCTCCCTCCCCCTTACCTTTGTGGCCAAGTCAAAATGATCTACCAACAATAAAATTTTAAAAACACAAAGCACGCTGTACGCAGAGAAAATATTAATTATCATTTATATTCCGCGGGTTTTCAAAGAGGTCCAGGCAGATGACTTTATGCAATGTCACCTCAGTAACAACTATACAAAAATAAACAAATATTCCCCCTCCCTTTTTACTAAAACGCGATAGCGGTTTTTAGCGCAGGGAGCTGCGCTGAATGCCCCACGCTGCTCTCAACGCTCATAGGCTCCCTGCGCTAAAAAACGCTATTGCGGTTTAGTAAAAGGGGGCCATAGTGCAAAATATAGACAGCATATATAAATTCTCAAAGCAGACATATTTTGATCACTAAATTGAAAATAAAACCATTTTTCCTACCTTTGGTAATTTCATCAGTCTCTGGTTGCACTTTATTCTTCTGACTGTGCATCCAATATTTCTTCCCTTCTTTCAGCCTCCTGTATGCTTCCTCTCCTCCAGACCTAATTCCCTCCCCAAACTTTTTCTTTGTTTCACCCTGCCCCTTCTTTCTTTTTCTCCCTCTCCATACCCCCTTTCTTTCTGTATGTCTGTTTTTCTCTCTCTCACCCTGCCCCCTTCTTTCTCTCTCCACACCCTCTTTCGTTCTGTATGTCTGTCTTTCTCTCTCTCTCTTTCCATGCCCCATTTTTCTTTGTTTCACCCTGCCCCCTTTCTTTCTTTCTGGCTTCCTGTCCTCCCTTTCTTTCTTTCTCCCTGCCCTCCCCTATGCCACCACCTTTGGGAAAATGCTGCCACCGCCACTGGGGAATAGGCTGCCACTGCCGCCATCGGGAACAGGCCGGCACCGAGTTCGCCCTGCTTCTCTTCCCCGCGGGGCCGACCAACTCTTGCCACCCGACATCAATTCTAACGTCGGAGAGGACGTTCTAGGCCAGCCAGGCAGCGATTGGCTGGCCCAGAACGTCCTCTCCGACGTCAGAATTGACGCGAGTGGCGAGAGTTGGCCGGCCCCACAGGGAAAAGCAGGGAGAACTTGGCGCCGGCCTGTTCCCGATGGCGGCGGTGGCACTCAAGTGGCTAAAGAGCCGCAGTTTGCCGGCCTAGGGAGAACACTGGAGGGTTGCCAGCTGTGCACCCCCTTGGGACGTAAACCCTGGGCGGGGCGGGGCAGACCGCCCCCCCCCACCCTGGTATGCCACTATCTGTACCTCACTCCCTCCCTATGACCAAAAATTCTCCTTTCTTCTATTCCCCGTGTACACAACCATCTTTTTCCCTCCCTTCCTCTCTCCCAAGTCCATGCCTTCTGTGTCCAAAAACTCATTCCCTCCCCCACCTCAGCATCTCTTTCCCTCCCTTCCTCTCTCCCAAGTCCATGCCTTCTGTGTCCAAAAACCCATTTTCTACCCCACCTCAGCATCTCTTTCCCTCCCTTCCTCTCTCCCAAGTTCATGCCTTGTGTCCAAAACGCACTCCCTCCCCCCTTTTGTGTTCCGCGTTTGCCTCCCAGCCCATCTTTGCAACTTTCTCAGCAAAACGAAGCTCAAGCCGCGAGGCTTGTCTTCTGTTTCCTGCCTGCCCTGCCGCGCACAAATAGCCGACCAGAAGTATTCTCCAACGTCAGCGCTGACGTCGGAGGGCAGACTTTGCTTAAATCCATTTCATACATATTCATTGTGGATATCCTGAAAACCTGACCTGGCTCCGGCTCTTGAGGACCGGAATTGCCTACCCCTGAGTTAGCGCATACATAAATTGCATCATAGTAACATAGTAGATGACGGCAGATAAAGACCTGAATGGTCCATACAGTCTGCCCAACCTGATTCAATTTAAATTTTGTAATTTTCTTCTTATCTATTTCTGGGCAAGAATCCAAAGCTTTACCCGGTACTGTGCTTGGGTTCCAACTGCCAAAATCTCTGTTAAGACTTACTCCAGCCCATCTACACCCTCCCAGCCACTGAAGCCCTCCCCAGCCCATCCCCCACCAAACGGCCATACACAGACACAGATCGTGAAAGTCTGCCTAGTACTGGCCTTAGTTCAATATTTAATATTATTTTCTGATTCTAAATCCTCTGTGTTCATCTCATGCTTCTTTGAACTCAGTCACAGTTTTACTCTCCACCACCTCTCTCGGGAGCGCATTCCAGGCATCCACTACCCTCTCCGTAAAGTAGAATTTCCTAACATTGCCCTTGAATCTACCACCCCTCAACCTCAAATTATGTCCTCTGGTTTTACCATTTTCCTTTCTCTGGAAAATATTTTGTTCTACGTTAATACCCTTCAAGTATTTGAACGTCTGAATCATATCTCCCCTGTCTCTCCTTTCCTCTAGGGTATACATATTCAGGGCTTCCAGTCTCTCCTCATACGTCTTCTGGCGCAAGCCTCCTATCATTTTCGTCACCCTCCTCTGGACCGCCTCAAGTCTTCTTACATCTTTCGCCAGATACGGTCTCCAAAACTGAACACAATACTCCAAGTGGGGCCTCACCAATGACCTGTACAGGGGCGTCAACACCTTCTTCCTTCTACTGACTATGCCTCTCTTTATACATCCCAGCATCCTTCTGGCAGCAGCCACTGCCTTGTCACACTGTTTTTCGCCTTTAGATCATCAATAAACAACAAGGAGACTCTGCGCATGCGTTTCGATCACTCTTACAACGATCATTGGGATTGCTATAGGGCGTGCGTCCGATCAGATCATTTGCATGTAGAATTTGTAGTGAATCGGTCGTTCGGCAGAACTCAACCAAGAATCGCCCAACAACGATCCAGATTGGTAAGTTTAGTGAATCTAGGCCTAATTCATTATTCCTATCCTGATGATGTCCAATGGGGTTGGTGCTAAAAAGAGCATTTGGAAACCTTGTTGAGTATATGGAGGTAATTTATTTATTTAAAATATTTATAATCTGCTTAAAGTCTAAGCGGCTCACAATAAAAACATGCATAAAATAAATGGACAGACATGAATTTCAAGCATTTCGACATACTCATCAATAAAGTGACTTTTTGAGCTATCGTGTTTCCCCGAAAATAAGACAGTACCTTATATTCATTTGGGGCCCAAAAAAGGAACTAGGTCTTATTTTTGGGGTATGTACATGATCATTTCTCCCTCCTTCCTCTTCACCCCAATTCTTCCTTTTTACTTTCTCTCCCCAACATATGCAGCATCTTTCTTCCCCTCCCTCCCATCCCCCTGTGCAGAAGAAGTTTACCCAGCTTCTATCCTTCCCTCCCTCCCATCCCTTATGCAGTAGAACCCTAGCCCAGCTTCTATCCATCCTTCCCTCCCTCCCCCATCCCTTGTGCAGCAGAACCCTTGAGCACCCTCCCGCCCCCACCGCACAGCTGAACCCCTGCTGACCCTCCATCCTTCGCTCCCTGCCAACTGAAGCAGCATCGGGCCGGCAGCACTCTAAACAGGCTGCTTGGCCTTGTCCATCGGAGATTTCACTCTGCCGCGTTACTGGGGTTCGGCTGCGCAGGGGAGGGGGGCCGGGTTGAAGAGTTGCCAGTGAATTCCGGGACTAGGGCTTATTTTTGGCTTATATTAAGACTTACCCCGAAAATGATGCTAGGGCTTATTTTTGGGGTAGGTCTTATTTTCGGGGAAACACGGTATATACCCTTGGCTGATCTCTTGACATCTTGTCCTCACAACTCCTTCGTTGTGTCCCTTGCTAATTTTTCCATTAGCTCCTAGGTTAATCCTCTTGCAGTGGCGTAGTGAGAGTGAGAGGCATCCGGGGCAGTGGCGCCCCTCCCAGCCCTCATCTCTGCCCCCCCTCCGCTCCTGTCTGCCACACACACCCTTCCCTTCCGCCATACCTCTATCTGAAGTTGTTGCTCGCGGCGGTCAACAATGCACTCCCCGGGATCCCGTTGGCTCTGCCTCTGACGCCATGTCCTATGTTCAGCACCCAGGAGTAACGTCATCAGGATAGCCGACAGGGTCGCGAAGGGCACGTTTTTGACCATCGCGAACAACTTCAACTTGAGGTGTGGGGAAGGGGGCGCGTGCGTGGAGGGGAAGAACCGGAAGAGTTGGGGGGCAGAGAGGGGGAGGGGTGCCAACATGGCACCCAAGGCAGACCGCCCCTCCTCGCCTCCCCTTACTACGTCACTGCCCTCTCGTTAGTGCTCCCATGACCCCTCCCTCAAAATATAAATAGCATGCAATTAGCATGCGTAATCAGGGCAATCACACTTTAGCACGTCCTGCGGTAAGCCTTTTTCAGTGTGCTAAGAATGTGTTAGGGTTCAGAGCTTCTAAGTGACAGTGCCCCTTTATTTTCAAAAAGTACTATATTTTTCGTTCTATAAGATGCACCCGTCCATAAGACGCACCCCCCTGTAGAGGAGGAAAAACCAAGGAAAAAAAAATCCCTCCTCTACGGGGGTGGGGGGTGGGGAGGTGTCTGGTGCGACGCAGCCTGAAGCAGCCCGCTCTCAGCTCACAGCCCGAAACCGCCCGCAGCTAAAGCAGCCCGCCCACAGCCCGAAGCCGCCCCAGTACCTTTTTAAAGTTGTGGTGGTCCAACGCGCTCTCCTGTTGGACGGCTGGCTTTGGTAGCAGAGTGGCGCTACGCAGGAGCGCGACCTTTGCGCTTCCTGCCTGGACCACCGCAACTTTAATAAGGTATCGGGGGAAGGTGTATTCGTACCATAAAATGCACCCACTTTTCCGACCCCTTTTTGGGGGTGGCAAAAGTGTGTCTTATGGTCCGAAAAGTACGGTATTTGATCAAATTCTTCAGGACTTTAAAAAGCCATGGGATAACAGACAAAGTCTTACTGTGGACTGGTAAGTGGTTAAAACAGAAAACAGAGAGGGGATAATTGGTCAATTTTCTCAATGGAGAAAGGTAAACAGTGAAGCCCCAGGGACTTGTACTGCGACTGAGGCTTTTTAACATGTATAACTGGTCAGGAAAAAAGAAACAAGAGTGAGGTGATCAGATCTGCAGATAACAAAACTGTTCAGGCTGTTAGATCATGAGCAGATTGTGAGGAATTGCAGGGGGACCTTGCAAGACTGGGCCTCCAGATGGCAGATGGCATTCAGGGGGTGAGTTCTCAAGCTGTGTTGGGGCAATAACCCATGTTGTTAGCCCCTTATGGTAACTTAAAGGGCTCTAACACAGGATGTTTTGCCCTAATCCAGCAATATTTAGGCCACGGCATATAAAGCATCTCATTACTATGTAAAAACCAGAATGTGACTTGCAATGAACCACATGATGGCCATAGAAGGCCAGTATAAAAAACTTCAGGCAAAAGCAGGGGTTATTTACTTCCCTGGGATCGCTGAGCCTCAAACCCCAAGGCCCAGTGTTTCCCAGAAACAAATAGGCAAGCAATCCGCAAGATCCAGAACCACACAATGGAAGCAGACCAGCACAACAAATCTCAAAATATTCACCACAAACGGATAAAAGTATAAATAAGTAAAACAGTCTCTAAAAGCCCAGCGTGGCTTTTATCAGGGATGTATCAGGGCTAAATACAACTACATCCAGCAGGCATGTGTCCCAGCGTAGATCTGTCTACTATTTGCCAATATCTTTCAGGGACATAGGGCTCCTTTTACCAAGGTGTGCTAGGATTTTAACGTGCGGAATAGCGCGCGCTACATAGACCTTAACGCCAGCATTAAGCGTAGTTCTAGAAGCGTAGTGCGCGGTAATTTCCTGCGTGCGCTAAAAGCGCTAGCGCACCTTAGTAAAAGGAGCCCATAGGCGTACTGTCTGTAATGAATTTTGAGCTTTGCTACGCTCGTGCGCTCTATTTTGTTGTTCCAATGTTACCAGGCCAGAGCTTAAAGGAGCCGTGGGGCCGTCCAACCACCTCAACCACACACCCTCTAATCAGAATCTCTACCCCCTGACCACACTTCCCCCAGTCATATTCCTCTGATAACATTCTACTCCCTGTGATCACAGCTTCCCATTCATATGTACAGTAAAACCTTGCTTTGTGAGCATAATTTGTTCCGGAAACATGCTTGTAATCCAAAGCACTCGTACATCAAAGCAAATTTCCCCATAGGAAATAATGGAAACTCAGATGATTCGTTCCACAACCCAAAAACTTTAATACAAAATACTATACGTACTTGTATTGCAAGACCTTGCTCATTTAGAACAGTCACTACACTCCCGAAGCGTCAGAGAGAGAAGAGCCATCGGCTTAGTTTTGATGAAGTGACGCGTGTATATGGAGGTGGCGGACCGGCAGCCGCAGTCATCGCGGGACCTTGCCGCAACTCCCTGCGTCTGCCGGCCCAACCTCTCTGACGTCACTTACGTCTTCCGGAGCAGAGGCAGCAGAAGCAGTCATAGCGGAACCTTGCTTGTTTGGAGGAAGAGAGGAGCATAGAAGGGTGGTGGAGGGAGAGAAAGGGGGTCAGGGTGGTATGGAAGGGTGGTGGAAGGAGAGAAAGGGGGCAGATGCTGATGGAATTGGTGTGCAGGGAAAGGGGAGAGAGACATAAGGAAGAAGGATACTGGATGGAATTGGGTTGGAGGGAAAGGGGCAGATGCTGATGGAATTGGTGTGCAGGGGAAGGATACTGGATGGAATTGGGTTGGAGGGAAAGAAAGGGGGCAGATGCTGATGGAAGTGGGGGGAAGGAAGAGGAGAGAGTGTAATGCCATACCATGGGGGTGTGGGAGAGGGAAGGGAAGAAGAGGAGAGGAGAGAAATGCCAGACCATTGGAGGAGGGAAGAGAAGAAGATGGATGCCAGACCAATAGGGGTGAAGGGAGAGATGGAAGGGGAGGCATAAAGTTTCTGGAAGGGGAATAGAAGGAGAGAAGATGCCATATAGAAGGGGCAGATAGACAGTGGATGAAAGGAAGAGAGTGACAAGAAGATGAGGAAAGCAAAAACCAGAGAAGACAAGGTAGAAAAAAAAAATTATATTTATTTATTTTTTTGCTTTAGGGGAGATACATCGCTGTTTCTGTGGTGTAGCTTTGTGTGTATCCCCCCTTTTACAAAACTATAGAGTGTTTTTGAGCAACGGCCGCGCTGGTAACAGCTCTGATGCGTAATCAGAATTCTATGAGAGTCTGAGCTGTTACCACCATGGCTAAAAAACACACTAAAGTTTTGTAAAAGAGGGAGGGGTTAGTTTGTAATTATATATTCCATACTAGGTGAAGGTGTTTTCTGTGTTCTGTGTGTTTGAAAGACATGGTTTTCTGTTAGGATTGACGGTGTAGGATTGATCTGTACTAGTCTGGCTTGTTTAGTTTTACAATGGGTGTATTGATGTTGTACTTCTCACTGCATATGTAAGATGCTGCCTTTTCCTAGGTACTCGTGTGACGTGTGGCTTGTTACTAAAGATCATATATAGATTTTTGTACAGATGGGGGGGGTGTCAAAAAATGATGGGCCCTGGGTGTGACATATGCTAGGTACACCACTGCTTAATCCTACTCCACATTCAACAAAAAATGGTGCCATTTTGCAAAACATATATCAATTTTATCGAAGAATTGAATACAAACACCACTCTTTCATCAAACTGCGCTGCCAAGTAGCACGAGTTAAATGCCGAGCCACCCATCCTATTTCTGTGGGCGGCTCGGCATTTAGCACGCACTGCTCGGCAACGCACCTTGATTAAAAGGGGAAAAATTGGGAATGAAAAAAATGTATTGATACCAGTATTGCTAAATAAGAATAGGAGAATTTGACCAGTTTTAATGACCTGTGTCTGAGGAAAGAAAGTTTGAGTATAAATTTTTCCTGCAAAGTTTCTGAGATCTTTTCTCCCCACAACATAATTTTTTGGAAATAGTTTGTTTGTGGGTTTTAAAAAATACTGTTCCCATTCCCACGGATAACCACGGGAAACCATCTTGTGTAATTCTTTAGTGTCTCTCTCAACCTCGGTCCTTCTACACCAGCATTCTTCAATGCAAGGCTTGAGGGTCAGTGGCTGGATCCATTCATACTCTGATTCTTATATGAGCCAAGTATAGGATAACAAAGCCATTGTGATATCACTGATGTGATTGGCTCTTAGGCACTGGTGGAATGAGGCATTATGACATCACAATATCTGCTCTGGATACCAGGGACTGCCGTTCTTCAGTGTCTATCTCAACCTTCTACACCAACATTCTTCAGGGTCAGTGGCTGTGCCCATTCATACTCTGATTCTTCCCTCTCTCCTTAAAGAATGACATGGAGATGGTTTCCCATGGTTTCCCGCGGTTATCCGTGGGGACAGGAACAGTGATGAATTCTATCACAGTGTCATTTTCTAATACATATACATACAATGCATGGCAAATAATGTGTTTCTAAGTTAACTTGGAACACTGAGCAAGAAGAGTTTTTTAAAATTGTGGTTTGAACATTTATACATCAGAGATGGCAAGTTTTTTTTTTTCTGTCTTTGGCACAAATTTTGAGTGCTCAAGCGACCACAGCACCCACAGAGCTGGCCCCTATGCCCCTAGTGGTAGTCTCGCACTACTACTGCTAAGGAATCATGTTTCTATAAAATGTGTCATTATCTATATATATAAAATCGGAGGTATGTGTGTATGTATTTGTGTGTGTATGAGCCGCGATCACGCAAAAACGGCTTGACCGATTTGAACGAAACTTGGTATGCAGATCCCTCACTACCTGGGATGATATGTTCTGGGGGTCTCGTGGCCCACCTGCACACGTGGGCGGAGCTACAAACAGAAAATCAGATTTTACCCATTCATGTCAATGGAAAAAATGTAAATAGCTGCCATTTTCACAGTAATTAAAAAACGGCTTGACCGATTTGAACAAAACTTGGTATGCAGATCCCTCACTACCTGGGGTGATATGTTCTGGGGGTCTCGCGGCCCACCTGCACACGTGGGCGGAGCTACAAACAGAAAATCAGATTTCACCCATTCATGTCAATGGAAAAAATGTAAAAAGCTGCCATTCTCACAGTAATTAAAAAAACGGCTTGACCGATTTGAACGAAACTTGGTATGCAGATCCCTCACTACCTGGGGTGATATGTTCTGGGGGTCTCGCGGCCCACCTGCACACATGGGCGGAGCTACAAACAGAAAATCAGATTTCACCCATTCATGTCAATGGAAAAAATGTAAAACAGCTGCCAACGCAAAAAACGGCTTGCCTGATTTGAACGAAACTTGATATGCAGATCCCTCACTACCTGGGGTGATATGTTCTGGGGGTCTCGCGGCCCACCTGCACACGTGGGCGGAGCTACAAACAGAAAATCTGATTTCACCCATTCAAGTCAATGGAAAAAATGTAAAAAGCTGTGGGATCTCCAGTTATTTTACTTAGCAACCTTGACCCACCAAAACTTTGCAATGGCACAAGGCTTTGTGTAAAGAGGTTACTGGCCAATGTAATTGAAACGACTATCTTAACCGGAAAGGGACAAGGTGAAACCATATTTATCCCGCGGATACCACTTATTCCAACAGATCTTCCTTTTCAGTTTAAGAGATTGCAAATTCCAGTGAGACTTGCATTCTCCATCACCATCAACAAATCACAAGGACAGACTATTACATACTGTGGAGTGGATTTAAGATCCCCCTGTTTTTCCCATGGACAACTCTATGTTGCTTGCTCAAGGGTGGGTTCACCCAAGAATTTATATGTTCTTGCTCCTGGAGGTGAAACTAAAAATGTTGTTTATAATCAAGTTTTGTGTTAGTTGTATTGTATTCATTTTGTCAAATATTTCACTTTATAATTTGAATATTGTACTTTTTATAAAGCTGTAAAAAAATAATTTCATTCACCACTATAAAGTATCTTTATTTGAATCCATTTACAGTGTTATTGCTATAATTAAATACCCGTGCAACGCCGGGGCATCAGCTAGTAGAACACTAAAGCAACTCAGTATACACATGCCTATTATTTAAGCACCTGGCAAAAAATTGTCTAATTATATATTTATTTGTTATAGGATGTGACTGCATATGGTTGGTGTTAGATTGAGGGACTGGTTTAAGACCAGCCTCTATGTATGCATGTGTTTACTGATTCCCTGAAGAAGCTTTGGGTGAAACGGGTCCCGTTGGGATCAGGCCTTTCCAACCAAAGTTAAGTTATTTTGATTTTTGAAATTACGTTGTGCTTAGTTACTTATAATATTACAAGAGTGTTTTTTGTGACCAATGATTACATGGATGTCTCATTCAATTGTTGGTGCTCATTGTAAGTGCCAGTGCCAATTTTTGGACTTTCGGTGTGTCTGGAACTTAGGGCTCCTTTTACAAAGGTGCGCTAGCGGTTTTAGCCCACGCTTAGCGTGCGCTAAAATGCCACGCGCGCTAACCACTACTGCCTCCTTTTAAGCAGGTGATAATTTTTCGGCTAACGTGCGCTAATCTTGTGCGTACGTTAAAAACGCTAGCGCGCCTTAGTAAAAAGAGCCCTAAATGCAGTTTGGTTAAATATTACGTTTAACAAGAATTTGCTTACTTACTTGCTATAAATTCTATTGTTATAGATTCTAATGTGGATTATTTGGGTTGCACATGTTATCAGAACAGCACACACTGGTAAATACCCCTTAGGAAGCCGATAATAGAGGTTTCAAGTTTATTTAGTTTCTTTGATTACCTCACATAGTCCAAATCCAATGCGATTTACACAAGTTCCAAAATTATGTAAAATATTAAAAACCAACAAACATAACATTCATTACTAATACAATAATACATGTAAGGAGGGAAGGGGTTAACAACAATTAACATAAATACAATTCTAAAAAAAAACTAAAAACTAAAAGTAAAAATTAAACCAGGGGAAGGTTAAGTCACAGAAGGTTTGGGAACAAATACCCGCTTGATTCTATTAGATCGTCTTCCTGAAACTATTATAGGCTACTAGCTGATGCCCCGGCGTTCCACGGGTATTTAATTATAGCAATAACACTGTAAATGGATTCAAATAAAGATACTTTATAGTGGTGAATGAAATTATTTTTTTACAACTTTATAAAAAGTACAATATTCAAATTATAAAGTGAAATATTTGACAAAATGAATACAATACAACTAACACAAAACTTGATTATAAACAACATTTTTAGTTTCACCTCCAGGAGCAAGAACATATAAATTCTTGGGTGAAGAGACCCCCAGAACATATCACCCCAGGTAGTGAGGGATCTGCATACCAAGTTTCGTTCAAATCGGTCAAGCCGTTTTTGAATTACTGTGAGAATGGCAGCTTTTTACATTTTTTCCATTGACATGAATGGGTGAAATCTGATTTTCTGTTTGTAGCTCCGCCCACGTGTGCAGGTGGGCCGCGAGACCCCCAGAACATATCACCCCAGGTAGTGAGGGATCTGCATACCAAGTTTCGTTTAAATCGGTCAAGCCGTTTTTGAATTACTGTGAGAATGGCAGCTTTTTACATTTTTTCCATTGACATGAATGGGTGAAATCTGATTTTCTGTTTGTAGCTCCGCCCACGTGTGCAGGTGGGCCGCGAGACCCCCAGAACATATCATCCCAGGTAGTGAGGGATCTGCATACCAAGTTTCGTTCAAATCGGTCAAGCCGTTTTTGAATTACTGTGAGAATGGCAGCTTTTTACATTTTTTCCATTGACATGAATGAGTGAAATCTGATTTTCTGTTTGTAGCTCCGCCCATGTGTGCAGGTGGGCCACGAGACCCCCAGAACATATCACCCCAGGTAGTGAGGGTTCTGCATACCAAGTTTCGTTCAAATTGGTCAAGCTGTTTTTGAATTACTGTGAGAATGGCAGCTTTTTACATTTTTTCAATTGACATGAATGGGTGAAATCTGATTTTGTTTGTAGCTCCGCCCACGTCTGCAGGTGGGCCGCGAGACCCCCAGAACATATCATCCCAGGTAGTGAGGGATCTGCATACCATGTTTCGTTCAAATCGGTCAAGCCGTTTTTGAATTACTGTGAGAATGGCAGCTTTTTACATTTTTTCAATTGACATGAATGGGTGAAATCTGATTTTCTGTTTGTAGCTCCGCCCACATGTGCAGGTGGGCCGCGAGACCCCCAGAACATATCATCCCAGGTAGTGAGGGATCTGCATAACAAGTTTCGTTCAAATCAGTCAAGCCGTTTTTGAATTACTGTGAGAATGGCAGCTTTTTACATTTTTTCCATTGACATGAATGGGTGAAATCTGATTTTCTGTTTGTAGCTCCGCCCACGTGTGCAGGTGGGCCCCGAGACCCCCAGAACATATCACCCCAGGTAGTGAGGGATCTGCATACCAAGTTTCGTTCAAATCGGTCAAGCCGTTTTTGAATTACTGTGAGAATGGCAGCTTTTTACATTTTTTCCATTGACATGAATGGGTGAAATCTGATTTTCTGTTTGTATCTCCGCCCACGTGTGCAGGTGGGCCGCGAGACCCCCAGAACATATCACCCCAGGTAGTGAGGGTTCTGCATATCAAGTTTCGTTCAAATCGGTCAAGCCGTTTTTGAATTACTGTGAGAATGGCAGCTTTTTACATTTTTTCCATTGACATGAATGGGTGAAATCTGATTTTCTGTTTGTAGCTCCGCCCACGTGTGCAGGTGGGCCGCGAGACCCCCAGAACATATCACCCCAGGTAGTGAGGGATCTGCATACCAAGTTTCGTTCAAATCGGTCAAGCCGTTTTTGCGTGATCGCGGCACATACACACACACATACATACACACATACCTCCGATTTTATATATATAGATCAGTGTTTTTCAACCGCTGTTCCGCGGCACACTAGTGTGCCGCGAGATGTTGCCTGGTGTGCCGTACGGTCAGGGCCGCCATCAGGGCAGTACCACCAGTCTAGGGAGAGGGGCGGTCCGCCCCACGTGGACAGGAGAGAGCTGGACGGGGGACCCGCGGAGTTCAATACATCTCGAGCCGCGAGGCTCGTCTTCTGTTCCTGCCTGCCCTGCAGCTAACATATAAGCGTTCCCCGATGTCAGCGCTGACGTCGGAGGGAGGGCTTAAGCAAAGCCTGCCCTCCGACGTCAGCGCTGACGTCGGAGAATACTTCCGTTCGGCTATTTGTGTGCGGCAGGGCAGACAGGAAGCAGAAGACAAGCCTCGCGGCTTGAGCTTCGTTTTGCTGAGAAAGTTGCAAAGATGGGCTGGGAGGCAAACACGGAACACAAAAGGGGGGAGGGAGTGCGTTTTGGACACAAGGCATGAACTTGGGAGAGAGGAAGGGAGGGAAAGAGATGCTGAGGTGGGGGAGGGAATGCGTTTTTGGACACAGAAGAAATGGACTTGGGAGAGAGTAAGGGAGGGAGAGAGGAAGGGAGGGAAAGAGATACTGAGGTGGGGGAGGGAATGCGTTTTTGGACACAGAAGAAATGGACTTGGGAGAGAGGAAGGGAGGGAGAGAGGAAGGGAGGGAAAGAGATGCTGAGGTGGGAGAGGGAATGCGTTTTTGGACACAGAAGAAATGGACTTGGGAGAGAGGAAGGGAGGGAAAGAGATGCTGAGGTGGGGGAGGGAATGAGTGTTTGGACACAGAAGGCATGGACTTTGGAGAGAGGAAGGGAGGGAAAGAGATGGTTGTGTACACGGGGAATAGAAGAAAGGAGAATTTTTGGTCATAGGGAGGGAGTGAGGTACAGATAGTGGCATACCAGGGTGGGGGGGGGGGGGCGGTCTGCCCCACCCCGGGTTTACGTCCCAAGGGGGTGCACAGCTGGCCACCCTCCAGTGTTGTCCCTAGGCCGGCAAACTGCGGCTCTTTAGCCACTTGAGTGCCACCGCCGCCAACGGTGATGTTGGCGGTGGCAGCATTATAAAATACTTTCTTTGTGTTTATTTGATTCCTATTCAAGAGAATTACTTTATATATAGTCAATATAGGCACAGAGTTAAATTTTTTAACATTTTCTAATGGTGGTGTGCCTCGTGATTTTTTTCATGAAACAAGTGTGCCTTTGCCCAAAAAAGGTTGAAAAACACTGATATAGATGACAAATCTATTGGAAAGCGTCCTTGAATAGCCAGCTCTTTAGGAGACTTTTAAACTTGCTAAGTGATTTTTCTTCTCTTATATTGAGTGGGAGTGAATTCCAAATTTGTGGAGCTGTGGCGGAAAAGATCATATCTCTCTTAGAATATATAATTTTTAAGGAAGCTACTACTAGCAGGGCTTTGTTTTCAGATCTTAAGGATTTTATGGGGGAGTATGGTATTAGATATCTTTCTAAAAATATGGGAGCTTTATTTATAAGTGTTTTATGTGTGAGTAAAGCTATTTTGTATGTGATTCTGTAGTTTACTGGTAGCCTTTAGAAGCGGTGTAATATGATCAAATTTTTTCTTTTTCTTAATAAATGCCTGCTATATAGGCCCTCTTTTACAAAGGTACGCTAACGCGTCCATAGGATAACATGCACGCATTAGCGTTTAGCGCGCGCTAAAAAGCTTAGTGCACCTTTGTAAAAGAGGGGGAATAATGTTCAGTTTTCATGTAAGGTTAAAGCATAAGTGCCGGTCCATATTTTTCTAGTTTCAATTTTGATGGTATTAAACTATAAAGCATAAATTGATGCAGGGGGTAATGGTGCTGGGACCGCTTGATAACAGTGATCATAACATGATCGGATTTGATATAATCCGTGGAGTAAGTTCACACAGGAAATCCAATATTTTTAACTTTAAAAAAAAAAGGAGACTGTGATAACATGAGGAGAATAGTTAAAAAAAAAAAAAAGAAACTTAGAGGAGCAGCTGCAAAGGTCAAAAATTTATATCAGGCACGGATGTTATTCAAAAATACCATCCAGGAAGACTAGACCAGATATATTCCATGCACTGTTAGAGAATGACACGGTGACAAAATTTGTCACTGTTACCGTTCCCGCGGATAACTGCGGGAAATAATCCCATGTCATTTTCTAGTGTCTATTTCAACCTCGGTCCTTCTACACCAGCATTCTTCAAAGCAAAGCTTGCGGGTCAGTGGTTGTGGCCATTCATACTCTGATTCTTATGTGAGCCAAGGATAATGAAGCCATTGTGACATCACTGATGTGATTGGTTCTTAGGCACTGGTGGAATGAGGCATTATGACATCACAATATCTGCTCTGGATACCAGACTGTCATTCTGTAGTGTCTATTTCAACCTCGGTCCTTCTACACCAGCATTCTTCAAAGCAAAGCTTGCGCGTCAGTGGTTGTGGCCATTCATACTCTGATTCTTCCCTCTCTCTTTAAAGAATGACATGAAGATTCTTTACTGCGGTTATCCGCGGGGATGGGAACGGTGATGAATTTTGTCACCGTGTCATTCTCACTGTATTAAAAAAGGAGGAAGGAGATCAAATGGCAGCCGACATGGTTAATGAGTGAAATAAAGGAAGCTATTAGAGCCAAAATAGAATCCTTCAGAAAGCAGAAGGATCTGACTGAAAATAATAGTAAATAGCACAAAAGCAACTCAAATGCAAGGCAAAGAGAGACCTTGAAAAGAAGATTGAGCTAGAAGCAAAAAGCACATAAACCCTCTTTTACAAGGCCCGCTAAGCGTTTTAGCGCAGATTTAGCACGTGCTAAATCAACGCGTGTGCTAACCGCTAACGCATCCATAGGATAACATGCATGCGTTGGCATTTAGCGCACCTTTGTAAAAGAGGGGAATAGTAAAAACTTTTTTAGATATATTAAAAACAAGAAGCCAGGAAAAGAATCAGACCACTAGACAACCAAAGGGTAAAAGGGATGCTCAGGGAAAATAAGATCATAGCGGTGAAATTAAGTGAATTCTTTGCTTTGGTCTTCACCGAGGAAGATGTGGGGGAGACACCGGTGCTAGAAATGGTATTTGTTGCTGATGAGCCAGAGAAACAGAAACAAATCTCTGTAACACTAGAAGATGTAATGGGGGCAATTTGACTGAACAGCAGCAAACCACCTGGACCTGATGGTGTAGATCCCAGAGTGATGATAGAATTGAAAAATGAACTTGCAGAGCTATTGTTAGTAATTTGTAATTTATCTTTAAAATCCTGCATGGTACCAGAAGGGTGACCAACGTAATGCTGATTTTTAAAAAGAGGTCCAGAGGTGATCCGGGAAATTAAAGACTGGTGAGTCTGATATTGGTGCTGGACACAATGGTTATAAAGAATAAAATGGCAAAACATATACTGTACATAAGCATGGATTAATAAGACAAAGTCAACATGGATTTTGCCAGGGGAAATCTTGCCTCACCAATCTACACGTGGATAAAGGTCAGCCAGTCAATATTGTGTGTTTGGATTTTCAAAAGGCATTTGACACAGTACCTCATAAAAGACTTCTGAGGAAATTAGAAAGTCAGGGGATAGAAGGTAATGCCTTATTATGGATTAAGAACTGGTTGGAAGAAAACAGAGTAGGGTTAAATGGTCAATATTCTCAATGGAGAAGGGTAAATAGTGGGATTCAATCAAAAATATATATAGGATGCAGAGAGACAATTAATAATCTCACAAAATACCTCTCTGTCACACTTTAATTGCTTCAAAAAAATTGGAACCAGCGAGACGTATTCTCTTGCTAGACTTATCTTAGACCAGGGATCTCAAAGTCCCTCCTTGAGGGCCGCAATCCAGTCGGGTTTTCAGGATTTCCCCAATGAATATGCATGAGATCTATGTGCATGCACTGCTTTCAATGCATATTCATTGGGGAAATCCTGAAAACCCGACTGGATTGCGGCCCTCAAGGAGGGACTTTGAGATCTCTATCTTAGACTGTCTTAGTTTTAGTCCATAGACCAGGTTACTTCCCTGTCCAGTGCTGTTGTTGAAAAAACCTACCGACAATGCACGGGGATCTGAAGCCCCTCCCCTTTATAAAGTATTGTCTATGGCAGGGGTAGAGAACTCTGGTCCTCGAGAGCCGTATTCCAGTCGGGTTTTCAGGATTTCCCCAATGAATATGCATTGAAAGCAGTGCATGCAAATAGATCTCATGCATATTCATTGGGGAAATCCTGAAAACCAGACTGGAATACAGCTCTCGAGGACCGGAGTTCTCTACCCCTGGTCTATGGACTAAGACTAAGACAGTCTAAGACAGTGGTTCCTAAACCTGTCCTGGGGGACCCCCAGCCAGTCAGGTTTTCAAGATATCCCTAATGAATATGCATGAGTGAGATTTGCATATAATGGAAGTGACAGGTATGCAAATCTCTCTCATGCATATTCATTAGGGATATCTTGAAAACCTGACTGGCTGGGGGTCCCCCAGGACAGGTTTGGGAACCACTGGTCTAAGATAAGTCTAGCAAGAGAATACGTCTCGCAGGTTCCAATTTTTTTGAAGCAATTAAATAGTGGGGTTCCCCAGGGGTCTGTGCTGGAACCGCTGCTTTTTAACATATTTATCAATGATCTGGAGATGAGAATAACTAGTGAGATAATTAAATTTGCTGATGACACAAAGTTGCTCAAAATTGTTAAGTCACAAGAGGATTGTGAAAAATAGCAAACGTACCTTGTGAGACTGGGAATCAAAAAACAGATGGTGTTTAATGTGAGCAAGTGCAAAGTGATGCATTGTGGGAAAGAGGAACCAGAACTATAGTTATGTGATGCAGGGTTCCATGTTAGGAGTCGCAGCCCTGGAAAAGGATCTAGGTGTCATCGTTAACGATACATTGAAATCCTCAGCTCAGTGTGCAGAGCTAAGAAAGCAAATAGAAAGTTAGGAATCATGAGGAAAGGAATGGAAAACAAAGATGAAAATGTTATAATGCCTTTGCATTGCTCTGTGGTATGGCCACACTTTGAATAGTGTGTGCAATTCTGGTCACCATATCTCAAAAAAGGATGGGGATGACTTCTCTCTGATGAAAGGCTAAGGTTACTCCAGAAAAAGGAGGACGGATTAAACATCCAGAAAAGGAGGATGAGGATGGATTATGACATCCAGGTTTTATTTCCATTGGAAGTAAGGACAGATTGAGTCATCCAGGTTTTACTTCCATTTAAAACAATGGTAGTAAAACCCGAATATCTCAATCTGACCTCCTTTTTCTGGAGCCAAGCTGAAGATCCCTAGCTGCTTTAGCCTAGGAAAGGCTAAAGCAGCTAGGGGTCTTCAGCTTGAAGAAGAGACAACTCATGGGAGATATGATACGAGTACAGGTCTATAAAATACTGAGGCGCAGGTAGAAGTGAGTCACTTGTTTACTCTTTCCAAAAATACTAGGACTAGGGGGCATGTATCGTTCCAATTTTAGTATATGTGTTGCCAAAGATACCACGTAGATAAAACAAATTAAAGAAAATATTTCTTCACTGAATGTGTAGTTAAATTCTGGAATTTGTTGCTGGAGAATGTGGTGAAAGCAGTTAGCTTAGCAGGGTTTAAAGAGGTCTGGTTAATTTCCTAAAACAAAAGTCCATAAGCCGTTATTGAGATGGCTTGGGGAAAAATACTGCTTATTCCTAGGAAAAGAAGTATAAAATATGTTTTACTCTTTGGGATTTTGCCAGGTATTTGTGACTTGGGTTGGTCACTGTTGGAAATGGGATAATGGGCATGATGGACCTTCGCTCTGTCCCAATATGGCAACGATTATATTCTAATGTTCTAAGCATTTATCACAAACAAGCACTTTAAAACTAGCCAAAATAATGATGTTATTACATTCTAACTTAAGGGTTTCTGAGGTTCTTTGCCTCCATTTTTATGAACGTGTTTGTGAAGTTTTGCATAAAGTTTATTATTTAATACAAGACCAGACTTTAGGGGTTATGACTAGATTATGTCCCCATGTACACCTCTATCATTTATATGAACTACAGGCAGTCCCCGTATTATGAATGTTCAATTTACGTTAGACTTGTACTTACGCATGGGGGTCCTGCTTCTCCCTTTGGTGTTCCAACCCACCCCTCTCCCTCCCTCTCATGTCCCAACGTGTCCCTCTCCCTCCCTTTCTTTCTCCATTCTGTGTCCCAAGTTTGTGCCTCCCTCCTGCGGGTATTTACTGTACGTTCTTGTGACCAGCTCCTTCCTCCTCCTCCTTCAGCTCGTTTCTCTGACCCAGTAGCCTTCTCTCTGATGTCAGAGAGCATTTCCTCCAACATCAGACAGAAGGCTTCTGGGTCAGTTGTGGACCGCATATAGGATCCACTGCCTGCGGCTTTGTGAAGAGAAATGAGTGCGGCTGGAAGGAGGAGAAGGGAGCCAGCCAGAAGAAGATAAACACCCATGGGAAGGAGGCAAAAACTTGGGACACAGAATGGAGAAAAATCGGAAAAAGTGCAGTTTTCTCTAATGGAGGGTTCTCATAATGGAGGGTTCCAACCCCGCCGCCAACGGCAGCGTGAAGAGTATGAAGTAAATTGGGGGGAGGGGTTTCCCCACTCACACCCCGCGTCAGAGCGCTTTAAAAGTAAGTTTTCCCGCGGCGCGCTGGTGTCTTTCACCGAATTGTTTGCGCTCCAATGTCGGCGCGCTGATGTCTCACACGCCAATGACTATGAACCCTCTAATCACTACATTCATGGTAGAAAATGTGCACCCACCAAACCCCCCATTCCAAACTGTACTGCCATATAAGTGCCACCTGCAGCCATAAAGGCTATTGGGGTTGTAGATAGGTGGGTATAGTGGGTTTTGGGGTGTTTGGGGGGGGCTCACCATGACCTGCAGGGGGAGTTCTGGTGAGATGTTTATGTGGCACCATTTTTGTGAAGGTCTTGTTCTAGGCGTTTGGGACTTGGACGATTTTGTGGACGAGAATATATATAAATATAGACGTACTAGAGGTTTGGACGATCAAACGGCTGGACGTAGAAGTAGACAATTTTTGCAAAAAATAAAAATTGGGGATGTACTTTTCGAGAATGGACATTCTGTTGCTGCCAACTTTGAGTGATTAGCGCCCTACGTCTAAATTGGACTTAGACGTTTCTTTTGATTATGGCCCTCCATGGCTCTAACCACTACGCCACACTCTCCTGAAAAAAAAGAAAAGGAATTTTGGCTATTTTACCTCAGTGGTAGAAATGTTGAGTGTGGGAATGGCTTCCATAAGGGCATGCTAGCTAAGGCCACTTTTTTACCGCTGTTTTATAAAAGAATCTCTTAGTGGCCTCATTATCATACACTGAAATAAATGTGCGGCCATCTCTTTCACGGAACTTAGCTCCCATACTCAACCCTTCCAGGGGCTGACTGAAACTTTCTTTTCAGTTTCGTCCGACTTAGTTTCTTAGACTTTTCACCAAAACTAGGCAGAAAAAGGATTTGGGGCCGGTTTCGGCATTGTAACCGAATCCAAAATTTGGTCAGCCTCTAAACCCCTCTGTGCATTGCTCGACCATTAATGTGCATGTACCACCCAGCAGTTAGGCTTGCTGTGGCTATCCGCACCAGGTCCCTGAGTGAGGGAGCGAGCTCCTCTCAAAGCCTCTTGTAGCCTAACATCATTGAGAATGTCTGCTGTTACATGCATGCTAACTGCAAAGGAGTACCGTATTTTCCGCTCCATAAGACGCACTTTTTTTTCCACCCAAAAGTGGGTGGAAATCTCGGTGCATCTTCTGGAACATAGGTACAATTTTGAACCCTCCTCTCCTGCCGCCACACCGTTTTAAACACCTACCCGCCCACTGTAGCCACACTATTTTAAAACTCCCTGCCGCCATACCATTTAAAACACCCACCCACCTACCCGCCCGCCGTCATCGCTGCCGCCACCGTAGCTGCACCTTTTAAAACAGCTACCCGCCCTCTGCTGCCTCCTCCTCCTTCGTCGCTGCAGTCTCTGGTGATCCAGCGTGTGTCCCTCCCTCGCTAGCGGTGCACAGGTCAGGAGCGCAGATGTCAGCAGCAAGCTTTCCGCGCTCCTGCTTGCGCCCACACTGTTTTCTAAATGGCTTTGTCAGTTCTCGCGGGACTCACGAGAACTGACAAAGTCATTTAGAAAACCGCCTGCCCAAGCGGGACCGCGGAAAACTTGCTGCTGATGTCCGTGCTCCTGACCTGTGCGCCGCTATCGAGGGAGGGATACACGCTGGACCACCAGGTACGGGGGGATGATTCAAAAATACTAGGGGGGGGATGATCTAAAAGTACTGGGAGGGGATGATTGATCTAAAAATACTGGGGGGGGGGATTATCTAAAAGTACTGGGAAGGATGATTAATCTAAAAATACTGGGGGGATGATCTAAAACAATGGTTCCCAAACCTGTCCTGGAGTCCCCCAGCCAGTCAGGTTTTCAAGATATCCCTAATGAATATGCATGAGAGAGATTTGCATACCTGTCACTTCCATTATATGCAAATCTCTCTCATGCATATTCATTAGGGATATCTTGAAAACCTGACTGGCTGGGGGTCCCCCAGGATAGGTTTGGGAACCACTGATCTAAAAGAACTGGGGGGGGGGGGATGATTGATCTAAAAATACTGGGGGGGGATAATTTAAAAGTACAGGGGATGATTTATAAAGGTATGGGGGGAGGCTGGGGGGGGCGGGCTGGTTTGGGGCAGGCTGGCTGCCACTACGCGTGTCTACCATTAGACGTGCCCACCTCTAGACATGCCCTGTACCATGTCCCGGCCTACCACTAGACCACCAGAGGGGGGACAGAGTACAGGGCACATCATTTGGTCCAAAAAAATTTTTCTTGGTTTTGCCTCCTCTACAGGTGGGTGAGTCTTATGGTGAGGTGCGTCTTATGGAGCAAAAAATACGGTAACTTCTTTTTTAAAATTTATTTAAAGTAACATTTATATTCTGACCTTTCACATTAGGCCAATTTATTTCTGGTTACCGTACAATTTTATTAATATGGTGCGTCCAACCTGTTATTCCAGTTTAGGTTATTTTTTTTTTTAAGTTTGCAAAGCATGACATGCCATCGTGTACGCATCCCTAAGCTACTGCCCCCCAAACGAAGCTGAATACCCTCTCCCCCCCCCATTAAACAGAATGATTTTGCAAATAAGAATACAATTTATTGGCTTTTTTTTGTTGTTGTTGTTTCAATGAACAGTCTAAACTGAAAAATGCAATAACTCCTGGGAAAAAAAAATCCCAGCAAGAGGGAGCCCCTTCCCACAGTGCTCGATTGTGTCAGGCAGTGGCAGTGTTGAGTGCATTAACCCGGAGTTGAGCATTAGTCCTGCCTGGTTTGATCATTAGCATTTTTACTACTGCAGGACTCGGAGAAACAAGAGGGATGGAGCGGTGAGCACACTCGCAGACCTGTTTAAACAGCTGCCTCTCCCCCCCTCCCCCCCAAAAAAAAGAGATCGGGGGACCATCTCCAACATCCGATCTCCTAGAGAGCAGCCTAAGGTCCGGACCAGCTAGGACCGAGCCCGAGCCGCGCGGACTGGGGATTTTTAAAGCGAGCTTAGGGGGGGATCTGTGTTTCCTTTGCCTATGAAAACCATCTTGAATGTTTCACCCCCCCTCCCTCCCTCCCTCCTTCCTTCCTACTCCGGGACTTGGAAAGACTGTGATAGAAATAGAGAGCGAGGAGGAGGAGGAGGGGGAGCCATGGAGCGAGCTTAGGCTGCCGAGCTCTCTTCGGATTAAACTGCAGTGATCAGCAAAACCATCTGCTCAGCCTCTGCAAAAAAAAAAGGAAAGAGGGAGAAAAGGAACAGCTTTATTCTGTCCAGAAATCAGGACCCCCCCCCCCCCCCCACTCCCAAAACCCCTCCTGCCAAGAAACCCGTCGCGTGGACTTCTGATCCGGGATGTATCGCTCCTTCTAAAATTAGCTCGCACTGGTGTGAATTTGATGACTCCGGGACTCCTCGAGCTGGAGATGGAGACGCCATTTTCCACTTGATTTTTTTTTTTTTTTTTAAAGCCTGCTGCTCTTTGACAGATCATCGCGATGGCATTACCGCAGCACCTCCGGGGGCTTTTCCCAGCGCCTGGAACCGGGATCTAAAAGCGAGGAGCCCAGCGTCCTTGAGAGATGGGTTAGTAAAAGCGACGGTGCACGTATTGAGGGAGGGGGGGAGGGCAACTGTGCATGCTTGCGATCCCCCTCTTTCCCACCCCCCCCGATCGCTTCTCCGCGGAAAGTTAGCGCGCCTTTCTGCTGGGCGCGCTAGTCTGGGGGGAATCCGGAGGGGCTGGTTGCATCTGGGATCGGATCCGGCCAAGAGCAGCTTGGTGGCCGGATCCGATCGGCGTTAGAGACCCGCCCCCCTCCGCGCGTTTTGTAAGTTGCGGCTTAACAGGAGCTGGGGCGGGAACCCACCTCGGTGGATTTTTGCGCCCAAATATTTGCAGCTTGGTAGCAATGCGCCAGAATTTAGGGTCATTTTTTTTTTGGGGGGGGGTGCAATCGGGGAAGAACAAAGGAGATAATTTTTTTTTTTTTTTTGGTTTGGGGGGGGGGTGTGCGTGCCCGCCGATGCAATCTTCTTGCTTGCATTTTTTTTTTTTGGATCTTGTGACATTGAAAGGACACCCAGCTCTGGAAACGGCAATTGACTGCACTAGACCAGAATGTGTGTGCGTGCGTGGCTGCGGGATTTTTCTCCGCCTATAAATGTGTGCGGGTTTTTTTTTTTTTTTTTGCCAGATGCCAACGCTGGCTTGTGCATAAGTCCTATGGAGTGTGTGTGTGGATAAGAGAGGTGGTGGTGGTGGGGAATAGATTTAGCACAGCGATAAAAAGAAGAGATTCCTTGCCAAACTGTTGACCCTGAAATGCCCAGAAAGGTAGACTGGGGAGTCCAGGGCTTCCCGGGGGGGAGAGAGAAATCAGGGCAGGAAGGGTCTGGCGGTGGCAACCATGGGCTCCTTTTATCAAGCCGCGCTAGCGGGCTTAACGCGCGCGACTTCTCGTCACCCGTTAACCCCCTGCGCTGGCCAAAAAACTACCGCCTGCTCAAGAGGAGGCGGCAGCGACCAGCGCGCGCTCTTAGGCGCGTTAAACCGGTAGCGCGGCTTGATAAAAGGAGCCCCTTGTTTCTGATTTTGTTTAATCGTAGGGTATGGGGCCAGCAGGTTTACTCACCGATCTGCAGCATTTAGGGGGGGGGGGTATTGGGAGGGGAGGCTTGCACTCGCACGGCTTAGATTCCCCCCCCCCCCCTTTGCCCTCTGCAAGTGTTGTCAGCAACAGTTGAGAGAGGGATTTCCGATTCGTTTCCGCTTCCAATAAATTGAACCGATAGCCTAATGGACGAGAAAAGAAGGGGGAGGGAGGGGTGACCTTGTTTTTCTTGGGCTACGCGCGCACAAAAAAAAAAGGAAGGCGAACAATGCTCCACTGCGGGGGAGGGGGGGGGTGTTCAACTTCCCTCCTTAAGTTCTCGGTGGCTGCTTGAAGCCCACCGAGGAGGAGAAAGAACAGGATCGTGTTGGGACGAGTCTAGCAGAGCAACTGACACGACGGCACTTGTTAGGTTCGGATCAGTCTTTCGCCTCTCCGATTTGTTCCCTCACTCCCTGGCTCTGTCTGTTTGAGAATGTAAATCTGTCTCTCCCCTCTCTGTCTTTCCCCCCCCCCCCCCCCGATGCGCTTTAAACTCTCGCCCGCCCTCCATAAAATAGTCCATTAAACTTGCCCCTGTGGGATTGGACAAAATAATTTAGCACTTGACCCCAAAAAAATTCCCAAATGCACACCTGGGTGGTAGGAAAACACTGGTTAGCCCATTAGCCATCTGCGGAAGGAGGAGGGGAGGGGGGAGATGCTGGACTGAAAGAAACTTTAGCCACTGACTTGACTTGACCTGGTCAGTTTCACTCCTAGGGCTTATGTCTGACACTTGCACGCATCGTTGCCCGTCGCCTCCCTCGGAAGCCTCAGGGTGCTCTTGCGGAGAAAGGAGAGCTGGTAGAGGCGTGTGTGTTTGGGGTTTACTTGACAGCGTCTGCTTTTACAAATGCTATGGGCCTTCTGCTCACTCTGTAATGGAGAACGTAGCCCCCCCTTGTAGAGACTCTTATGATTTCATCGGTGAGAATAAATTATAAACCTTGATGGTGGAGGGACATCTTGCTTGCTGTTCGAAAGCCGCGCAGGTAGTAATATGGTTCTCTGAGGGCCATTTTGAGTTTAAAAAAAAAACCCCCCAAACCAAAAGCAACTATAAAAATGTGGGCGATGTGTCCGGTGATAGGCTGAGGCGCTGGAAGGCGTTGCCATCGCAGGTAGACGGGCAAGTGAAATGATGTCGCAGCGTGTTTCGTTCAAGGAGGAGGTCGCCTAGGTTCTGTCTGAAGATGGACCCACTTGTTGGGTCTCAGAAATTGCAGGCCTTCACTCTCTTTTTTTGGTAGCCATTGGTCCAGTAAAAGTCCAAATCGCCTATATAGATCCCAGTTTCCTCAACGGTAAAAAGGCCGCTAAAACTTTTGTGGTGCACTCGCGTAAAGATGGCGGGCTACCCACTGGAGCGTCCGTGCATCGGTTTTATTTTCCCATTGGCAATCTCTCTCTGCTGTCCCTCCCCCCCCCCCGCCCCCCGTGAAATAAAGAATGGCATGGCGTTCCCTGCGGTTAAGTAATCGGTTGATCCTCTTGTAGACGTTTGATGCTTTTGATATTGACACGAGGGAATAATGGACAGCTGCTAAGTTCGGGACTGTGTTTAATATTATGAACAGAGATACTGTATAAGCATTATTGATTTCACGTTCTCTGAAGGCAGGTTCGAATGCTACTTTGTGTGTACTTGTAATTCCTCTCTACGCACGGTGTCATAAAGCTGGAGAAACAAGTGTCTTGAGACTTGTTCTGCAGGGGCAAAACAGGAGAAGAAGCTGTATTTTTAAATTTGTTAACCAAAAAAACACAAGTGGGTTGGGTTTTTTTTTGTTTTTTTTTTCCGTTGGATTACCTTGCAGAAATGTCTTCTCGGCTTTCAATTAGGTTAAATCCCAGTGAAAGCTTCCTTGGCTAAGAAGATTGTTGCATTTAGAAAGAGTTAAACCGTTTGAATGAACGCCAGGGTTAGGGCCATTAAAGAAGGGGAGGGGGGAAGGGATCAATTTGTTCCTGCATTTTACTTTACTCCTGTGCCACTTGTGAAATGGCTGTGGAAAGAGAAGGACGCAAAAGGTAATGCTGCGAATAGCAATCAGAGATCCCTTCCACGTCCCCTTGGAGGCACTGGCTGTTAGATTTGACGCAAGAGCTTAAAATGCCAACTTTTCTTCAGACTTCCAGAGTTTAATTGAAACCAGAAATCTTTTCAGGGGGGGGAGCTGGGCCAAGAAACACCGATTTCTCTGCATCCAGGGGTAGGAAATGCACAATCCTGACGCTGTAGGTTCAAGTTACTGTGATGTCGATCCTGCCAAGAGGGACCTGGGTGATTAGCAATTTGTGAGTTCAGGAGAATGCCTAGTCTGAAACCTTAATTGTGAAATGATGCTCTGCATTCCACCATAGGGCTTAAGAACATAAACAGTGCCTCCACTGGGTCAGACCTGAGGTCCTTCGTGCCCAGCAGTCCGCACATGCGGCGGCCCAACAGGTCCAGGACCTGTGCAGTAATCCTCTATCTATACCCCTCTATCCCCTTTTCCAGCAGGAAATTGTCCAATCCTTTCTTGAACCCCAGTACCGTACTCTGCCCTATTACGTCCTCTGGAAGCGCATTCCAGGTGTCCACCACACGTTGGGTAAAGAAGAACTTCCTAGCATTCGTTTTGAATCTGTCCCCTTTCGGCAACATTCTAGAGCTCAGACTGTGATGTCATAATGCCTCATTCCACCAATGCCTAAGCTCCGTTCTCAAACACTTTAAAACGATAACATAAGAACATAAGCAATGCCTCCGCTGGGTCAGACCTGAGGTCCATCGCGCCCAGCAGTCCGCACACGCGGCGGCCCAACAGGTCCAGGACCTGTGCAGTAATCCTCTATCCATACCCCTCTATCCCCTTTTCGAGCAGGAAATTGTCCAATCCTTTCTTGAACCCCAGTACCGTACTCTGCCCTATTACGTCCTCTGGAAGCGCATTCCAGGTGTCCACCACACGTTGGGTAAAGAAGAACTTCCTAGCATTCGTTTTGAATCTGTCCCCTTTCGGCAACATTCTAGAGCTCAGACTGTGATGTCATAATGCCTCATTCCACCAATGCCTAAGCTCCGTTCTCAAACACTTTAAAACGATAACATAAGAACATAAGCAATGCCTCCGCTGGGTCAGACCTGAGGTCCATCGCGCCCAGCAGTCCGCACACGCGGCGGCCCAACAGGTCCAGGACCTGTGCAGTAATCCTCTATCCATACCCCTCTATCCCCTTTTCGAGCAGGAAATTGTCCAATCCTTTCTTGAACCCCAGTACCGTACTCTGCCCTATTACGCCCTCTGGAAGCGCATTCCAGGTGTCCACCACACGCTGGGTAAAGAAGAACTTCCTAGCATTCGTTTTGAATCTGTCCCCTTTCGGCAACATTCTAGAGCTCAGATTGTGATGTCATAATGCCTCATTCTACCAATGCCTAAGCTCCGTCCTCAAACACTTTAAAACGATAACATAAGAACATAAGCAATGCCTCCGCTGGGTCAGGCCTGAGGTCCATCATGCCCACCAGTCCGTTCGCGCGGCGGCCCAACAGGTCCAGAACCTGTGCAGTAATCCTCTATCTATACCCCTCTATCCCCTTTTCGAGCAGGAAATTGTCCAATCCTTTCTTGAACCCCAGTACCGTACTCTGCCCTATTACGTCCTCTGGAAGCGCATTCCAGGTGTCCACCACACGTTGGGTAAAGAAGAACTTCCTAGCATTCGTTTTGAATCTGTCCCCTTTCGGCAACATTCTAGAGCTCAGACTGTGATGTCATAATGCCTCATTCCACCAATGCCTAAGCTCCGTTCTCAAACACTTTAAAACGATAACATAAGAACATAAGCAATGCCTCCGCTGGGTCAGACCTGAGGTCCATCGCGCCCAGCAGTCCGCACACGCGGCGGCCCAACAGGTCCAGGACCTGTGCAGTAATCCTCTATCCATACCCCTCTATCCCCTTTTCGAGCAGGAAATTGTCCAATCCTTTCTTGAACCCCAGTACCGTACTCTGCCCTATTACGCCCTCTGGAAGCGCATTCCAGGTGTCCACCACACGCTGGGTAAAGAAGAACTTCCTAGCATTCGTTTTGAATCTGTCCCCTTTCGGCAACATTCTAGAGCTCAGATTGTGATGTCATAATGCCTCATTCTACCAATGCCTAAGCTCCGTCCTCAAACACTTTAAAACGATAACATAAGAACATAAGCAATGCCTCCGCTGGGTCAGGCCTGAGGTCCATCATGCCCACCAGTCCGTTCGCGCGGCGGCCCAACAGGTCCAGAACCTGTGCAGTAATCCTCTATCTATACCCCTCTATCCCCTTTTCGAGCAGGAAATTGTCCAATCCTTTCTTGAACCCCAGTACCGTACTCTGCCCTATTACGTCCTCTGGAAGCGCATTCCAGGTGTCCACCACACGTTGGGTAAAGAAGAACTTCCTGGCATTCGTTTTGAATCTGTCCCCTTTCAACTTTTCCGAATGCCCTCTTGTTCTTTTATTTTTTGAAAGTTTGAAGAATCTGTCCCTCTCTACTCTCTCTATGCTAAAATGGTGTATCTGCTAGTGGCATGTGCTTTGGACCTGTACTAGGTACAGTTGTTTTTTTTACCATTCTTTTACAGAAATGTTCTCAGGTGTCAGACATTTTTTTTTGTTCATTTCACACATTTCGGTTTAATGCACGCGGGTTTGTTTTGTGTGTGTTAATTCCTAGATTCTCTAAAAGGCACACTGCATAGAACCATATTTAGCACTGCCTAAGCGGCCTGACGTGTCACAAGGCATCCTAACTTCTAGGCGCACTGTTTTATGCCAGGGTTTTCTTGGCCTAAATGCCTTTTCCTTACCCCGCCCCTCCCCCTTTCACTAAGCCGTGGTAGCGGTTTCTATTGCGGGCCGGAGCGCCGAATTCGATGCCGCTCCGACGCTCAGAGCATCAGAGCGGCGTAGGAGCATTTAGGACCTGATTCTCCGTGGCGCGCTTTAGCTCACCTACATTGGAGGCATGCGGGTGTGCGGTTGTCAATCGGCCACTAGGCGCGCGTTGTAGGACCGCGCCTACAGTTTTTGTCTAGGCGCGTGAAATGCAGGCCAGCGTTTTGCAGGCCTACATTTCAGACACCTACCTCACGTGTCCAGAGGAGCGTAGCGACGCCTAAGCATGCGTAGGGCAACTTCCGGTGCACACCTGGCCTCCGCCTGCCTTGCACGCACATAGGCGTCACTGTGTGCCTTCGTACCCCCAAGGTAGGCGCGTTAGTACAGCGCGCCTAATTAAAAACCCCCCAAAAACGCGCACTGCCGTTGGCTAGTTAGGTGGCGATAGCGCGCATTCTACTGCCTAACTTTAGCACACGCTTTAGAGAATCAGGCCCTTAGCGCCCCGAGCTGCGGCAGAAAACTCTTATCGTGGGTTAGTGAAAGAGAGCCTAAGTTAGGTTCACGGTGGTGCCTAACTTAAAAACACATTCATGAACTGCCCCTAACCATGCCCACTTTTAGGTAGGCGCCTTAGACCAGACGTTAACTAAAAAAAAAATGATTCTATAAAAACTAACTTTCAATTAAGTCCAATTCACAGCAGTTTTGAGGCATGAAGTGCTAGTTTATCAGAGCTGATTAAGCCTATCAAGCCTATTAAGCCTATCAAGTTAGGTGCCTAACTTTAGGTGAACTTTATAAAATTTGGGACTAAGGACCTCTTTTACTAAAGTATGTTAACACAGGTTAACATACATACCTGCACACCTATACTGACAATTAATGCACTGGCTTTATACTTAGGGCTCAAGTTTCAAGTTTTTTTTATTTTTGATAAACCGTCTATCAAAACAAGTGTCTAGACTAGGGGTGTCCAACCTGCGGCCCGGTGAAGTATTTTTTGTGGCTCCGGTCGAGAGTGATGCAGTGTTTTTTTTTTCTGCTGCCCCCGGGTGTTTACTGTCTTGCCGGCTCCCTCCTCTGTCTTGCTGCAGCGTTTGCGCATTTGTGCGGCCCCAGAAACATTTTTTTTTGGCCAATGCGGCCCAGGGAGGCCAAAAGGTTGGACGACGGTGTACAATATAAAAAGATTGTAGAAAACAATTAAAATAGGTAAATAAAAGCAATGTTTTATCATATACTAGCTGATCACCCGGCGTTGCCCGGATATAAATTCCCTTCAGGAACATTCACTTGAGGAATAACATCACACAAATTTTCAGTTTCGGCTTCACCACACCACACCGGCACTTCCTTATATACTGTTGACTGTGACATCATTCTGACTGTGTGACATCATTCCCCAAGCTTCACACCATTGGTCAAAGCAATATCTGTCTTTTTCGATGAGTCTTTACATGTCATCCCCTTCCCACCCCCACAGTATTTTTTTCCCAGATAGCAATTGATATGTATACCAAGTTTGGTTGAAATCTGTCCATGCGTTTCGGAGTAATAATGGAACATACATACTGTACATACATCCGATTTTATATATATATAGCTGATGCCCCGGCGTTGCACGGGTATTTAATTATAGCAATAACACTGTAAATGGATTCAAATAAAGATACTTTATAGTGGTGAATGAAAGTATTTTTTTACAGCTTAATAAAAAGTAAAATATTCAATCTGAGTTTCTGTTTGTAGCTCCGCCCACGTGTGCAGGTGGGCCGCGAGACCCCCAGAACATATCACCCCAGGTAGTGAGGGATCTGCATACAAAGTTTCGTTCAAATCGGTCAAGCCGTTTTTGAATTACTGTGAGAATGGCAGCTTTTTACATTTTTTCCATTGACATGAATGGATGAAATCTGATTTTCTGTTTGTAGCTCCGCCCACGTGAGCAGGTGGGCCGCGAGACCCCCAGAACATATCATCCCAGGTAGTGAGGGATCTGCATACCAAGTTTCGTTCAAATCGGGCAAGCCGTTTTTGCGTTGGCAGCTCTTTACATTTTTTCCATTGACATGAATGGGTGAAATCTGATTTTCTGTTTGTAGCTCCGCCCACGTGAGCAGGTGGGCCGCGAGACCCCCAGAACATATCATCCCAGGTAGTGAGGGATCTGCATACCAAGTTTCGTTCAAATCGGTCAAGCCGTTTTTGCGTGATCGCGGCACTTACACACATACATACACACATACATACTTCCGATTTTATATATATAGATTAAAAATACTAGACAAATTCACATTAACGTACATGGAACAAAAGGGAAGTTGGGGAGGGAAAAGTTGTTTAAAATACATCGAAGTAAAATTAATTTAAAAAAAGGAAGGTGAAAGAGGAGTGGCAAAACATTAGGATGGGGATCGCTTTAGAAGAAGCGTTTGATGTTTCAGGACGTCACAGAAATTACTAAGCTGCGCTAACAGTTTTAGCGCGCGTTACAATGCCACGCACGCTAGACGTTAACGCCTCCATAGAGCTGGCGTTAATATTTTCCACGCAGCACGGGGGGTAAAACGCTACCGCAACTTAGTAAAAGGAGCCCTTAGTTTGTGCTAATTGCTCTGTTAACTGACAAACGCGGAAAGCGATGAGGAAGCGGGCATGGACTGCAGCTTACACGGTGATGGGACAAAAACGCGAGATAAACACGCGCCGACATTTGAGAACAAACAATTGAGCGCAAGACTTCAGCGTGCCACTCTAAAAGCTTATTTTAAAGGGCTCTGACTTAATACTGTTCACGCTGCCGTGTTGGGGTGTGTGGTGGGTATAACCCCCCCCCCCCCACATTATACAGAAAACTTTTTACCTATTTTTTCGGGGAAAAGTTAAGTTTTCTGTATAATGGAGGGGGGGGGTTTACAACCCCCCAAAACCACCCCTAACGGCAGCGCCAACACTATTAAGTAAAGTGGGGGGATTCGTCCCCACACCTCCCGTCGGAGCCCTTTAAAATAAGCTTTTAGAGCGGTGCGCTGAAGTTTTGTGCTCAATTGTCCACTCTCAAATGTCGGCGCGCGTTTGTCTCGCACGCTTCTGACTGTGAACCTCTTACACTGTTGTTTGGACTAGATTTAATAAATGGCTCCCAGTTTTGTACGCTGGGAAAGATCAGTACTTGGCACTGTTTTATAAAGGGGACTCTGGGATGAGTGGCACCAATTTCTCTGACTGAAATAAGGCACCAGGACGTCTGTCTGCCGAAACCGGGTATAAATCCTGGCTTGCAAGCTGGGCGCGTTTTCCTAATTCTGTAACACTTGTGTAACTTCTGGGAATAAATCAACAATAAGGGAAAGAAACCTCAAAAGCCATTCATGGAAGCCGCTTAGCGCCGACCAGCAGCACCAAAGCGCGCTCCCGCTTAGTACCGCTCAGCGGCTGAAGCCGGAACTCACGGCAGCGAGTGAGCGAGCGGGTTAGCAGCAGAGCAGGAGCGCAGAAAGCTCGCTCCTGCCCGCTACACCTCTGGACCACCAGGGATTCCAGCGGCAGAGGAGGTACGGTGGGCAGGGCAGGGAGGAGGCAGGATGGAGAACCCGGGAGGGAGGGAAGGGGGCTGGGTGCAGTGCCTGGCAGAGAGGGGGGCTGGGTGCAGAGCCTGACAGAGGAGGGAGGGAAGGGGGCTGGGTGCAGAGCCTGACAGAGGAGGGAGGGGGCGCTGGGTGCAGATCCTGGCAGAGCACTTGAATATTAAGCCGTCCGACTAATATTCGAGTCAACCATTTTTCCTCCTTTTTAGTGGGAAAATCGGGTCTCGACTTATATTCGGATCAACTTATATTCAAGTATATACGGTAATAGTATTTAGGTGCAAGCATTTACATCAGCTTTATACTGACTTATGCTACTATTCTATTATGACATCTCAGCACCTGAATTCCGTTTTAGAATGTAAGCTGGCATTGGTGTGCCTACATGTATGTGACTGCAGTTACATAACTAAGCGTGATCTCCACTCTCACCTACACTGTTTAACCTACTTATGCAATCCCTGGAAGCTACCTTAGATCAAGCCGGAACGGAGCACTTTACCTATGCTGATCCTGCCAGTCATCCTGCCAGTTAGCTCACATATAGTGGACACCCTCCCTGCCCTAAAGACCTGCTTTCTGATCATCGAAAACTGGATTTCCACACATCGCCTCAAACTCAACAAAACCAAAACATAAGTTCTTATGGCTAGGCCCTCAAAACGACTCCAGATACTCATCAACCATCGCTCTAGATGGGAACAATTTCCCACTAGACCTACACTCACGGATCCTAGGGGTCGAAGTAGGCGGCTCCCTATCAATGCACCAGCAAGCACAAAATATAATTAAACAATCTTTCCTGGTTATGAAAAAATATAGATTCATTACAAAATATTTTGTTATGGAAACATTTCGGATCTTAGGACAGACCCTGTCAAGATTAGACTACTGCAACATCACATTCGCCGTCTGTTTCAGATCTCTAATAACCCAAATACAGTTAGTCTAAAACTGAGCAATCAGACTGATCTTCAGACTTGGAAAATTTGAACATTTACAACCTTATTACAAAAGCCTACATTGGTTGACTATTACTTCCCAGAATAAAATTCAAACTAGGCATCACAGTCTAAAAAATCCTTCATGGCAATGCTCCTAGTTACCTATCTGACTTAGGAATACCAAGGTTCCTCTAAATCGGTGTGCTTGCAAGCTGCGGCACACTAAATGCGGGACCGCGGCTGGAGGGCATCCGGAAATGCTCAGATGTAAACACGATTATGTCACGTGCATGTATGACATCATCACATCGAGTCTGTGCATGCGCAGATGCCCTCCAGCCACAGTCCTGAGCCTTCAATTACTGCCGGTGGGGTGGGGGTGGGGGTGGGGGTGCTGGAGAAGGAGATGAGAATTGCCAGTGCCGGCTGACTGCTTACAAGGTGAGCCTCTCGCGGCGAATGGCGCGTCCTGTAGGCAGTCAGCCAGCACCGGCACCTCTCCTCCTTACCAGCGTCTCGCGGCACACCTGGAATCCGCCGCGGCACGCAGTTTGCGATACACTGCTCTAAATACTGTACCAGAAATACCCTTCAAAATTCCCAATAAAGTAAAACCTTGGTTTGCGAGCATAATTCATTCCGAAACCATGCTTGCAATCCAGAGCACTCGTATATTAAAGCGAATTTCCCCATAGGAAATAATGGAAACTCAAACGATTCGTTCCACAACCCAAAAACTTTAATACAAAATACTATACGTACTTGTATTGCAAGACCTCACTCGTTTAGAACAGTTGCTACGCTACCGCATCCGGGTCAGGCTCAGTTGTGATGATGTGAAATCAGAAAATAATCAGAAAATAATATTAAATATTGAACTAAGGCCAGTTACTGGGCAGACTTGCACGGTCTGTGTCTGTGTATGGCCGTTTGGTGGAGGATGGGCAGGGGAGGGCTTCAATGGCTGGGGAGGGTGTAGATGGGCTGGAGTAAGTCTTAACAGAGATTTCGGCAGTTGGAACCCAAGCACAGTACCGGGTAAAGCTTTGGATTCTTGCCCAGAAATAGCTAAGAAGAAAAAAAAAAAAAAATTAAATTGAATCAGATTGGGCAGACTGGATGGACCATTCGGGTCTTTATCTGCCGTCATCTACTATGTTACTATGTTACATGTATACTGTATGTCCTCATATTGCAAGACTTTACTCGTTTAGGACAGTCACTACACTCTTGCAGCATCAGAGCGAGAAGAACCATTGGCCCAGTTGTGATGTGTGTATACTGTATGTTCTTGCATTGCAAGACACTCCTTGTATATGAAGTTAAAATTTAATCAAATGTTTTGCTTGTCTTGCAAAACACTTGCAAACTAGATAACTTGCAATCCAAGGTTTTACTGTATATATAAATCTGCAATCGACAAGTCATTTAACCCTGTCCAGTATCAACTAGCTAACTTATAGAACCAAAGCCCACTGAACCTTTGCTCATGCGACGACTACTTCAGATTCAGGAAACTGCTAAAATCGTTTCTATTTCAAGAAACTGAATCAACCGCACACTAATTCTTACTTTATTTAAGCAATGCACTGTATTATGTTTGTTATAACTCACTTCACCCGCTGTAATTCCTATGTCAACTAACCTAGCTATTAATTCTATAATCCGTCCTTGAACTAAAGAGGTAAAGGTGGAATAGAAGTATTTGTATAATAATAATAGGCCTGGCATAATTGCAGGTATGTAAGTGCGGCAAGGAAGCATGTAACTGACAGTATTTTATAAGTTACATGTATATGTGGCAGCCCCACTCATTCCCCTTCCATGCTTCACCCATTTCGGTGCCCTCTTGCATTTAAACACTGTGGGCCATATTCTATATATCACACCTTAAAAATCAGTGCCAAAAAGGACAGTGCTTAATGTGATCCAATAAAATGCCTCTGAAGTTATGCGCAGTTTTTAGAATCAGACTTAGCGCCCATACACGTGACTAACATGTAGGCGCACCCATTTATACCAGTGAAAACCAGGCCTAAGTTGTATGCCAGCGAGAACCAGGTCTAAGTTGTATGCCAGCGAAAATCTGGCCTAAGTTGAATGCCAGTGAAAACCAGGCCTAAGTTGTATGCCAGCGAAAACCAGGCAGGCCTAAGTTGTATGCCAGCGAAAATCTGGCCTAAGTTGTATGCCAGTGAAAACCAGGCCTAAGTTGTATGCCAGCGAAAACCAGGCCTAAGTTGTATGCCAGCGAAAATCTGGCCTAAGTTGTATGTCAGCGAAAACCAGGCCTAAGTTGTATGCCAGCAAAAACCAGGCCTAAGTTGTATGCCAGCGAAAATCTGGCCTAAGTTGTATGCCAGTGAAAACCAGGCCCAAGTTGTATGCCAGCTAAAATCTGGCCTAAGTTGTATGCCAGCGAAAACCAGGCCTACGTTGTATGCCAGCGAAAATCTGGCCTAAGTTGTATGCCAGTGAAAACCAGGCCTAAGTTGAATGCCAGCGAAAACCAGGCCTAAGTTGTATGCCAGTGAAAACCAGGCCAAAGTTGTATGTCAGCGAAAATCTGGCCTAAGTTGATTGCCAGCGAAAACCAGGCCTAAGTTGTGCGCGGGTTGGCTACATTTTATAACAGTGTGCCTAACGTTTTTGGAATGCCCATGCTCCTCTCCTGGCCACGCCCCCTTTTGAGAAGCACGCATTAGAATTTATGTACACCACTTTAGAGAATACGCTTATAAAGTTGTGTGCGTAACTTCTGATTAGTGCCCATTAGCGTCAATTATTAGGTGCTAATTGCCAATTATCGGCACTGATTAGCTTGTTAAGTAAGGTGCACGTGCAAATCTGTGCAGAATAGCCCAGCCCTCCTGCTGCTACTTATGCACATCAAGGAGTAGATTCAAGAAAGGGTGCCGAAAGTTAGATGTAGAAAAACTGAGTGATAATGAAGTATTCCATAATGGCAAAGGTGGGCACTGAAGCCCTAAGAGTACAAGCTTAAGTTAGTATTTGACCACAAAATTTTAGGCAGGAGCATTCATGTTATATCTAAGGCTGGTGCGTAACTGACAGAATTCTATAAACTTAGCTTGTAAGTCCTTGACGTGCCCCCAACCCACCAATGCCACTCCCAAGCTGCAGAACTTAAGCACTAAGGGGTCAGTATTCACCTGGTGGTGCACAGCGTTTTGCTGACCACCTCTGGCTTTACATCCGGATACTCAATGCCAGGCCCTCTCTGGGCTTCAGCACTGAATATGCAGTTTTGTGGAGCTAGCTAACTGGTTAAGTCTGATTTTTAGCACTTAATCAACTATGGACTACTGCATAAAGATAGGACTGACTTTATGCGGTTCCAGGTATGCAGTTTATAAAACACTGAGTAGAGCTGAAATGGTAGATGTGAATCACTTGTTTATTCTTTCCAAAAATAGAAGGAATAGGGACTCACACTGAAGCTACTAAGTAGTACATTTAAAACAAATTGGAGAAAATATTTCTTCGCTCAATGTGTATTAAAATTCTGGAATTAGTTGCCAGCGAATGTGATGAAAGCAGTCAGCTTAGCAGGGTTTAAAAAAGGTTGGGCTAATTTCCCCCCAAAAAGTCCATAAGTTATTATTAAGATGAGCATAGGAAAATCCACTACTTTTTTTTTCTAGGATAAGCAGCATCAAATCTGTTTTACTCTTTTTGGGATCTTGCTAGGTCCTTGTGACCTGTATTGGCCGCTGTTGGAAACAGGACACTGGGCTTGATGGACCTTTAATCTGTCTCAGTATGGCAAGGGTTATGTTCTTATCTTTCAGCGTCGATAACAGGTTGAGTGTTACTGAAAATTAGCGGCTAGTCAAGAACAGGTGATTTAACTGGCCAGGATCATTTCTGCTGCTTAAACCACTTTCAAGTTTATTGGTGCTTGGTACACCGCTTATAACAACCTAAGCGGTTTACATTAAAACATAGTTTTCATAAAAAAAAAAAAAAAGAAAAGGAAAAAATATGTACTTACAGGTTAACACACAAACTTTTTTAAGATGGAGGTTAGTGAATTGGTACACAATCGGTTTGCTTAGTGAATCTAGCCCTTAGTTCTTTAATTTACAACCTTTATTTTCTAATTAGAGATCCTCACGTATGAAATGTTTGATAATAAACAGATCCTAAGGGTTATCGGGTGGACAATCTCACCACTTTACAGAACTTGTATACATTGAATGGCTTATAGACAATAACATACGCAAAGGTCAGCTCTTGTGTTAGTTGTTGTCATCACCATCGTTGTGTATCACGGGCTGGGCAGCCGTGTCTGTTTTGGCATTACTGAGATCACTTTCAGTTCATATTGTTTATAGGTCTGCCCTGGAACTCTTTTTTGTTTTTTTTAAAAAATATTTTCTGAAGGATGAAATTGAAGAACTTCTTTCTAGATGTTCAATATTCCATTCTTTTGACATTTTTATCATTCACCTACATTTTTTCATTCCAGTAGCACAGTCAGACAGCCTGAGGTCATCATGCCGTCATACAGAACCATGGTGAGACCACATCTGGAATACTGTGTGCAATTCTGGAGGCCACATTACCGTAAAGATGTGCTAAGAGCAGAGTCAGTTCAGCGGATGGCCACCAGGATGGTCTCGGGGCTCAAGGATCTCTCATACGAAGAGAGGCTGAACAAGCTGCGGCTCTACTCTCTCGAGGAACGTAGGGAGAGGGGGAGACAGGATTGAGACATTTAAATACATTTCCGGACGTATCGAGGTGGAAGAAGATATTTTCCTTCTCCAGGGACCCTCAGCCACAAGAGGGCATCCGCTTAAACTCAAGGGCGGGAAATTTCATGGGGACACCAGAAAGTATTTCTTCACCGAAAGAGTGGTTGATCATTGGAACAAGCTTCCGATACAGGCGATCGAGGCCAACAGCGTGCCAGATTTTAAGGGTAAATGGGATGCCCATGTGGGATCCTTAAGAGGGTGGAGTTAAGGATGGGTCATTAGGAGAGGGATCTCCAGGAGAGCAGACTCAGGGGGGTGGGTCTGTGAAGTGGGCAGACTTGATGGGCTATGGCCCTTATCTGCCGTCATTTTTCTATGTTTCTATGACAGGAGTTTTTTGGGGAGACAACAGTTAACTTGAATCAATATTTTATTAAATGGTTGTATCTTTGAATCTGCGCTGTCTTTAGAATAAATCCGTTGTTGGCCAGTAGAATATTGCTCGAAACGTTGTTTTTTATTTTTAAGGCAAGCCATGCTATTGGTCTGGCCTTTCTACGTAAAAGCTTACTAGATTATGTGCTCAACAGGGTTTGAGATTGCTGAATGAAGAGTTATTGGAAGTTCTGGATTTAAGAACAGTAAGGCACATTAAAACAATTTTATGTTCACAGAATTAAGGGATTAACAAACTGAATAGGTGTTAACGTGTACAGCTCTTATATCTTGGGAAAAACCTGTATTCCCAGATGCTTAAATACCTTTTGTGCCACTCTAAATGCAACAGGAAATCAAGGAATGTGAGAACCAATGCCAGTAGTAAGGATTGCAATCTAAGATGTTAATTTTATACCCATAGGTTCTTCTGTATCTGTGCAGTTCAAAAAGAATTATTGGAGTCCATTTTTTTTTTTTTTTTAGGATTGGATTGGCAGAGTAGATTCTTATGTGAAGCATCCTGGTGGTTGATGTCTATAATTAAGGATGAGTTTGTGACCAAATGTACTAGAAATAGTGTGGCAAAAGTTAACAAGAACGCTGATGGAGGATCCTTCTGACAGTAGGAAATACCTGGAAAATATTTCCATAATGACACTATTTGGGCACAAAATTTTTCACTCAAGGCCTGTATCTGGGGGGGAGAGGGGGAGGGGAAATACCAAGAAGGCCTTGAAAAGAGAAAAGGCCAGAAAAGACTGTTTGAAGACCTTGTCTACATCCAGGGAGATAAAGCCAGAAGGACATTTTACATGTGCAAAACAAATAGTATTAAAGAATCTTTCTAGGGCTCCTTTTACTAAGCGGCGGTAGCGTTTTTAGCGTGCGCGGGATTTTAGCTACTTGGCTAGAACTAACACCAGCTCAATGCTGGTGTTAAGATCGAGCGCACGTGGCAATTCTGCGCGCGCTAAAATCGCTATTGCAACTTAGTAAAAGGAGCCTCCTAATGTTGTTTGAAGAATGTTTGCCTTTCATGAAGCCCGTTTGATTGTCATCTACTGGAAAAGATATAATGGGGATTTTTTTTCCGGCTTTAAAATTTTTGTAAGGCCTTTTAGGCCTGTTATGATGAGGGAGATAGGCCTGTAGGAGCTGCAATCTGAGACATCTTTACCCTGTCTATGAATGAGGGTTAGTATAGCATCTGCTAAATTTTTGGAGGACTCTTATGGTGCCTTCAGATTTCCTAAATGTTTTCCCTATAGGCATGAAATGAGAGAAAAATATTATTAAATATGGTCCTTAACCCTTTCAGGACCATAAGGATCGTAGGCCAATTTTTGTGGTTTTGACGACATTTTTATGGTAAAAAGGGCTTGCAGATGCCAAAAAATTGATTTTTTTTGTGAAATATCATTATTTTTATTTAAAAAATCACACTTCTGGCTTATGGACAGTGTGGCAAGTGAATCTTCTCGTCAATCTGGCAACGACGCTAATGAATGAATGTCGGAACCAGTTTGTTTACATAAAGGCAGTATCATATGGAATCCGTACATATCAAATTTAGAACTGTAGACTATCCCAATCAAAATTTATAGGATTTTAAAGTTATGGGACAAATATGTCCCTTGGTCCTGAAAGGGCTACAGAGCTCTCAATATGTTTTCAAATATTCAAAGGCACAGTTTTTTCTCTAAAAATCCAATAGTAACCTTTTAGCTCTAGAATACTCCCAAGGGACACAACCTGGATTGTTCTAGAAATTTCAGGTATGTGACGGGAACTGATGAAGTTCCCAAGACTTGTGGTATTTTGGAAAGACCTAGGGCTCCTTTTATGAAGGCGCGGTAGCGGTTTAATGCGCGTAATACCGCGCGCTAAACCGCCGGCCTCGCTAGCCGCTATTGCCTCCTCTTGAGCAGGCGGTAGTTTTTTGGCTAGCGCGGGGGTTAGAGCGTGATTAAAAGTCACGCGCGTTAAAGCCGCTACCGCGGCTTCGTAAAAGGAGCCCCTAGTTGGTGGTCTAGGAAGAAATGCTGTTTATTAATTCAAACTCTTGCACGGTCAGAATATCAGGAAGGGAGAAGTTACAAATGTAGGCTAATGTATTTTTATGTATTATTTTTACTAGTAATTGCTTTTACAAAACCGCAGTAGCAAGACCCACCTCGGCAAATGCACTGAAGCCCATTCAGTTCCTATGGGCTTTGGTGGATTTGCCGTGGGAGAATCACTACTGTGGCTTTAACCTGTAAACCCGCTCTGAGCTCTTTGGGGCAAACGGGACAGAAAACGAATCAAATAAATAAATAAAAAGGGGCCTTAGGTCTTACTGCATAAAATGGGACCTGTGCCAAAAATGCATGTCTAAAGACCCTCAATATTCGCGGGAGTTAGGGGCAGAGCCGACCTGCAAATATTGTAAAATCGCGGATAATTTTTAGGGCTGGCTCTGACCCACCCCCACTGCCCTCCTGTGTCCCAGACCTTCCCCAGACCTTACCTGGTGGTCTAGCGGCGACGCAGGGCAGGATCGATCATCCTACGCTCCTGCCCCGTGCAGAGCCGTCATCCAAAATGGCTGCCGTGAGTTCCCGTTGTGGTCTAGCGGCAACGCGGGGCAGGATCGATCGTCCTACGCTCCTGCCCCGTGCAGAGCCATCATCCAAAATGGCTGCCGTGAGTTCCCGTTGTGGTGGTCTAGCGGCGACGCGGGGCAGGATCAATCGTCCTATGCTCCTGCCCTGTGCAGAGCCGTCATCCAAAATGGCTGCCATGAGTTCCCATTGTGGTGGTCTAGCGGCGACGCGGGGCAGGATCGATCGTCCTACGCTCCTGCCCCGTGCAGAGCCGTCATCCAAAATGGCTGCCGTGAGTTCCCGTTGTGGTGGTCTAGAGGCGACGCGGGGCAGGATCGATCGTCCTATGCTCCTGCCCCTTGCAGAGCCGTCATCCAAAATGGCTGCCATGAGTTCCCGTTGTGGTGGTCTAGCGGCGACGTGGAGCAGGATCGATCATCCTACGCTCCTGCCCCATGCAGAGCCATCATCAACATGGCTGCCGTGAGTTCCGAGACTACAACGGAAACTCACGGCAGCCATTTTGATGACGCCTCTGCACGGGGCAGGAGCGTAGGACGATCGACTCTGCCCCGCATCGCTGTTAGACCACTAGGTAAGGTCTGGGGGTAGTCCGATGCAGAGTTTTGTTTAAAAAAAAAAATCGCGAATAACTGCATCTGTGGGTATTCGGAGGGGTTACTGTAAGCCCCTAAGTGAAGTGATGAGAAAGACTTCTTTTAGAACAGAAGCACCACTAACCATATGACTTTTCTGTGACAGCACGAATTGTGAAATTGGAAACATTTTTTTTTTCTTTATTGTACCCATAAATATTTGAGGGGGTGCTGAAAAGTTCTCAGCCCAAGCAACCAACTTCCTAAATTCTGAGCATTATTTTGCCACTGTTACCTTACTTCATCAAGTGCCGATTTGCATAAACAAAATTCTGTTTTGACATTGTTTCAGATCATTGCTTGAACCATATCCAAGTCATTCTGTTCTTGGTTGGGCTGAGAATTTTTTAGCACCCCCTCATAGTATAAAGAGGTTCAGTCTCTGGTAACCAGAGCTGAAATTGTGATGTCATAATGCCTCATTCCGCCAATAAGAGCCAACCTCATGGGTGATGTCACAATGGCTTGATTGTCCTATACTTGGCTCCCTTTTATTACATACCAGGGAGTGATGAAAAGTTCTCACTCCAACCAACCAACTTCCTAAATTCTGAGCGTTGTTTTGCCACTGTAGCTGAAAAGAGCGTTATCTTATTTTTTTAAGTTTTGACATTGTTTCAGATCACTGAACCATATCCATGTCATTCTCAGTTGGGCTGAGAACTTTTCAGCACCCCCTAGTAGTGCGCATGCATATAATTGATCTGAGCTGTTTTGGAACTGGGAACATTTGTAATTATTGTATTATTTTAGGTATCATCTATTTTTTTAATTGTATATTTGTCTTGTTTTGACTGTATGTATTGTTGTTAACTACCTAGCCTGGTTTTGTACTGAATGGGTGGTTTATAAGCATGTATAATTCCATTAATTTAAATTAATCTCTTGGCAGGGTACATTCTCTTGCCTTTTAAACCTGGTTATTAGATCAGCTTGTTGTTGCTGTGTAATCTCTGAAGATGACTGGAACACAGATTCGCATTTTCCCTTTGAAACTACCTAAAAGGTTCCCACCTAAGAGTTCTCAGGATAATGCTGGTGAAGGTCACTAATGGTGTTTTCTGCTGATGTGTGACATGCCGCCTTCTCAGGGATATAGACCTATTCAGTCCTCAAGGTCTTCCGAGGCCACGCATGGTACGAAGAAACACAGCGATAGAAACTGAGGCCTAGATTCACTAAACTCACCTTTCCGATCCGATCCGTGGGCGATCCGTGGCCGAGTCTTGCCGGGCGACCGATTCACTAAGCAGTCCTTGTGCAAATTATTTGATCAGAGGCACGCCCCACACCGACCTCACAGATCGCTGCAGAGCGATCCAGATGCATGCGCAGACCGCACAAGCGAGGCAAAAACAAAGGGGAGGGGGGGAGTGGCTGCTGTTTTGAGTGGACAGAACATGCTTTAGCCAGGACAGAACACGCTGCAGATGGAACAGAACATGCTTTTAACCCGTGGGTTAAAACCACGGGCTCGCACTGCAGGGAAGGTCGGCAGAGAGCAGGAGAGTCGACAGAGCTTGCCTTCTTGTGCTGTTTAAAATGTTTTATTTTTGTTTTGATACTGGGATTTCAGGGCAGCAGAGAGCAGGACAGTCGGCAAGGACATGAGCCACTGGTCCTCAGCAGTCGCTTCTTTTTGGATCAGCCTATTTTGCATGCCATTTCCCCTCATTTGCATGGGCGGATCGGATCGGGTGGGAGGTTGATCGGCCAGGAGGTTAGTGAATCAGGTTGGGGTCGGAGAAGGCTCGCAAACTGGTCGGAGAAGGCTCGCAAAGCTTAGTGAATCTCGCTCTGAGTGATAGTATAGTGCCTGACTTCTAATAATGCTGCAGAATCAATCTTGGGAACAATTTTTGGGTGTTACTTCAAGCTCCATACAGTCCAGACATGAGTCCACCAGACTTGGACTTTTTTCCAAAGTTGAAACAACCTATGCGCGGACATCGTTTTGCATCTCTGGAAGAGCTTTCTTCTGCCTTAACCCGAGCCACTCGGCAACTGAACAAAAACGGTGTCTTGGATGGAATAATGAAGCTTCCCGGACCTTGGGACTTGGTCATTGCAAAGCAGGGAGACTATATTGAAGGACTGTAAAGAAACAGTTGGAAAAATCCCCCCAAAACATGTAAATTTTTTTAAAAAAACCACCAGTGTGCATTATTTATGAAATGATCCTCGTATTTTGTGAAACTGAGCATGTCCTGATCATAACATCTGAATGCCAGTCTCAACCTTCTATGTTAAATGGGCCTTCATATCTAAGAGAGAACCATGTGTAGTCTTTGCTACATGGATATATCTTTACATGTATTTCTGAGGTTAAGAGCATAAATTACATATTGTAGACTGGATTGAGGAGGTGGGCTTGCCAGTGGTTTCCAGATTTTTAGGGCAGGTTGATCCAGGCCTTGTTTTATCCCTTGCTGCACGGGCTTGCAGTTCAGGTGGCCTTAATGATTTCCATAAGAAAAGCTGGCCTATAAATCCAGTAAGGTAAAACCGGGACTGGATCAGCTTGTTCTGAAAATCTTGAGCTTGTCTGCAACCCTAGGAAAAGGAAGAACAGTGAGAGAATTGCAGGACCTGTCTAGTCTAGGATTTTAAGTGAGGTCCTATCAAAGCAGGAAAGTATTTTAGAAGGTTCTTTGTGATGCCTGTTCAAGCCATTAATATTCACAATAGTTGGGTTCATAGACAAAAGCGCGCGCCGACAAAGGCGCGCCGACAACCCAGTGCAGACAACTGAGCGCAAGGCGGAAGTGTGCCGAAGAAAAACAGTATTTTAAGGGGCTCCGACGGGGGGTGTTGGTGGGGACCCCCCCTCTTTACTTAATAGAGATCGCGCCGGCGTTGTGGGGGGTTTGGAGGGTTGTAACCCCCCTCATTTACTGGAAACTTAACTTTTCCTCTCAACCCCCAACAATGCCGGCGCGATCTCTGTTAAGTAAAGTGGGGGGGGGGTTCTCCCCCCACACCCCCCGTCGGAGCCCTTTAAAATACTGTTTTTCTTTGGTGCACTTCCGCCTTGCGCTCAGTTGTCTGCGCTGGGTTGTTGGCGCGCCTTTGTCGTCGCGCGCTTTTGACCTGTCACCCAATAGTTGAGTCACTGTGGATGTTCCAGCATTAAGATACATCCAAGATCCACACACACAACTCAATAATAACAATAACTCAACAATAACAATAACAATAATAACAACAATAATAATAATAACAATAATAACAACAATAATAACAATAACTCAATAATAATAATAACTCAGTAATAACAAGCACCAATTATGCAGTGAATTGTTGTTAACATGCACTTAGGGCTAGATTCACTAAGCAAACCGATCTTGTTCCTATCGGTTTGTGAGCCCTTAGCGACCAGATTTCCCTCCTGCAGTATTCACTAACCTGTGTAGCGATCCACTAACCTGTGTAGCGATCCGCTTCCGGTGTGCGCATGCAAATGAGGGGAACTGCATAAAAAGTAGGCAGGGACGCGATTCACTAAACTTGTTTTCAATCGGACTGGGCTCGCAAAAAGCGACTGCTCAGGACTAGTCGCTGAAGCCCTTTGCGACTGCCCTGCCTTCTGCCGCCCTGCTTTCTAACCTGTCAGCCCCATCTCCTGCCTGCCCCGAACCCTCTGCCTGCCTGTCCCGATCTCTCCTGCCTGCTCGCCCCGATTCTCCTGCTCTCTGTCGCCCTTCCCCGCAGTGCAAGCCCGTGGTTTTAAAGCGGGGCTGCACGCCGCAGCGCCAGCTTTAAACCCGCGGGCTCACACTGAAGGGAATGGAGGGAATAGGCTGCCGCCGCCAGCCGCATAGCAACAGGAGAGTCGGGCCACAAAGTTTAAAGTTAAAAAAAAAAAAAGTCGTGGTTAGGACGGGTCTGCGCATGCGCGATTCGTACAGGCAGATGGGGGCGTTCCTTCGATTTCCCCCATCTGCATATTTTAAATTAGTGAATTCGTCGGACCTGCCTGAATCAGAAACGGATTGTTCCGATTCGGGCAGGGTAGTGAATCTAGCCCTTAAATTAGAGTTGCGCACAGATCCCCTCTGTGTGCTGTTCTATAATGTGCTGGTTCCAAGCGGAAAATGGCTGCCCAGGACCTTCCGCAGCAGTCTTGGCAGCCATTTGGATTGGTGCAGTGCACAGGGCAGGAACGAGTGAGGGTTCGTTCCTGCCCTCGAAGATGGGTAGGGAAGGAGGGGAACACGAGAGAGTAATCATGGGAGAGGTGATTGCTGCCGAGAAGGAGGGCTTTTATGGTCAGGGGGATGGAGTGAGGGGACATATTGTGCTTAACAGCTTCGGTTTCTGCCGAAACTGAAACCAATTTCAGTCACAGATTCAGTTTTGGTAGAAAGCAAAGATTCTGTTTTCGGTCAGGCTGTATTGCCCTTATTGGATTTTTCAGCTTTTCTTATTTTCAAGTTGCAAGTTTATTAGGTTTTTATATACCGCCTATCAAGGTTATCTAAGTGGTTTTACAATCAGGTACTTAAGCATTTTCCCTATCTGTCCCGGTGGGCTCACAATCTATCTAATGTACCTGGGGCTATGGAGGACTGAGTGACTTGCCCAGGATCACAAGGAGCAGCGTGGGGTTTGAACCCACAACCCCAGGGTGCTGAGGCTGTAGATCTGAGACTGTAGATCAGGGGTGTCCAACCTTTTGGCGTCACTGGGCCGCATTGGCCGAAAAAAAATGTTTCTGGGGGCCGTGCAAACGCTGCAGCAAGACACAGGAAGGAGCCGGCAAAATGGTAAACATCCGGAGGCAGCGAGGAAAACACTGCATTGCCCTCGACCGGGGCTGCACAAAATTCTTCACGGGGCTGCATGCGGCCCTCGAGCTGCAGGTTGGACACCCCTGCTGTAGATCCAACCACTGCGCCACACCCTCCTCCTTTTCCTAATCACTCCGCACAATTCACACTTGTATTTTCCAAAATAATGAAGTAGATAGCAAACTTAACTTTAGAATGCTGTCACAGCTTACAATCTATTTTATTATTTTGGAAAAATACAAGTGTGAATTGTGTGGAATGAGTAGCAAAATCTGGCCAGTGAAGAAACTAGTGGCTAATGTAAACGGAAAGAATATTCAGTCTGAATGCCACTTCTGGAAGGCCTTTTTGAGCAAAGAAATCTTTGTCTGTTTGAGATATACTCGTACACTGTACAGTATGTTTCGGGCTGGATTTGGTATTTGTGATGATAGCTAGTTAGAAGCATTGTGACTGAGTTTAAAGGATAAAATCTTGTAAGGAAGCATGTGGAATCAGATCAATGGCCCATGTAGACCTGTTTTCCATCTTGGACAGTGGCCTAAGGGTACTTCTGGAAGATCATTCCCTTAGAAACATAGAAATAGACGGCAGATAAGGGCCACGGCCCATCTAGTCTGCCCACCGCAATGACCCTCCCCCACCTAACTCAGTGAATAGATCCCACGTGTCTATCCCATTTGTTGCTCCTTCTTAGAGCCTCATGCTTACTTAACTAATAGATGATAATAAACCAGTTCTCTAAAACTTGTCCATCCCTTTTCTTAGTCAAGCTGACCACAATCTCCAGCAATTAATTCCCTAGCCCAGCGGAGCAAAGACTGGAATACTTTTTCAAATTAGTTTAAAATCTTTTGCCTGTCAGTTTCATGGGGCGTCCTCAAGCCCGACTACTCTTTGAAAGGGTAAATAACCATTCCTGATTCACCTCTCTGTTCCACTCATGATTTTAGAAAGTTCTGTCATTTCTCTGTCATCTTTTCTTCTTACTGGAGAGCTCTAGGAGGTCTAGACTTTTTTTTTCTTCCTAAGAGGGGTGTTCCATACCCTTTCTGTCACCCTTCTCTGAATCTTCCCTAGAATTGCATGCGGTTCTCAGGGTGCCACATAAGTTATATTTTCCCTCTGTCAATCTCAATGTAATATGCTGTCCTTTCATCTATTTCTTATGTAATAAGTTGTACCCTCGCTTCTTGCATTCTGTAATTCGCTGATTGTCCAGCCTTCTTCGATGTCAACTGCCTAGAAGTCTTTCGACTGTGGCGGTATAGAAGAATAAAGTTATTATTATTAAACTAAACTAAAACTTAGTTTTATAAACCGAGTCATCAACCAAGAGGAGCCCGACTCGGTTTACAATAATGTAAAACATAATACAGTGGAACCTTGGTTTACGAGCATAATTCGTTCCAGAAGCATGCCCGTAAACCAAATTACTCGTATATCAAAGCGAGTTTCCCCATAGAAAGTAAGGGAAACTCGCTTGATTCGTTCCCACCCACCCCCAACCCCCCAAGGCCAGTGGCACTGCTCTACTCCCCCCACCCCGAGAACCAGCTTTGCTCCCACGCTCACGAAGGCTCCCCCCCCGCATGATCCGCCATCCCCCCGCGACCCGCCATCCCCCCCACTCGTGTCGCCCTTCCCTCCGCCACGATCCGACATCCCCCCGCACCCATCCACCCACCTGAACACATCGCTTACCCCCCTATCTGGCACCCGGCACCGGCACCAACGCACAGGACATGGCGGTGCCGTTGCCCGAAGATCTGCCTCCTTCTTTCTGCTGGGCTTCGAGTATCTGCGCATGCTCAAGGCCTTCGAGTTCCCACTCTCTCCAAGAATCTCAGAGAGAGCAGGAACTCGAAAGCCTTGAGCATGCGCAGATGCTCAAGGCCCAGCAAAAAGAAGGAGGCAGATCTTCAGGCACCGGCATGTCCTATGCGATGGTGCCGGTGCCAGGTGCCAGATGGGGGGTAAGCGATGTGTTCGGGTGGGTGGATAGGTGCAGGGTGGATGTCGGATCGCGGTGGGGAGAGGGGGCGATATGACCGGGGGGGATGCCGTATCGCGGGGGGGGGGCGCTCGTACATCGAGGCAAGCTTTTTTTCCGAGGCGCCGATTTTGCGAATGTTTTGCTCGTCTTGCAAAACACTCGCAAACCAGTGGACTTGTAAACCGAGGTACCACTGTACATAAATTTGACAAGAATAAGTAGACTGAAATAGTTAATTTCCAAAATGTTTAGCAAACAAAAAAGTTTTCAGAACTTTCCGGAGTAAAGCAAAAGAACCTAAGCTTCTTAATGTAAGCAGTAAAGCATTCCAGAATTTGGTTCATTTAAAAGCAAAAGAATAACTAAATCTCTTAAAGGTTCTCTTTTTACCACTGAGAGAGGGAAATGTAAGTTTTAATTTTTGAGAACTTCTGGCAAGATGAGATCTATGAACATTCCAGTCTAAAGGAATCAAAGTGGCAAAAATGCCAAATAAGATCTTAAATGCAATACAAATGCACTTAAATTGAATTCTGAGATACACTGGGAGCCAATGTAATTCCTTGAGTAGAGGGGTTATGTGATCTTACTTACTTCTCATCAACATCTTATGTTATCTTTTTCACCTTCGCAGTCTTGCACCTTTGTAACTCAAAGCACAATCTCCTTTCTCTTCTCCTACTTATGCTCTGAATATCGTCGACTGTATAATGCTACTCATTGTGAAACTGTGTAATACACAGACCCTGTAACTCTCCTGTTACTATCACTAGATGTTCAATGCTATACTCTGTAATTCGCTGTCTGTACAGTTTCTCTTCATTGTAAACCGCCTAGAAGTCGCAAGATTGTGGCGGTATATAAGAATAAAGTTATTATTATTATTATTATTATCTGTACAGAGGCATTATAAGTCGGTTTTATTTGCTGTGCCCCTCTGAATAATTCCTTTTGCCTATAAAATATTTGTATGTGGATTCTACTGTGTTTCGATCACGGATGTAAATCATCCTCAGGGTTGTATATACAATGTTTCCGCACAAAGATGACGAGAGTGCAAAAAACACTTTCTGTCCGTTGTCTCCCCTGCATGGCTGCGGCAAAGTGGGTGGGTTGGGAGGGTTCTAGGGGATATATCGCATAGGGCAGAGGTGTCCAAAGTCCCTCCTCGAGGGCCGAATCCAGTCGGGTTTTTGGGATTTCCCCAATGAATATGCATTGAAAGCAGTACATGCACATAGATCTCATGCATATTCATTGGGGGAAATCCCGAAAACCCGACTGGATTCGGCCCTCGAGGAGGGACTTTGGACACCCCTGGCATAGGGCATGGTTTTGACTCCAGCGCTTCGGACTGCAACACAGCAGCGCCTCGGCTTCTGTCGGAATATATCACGCTGGATGTAGACAGCTGTGGTAAGCAGTTGAGTAGATTGAAATTTCAGTGGTTCTCTAAAGAATGTAATCTATCAGTGATAACCTGAGCTGGTGATTCTGATTGATAAAGGGTCCCTGCCCCCTCCCCCCCAATAAAATGCCAAATTTTGCGAACACTTAGACGCTGCCTCTTCCCCTTTTCGTGTTTCTTTGATTTATTAGGCAAACGCTGTGTTTCTGCCGACCTTGGTTGCTCAGTGCCGGTCTGGCTGAGGAAGACCAAACCGATGACAAGAAACACATGTTGCTGGCTCTTGGATCTGTGTTGTTGATAGGTGATAGGTGAGGAAGGAGCCTGTACTGATATTGCGGCTGGGAGTCTGAGTAAGCCTGTTTTGTTTACATTTTCCCCGCATGAGCTGTTTTACGGGCTGGTAATGCTAAAAGTTGGCAAGCCCGCATCTGCGTGGACTAGCCCAGAAGGTGGCCACCCTGCATGATGTAGCTGTTGCCAAATAAATTGTGAGTCTTTTCCATCCGGCCTCGTTACTTGCAGTCTCCCATGGACAGCGGCCTTCTGAACTGAAAGGAACTGTTGCTTGTGACTTTGAGACCTTCAATTACTCTGCAGTTTTGACTCTTGACCCGGCTAATATGAAAAGATGCCATTGTGCAAAGAGCCACACAGAGAGTCTGGGAGCTCCAGAGGGCAGCTACGGGAAAGCGTGGCATTCCTGATGATTGATCACCGATTATTATCAGTGTGCACCGATGAACTGCCTGGCGAGAGCGGGGTTGAATTGCTTTTGATAGGTCGTGGAACCTTTGTAGGCTGATGGGAATGGCACAGGAAAAGGGGGGGGGGTGAAAAAGCTTTTGAAATCTGACAACTGGACTGCAGTTTTAGCAGTTGAGTAGTGGATAGCAGATAAGGATGTTCTTGTGGCTGATGGGAGTTGGGAATGGAGAGAGCAGCTGGCAGTGGTGCCCGTCTCATCCTGTGTTTCAGTGTTTGCCGAGCCAGACAGCGCATTTGCTCGCCCGCACGCAGGAATCGGATTTTTGTGGTTCTCATAAAGCTTGGACCCCCCCCCGAGGAAGGTCTTTCCGACCGAAACACGGACCGTGTCGGGTCCCCACCACTATTTCTTTGTGTGTATCACTTGAGACATTCTACTCCACCTCATGGACGAGTCTATTTGATGAAGCGTTTTGAATACACCTTGGAATCAAGATCATCGTTTCCACAGTTTCTGTTTTTTTGTGTTTCTGCTTTTTTCTTCTTGCTATGGAAGTCTGTTGGGTGACTTCTTTTGCTTTGTTTTGGGCCCTTCTCAACTGACCTTAAATCCAAACCCTTATGTATCTTTCTCCCTCCCCATCACTCTCTTTCCCTCTCCTCCCCCCTCTCTGTCACCCTTATTTTAGCCCTGTTTTCTCTCCATTTCTCTTTTTTGCCTTCCTCCATTTTTACCCCTTCTCTTTTCTCTTTTTTTTTTTTCCCAATTCTTTATTCATTTTTAAAAAGCTTACAATAAGTGTAACAGTATTTATAGCATTTAAAATTCAAATACAACACTTAATATTCTGTTAAACATTATATCAGACTTTATCCCCCCCTAATCAATTACACTCTTAAAATTCCAGAAAACCTACCCTTCTCTTTTCTCTTTAACTTTCCATCTCTTTTTTTCCTCATCCTCTCCCTGGCCGCTTCCTCCACTCTTGTTTCAGGCAGGCCATTTTGTCTCCTTGTATAGTTCATGGAGAAAGGGACATCCCCAAACCATGCCACCTTTTTTGGATAGCGTTTTTTGGGAGGGGGGCAGTTTTATTCAGCATCTTTTATTTTCTTGAACTCAGCGGGTCAGTGTTCAAAAGAACTAATGCGTTTAGAGGCCACCGCTACGCATAGAAGTGCCCATACGTGGATTTTCAATGGCCAAAACTGTAGTGCTGTAGAAAATCTGTCTGACTACTGTCAGCCTAGTTCTATTAAAAGCGCTAAAATTGGGGGCGCTCCCAATTTGCACATGCAATTTAATTGAATAATGAGCCTATTAACCGTACTTCTCTGCCCTCCAACCCAGCCAGCTGATTAACTGTTCCCCTTAACTGTATCCACGACATCCTGTTTGTCTGTCTTGTCTGTTTAGATTGTAAGCTCTTTCGAGCAGGGACTGTCTTCTTTGTGACTCTGTAAAGTGCTGCATATATGAGGCTGGGGATGCTTGCTTTTGGAGATCTCTCCTTTACTGATGTATGGATCAGTTTTGTTTCAGTATTTTCTGCTGTATCTGTAAAGTGAATTGCGGTTATTGCTTGTACCTTGTCTCAAGTTGCCTTAAATAAAGGGCTCCTTTCACTAAAGTGCGCTAGCGGTTTTAACGCGTGCTACAATACCGCACGCGCTAAACGCTAGCACCTCCATAGAGCTTGCGTTAATATTTTTCATTTAGCACGTGGTAAGTAAGCACTAATCTTTAGTGTGCACTAAAAACGCTAGTAAAAGGAGCCCAAAGTTTCAAAAAAAAAAAAAAGAGCTATAGAAATAATTCATAGTAGTAGTAGTAGTGTGAAGAGTTTCAGTCTTTGGAAAGCAAAGCTGAGACTGTGATGTCATAATGCCTCAAACCACCAATAAGAGCCAACTTCATCAGTGATATTATAATGGCTTGATTAGATGGCAACTTCAGCATTTGGAACCTAGGACAATACCAGGTAGACTTTACAGTCTATGACCCAGAAATATCAAAGAAGAGACACGTTAATTTAATCACGTATTTTTAAATGGGTATTACTAATGGGCAGACTGGATGAACCGTTCAGGTCTTTATCTGCCGTCATTTACTGTGTTACTAGTTGCTCGTCTAATTGTAGGTGCAAAAGCTCAAGGACTGGAGTAAATGCTTCTGCCTAACTGCTGTCTGTATTCCATAACACGCACGTGCAAAGTGCTGGGCACTCTGATGCCTTGACCTAGCAGTTGTGCTCTATGCACTGACCCCCCAAATTCTAGAAAGTTATTTATTTATTTATTTGCTCATTTATTTAGCCCGTCCTCCCAAAGGAGCCCAGAACGGGTTACAAAGATAAGAACAAAAGAACATAAGCAGTGCCTCCGCCGGGTCAGACCGTAGGTCCATCCTGCCCAGCAGTCCGCTCCCGCGGCGGCCCGAACAGGTCACGACCTGTATGAATCACTAGAAGGGGCCCCCTTGCCACCTTGGTTTCCCATTGAGTCCTATCTTCCCATTGAAGTCCTAACCCTCCGGTCTTGCACATGCACGACCTGGTTGGGTTTCTATACAGTATGGCCAAGATATGACATAGATGACACAATTGACAATATAGACATGACAAAATATAACTTATCACACTATGTAGGCGCCTAACGAAACATAGAAACATGATGGCAAATAAAGGCCAAATGGCCCATCCAGTCCACCCATCTGCAGTAACCATTATCTCTTCCTCTCTCTAAGAGATCCCGTATGCCTATCCCAGGCTTTCTTGAATTCAGACACAGTCTCTGTCTCCACCACCTCTTCTGGGAGACTGTTCCACGCATCTGCCACCCTATCTGTAAAAAAAGTATTTCCTTAGACTACTCCTGAACCTATCACCTCTTAACTTCATCCTTTGCCCTCTCATTCCAGAGCTTCCTTTCAAATGGAAGAGACTCGACTCGTGCATTTACACCACATAGGTATTTAAACATCTCTATCATATTTCCCATCTCCCACCTTTCCTCCAAAGTATATAGATTGAGATCTTTAAGTCTGTTCCCCCCATATTCCTTAATACGAAGACAATGCACCATTTTAGTAGCTTTCCTCTGGACCGACTACATCCTTTTTATATCTTTTTGAAGGTGCGGTCTCCAGAATTGTAAGAAGCTAAATCATTGCTGATGACTGACACTCACTACCTCTTAATTGGGACTAAGTAGAGTTGGGCTTTGATGCTGGATGAACTGCGGAATGGCTTAGACGGTGGAGGAGAGTATCTGGCCATCTTCCTTGACATCTCGACCGCATTCGATACAGTGGATCGTCAAATACTGTTGAACCGACTGGAAGATTGTGGTGTTGCAGGGACGGTTCTGGCATGGTTCACATCATTCCTGCACAATCGATGGCAGAAAGTGGTTTTGAATGGGGAGGTTTCCCCACTGTAGTGAATTGATGACAGGTGTTCCCCAGGGTTCTGCACTTTCTGCAGCTCTGTTCAATCTGTACCTCTTGCCGTTATGCAAGTTGTTGCAGGGTTTTAGGATCTCTTACATACTCTATGCGGACAACATCCAGCTTTTGCTCCTCATCTACCAGGAATGCGCTCCCGAGAGAGGTGGTGGAGAGGAAAACGGTGACTGAGTTCAAAGAAGCGTAGGATGAACACAGAGGATCTAGAATCAGAAAATAATATTAAAAATTGAACTAAGGCCAGTACTGGGCAGACTTGCACGGTCTGTGTCTGTATATGGCTGTATGGGAGAGGATAGGCTGGAGAGGGCTTCAATGGCTGGGAGGGTTTAGATGGGATGGAGTAGGTTTTAACAGAGATTTAGGCAGTTGGAACCTGCGATCATTGTATTAGCGTAACTCCCTGTGTGGCATGAACTCCTGAAGCAAAAGTCCTTTATCCCAGAAGAGAGTTGCCATGACTTTAACTGCAGATTTTTCAGTCTTGAACTTTTTTGGGCTGAGGGATGACTTGTGCTTCCAGTACATTAACTCCATTTTGGACTCAGGATCTCTGTGAAAGACCCAAGTCTCATATTCAGAAACCAAACGATGAAAAAAAGTTCACTTGGTTTTCATGGAGCATCTCTAAGTTCTTCAGGCAGCACTGGAGACTCTTGGCCTTCTGACATGGCGTCAGCATTCTTGGAACTCATCTTGCACTAACCTTGGACATGTCCAACTTTTCATGAATTATTTTCCAAACTGTATCTGCCGAGATGCCCATTTCTTCAGCTATTTGGGAAACCTTAATTTGTCTGTCTGACAAAATTAAATCCTCAAGTTTCTTGCACATTTCTGTGAAAATTTCTTCCACATGCCATCCAGTGTGAGGCTCATCTTCAGTGGACTCTCCTCCCCACCTAAATTGCTTGATCCAAAATTTTACTTTGTAGGATGACGGGGCAGACTCACCATAAACTGCATGGATCTCCTTTGGCTTTTTCCCTTCTTTTGTGAAAAATTTTATCACTGAATGGTGCTCCAAATCTAGCAGTTTCTTACATGATTCGAATGAGAACTCTCTCGACATCCTGTCTCTTGGAATGTTAGACTCGCACTGAGTCGCAGCTGTGCATGAATAACCTTGAGACTTGTCACAACATGCACAGACTTGTTTCAATACATTTGTTACTTTCGTTCATACTCGGGTAGATAAATTATTGAACACCCACTCATACCATGACACAGGTTCACAAACCATTCGCCCCTGCAATGCCCCTCCCACAGAAAAGAATTTTCAAATCCGTTCACAAGCAAATATTCACCATTTATTTATTTCTAGCCTGCTGTTTCCTAACAATCAATGTGGGTTACACGTTCAGGATGTAACATAGTAACATAGTAGATGACGGCAGATAAAGACCCGAATGGTCCATCCAATCTGCCCAACCTGATTCAATTTAAATTTTTTTAATTTTTTCTTCTTAGTTATTTTTGGGCAAGAATCCAAAGCTCTACCCGGTACTGTGCTTGGGTTCCAACTGCCGAAATCTCCGTCAAAACCTACTTCAGCCCATTTACACCCTCCAAGCCATTGAAGCCCTCTCCAGCCCATCCTCCCCCAAATGGCCACACACAGACACAGACCGTGCAAGTCTGCCCAGTACTGACCTTAGTTCAATATTTACTATTATTTTCTGATTCTAGATCCTCTGTGTTCATCCCACGCTTCTTTGAACTCCGTCACCGTTTTCTTCTCCACCACCTCTTTCGAGGTGCGCATTCCAGGCATCCACCACCCTCTCCGTAAAATAGAATTTCCTAATCTACCACCCCCTCAACCTCAAATAATAACGCAACATTGAAATCTATAAAGCCAGACCTGTTTGTGGGGCTGGTCGACTGGAATTCCCCACTCTTGCCTTAATTCTAATGACAGGGGCCAGCTCCTTGAACTCATTATAAAGTGATTTTTTTCCTTGACATTTTCTGAGACGTCACCCTAGGGCATAGCGATGTTGATTTGACCTCATGTTACACCCTGCACTGCATTACAAGCTGGGGGAGGGGTGCGGATATCAGGATACATGAGAAAAAAAAAAAAGCCTTTTTCAGAAAGGCATCTTTTAAAGTTGTTACCTCCGCTCCCTTTTAACATGTATTTTATGAAGTAAAGTAAGTCCAGTGGAGAGATCACATCGTGTTTGAGGTGAAGCCATTCTCTTTAGTCTTTACTTGTGTTTCAAACTCTTTCCCCTACTATATCCTGTGTAGAGCAAACATGATTTTGTTTGATTTAGCTTATCCCCTGATGGCCTAAAGGGTGTAAGGTCTTGTCAGGCTAAGAGCCTGTGCCCTGGCTGTCTTGTAAGATTTGAAAACGTAGTTTGAAGAGAACTAGCCGCTTGAAGGAAACATTTTGACACACACATTGATAGCTATATGGAAATAGAGTTCAAAAAATAAACACCATGGTGCATTGTGGGTTGTTGTTTTTTTTTTTTTGTTTTTTTTTTACTGTTCTGATCTTAGAAAGTCAGAATTTCCTAATTGCTGCATTAGTCATGGTAACATTTTGTGACACAAGAGCCCAATTGTGATTTCTTTCTGCAGCGAATATGAAAAGGCACTTAAAGGATACAGGAAACAAAAATATCACAGATCAGTGGTGACCCAGGAAATACTTAGGTTTAAAAGTCTCATTTTTTTTTTTTTTTTTTAGCTAGAAGCCAAATTGGGAGAGAAATTTTCAAAGACATTTCTGTATAGAAAAGAGGATTTCATTTGTAGGAATTTGAGCTTCTCAAACCTGTTCAATACCTCTACATGTATACATATTTTTGGTTGACTGAGAGCGTGGCTACTTGTAAAACTTTTGATTTCAGTGGTATAGTAAAGGGGGATGGGCGCCATATTGGTGTGGGCATCGACACCTCTCTGCCCCCCCCATGCCATGCTTGCACCCTCCCTTCCCTATCCTCCCCCCATATTTTTTTTAAACTCTTCACCTGCGCAAGCAAATACTCTAGCCTGTCGCTCGCAGCCTAGCTCCCTCTGAAATCACTTCCAGGTCATGGGGCCAGGAAGTGACATCAGAGGGAAAGCCAGTGCGAGCAGCAGGTCAGAGAAGATGCCTGCACTGGCGAAGATTTAAAAAAAGGTACAGGGGGCGGGGAATGGAGGGCGCGAGCGTAGCAGGTGGGCACGAAAGGAGCAGGGGGGGTTAATATGGAAGGAGCGGCCACCGCCCTGGGCGCCTCCTTCCCTCACTATGCCACTGTTTGATTCCCATAAATTTGTGCATAATTTTTCACAGAGAAAAAAAAAAAAACTATGTGAAAAATTTTACCTGCCTCAGTTTTTCAAAGGAGAATTTTTACCTTTGATGTGGATAAAAACTACCCACAGGTTCATTTTCAAAAAATATAGACATCCAGAAGACAGCATGAACCAGCACTTGAACGTCTTACTAGTCAAAACGCCCAAGTGGGCATTCTCATAACTGACTTTCTAGAAGTCAGTCTGGTTGTTTTGTCTCCAGTGGGTCTAAAATCTTAAGGGGGCATGTTAGAGGTGTGTTTTGGGTGGGCTTAGGGCAGGCTTAGGACTTGAATGCTCAGAAGGGATAATCAAACCTTTTTTAAAAAAAGTCTAGGGCTTTTTTGGGACGTTTGGAGCTATACCTGTTTTAAAAGCATCTGAATGCTAAAAAGGTACCCAAACTAACCAGATGAACACTGGAGGGATTAATGCATGACTTCACGTTACTCCCCCATTGTCACTGAGCCCCTCCCACCATCCAAAGATGGGGGAAGAAAAACAGTACTTTCCAGTTGTCGCACTCTGTCCGATCGGCTTCCCATCAGCTGATCATGGCAGGTGAATCCCAATCAGCTGAGTTGGTTTTGTGGAGTCAGCTGATTGGGGATTCTCCTTCCAGGATCAGCTGAACCATCAGGGAGAGCCGCAATTTCTCTTTCCTTCCCTCTCTCACACTCAACGAAACCCCCAGCCTCTCTCCACAGAAAGCCACTGTCCTTCGAGCCCTACGCCTCTCCCCAATATTCCCGGCCCCCCCAACATCCACAACACCCCCAACAATCCTCTAACTCCCCCTAACATCCCCTGACAACCCATGCCTTCTGATGAAAAATCGGCAGGAGGGAAGCCCACTCTTTTAAATTGCTAAAAGGAATCGACAAAATGGAGCAAGCTCACTCACCAGCAGGGGGAAAGGATGGAGAGCAAGAAATAGCTTTATTCACATTGGCGAATGTGACCCAGACTCGGACCAGAGGTCATGGCCTGAAGCTGAGAGGGGACACGGCCAGGACAAATGTCAGAAAGTTCTGCTTCACACAGCGAGTGGTGAACGCCTGGAACTCTCTCCTGAAAGAGATGGTGGAGGAAACTACCATTCTAGGATTTAAGGGAAAATTGGATGCACATCTTCTTGCAGGACACATTGAGGGATACGAGTGACTAATGTATGTGTCAGGGTACGCCTGGCTGAGCCTCCGCGTGTGCGGATCACCGGACTGGATGGACCCCAGGTCTGACCCGGTGCAGGCATTTCTTATGTTCTTATGTTCCCTCCTGCCAATAGGGCCGCCTCTTCAGAATGATGGGCCTTCCCCCTCCCAATGCATCTTGGCCCTGATTGGCTCAAAATGGTGGGGAATGTTGGGTAGGTGTTGTAGGGGTATTGAGGGATGTTTGGGATATAGGGGAGGGTATTGGGGATTTTGCGAAGTGTCGGGGATGTTGAGAGAGGGGTGTATGACTTGGAGGACAGCAGCTGGAGGGGGACTGAGGGGGGGGGTCGGTGGGTGTGAGGGAGGGAGGGAAAGAGGAATCTTAGTTCTCCCTGCTGGTTCAGCCGATCCTGGCAGGGGAGTCCCTAATCAGCTGAACTGCCAGGACTCCACAAAACTGGCTCAGCTGATTAGGATTCCCCTGCCATGATCAACTGATGGGAAGCCATTTGGATAAGGTAGTTGGGTACTACATGCTAGCTGCTTGGACATCTGAGAAGCTGGCTTTTGTGCGTTTTTAACATGTGGATGTCTGTGTATTTGAAAATGGCCACAAAAGATAGATGTACTAAGAGCCATTAAAAAAAAAAAAAAAAAAGATACACGTCTAGGAGCTTGGAAAATGGACATTTTTTTTCTACTGGGTTCCTAAAACGTCCAACCTCAGACTTAGACGTTCTATTGAAAATGCTCCTTTTTACATGTGCGCTCTGTTTGAAAGCCCTATATAAGACTGGCAGCCAGAGTATAGCTGTGCTCTACTATTAATACAAGTTAGCTTGTTGTTTACCCAGTTACTGCCTGAAGAATGGGAGTACGAAGCTCAACCGTTGCTATTTCTGCAGCTGATGAAATCAGTTGTTCCCATTGTACAGGAAAATTGAGAAATAACAGTTATTTTTTTATTTGATTCGTGTTACTCTTTGTTTTATGCTTTCATTATTTATGCAAACACCATAGCAAAGATTGCATATCTAGGCCTCTCTCAGCAAATGACCGGGAGGGGGTCCTTGCATCTTTCCTGCCTCCCTATCACTTCGCAAGACAACCTCCACCGTCCCAAGCCCTTCTGGCCTTCCCCCCAAGAACAAATTTGAATCCAAGCCTGCAACACTGTAATAATAATAATAATTTATTCTCATATACCACCAAAGCCATAATAGTGCGAGGCGGTTTACAATAAGAAGTGCTGGACAGTCAGAGGAATAGTCACAATGTAAAATCATCAAATACATGCATACAAAATAAAAGTAAAAACAGGAAAATTCTTAGGTTACAAATTTATTAAACAATTTCGTTTTTACTGATTTTCTAAAACTAAAATAGGATGAGGAATGCATGATAATGTTACCCAGCCAATAGTTCAATTTACCTGCCTGGAAAGCAAGAGTTCTGTCCAGGAATCTTTTATAACGACTGGTCTTTATTGTTGGATAAGTGAACATATGAATTCTATATGTAGGCCTAATAGAACGGTGACAGGTCAAAAGCGTGCGCCGAGACAACTGAGCGTAAGGCGGAAGCCCGCGCCGAAGAAAAACAGTGTTTTAAGGGGCTCCGACGGGGGTGTTGGTGGGGAACCCCCCCCACTTTACTGAATACAGAATGCACCGGCGTTGTGGGGGGTTGTAACCCCCCACATTATACTGAAAACTTCACTTTTTCCCTAAACCAGTTACAAACCAGTTACTATACTGGTTACAAACCCCCCACAACGCTGGCGCCATCTGTATTCAGTAAAGTGGGGGGGGGGTTCCACCCCCGTCGGAGCCCCTTAAAACACTGTTTTTCTTCGGCGTAGGCTTCCGCCTTGCGCGCAGTTGTCTCAGCGCGCCTTTGTCGCCGCGCGCTTTTGACTATGAACCAATAGAACAATCCAAATTAAAATGAGAAACCAAGTACATAGGGGCCAAACCAAATATTGATTTATAACAAAGACAAAAAAAAATTTAAACAAAACTCTTGCCTCCAGGGGCAGCCAGTGTAGTTTTTGATAATAGGGACTTATATGTTCCCATTTTTTGAAACCAAAAATCAATCGAACTGCCACATTTTGAATAACTCTGAGTCTTTGAAGGGTTTTCTTAAAAGTTCCCAAATAAATGATATTACAATAGTCAAGCATGCTTAAAATGGAAGATTGAACCAATAAACGGAATGATAACTGCATCAAAATATTTTCTGATGGTTCTGAGTTTCCATAATATCGAGAAACATTTTCTAACCAATAAATCCGTGTGTTCATCTAAAGCAGTGGTCTCAAACTCAAACCCTTTGCAGGGCCACATTTTGGATTTGTAGGTACTTGGAAGACCCACAGAAAAAAAACCGTTAATGTCTTATTAGAGAAATGACAATTTTGCATGAAGTAAAACTCTTTATAGTTTATAAATCTTTTCTTTTGGCTAAGTCTTAATAATAATATTGTAATTTATAGCTAAAGCAACATATGATCAAGAAACTGTTTTATTTTACTTTTGTGATTATGATAAACATACCAAGGGCCTCAAAATAGTACCTGGAGGGACGCATGTGGCCCCCGGGCCGCGAGTTTGAGACCATTGATCTAAAGTAAGGTATCGGCCCAATGTCACTCCCACTTTATGGCCTAAGCCAGGACTCTAGCCTGAAACAAACTGATTTTAATTGGCGAAATTGAGCTGGTGTGAGCAGGAATCCATAAATGGAGCTTCTATTACCATTATAGCGATGCCTCAGGCCTGATTCACCACGTTCTTTCTCATAGAAAAAGAATGCAAGCGATCCAGGACTCTGGTTATACAAATCTTTGCTTGAGAAGATATTTTTTCTTACGCATGTGAGCAGAGTGTGCTTTAGTGCCAGAGAGGAATGTTTTGATGTGCTCCTTATACTTTTCTCTCTGTAGCTAAAATGTAGCTGCCAGGCCTGGCCCTGCGCTGGGAGTCGGACCTGGAAATTTATTATTTATTTTTTTTTCTGATGGATGAGGAAAAGTTCGGCTGCCAGCAGCTGTGTGGGCCAGCTTGTGTAGGCACTGGGTAAATAAAAACAAACTTGCTGGTAAATGATTTATGCAGGGAAAGTGCTTGCGGCCTATTGTAGGATCCAGAGAGGACGTTTTCGGCATTGAGGGGCAGATGAACAAAGTGCAGTGCTTGGGTGAGGGGCAGGGCAGTGCTATTGTGGAGATTCGTTGTCTGGCAGGAGAGCTGGTCTAGTAACTTTCAGTGTACCAAAAAAAAAAAAAAAAAAAGGCTTCTGGCAGCCTATGTATGTGGGAGGACAGAAATAAACTTAACAAGCTGCTTGACCGTGGAGCAAGGGATCGGGCACAAGTCGGACAGATTATTCCACAACCGTATCCAGTTCTCTGCAAATCTGATACGAATAAGCCTTATATGAAGAGGAGAACCAGTCTCTGCTTTCAGCACATACCATAGGCCTGTCCTGATCAAGAACATCCAGACAGTTAACCAGTCAAGACTATAGAAAAGCTGAATAAACAAGAGAGCTGCCAGCAGTTGAGGGAGAGGGAGACACCCGGTGATGGGACAATCGCGCGCCAGACACCAGCGTGCCGACAGTCGAGCGCCGACAGTTCGGCGCAAGGCACAAGCGCGCCACGAGAAAACTTAGTTTTAAAGAGCTCCGACGGGAGGGGGTGTGGGTCCCCCCCCACTTTACTGCATACTGTTTGCGCTGCTGTTGGGGGGTGCAACCCCCCACATTATAGAGAAAACGGAACTTTTCCCGAAAAAAATCAGAAAAAGTTCCATTTCCTCTATAATGGAGGATTCCAACCCCCCAAGACCCCCCTCCAACAGCAGCGCGAACACTATGCAGTAAAGTGGGGGGTTCCCCACTCACACCCCGCTTCAGAGCTCTTTAAAACTAAGTTTTCCTGCGGCGCTAATGTCTTGCGTCGAATTGTCTGCCCTCCATTGTCGGTGCGCTGGTGTCTCGCGCACGACTGACTATGAACTGGACACCCATAGCTAACTTAAGCAGTGCATACTCTATACCAGCAAGGGGAGGCCGGTCCGGCCCGGGTGCCGTCTTGGTGGGAGTGCCAGCACCCGACCTCCTCACTGCCCCTCCCGGCCGCACGCATGCGCTGTTATACCTCTTTGATTTTCCCGGCGCGAGCAGCTTCACAAACTTGCTGCCCGTGTCGGCTCTCAATGACATCGCTTCCGGGTCCCACGTCTAGGAAGTGATGTCAGAGGGAGAGCTGAAGACGACGCGAGCAGCAAGTTTGTGATGCTGCTCGCCCCTGGAACCTCAAAGAGGTATGGGGGAAGGGAAGGGGTTGCGCATGGGGCGGAGAAGAGGGTGGGGGAGGGGCGCCATTCATCTTCGTTACGCCACTGCACCAACCACTTGGGTTTTCAGAATATCCCTAATGAATATGCATGAGAGAGAGAGAGAGTTGCCTGTAATGGAGGTGATGGGCATGCGCTTTTTAATATTCTGAATTCCCAACTGGCTGGTTTTCTTCCAGATCAGGGCTGCGCAAGTCCGGTCCTCGAGATCTACTTGCAGGCCAGGTTTTCAGGATATCCACAATGAATATGCATGAGAGAGATTTGCCTGCACTGCCTTCTTGGTATGCAAATCTCTCTCTCATGCATATTCATTGTGGATATCCTGAAAACCTGGCCTGCCAGTAGATCTTGAGGACCGGACTTGGGCAGCCCTGGTCTAGACAATGACACACTGCCAGGTAGGAAGGAAAGAATTTCAGTGTATATCCCTGCTGCATTGTAAGACATGAGGCCCAAAGACATGTACTGGGGAAGATGGGGGAGGCAAAATGCTAATAATGGATTAAACCAGCACATAACATGCCCTTTTGAAACACTGATAGTGCTCTTCCAGCTGCAGCACGCTTTCTTGTCTTCTTAATCTATGAGGCTGTGTTAATCTACTGAAAAATCTCTCCTTGCCTAGCATGGAAAAAATTTTTTGAGTCCTTTAGCTCAGGTGCTTTAATGTTATAAGCTGGAGAGCTTCTCATATCATATTAGGGGGAAAAACCCCCCAACTAGATGCCAGGAGGAGAACGGAGAGGCAGAGGCCATATATACTAAAGCAGGGGTCTCAAATCCCTCCTTGAGGGCCGCAATCCAGTCGGATTTTCAGGATTTCCCCAATGAATATGCATGAGATCTATGTGCATGCACTGCTTTCAATGCATATTCATTGGGGAAATCCTGAAAACCCGACTGGATTGCGGCCCTCAAGGAGGGACTTTGAGACCCCTGTACTAAAGGGTTTCCCTCCTGACGTGTTTATGGGAGTAATAGCGAATGCTTTTTCATTTGCTCACTTGGAAAGCTGAATGCCTGGTTTTCAGCTGGCTTGCAGAGCCAGAGGGCAGTAAAATGACTTTGCTACAGATTATACAGCGTCTGCGCTCTCCACCTCAGGCGCAGAACTGATTTAAGCCTTGGGCAGTGAAATATCCACAGCATCTGTGTCTACTTGCCCTGAGCTTGGACAGGCCTGGATTTCTGGTAGCCACTTTCTGATGCATTATGGGATGTGCATAATTTCAATGGATAGAATTCAGAAGTGCAGATAGCACACTGGTTTGGGATATAAATTCAATACCAGGACCGCTGTTCCTTCTAAGCCAGTGGTCTCAAACTCGCGGCCCAGCAGGTACTATTTTGAAGCCCTAGGTATGTTTATCATAATCACAAAAGTAAAATAAAACAGTTTCTTGAGCATATGTCTCATTAGCTATAAATGACAATATTATTATTAAGACATAGCCAAAAGGAAAGATTTATAAACTATAAATAATTTTTGTCTCATGCAAAATTGCCATTTCTTTAATAAGACATTAACTATTTTTTTCTGAGGCCTTCCAAGCCCTTACAAAGGGTTTGAGTTTGAGACCACTGCTGTAAGCTGAGCGGGAGTCCTCCAACTGCATTGCTGCCAGTAGGGGGTGGTACTTTAATATTGTGTTTTTAATTGCTGGGCACAGGCAGGTTCCATGGAGTTCTGCAACGCTCACTATTGAAAATTTGACAGTGAAACAGCACATCCCACTGGCAGGACTGTAGCTGCAAGACTCCTGCTCTGCCTTAGAGGCAACAGTGATTCCAGGACTGGACCAAAAGTATTCTTCCTGGAACTGGGTAATTTGGCAGTTTTGGGACTTCTTCCCTCCCAGTCCTGGATCAGATTTTCGGGCTATCCATTATGAATATACATGAGAGAGTTGCGTATAATCGAGGTGGTAGGCATACAAATCTATATATCATGAATGTATATTTTTAGGGATATACTTAACACCTGGCCTGTTGGCAGCCATAGAAGACTGGGAGTGAAATCGACTGGATTACAGGTTTTATTTTATTTGTGTCATAGTTAAAAACTATTCAACGTTGCATTAAATATTTACGAGGCCTGTTCAAAAAGTTCCAGGACTGATTTTATAACAATTTATTAAACAATCTTACAACTTCTTCCATGGGGGTCCCCCTTCAAAGTACTCCCCTTCCCTACATATACACTTTTCCCAACATCGTTTCCAATTCTGGAAACAGTCCTTAAACGCATCTTCAGGAATTGCCACAAGCTGCTGCATCGAATTTTGCTGTATGTTCTCAATGGCGTCGAATCGATTTCCTTTCAGCATGGATTTAAGTTTAGGACATAAGAAGAAGTCAGCAGGGGCCGAGTCAGGAGAGTAAGGTGGCTGGGGAAGAACTGATCCCCCTTGTAAGCGCCGCTCTGCTAGTAAGTCCGTCCTTTTTAAGCCCATCTCTTCAACTGCCAATTCCACGCGTCTCGCCCTTTCTGTAAAAACGTATTTCTTTAGATTATACCTGAGCCTATCACCTCTTAACTTCATCCCATGCCCTCTCACTCTGGAGTTTCCTTTCGATTGAAAGAGACTGGCCTCATGTGTATTTAGGCCATGTAGGTATTTAAAGGTCTCTATCATATCTCCCCTCCCCCACCTTCCCTCCAAAGTATACATATTGAAATCTTTGAGTCTGTCCCCGTACACTTTATGACGTAGACCACCGACCATTTTAGTAGCCTTCCTCTGGACCAACTCCATATTTTTTATATCTTTTTGAAGGTGCGGCCTCCAGAATTGTACACATTCTAATTGAGGTCTCACCAGAGTCTTATACAGGGGCATCAATACCCCCTTTTTCCTACTGGCCATTCCTCTCCCTATGCACCCTAGCATCCTTCTAGCTTTCGCCGTCGCCTTTTCAACCTGTTTGGCCATCTTAAGATCATCGCAAACTATCACATCCAAGTCCCGCTCCTCTTTCCTGCACAAAAGTTCTTCACCCCCTAAATTCTACCATTTCCTTGGGTTTTTGCAGCCCAAATGCATAAGGGAACGGTCCGTCCAAGCTCACTGCAGTCTATCCAACTATCCCGTTGTTTGAGGACGTCTACTATAAAGTCTGGCCAGTAACATCCTCATGTTCCAAATTAGCGGAGTTCCCATTGATGCCCATCTCAGCCCATCCTAAACCGAATTACCATATATGGGACAAAGACCATGCAGGTCTGTCCAATACCGGCCTTCGTTCTTTAATTTACATCTTTGTTTTATGTGATGATCTTAAGGTGACCAAACAGTTAGGGTAGGAACAATCTCCAGTCACCATGTAGTCACCACTGTCAAAATGACTACTATGACTTCCCTTCTGTGAAATATGCTGCCCCAATTTATTGATAAATATCTTATCCCATATGACCCACCCCGCAGTCTTAGATCATCTAATCGTAAATTGCTGTCAGTCCCCTCCCTTCATATAATAGGAACCAAAAGGCATGACATTTTCTCAGTCGTAGCCCCTCAACTTTGGAATACCCTACCAGCTCTTGTTAGAGAAAAAGCTAATCTCGAACGTTTCAAAAGCCTACTCAAGAGTCATTTATTTAAAGAAGCTTTTAACATTTGATTTAAATTTTACAGTATCATTTTTTTAACTCCCTTAAGGAATTAAGCAGTAACGAGCCCTTTCCTTTTGTTTTTTCCTTATTTGTCTTTCATTCCGATCCAAATTGTATTTTATCCCAGGACAGGCAGGCAGCATATTTTCTACATGTGGGTGATGTCACCGATGGAGCCCCCTAGCGGACGTTTTCGCAAGCAGACTTGCTTGAAGAACTTCAAGCTTGCGATTGACCCGCGCATGTGTGCGTGCCCCACCCACCCAGTCTAGGGCATGCGTCTCCTCAGCGTGTCCTCAGTTCTCTGTTTTCCACGGAGCCAGAAGCACTGCTCCCTTGCTTCGCACGATATCGTTGTCCCTCTTGCACCGCGGCTTGTTTAGTTAGTTTAATTTGAGTCGCTGTGCTCGCGTCTGTGTTTTTTCTTTCTTTTTGTTTGTTTTTCAGTTCGTATCTTTTTGACCCGGTTCCCCACTGTCTTTTTTCTTATGTCCTGGCCTCGTTCCGGATTTAAAAACTGTACTAAGTGCAACCGGGTTATCTCCATCACCGACCCTCATCGTTGGTGTGTGGAGTGCCTGGGTTCAGAGCACCACGCTGAGTCGTGCCCCCGTTGTGCGACTTTGCAACCGTGGGCTCTTCGTAGGAGGATGGCCAAGATTCTCCAACTCTTTGGCCCCATGGATCTGCGGGACAGGCCTCGAGCTCGGCCTCGGCGCCCTCATTGGGCGCTTCGGCCTCGAAGTCCCCGTCGGCCTCGAAGGCTCCGGCCTCAGCCCCTCCTGTTACTCCGGCCTCAGGTAAGTCTCCTCTTTCCTCCTCAGGTGTGCCGGCAAAGAAGCCTACCTCCGAGTCTCATGTCAGTGCCGCCTCGTCGGCATCTTCGAGACATCACTCTAAGCGTGCCTCCTCACATAGGGAATACTCTTCCTCGAGGTCGCCCCCGAAGGAGCGCACTGCTGCACCTAAGACCCAACCATCCTTGGTCTCGGTGCCTATGTTCGAGGACATGCTTAAGGCTATTCTTACCATGCAGCTTTCCTCAGTAGTGAGCCAACTGGTCCCGACTTCGACACCTCGATCCAGTCTCGGTCTGACCAGCCTGAGCGTCCCCTCGTTTCTCGAGACCCTGTCTGCAAGACTCGCCGGGTTCCCTCGAGCGAATCTTCATCCCCCGAGTCACCTGTAACTTTTCGGGGATCCAGGCCAGGGGGCCTTTTTTCCCCCGCTACTTTGTCGAGGTTTGCCCCTCCTAAAAAGCCCCAGTTTTCTCCACCCCTTCGGGGCCGGTTTCTGACCGCAAAACCTTCTAGACATACACTTGTCCTCGAGTTGGACTCTGGGTTGTGTTCCCCATCGAGGCAGCTACCAGCCTCTAAGGGGTCTTCTTCAATTCCGGTGGAGGAATTTTCCTTTACCCAGTCTTCCCCGAGGCGTCGCCAGCTAATTCCTCGGACCCGGGGTCTTCCCCGGCCCACCTAGCACGGGGTCATTCCTCGACACCCCCCAGACACTTTAGTAGAGCCTCTTCAGTCTCCTATTCGCGGGACTCTGAGGCCCCGGCTTACTATTCCAGGGAAATTTCTCCCTCTTTCTCAGCTGCCCCCAGTTCTTGCTCGGGGTCTCCTCCGGAGGATAAGTCTTCTTCTCGAAGATCCTCCTTTACTCGTTTCATCTCTGACATGGGTCGAACCTTGAAACTGGACCTCCAGTCTGAGTCCCGTTATACCCGGGAATATCTGGAGGAGATGGGTGTTGATCGTCCGCCCCACAAGGCATTGCGCTTGCCATTGCACCAGGTTCTCCGGCAAACCTTTCTCCGGAACCTGGAGACCCCCTATGCGGTCACGGCCATTCCCTCCAAGTTGGAGTCCCGTTACCGGATGATTCCGGTTAAGGGGTTTGAAAGTTCTCAGCTTTCTCATCAGTCCTTGGTGGTTGAGTCTTCCTTGAAGAAGAAGGTTTACGCTGCCATCCCTCCAGGCTGGGAGGGCCGTACGATGGACAAGTTTGGTCGCCGTTTTTACCAAAACTCAATGATGGCGAATCGTGTCCTTAACTATAACTTTATCTTCATGTCCTACCTCCTGTTCTGTGTGGATGCCCTCCGCTCGTTCCGGGAGGACATACCAGATTCTCGGCATCAGGAGTTTCGTCTCCTCGAGGAGACCCTCTCCCAGATCCGCTTCTATATGTTTCAGACGGCCTACGACGCCTTAGAGTTGTCCTCGAGGGTCACGGCCTTTGCGGTTGCCATGCGTCGCCTTGCTTGGCTCTGCATTGTAGATATGGATCCGAATCTACAGGATCATCTTGCCAATCTCCCGTGTGTGGGTCATGAGCTCTTCGATGATTCCATCGAAGCGTCCACCAAGCGCCTCTCAGACCATGAACAGTCCTTCGCCTCTCTGGTGAAACTTAAACCGATGGCCCCTCCGGCTCGGCAATACAAAATTCCTCTCCGGAAGTACCCGCAGAAATCTACGCCTGCCTTCTCTCGGCCTCCTTCGAAGCGACCGCAGCAGCAGCAGCAACGTCAACCTAAGACCCAGCCGCCGGCTCCAGCGAAACCTAGGCCGTCCTTTTGACAATTCCAGTCCGAGCCTTCGGGCTTCCTTCCTCCTGGAGCCTTCCCCCCTCCCCATCAGGGGTCGCCTCCACCATTTCTCTGCCCTGTGGGAAAGTCTTACCACCGACAGTTGGGTACTTTCTATCATTCGGGAAGGGTACTCCCTCCACTTCAGTCACGTACCCCCAGACCTGCCTCCAAGAGAGTTTCCTTCTGCTTGGTCTCAGCTGTCTCTCCTTCTGCAGGAAGCTCGGGCCCTTCTTCACCTTCGGGCGGTTAAGGAGGTTCCCCTGGACCAATGGAACACCGGATTTTATTCCCGGTACTTTTGGTATCCAAGAAGACGAGGGATCTGCGTCCAATCCTGGACCTCCATGCTCTGAACAAGTTTCTGGTCAGGAAACGGTTCAGAATGCTCACCCTTCCTACTTTGTACCCCCTCTTGGATGAGGGGGACTGGCTGTGCTCACTGGACCTCAAGGAGGTGTACACACACATTCTGATACACCCGACCTCTCGTTGGTATCTGAGATTCCGGGTGGGGGATCTCCATCTCCAATATCGTGTTCTTCCCTTCGGCCTGGCAGCCTCTCTGAGGGTCTTCACGAAATGTCTAGTGGTGGTTGCTGCGGCCCTGCGTCTCTGTGGCCTGCAGGTGTTTCCCTACCTCGACGACTGGTTGATCAAAGCGTCTTCTCGCCATGAAGTTCTGCGAGCGATGTATCAAACCATCTTGCTCCTTCAGAGCCTCGGCTTTGAGGTGAACTTCCCCAAGTCTCAGCTCTGCCCGTCCCAGTCTCTGGAATTCATTGGAGCGGTCCTGGACATGGCTCGTCTCCGCTCGTTCTTGCCTTGGCCTCAACAGGAGGCCCTTGTTTGCTTAGGCCAGAGGGTAGCCCATCTGTCTTCGGCCCCGGCTTGGCTCATGATGGTCCTCCTAGGACACATGGCCTCCATGGTTCACGTGACTCCTTTTGCCAGACTTAACCTCTGTATTCCTCAATGGTCTCTAGTGTCCCAATGGAACCAGGATCGGGACCCTGTCTCTTGACTCATTGTCGTGACTCCTTTGTTGAGGCAGTCTCTCCGTTGGTGGATGCTCTCTTCCAATGTTTCCAGAGGTTTTCTGTTTCATGCTCCTCCACCGCAGAAGGCCTTGAGCACGGACTCGACAGCCTACGCTTGGGGGGCTCATCTGGATAGTCTTTGCACTCAGGGTCTTTGGTCCAGTGCTGACCGACTTTGTCACATCAATCTGCTGGAGCTTCGAGCGATTTTCCTCGCCCTGAAGGCTTTTTATCACCTGCTTCGTGACCGAGTGGTGCTGGTCTGCACGGACAACCAGGTCGCCATATATTATATCAACAAACAGGGGGGAACGGGGTCTCTGTCCCTGTGCCAGGAGGTGATGCGGCTCTGGGATTGGGCCATCCGCCGCAACATATTCCTTCGAGCGGTCTACATTCAGGGCCAGCACAATTATCTGGCGGACAAGTTAAGTCATCTTCTGAAGCCTCACGAATGGTCCATCCATTCCTTGACCCTGCATCAGGTATTTGCTCGTTGGGGGACTCCGGACATTGATCTGTTCGCGTCCCCCCACAATCCCAAGTTACCCCGCTTCTGCTCCAGGGTCTACACCCCACTCAGACTCGAGGCGGATGCTTTCCTGCTGGATTGGACGAACCTGTTTCTGTATGCGTTCCCTCCATTCCCTCTAATTCTGAAGACTCTCGTCGGGCTCAAGTCCACGAGTGCCACCATGATCCTGATAGCTCCTCGGTGGCCCCGACAGCCGTGGTTCTCCCATCCGTTGCAACTCAGTTCCAGGGAGCCTCTTCTTCTGCCTGTTTTTCCTTCTCTGCTTACGCAGAGTCGAGGTTCTCTACTTCATCCCAACCTTCAGTCTCTGCACTTAACGGCTTGGTTCCTTGAGACTTAATGCCCTCGTTCCAGTTCTCACAGCCTGTGCTGGACGTCCTGGAGGCGTCTCAGAAGGAGTCCACTGTTACCATCAGAAGTGGACCCGTTTCTCTTCCTGGTGTGCTACTCGACAGCAGGAGCCGTTGTCTGCCTCCTTATCTGCTGTCCTTGACTGTCTGTTACACTTATCTGGAGCTGGACTCAAGTCCTCCTCGGTTCGAGTCCACCTTAGTGCCATTGCTGCTTTTCATCAGCCGATTGACGGGATGCCTATCTCTGTTCATCCTGTGGTTTCCCGCTTCATGAAAGGCCTTTTCCACGTTCATCCACCCCTTAAACCTCCTCCTGTGGTTTGGGATCTTAACGTGGTCCTTGCTCGCTTAATGAAACCCCCATTCGAGCCGCTAGCGTGGACTCACTTGAAGGTTGTGTTTCTTATTGCTCTCACTTCTGCCCGTCGGGTCAGTGAGTTTCAAGCCTTGGTGGCAGACCCTCCTTTTACTGTCTTCCATCGTGATAAGGTGTTTCTCCGTACCCATCCTAAGTTCTTGCCTAAAGTTGTTTCTGAGTTTCACATCAACCAATCCATTGTTCTCCCTGTGTTTTTTCCGAAGCCCCATTCTCACCCTGGAGAAGTGGCTCTGCATTCTCTTGATTGTAAGCCTGCGCTGGCCTTCTACTTGAAGCGCACCGCTCCTCATCGTATTGCTCCTCAGCTGTTCCTCTCTTTCGATCCTAATCGCTTGGGTCGTTCTGTTTCTAAATGGACCATTTCTAACTGGTTGGCCGCTTGTATCTCTTTTTGTTATGCTCAGGCTGGTCTCTCCCTCCTGGGTCAAGTCACTTGCCACAAGGCAGAGCGATGGCGGCGTCTGTTGCTTTCCTCCACTCGATTCCACTTGAGGAAATCTGTAAGGCTGCCACTTGGTCCTCGGTTCATATGTTTACCTCGCACTACTGTCTGGATGCTGTCTCCAGGTGTGATGGCCATTTTGGCCAGTCCGTTTTGCAAAATCTGTTCTAAATTGCCAACTCTCCCTCCATCCCATTCTGGTTAGCTTGTAGATGTATGATTGGAGGTTCAGTTTGGAAAGCTCCTAGCCTAAGGAGGACATGTAGAGGTTAAATAGGGTGGGGGAAAAGGGGTGCCTTGGGGGACAGGTTTGTTCACTGGTGACTTGGTAGAATGAACTACAGCCAGAATGCCTGGAGCAGACCGCAGGTGGTGCCGGAAGGAGTTAAGTCAGAGTACTTAAAAAGCCAACAAAATTTCTTTATCGATGCACTGAACCAGTAAGCTCCAAGACAATCACCTGCTTGGCAATATATGTACCCCTGAGTCAGGCTCTTTGAGCTGAAACATGGACCGTGTTGGGTCAATTTACATCAATAAAGCCTATCTGGAATAGTCTCATCATTTTAAAGATTTATGTGTATAAATCCCCGGTTCACATGTGCTGTTCCATCCCCACTCTGTTTTGGGAACTATCTGCTGTGCACTGCCTTGGGCGAATCCCTTCATAAAGGCAGTTAACAAATCTCAATAAATAAATAATAAATCATTGGCCACTAATTGTCATTAACAACTAATAATTGACATTAATTTGCAGTTACATGCACAATGAGCCAATTAACAAATAATTGGACGATATCAATTATTGAAGTTAATTGGCACCAGTTAGGGGTTGCACACGCATCTGGATGTATGCTGTTCTATAAGTTTGGGTGCTCAAAACCCATAGTACATAACCCAAAAGGGGGCAATGGTGGGTCAAGGTTGTTCTTAAAAGATATCGAATTCCGGAGATTCACGCCCAACTTGCATGGCAGGATTTTCAAGTAGGTTTCAACTGGCAAAAGTCCTTGGACCCAGAATTGGTCGTGGAATTCCCGCTAGGCGTGATTCTATCAAGCGGAGTGCTGTTTTCCGGGTCTGAGGGGTGGGAGAGGGGTAAGTCTCAAGGCCTATGTGTAGGGTGAATTTCTTGCCTTTGCTTTGAACGTCCAACTAACTCCTGACAGTTTACTTTCACAAAGGAGCAATCGTTCCAGTAATAGGATTAAAAAAACACTCCGTAATTTGCTGGGTGTTAAAGAAAAAGTCTATACCTGAAACACAAACATGAAACTCAAAATATATAGCCCTAAGGCTGGAATTTGAACCCTTGGGTCTTCATCTGTGTTTTCCTTTTCTTGTTGGATCTTCCAATTCAGATCTTCCTCTTCTTTTGCTCCTCAGTACTCCCCTGAGTTGGAATTCTTGGCAAAATCTTATCTCTTCAGATTCCTAGGAATCTATGAAGCACTTTTCTCACGTCTGTGGGTTCTCTGAGCCTGGGAACACCTGTTTGGTTTCTGTCCAAACAGTAGATCAATGCTATCCAGTATCTGGACTGCATGTCTTCTCCCTCAGCTATCCCAGTTAAATCTAGGCTCACTTTTAACATCCAGCTTTTCCTATATCCCCTCAGCCAGTTGGGTTGGTGAAAGTTCACCCTCAACATGACTTGAGACTCCTTAGGCTCCTTAAGCCACTTAAGCCGGGAGGTAGGAACCTAAGTGATTTAGAACAACCCTTTGTTACTCTTGTCCTGGCTTTAGCCTGTGTCTTGAACCCCAGTTCCTAGGCAAGACTCTGCTTAGCAGAAATAAGCTGAGAAAAAGTTTCTTTTCTTTCTAAAACTCTCTGTTTTACCTCCTATGACATCACAACTCCTCCCCCGGATTTCCAGGTTAGGAAGCTTTCTAGAAAATTCCAGTTATACATTTATACAGGTACTGAGGCAAGTGGTACCCTTGCCACAATGATACCAATCAATCTATATTAGGTATTGGGCAATTTATCAACTTCAGATTAATACTAGGGCAGGGTTACATAAGTCTATAATGGTAAAGGTTTCTTTAAAGCAAACAGTTCATATGATAGGTTGGTTACCACCAGTTTCTGCAGCAACCTCGCAAGACCGCGGAACTTGCGAGGTTGAGCCATTATCGACAATGGCTGCTGTGTGTTACAATGGCAACCTCACGAACTCGTAAGGAACTCGTGGCAGCCATTTATGATAGTGGCTCTGCATGAGGCAGGAGTGTAGGAAGATCACTCCTCCAGTTCACCGCTGGATCACCAGGGCTTTCAAGGCAGCTGTAGAGGTCCGGGAGGCAGGAGAGAGGTGGGGGTGGTTCAGAGTCGGCCAGGACAGGATGCAGGAGGGATCGCTCCTGTCCCAGCTTATCGCTGGACTATCAGGGCTTAAGGCAAGTCTGGAGAGATGCCTTTAGTGGGCATCAGGGGAGGGCTGTGTGCACTTGAATGTAAACCCTTGGTTTATATTCCAGTTACCGGTAACCTTTTTTTCCCCCCTTTTAAGAAGAATAAAAGGCTACCTTGGTTTATATTTAGATGGATATATAGAGTATATATGGTACCTTGATGAATTTTCTTCTAACTTAGACTGTTGGCCTAAGGAACACAATCTGTGAAGTCCAGGTGTTCTGACCTTGAGCTCCAGCTGCTCTTCAGGTTAAATGAAAAGAGAAACCAGAAGTAATTATCTTTTTTCTTTTGTCCTGAGACCTCTTTGGTGTTTTGAGGATCAACCCCCACAGGATTAAGACACTCACTCTGCTTGAGTCCAAAAACTTCTGGAAGCTTGACCGAAAAGGGGAAAACACAAATATCTCTCCTTAACACTGGTTTATACTCCCACATTGATCATCCCTTTCCAAATATCCATGAAAAAGGAATACATTTGCATAATCACCCTTCCTATACTCATTGCATATAGAGATAGGACTACCCTTGAAGCCACACTTTGCTATGGTGATTATACTGAAGTATTAAAACATATGGCCAACAGAGGCTTAGTTATTTTCTGAAGGGGATAAATTTAATCAACTAACTATACCAGCTCCAAAAATATTCATGAACAGAGACTAAACTTGTACTTTATTTCTCCCTTCCAGGGGACAGGAGACCAGTCATCTTCTCTTTCCCCAAATTCACTCCCCAGAACCTCCTTATGGAATCTCTGACCAATCCCTAGACCAGTGTTCGTCAATGCAAGGCCTAAGGGCCAATGACAGCCCCTGGAGACCTCTGTGGAAGCTCCCATCACGTTTAAGCTTTTCTTCTGCTACTTACTGATTCTGTATACAAGCTCAGGACAGAAAGGATGATATAGATGAGGGGTAGAGCCACTTAGTAGAAGAACAAAGCATTTCCCAATAGACAAAGAGAAAGCATTTGGAAATTCATGCCTTCTTGAGGAAACTCCCAAATGAAAAGTTTGAAGGTGGGCTGGTAGGGATGGATGTCACTGATACACACCAGTCAGTAGTGTCGCAGATCTGCATAGGCAGTTATATGGTGGCTCTCCTACAACTCATTAGAATCTAAATTGGCCCTAACTTAAAATTTAGTGAAGACCACTGCCATAGACAGTACCATTGTGATTACTGCTGGAGGGGAATACGGTACATAGAAAAATGGTTCAGTCAACTGTATGCTCACCACTGTTCATATAATAACACAAGAGTTGCCATACTGGGACAGACTGAAGGTCCATCAAGCCCAGTATCCTGTTTCCAGTAGTGGCCAACCCAGGTTAGAAGTACCTGGAAAGATCCCAAAGATTAAAACAGATTTAATGCTGTTTATCCTAGGAATAAGCAGCGGATTTTCTCAAGCCATCTTAATAATGGCTTATAGGCTTTTCTTTTAGGAAGTTAGCCAAACCTTTTTAAGCCCTGCAAATCTAACTGCTTTCACCACATTCTCTGGCAACAAATTCCAGAATTTACTTATATGTTGCATGAAGAAATGCTGTTTGCTAGGAGAAACATAGGCCTTACTAAAGGGTGCAAAGACCCCTTTCATGCGTTTATTCAGGACTCACAGTGGTTATAGCTAGCAGTAGATGAATACTTTGAATACCTGTGGTCATCCCTTAAATTTAAGACTGATAAGTCAAAAGAAGCCACCGTGCTATACCACTGAGATCACCTATTTGATTTGCCAAAATACTCACCAACGAAGAGTGCATAGTTGATTCTCTGCCAGAGCTGACTGTCAAGCAGCCCTTCCCAATTTTGGGTGCTTGAACACTCCTTGCAAGTACTGAGTTCATGCTTAGGTCAGAAGTACTGGATAAGTCGGAGTCATTGTCTTTCACTGGGTTGCAATTTGGCACTCATGGTGTCCTGTTGGGCGGGCAAGACTTTTGTTACATTTGTCCCAGTGCGTTGCAGGTTTATTGGTTTCATGACTGCGGATTCCAGCTGAATCTGGTTTTAAGAAAAGCTTAGCACTGAATTCTATAAAGATCACCGGAAAATTGGCGCTGACTAAAAAAAAAAACGCATGCTAAGTACTATTCTATAAATGGTTCTGAAAATTAGGCACCGTTTAGAGCAGTGATTCCCAACCCTGTCCTGGAGGAACACCAGGCCAATCGGGTTTTCAGGCTAGCCCTAATGAATATGCATGAGAGAGATTTGCATATGATGGAAGTGATAGGCATGCAAATTTGCTTCATGCATATTCATTAGGGCTAGCCTGAAAACCCGATTGGCCTGGTGTTCCTCTAGGACAGGGTTGGGAATCACTGCCCTAATGAATATGCATGAGAGAGATTTGCATATGATGGAAGTGATAGGCATGCAAATTTGCTTCATGCATATTCATTAGGGCTAGCCTGAAAACCCGATTGGCCTGGTGTTCCTCCAGGACACGGTTGGGAACCACTGGTTTAGAGAATTAACGGCTAGTGCCGGGAACTGCGCCTAACTTTATGCAGGAGGTTCTATGCCAGCTGAAACCTGGTTTAATTCCTCTTGCCTGACCGTTTTACAAAGCCACATTAGGCTTTTTTATCACCAGCCAGGGTGGTATTAGTTCCGACGCTGATAGGAATTCTATGAGCGTCGGAGCCAATACCGTCGCAGCTGGCGATAAAGAAACCTAATGTGGCTTTGTAAAAGGAGCCCTAAATAAGGTGTGGATTCCCCTTATTCTATAATAGAGAATGACAAGGGGACCGTTTACCGCAGTAAACTGTGGTCACTGCAGTAAATCTGCAGTAATGGGGGGGGGGGGGGACATGTGCAACTGGTTTACCGCAGGAATGGGGACAAGACCTTTCACCGCCCCGCGGGAATGGGGACAAGACCTTTCACAGCCCTGTGGAATTGGTGAAAAGTCTTGCTCCTGTGGTAAAAAAATTGCGCCCATGTCAGACTCGGCATCTCCTCCCCAGCTCCTCTTGCGCCTATTTTACCTTCAGGAGCCAGCCATACAATGATGAAGACAGAAGGAACCCAAAACCGAAGCCTGAGACCAATGTAATTTGAAGAATAAAATTACCAGACAACAAAAATAGAAAAAAAAATTCATTTATTTTATATTTTGTGATTAGATTATTTCAGATTTGAAATATGTATCCTGCTAGAGCTGGTATTAGATATAACTGGGGAGCGCAAAGCTCAGGCTGTGCTTCTTTAGCTTCCAGCTGGCTTAGGGCTCTCTCTCTCTCTGACCAGGGGACAGTTGCCCTAGTTGCTCTCCCTTAACACTATTCCTGCCATGTGTAACTGAAGTATTCAGTTAACTTGATTTTTCGATATAGCATTCTGTAGTAATTTGGTTTGTTCAGTTTTCACAATAGTGGAGGAGATATTTGTGAAGGGGAGGTGAGACAGGGGTTTTGTTGATCCTTGCTCTGTATTATTTGTGTTTATAAAATGACAATTGTACAGAATATTGTCTCTTTTTATACTTTAATAAAATAAGTTCAGTATAAAATCCTTTGAGGCTTGTGCGAATGAGATCTGACAGTTTGCAGGGCGGGGACGGGGACTGAGCTCACAGGGACGGGGCGGGAACGGTGATAAATTTTTTCCCTGTGTCATTCTCTATTCTATAACAGTGAGTATAAATTACAGGGACAACCCTTATCTACTGCTTACTATTATTGCCATGGCCACGCCCCTTTTTTGTAACCACACATAAAATTTACATATGGATCCCAGCGCCTAAAAATATGCACGTGAATTTTAATTGATGCCGGTTGGTGCTGATATTGATTTCCAGCATCCAATTATTGGAACTAATTGGCTTGTTATACAAATTAATTGCATGTGGAAATTGGACCCGCGTCCAAATTTCTGCACACAATTTTTAGCACCATTTCTAGAATTTATAATAGAGGCCTGGATTCTCTAAAAAGCGCTGTTGTCGGCAGCTGCCTTAAAAACAGCCACCTATCGCTTACCAATCACACGACGGCACTGTTTAGAGAATTGCACCTTCGGGAAAGGTTAGGCACCGGAAATATAGGCCATGGTTTTCAAGACCTATATTTCTGGTGCCTACCTTTGATGTGAATCGCATCTACGGAGGTGCTTTACGGAGTCTAACGCCACTTCCGGCATTAGTCATGCCTATAGTGTCATAAAACACCTCCATAGGCACAATTTTGGTGCTTTTTTTTAGGCACCGGTAGGCGCCTTGAAAATTCTTTTAAAAGGCATTTTAAATAGCAATTTGCACTTAGGCACCAGAAGGGCACCTACACTGGTGCATAAATTAAGGTGCCATTTATAGACTATGGGGCTCATAATCGAAAGAGAAAAAATGTCCAAAAACTGGCCTAAGTCGGCACTTGGACGATCTTCAGTCAAAAACGTCCAAGTGCCGATAATAAAACCGAGTTTTGGACGTATTTCTAAACGACCTAGGCCACAGTTCTTCAACCGCCGGTCCGCGGACCGGTGTCGGTCCGCAGAAAATTTCTGCCGGTCCGCACAGGGCCGGTGAGATCAATTCGGCAGTTAAATTTCCTGCCGACTGCGGTTCCTCCCGACTGCGGTTCCTGCTGACTAATGCTCCTCCCAGCCTCCGGCGATCAAGATAGGCTGCCAACGTCGGGGCCTTCCCTCTCTGAGTCTCACCTGTTCGGAAACAGGAAGTTGAAACAAAATAGGCGGGACTCAGAGAGTGAAGGTCCCAATGTCCGCAGCGTGTCTTGATCGCCGCCTCTGCCGAGTTGCTGAAGAGGGCCGCGGGGAAGTTGCGATTAGAACGGAGAGAGCTGCAGATTCAGGTGCAGGTGGAGGGAGATGGTCAGCGTGTGCGAGCAAGATCCTGGGGAGCCTTCACAGTGGCTGTCTCCCCTCCCACCAGCTCTCCTATTTGCCAGGGCAGTGATTTACTGGCAACTTCTTGCAGGCAAGTACTGAGAGCTGCTGGAAGGGGAGGAAGCCACTGTAGGAGGCTGGGAAGGTGCTGGATAAAGGGAGAGCTGTTACTGGACTTGAAGGGAGTTAGAAGGAGAGATGCTGCTGGGAGGGGAGGAAGGAAAGGGATGGGAAGAGAGTTAATGTTGGATAGAGGGAGGAGGGAAGGGAGAAGAAGGAGAGATGCTGCTGGGAGGGGAGGAGGGAAAGGGATGGGAAGAGAGTTAATGTTGGATAGAGGGAGGAGGGAAGGGAGAAGGAAAAAAAGAAAGGAGGGTAGGGAGAAATAAAAAAGGAAGGAAACAGCTGGCAGGGAGACTACAGGAGGGGAAGGGGTCAGGGTGGAATGGAGAGATCAGATGAGGGAAAGGGGAGAGAGAGGAATGAGAAAGTAGAGAGACATTGATGCTGGAAAGGGGGTCAGCAGAGAAATGAGAGAGGGATAAAGATGCTAGATCTGGTGTAGGAGAGATAAAAATGAAGAAGGCAGTGAAGCTGGAATGAATGATGTAAAAAGGAGAGAGGAGGATGGACAGAGAAGAGGGGCATAGAAATAAGTCAGATACATATGGAAGGGGGAGAGGGCAGACATTGGATGGAACGGGCAGATGCTGGAAGGAAAAGAGTGAAAAGAAGATGAAAGCAGAAACCAGAGACAATAAAAGGTAGAAAAAAATAATTTTATTTCTATTTTGTCATTAGAATATATCAGATTTGAAATATATATCCTGCTAAAGACATAACTGGGGACAGCAGTATTCTGTTAGCATGATATTTCTATAATAGCATTCTATAATCAGTTTTCTTGATAGTAGAGGGGATATATGTGAAGGGGAGGGGAGATAGGGGTTTTGTTGGTCTGTGCTCTGTATATTTGTATTTATAAAATCACAATTGTTCAGAATATTGTTTCTTTTTATACTTTAATAAAATACGTTAAATATAAAATCATAATTGCGGCTTGTGCAGATGGGATCAGATGGTTTGCGGATACCGAGCTCGCGGAGATGGGGCGTAAACTGTGTTTTTAAATTTTAGTCCTAGTAGTTTGCCGGTCCACAAAATAATTATTTTATTTCTGCCGGTCCACGGGTGTAGAAAGGTTGAAGAACACTGACCTGGGCCTTCATAGTGCCACTGAACGACCATAGCTAAATGGGGCGTTTCAGGAGGAGTGTCAAGGGTGGGATTTGGGCGGGACGTGGGCCAGCTTACACTTAGTCGTACAGCATGTATAACTGAAAGTTATACAGCCCAGGATCGACGAAACTTGGACGTTGTGACTTAGACCATGTAAAACATGGTCTTAAACATGTACTTAAATATGTACTTAAACATGTGCACTCCCCTATACACCCCCAAAACCATTTTTTACTGGCATATATGTGGCTCCTGCAGCCATAAGGGCTGATGGGGTGGTAGATAAGTGGGTCTAGGGGATTCTGGAGGTGGTTTGTGGGGCTCACCATGACATATAAGGGAGCTGTAGTGAGATGAAGACATGGCACCCTTTTTGTGAAGTTCACAGCAGCTCCTGATTGGATAAGGCCCGACTTAGTGCAGGAAGAAGCGGTTGGAGCATACCGCGAGTGATTTCCTGCACTCACGGCACTCCGGCTGCTCTCCTGCTGCCCTCTCCCGCTGCCCTCTTCAGGCTCCCCCTTGAAAAGCCGTATTTGCGGTTTTTCAAGATTTACGGGGGTGCCTGGAACAGAACCCCCCGCGAATATCGGGGGAGTACTGTACTTGTATTGCAAGTCTTTACTTGTTTAGAACAGCCACTCCACTCTTGCAGTGTCAAGAGAGAAGAATCATCGGCTCAGTTGTGATGTGTGGATACTGTATGTACTCGTATTGCAAGACATTGCTTGTATATCAAGTTAAAATTTAATAAAATGTTTTGCAACTTGCAAACCAAGTCACTTGCAATCCAAAGTTTTACAGTATTGAAAAACCTCGCACTGCAACTATGGCGAATTGCAACCTGTAAACGCTATATTATGTATGTCAGCCTGTAACCCGTTCTGAGCTCTTGGGGGGAGAGGGAGGACGAATTAAATAAATAAATAAATAAAATATCCACGTACAATGAGCCACATTCAGTGAATGCGCTCATGCTCAAAGTTCGGCACTAGTAGGATCTATGCTCTGCGCAGAAGCGCGCTTTACGGAATACTAGCTTGTCGCGCTTCCCGGCCCAGATTCTATAAACGGCACCCGAAGTGAGGCGCAAAGATTGGCGTGCCTAGCCGATCTTTGCGCCCCGCTTCATTTTTTAATTAGCTTAATCAGCGCCGTTAACGAGCAATAATGAGCTCATAGTTGGGGAAAATTAAAATTAATTGGGTGGTAGGCACCTAACTGGGTAAGCACACAGTTTGCAATACACTGGTCTAGATCATTTTTAGGGCTGTGTCCCCTCTTTACCAACTCCAGCTTACTATTATATTGGAGTGGTCTTCGATTCTGACCTCTCATTTTCTACGTATATCCAACAAGCCGCTAAGACCTGTCGCTACTGTCTCTTCAATATCTCCAAAATTTGCCCCTTCCTCTCTGAGCACACTACCCGGACCCTTGTCCAGCCTTTGATTACTGCAATCTGCTCCTAACTGGTCTCCCTCGGTGTCGCCTCTCCCCCTTGCAGTCTGTGCAAAACGCTGCTGCACGAGTCATCTTCTACCAACCTCGCTGCGCTCATGTCACCCCTCTCCTTAAGTCACGTCACTGGCTCCCTATCTGCCATCGCATACAGTTCAAGATCTTATTGCTGACCGACAAGTGTGTTCATTCTGCTGCCCCCTCAATATCTCTCCTCGCTTCTCTCTCCTTATACACGTCCCAGAGAACTCAGTTCCTCAGATAAGTCACCCTTAGCGTTACCCTTCTCCAGTGCCAATCCCAGACTTCGTTCCTTTCATCTAGCTGCCCCCTGTGCCTGGAATAAATTACCCGAGTTTGTCCGTCAAGCCTCTTCCCTTGTTTAAAAGCAGACTGAAAAGCCATCTTTTTGATATAGCTTTCAATCCTTAACCCTACTCCTCTGCCCTCCAACCCAGCCAGCTGATTAACCGTTCCCCTTATCTGTATCCATGACATCCTGTCTGTCTTGCCTGTTTAGATTGTAAGCTCTTTCGAGCAGGGACTGTTTCGAGCAGTGCTGTGTGCTTCTGGTAGCCCTATAGAAATAACTAATAGTAGTAGTGTGAAGAGTTTCAGTCTTTGGTGATGTCATAATGCCTCATTCCACCAATAAGAGCCAACCTCATCAGTGATGTCACAATGGCTTGATTGTCCTGTACTCCCCTCTGCCCTCCAACCCAGCCAGCTGATTAACCGTTCCCCTTAACTGTATCCATGACATCCTGTCTGTCTTGCCTGTTTAGATTGTAAGCTCTTTCGAGCAGGGACTGTTTCGAGCAGTGCTGTGTGCGTCTGGTAGCCCTATAGAAATAACTAATAGTAGTAGTAGTGTGAAGAGTTTCAGTCTTTGGTGATGTCATAATGCCTCATTCCACCAATAAGAGCCAACCTCATCAGTGATGTCACAATGGCTTGATTGTCCTGTACTCCCCTCTGCCTTCCAACCCAGCCAGCTGATTAACCGTTCCCCTTAACTGTATCCATGACATCCTGTCTGTCTTGCCTGTTTAGATTGTAAGCTCTTTCCAGCAGGGACTGTTTCGAGCAGTGCTGTGTGCGTCTGGTAGCTCTATAGAAATAATTAATAGTAGCAGTAGAGTGTCAGACTGTTCAGGGATTTAAATGACCCGATGCTATATGTAAAATTCTGAAGTTCTATGATTCAGCAAGCTATACATTGGCCATCCAGTGGCCAATGCATAGTGTACCTTGAATATTGGCCCAACTATGCTATTTTGTTCTTATGGTACATATCCAGCTATCAAAGTGTGCTGTTCACAACTTGAATGATAGATGGCTGAGATTTACCTCTTATTTAAATGATGTGTTCATCCGCTGTGTACCTCAGTCAGGAGATTAATAGCCGTAGATAAAAATAGCATTGATTGATGTGGTTGAGAACAGAAGGCCATCATTAATGATATCAAAAACAAGGTGAGATGTGATATACTGTGTGGATTAGGTATAACTCTTTGCAGGAAGAAGTAATCAGACGGCTTGTGCTACACACTAACCCAGGGGTCTCAAAGTCCCTCCTTGAGGGCCGTAATCCAGTCAGGTTTTCAGGATTTCCCCAATGAATATGCATGAGATCTATTTGCATGCACTGCTTTCAAAGCATATTCATTGGGGAAATCCTGAAAATCCGACTGGATTGCGGCCCTCAAGGAGGGACTTTGAGATCCCTGCACTAACCTGCTATGCTGCCTTTTGTTATTTTAAAATTTGTAGCCTAACTTAGTAGTCTTTTTACTAAGGTGTAGTAGCCGTTTTAGCTACGCGCTAAATAGGCTTCCACAGTGGTTCCCAACCCTGTCCCGGAGGACCACCAGGCCAATCAGGTTTTCAGGCGTGCCCTAACAAATATGCACGGAACAGATTTGCATGCCTTTCACTTCCATTATATGCAAATCTCTCTCATGCATATTCATTAGGGCTAGCCCGAAAACCCAATTGGCCTGGTGGTCCTCCGGGAACCACAGGGCTACCGCACCTTAGTAAATGGACCCCCTTAATCATTATTACATCCTTTTACAAAATCAGTTGTTGCTGCTGGCATAGAACGTAGGACTACACGAGTATGTACTTTGCGTTGGCGATCTTTCTTTGCAAGAAGATCTTTGTCGTGCACACGCTCACCTTTCTCAGTCTGTGTCCCATGATCAATGCCATTTTTATGACTGTTGACATTTTTTTTTTCTCTTTTGTTTGCGCAGTTGCAGAGGTGATAACTCTTGGACTCCTCACTGTGTTTGGCTGATTGGAATTCTAACTACTACGCTCGTCACACTTCCACGCCTGGGATTTTGTTGTATTTCTCTCTTTTTCCTTCACCCCTTTACAAAAATTGGGCAGATTGTAGGATTGTGATGGATACAAGGGAAACTCTGGTTAGTTCCCGGCAGAGGGGGGCTGAAACTGATTTTCTTCCCGCTGTTGCATCTGCGAAGCCCCCAGCCATTTCTGGTTGCTCAGGCGAAACCCTGTTAACTGCTTCCGGGTCATCTAAGGGGACTTCCTCAAGTGGAGAACACATGGAACCAGAGGAAGAGGATGAAATGGGTTCTGGGAGAGATGTGGATTCTAACTCCAATGCAGACAGCGAGAAATGGGTGGCGGGCGATGGCCTTGAAGAACAAGAGTTTTCCATTAAGGAAGCTAATTTCACAGAGGGAAGCCTTAAGCTGAAGATCCAGACTACGAAAAGGGCCAAGAAACCTCCTAAGAACCTGGAGAACTATATCTGCCCACCAGAGATCAAAATAACTATCAAGCAGCCTGGGGAGCAGAAACTCTCCAAGTCTGGGAAAACTAGCAAGGTAGCAAAGGAGGAAGACCGAATCCATGCCAAGAAGAAGGTAAGAAACTCAGATATTCCCTATCTAAGTTAATCTTAGGTTTTCAGGCTGTACGCTAGGTCTTATTGCCAATGACACGAGACACTTCTGTTTACTTTCTTTTTTTTAATTGTACACAACATTGTATAATATTAGCATGTTATCATAATTTTGATTTAGCAATTTTGCTATGAAGTGCTGAATTGTACATTGTCCTATCTGTTATAGAAAAATATAAATAATGCAACTGATTTCCTCAAAATGCTTCCCCAATTCTTGGTATTCAGTCCTAGTCATTGAGGACTATCAACAGATCAGATTTTCAGGGCATCCCTAATGAATATGCATGAAAGAAATTTGCAAGCCTACTGTCTCCGTTGTATGCAAATTTAGACCATGCATATTCATTCTAGAAAGACAGGGGACAAGCCACTGTTTGCCCTGGATTGTTAGCATGGAATGTTGCTCCTCTTTGGGGTTCTGGAATCTTTTGTTACTCTTTGGGATTCCAGAATCTTGCTATTCTTTAGGATTCTGAACGGAATGTTGCTACTCCTTGGGTTTCGGCCAGGTACTAGGGACCTGGATTGGCCACCGTGAGAACGGGCTACTGGGCTTGATAGACCTTTGGTCTGACCCAGTAAGGCTATTCTTATGTTCTTAAGTATCGATAGTCTTAAATCTGACCTGTTGGTGGCCTTCAAGTACTTGGAGTGATTACAAAGGCCCTAAGTAATAGAAACCTGGTTGCAGTTTCTGAAGTTTTTTTTTTGTTTTTAATAATGAAGTCTAAGCAGGATAAGGTGGCTACATGGCTATCAGACTCATCTGACCTGATCAAGGATTTCTTTTCCTTTTCAGCTGCTCTCTCAATGCATTGTGGGGGATTTTAAATGTTGTGCTCCTGATAAAACACAGACTGGCCAATGTTCAGACGCTACACTTTGTTTTAGCTGCAGCATCTGAAGTTATCTAGATGATACCGGAGGAGATTGGTGCTAGAAGGTTCTGGGGACAAGCAGCAAAGTAGCACCACAGAGCAGTGGCATTGTCAGAACTGCCATTGCGGCTGGGTAGGGTTACCAGATTTTCCATTTGGAAAATCCGGACCCCTCCAGATCCGCCCTGTTCCACCCATCCCCGCCCTGTCATGCCCTAGTCCCCTTCCTCCCCCCCCCCCCCGCTGCCTGCTCTCGTCGGGCAGGAGGTCATCCACGCATGCGACATAATGATGGCGCGCGTGGAAGAAAGCTCTTCAAAGCCCGGACAAAGTGCCAGGTTTTGAAAAGCCATCCGGACCCCCGGGGAAATGCGGACTTCTGGTAACCCTATGGGTGGGCCTAGAGCAAACATGGGTGGGCGCTTGCAAAACTCCTCCCTCGCCTTTTGTTTTGTATCTCTCTGCCTCTCCTTTGCTCCCGGATCTGGGATCTGCCTTCCCTTGTCTGTGACCCAGAAACTTCCTGTGTCTTTGAACTCCCTTCCCCACCCTGCTCTATCTGAGAACTGCTAGCGGCAGCAATGGTTCTTGTCCATAGTCTGTGTTGAACCTGCAGGCTTCCCTCTGCTGCGTTCTGTGCTTCCAACCTCGCTTCATGTTTCTTCTTTGCCAGTATGTGACAGAGGGAAACCTACAGGGCTGTCACAGGCTGCAAATGTAAACTGCTGCTTGTGGTTCTCATATAGTGTAGGGCAGGGGGAAAAGAGGGGGGAAAGGGTTCACACAGAAGGGTCGATGCCAGGCTGTAGGTGAGGGAGGGATAGATGCTGTACCCGACCGCTGAGGAGAGGGAGGTGGCTACTCCTGAGGTGCTCTGGGGGCCTCACTGGCCACCAGATTTGGGCCTGAGCCAAGAAAGGTTGGGCCCACCCAGGCCCGCTCATAGCTACACTATTGCAACAGAAGACAAGAGTATAGAAATTCAGCAGTCTTATGACTAATACTACTTATGACTTATATAGTGTTGAAAGGCGTACATAGCGCGGTACATTTTGACATTTATAGACGGTCCCTGCTCGGAAGAGCTTACAATCTTGGACAGACAGACATGACATAGAGGGTAGGGGATGCAGAAGCCAAGGGGAAAGGAGTTAGGAGTCGAAAGCACTCTGGAAGAGATGGTTCCTTGAACACTGCCAGAGACGGAGCCCACCATAGCAGAAGGGTCAGAGTCAGGAGTTGGCAGTTGAAGAGAAGGGCAAAGATAGGAGACACTTAGCTGAGGTGAAGGATCATAGGGGGAGATAAGTGAAGAGAGATAGCGAGGGGCAGCTGAGTGAGTGCATTTGTAGGTCAGTACACCCAGTGTGGGAGAATCTCTTCAGAAGACGTCTCACCAGGGTTCGGCTAGCTGTGTGTTAGATTTTAAATGTAGATGAAATAAATTTTGTTAGTTTTTTTAGGATATGAATTGAATTAAATTAAAGAAATCAATAAATTAAATATTGAATTAATTTTATGTTATGGCATTCTTGGTATAGCATTTTAATTAACTGAATATCAGTAATTGACTATATTTACCCTACTTTGTATAGCTGTGTGCATTGGCAAAGCAGGGTGTTTAATCTTTTGCTTTACTCCATTGACTGTTCCAGTGACCTCTGATGCAGCCAGAATAGACGAAACACTGGCCACGTTGGGTCTATTGCTCTCAGTAAAACTGCTCAATTTCTATGCTCTTTGTCTTTCATAATGCTACTTTGCCATATATCCACCAGCTGCTATCAGGATATCAGTGTTGAACATCTGGGTAGCTTTTTTTGCTTTCCTAAATTATATGATGCCGGTGCTGATTAACACTATCCTTTGGGTAACTCCTGATTCTTACCCATATCTGACCCTAGACCACCCTGGTACTATCCATATAGCTGCTAAAAGCTGAATATGGCTCCAATCAGTGGCATTTGTCCTGGTAGTAGAACCTGCTTCTCAGCTAAAAGCCACTGAATATAGTGGTGACAAATTTCTGGCCAAATCAGCGCATCACATCGTTTCATCTTGCAATCTGTGAAACACGATTTACCTACTTGTTGCAGTTTTCCAGGCCTCACCGTGTCTGGTCACGTAAAAAAAAGACAAAAAACCCCCCCCAAAAACCTGACGTTTCAGCCATTGTGCTGTGGCTTTCTTCAGGGTAATAATGTGTGAGGCCTGCAGTTTGGGGGCTTGAGGAAAAGTCCATTGGTCACCAGTTTGAATTTCGGTGGGAAAATCAGTTGGTCTCTTTTCCCCCCCTAGAATGGAAGATTCTCTGGCGAGTTTAAAGATGTTCTCCCCGTGACCAAATTGGCGACCAATGGACTTTCCTCAAGCCCCCCAACAAATCAAGTTTGAGGACCTACTATATATAAAGACAAACTGCAGACCTCGCTGGTTATCCTGAAGGAAGCCACAGCATGATGGCTGAAACGTTGGTGTTCACCTGACCAGAGAGAGCGAGACCCGGAAGACTGCAACAAGCAGGATACCAGCCGTGGAAATCTACGAGAACATGATTTACGTACAGAAGTTACTAGCCCCTAGTGTTTTTCCACCGGAAAACAAATGAAAAAGTTTGTTAAAGGCCACGTCAAAAGGGACAGAGTAGCAGTCTTTATTTTCTCTTTCCAGCGACTAAAATTCTTCCAACATTGCACACCTAGTCAGAAAGCCACACGCAAAGCTATTTTTTTTTTTTCCTTCTGGCCCAGGGAAGGTTAGTGTTAATGCAGCTCTGAACAAGGGTGTCAGATGTTTGGTTAAGAGTGACCTTCAAACAATTCTTTCAGGCTAGGGCAGAGGGCCAGCCCTAGGTAGGGCGACTTCCTGATGAGATCTACAGCTGCTACCTTGTAGAAACAGCCTACTAGGGCCCCTCATTTCCTCCCCTACCGGTTTAAACAGCGTTCAGCTGGAAATCCGACGTCTCCTCTTGCACTTCCTGGAAGTGCTGCGAGTTTCAGGGTTCAGTAATATCGTAAACCGCTGCGCAGTTCCCTGGCTGAGGGCAGTATGATAACTGTGCAGCTAGAAAATAAGTTGATAGCAGGGTGTGATGAAAGAATAAACAAAGGGCAGGCAGCGAAAAATTATTTATTTTTGCACTATTTTGTGACCCTGGTGAGCACAGATTGTACCAGTTCCTGGCCAGCTAATTATTAATAACAAGGCAGCTAAACCTGAACAGAGTGCCTGCAGAAGGCTTCAGCTGCACTGTCTTGAAAGATAATTTGCTATATGTCTTCACAGAAATGTCAGCCTGTTTAACTCGGAGTAGCCAGACCGAAGGGCGCATGTGTTGGTGGCCAGCTAAATGACAGAAAAACCCCGATGAAAAGAAACATCCCCTCAGAACGGAAACCACTAACTCCCAGAAGTGAACCTGCTAAAATTTTGTTTTCCAAAATCCAAATCAGTCATTGCTTGTGTCTTACTTGTTTTTTTGGCTGCCACAGATGCGCCCAGGCAACCTCAACCCCCACCTCCTCCCCAGCATTCGCTTGCTATTTTTCCGTTTCAGCCTAGATCGCTGACATCTGTGTTTGGATCACAGCTAAATCTGTGAAAATTGTAGTGTGCTAACACCAGAAGTCGGAGCAGTGATTAAGGGGATGCTGCTGCCTCCTTTCAAGGCGTCCTAGGGCCAATTTCAGCCCGCTTCCCTGTCTTAGGTTTTTTTCCTGAGCATTAAAATCAAGAGGCTAGGTTGGGTTTGCTAATTGCTTAAACACCCATTGATTTGATACAAGAAAACTAATTATATTGCTGGAAACGGAGAGGCGGCCTGCTGCTTACAGAAAAAGGAACGAAACAAGAGGAGTGAAAGACGATTCCCAATTCATACAAGTCTATAATTTCCTAGGAATGAAGCAATAATATTACGTGTACTCTATTCTGCTCTGCTTAGTTCAATATTTACTGCCTGTTTAAATTTCAACAGGCACCTAACGATGCTTGAAGGTTAGTCTGAGTCAGTTCTTCGCCACAGAAACAGCCGACTAGGACTTCAGAAGTGCCTTTAATTTCATGGAAACTTAAAATATCATGGTGGATGACAAATTTCAAGGACACTCGGGGCTCCTAGTGTTTGTAGCCCATGCACAAAATTACCGGCGCTAAACTGCGCGGTACGCTTCTAGAATAACACCGGTTCAATGCTGGCGTTAAGGTCTAGCGCGTGCAGTAATTTAGCGCCTTTTACTAAGGCCCTAACGCACCTTAGTAAAAGGAGCCCTTAGTCCAGGCTCTCTTCTCGCAAGGCCTCAAACCTTATGTGGTCTCTCCTTTGCCTTGTGATATAGATGTCTTTTCCACGGGGAGGCACAGGTTGGAAAATGCCACCCCCCCAAGAAAAAAAATTAATTTGCCACCCCTGTACCACCTCAGTCAGAATTAGACACCACATGTATGCTGTGAACATTCCAAGACTCATGCATTTGTCTTCTCCTCCAAGTCACATGCCAAAGGGTCCTCCTCTCAAATATGTTTTCCCTGCTTCTCCTCCCCCATTCCTGTGGATCTCCTCGCTCTCTTTCTTCCCTTCCTTTCCTCCTACAGATATGGATCTCTCCCTCCCTACCTTTTTGCCGTGGTCCTCCAAATGTGTTTTCACTGGCAGCAGCAGTAATTAAGCCAGGTTGCCTCTGGCTGGCCCCCCAGGCCTTCTGTGTACCTTGCTCCGCCTCCTCTGTCATAACTCCCTGTTGCTGCATGGGCAAGAAGTAGCAAAGGGAAGGGCCCAGGGCCAGCAGGAGGCAACCTGGCTTATTTGCTGCTGCTGCCAGAGAAGACGCATAAGTTTGGAGGACTGGAGGAGTGGTGGGGAAAGAGATGCTGGACTTTTTGGTGTGGGGTGAGAAAGAGAGAGATATCATATGGGGGAAGGAGAGAAGGACATACTGGATCCATTGAAAGAGGGAATGAGAGACAAAGAGAAATGCTGGATCATGGGAAGGGGCACAGTGGTAAGCGAGATGGATGCTCGACCTGGGAGAGGGGGGTGCAGAAAGAAGGGAAGAGATAGGGGGAAGCTAGTGATAGGGAGGGACAGAGATACAGAGAAGAGCTGCTGGAATAGGGACATATAATGGCAATGTTAGAAAAGGGAGGGGCACAGAGAGGCAATGCTGCACACAGGAGGAGTGGTAGGGGTACAGATTCTAAACATGGGGGATAATAGGTAAAAGGATACATAAAGGAGATGCTGTACAGGACAGATACGGATGCAGAAGAGGCAAGATGGATGTTGGACATGGAAAAAGAAAAGATGTCAAATGGACAGGAGACCCTGGAAAGAGATTTAGGAAAAAGCAGAAAAAAAGACACTGGGACCAAAGCAATCTAAAAATAAAATACAACAAAGGTAGAAAATGTATTTCATTCTAAATTTATTAATTGGAATATGTCAGCTTTGGGAAATGAAAATCCAAAGGCACAATAAAGATATCTTTATCCTGAGATTATCAAAAGTATCCCCACTACTCCCAGGATCTTAAAACCCCAATCTTTAAAGAACAGAGTTAAGACCACGTACTTCAAACCACTCTTACCAAACAAACTTCTAAATATTTTTAATTCAAAACTTCAGAGATGTCACTCAAGGCTCAGCTTTCCTCTCATTGCCAAAAGTTTTACACACCAACCTCCTCATAAGTTTTGAAAAAACTTTATTTTAGTTCTAATAAAGTCTAAATAGTGATTTTATATAAATTTCTATATGAATTTTTACCCCAAACCCTCTTATTCATCTTTAAAAGGGTGAATAGAGACTAATTACTTATCTTATTCAAAAGTGCTCAAACAACATTCTGTCCGTCGGCCCAGGGGAGTGTGTTTGAATACTTTTGATTAAGATAAGTAATTAGTCTCTGTTCACCTTTTTAAAGATGAATAAGGGAGTTGGGGGTAAAAATCCATATAGAAATGTATATAAAACTAGTCTTTAAGCCTGTTACATTAACAGGTGCTAGAATAGATGTATGTGTCTTTATTTCTTTCTCTCACTCTCCTTGGCCACTTTCTGTCTGTCTGTCTGTCTGTCTTTCTGTCTCTCTCCTTGGCCACTATCTGTCTGTCTTTCTTTCTCTTTCCTCTGCTGTCCACCATCACCCCTTGCCTGCTCCCCCTGTCCAGCAGTAGCCCTTCTTCCTTCCTTTTACCTCCCCCCTGTCCACCAGCACCTGTTCCCTGCTCCCCCTGTCCAGCAGCAGCCCTTCTCCCTTCGTTTTATCTTTCCCCTGTCCAGCAGCACCTCTTCCCTGCTCCCAAACCGCCGTTCTTTCCCTCCCTCCATCTCGGCTTCCTGGTCTTTTCTGGCCCACTGGCACGAACCGCTGCCGCCACTGTTGCTCTTCATTCGCCTTTTCAAAGCTGGCTGCTGAGGATCACCAGCTGGCTGTAGCGAACCTTGAAGGCCGCTCTCCACCTCGGAGCACGTTCCCTCTGACATAATCCAACCCCTCCTCTGACGTACGGGATCGTGTCAGAGGGAACGTGCTCCCGAGGTGGAGAGCGGCCTGCAAGGTTTGCTACAGCTGGCCAGTGATCCTCAGCAGGCTGCTTTGAAGAGGCGAATGACGAGCAGCAGTGGCGGCAGCGGTTTATTGTCTGGCGGGCCAATTTTGAACACCCTGCGGGCCTTAAAGTAAGTGAGGGCGGGAGGGGGGAGTTGTCGGCGTTTTCTTGTCTCCTTGCGTCCGTGGTCACCGTTTAAAACTCCACATGCGCAGTAGGACTGCCACAGAGCTACAGATCACGGACGCAGAGAACACGAAGTTTGAAGTGCGCATGTGCGCTTAGGGTTTTACTATAGTAGATCACTATTTAGACCAGTGGGCTCAAACTCGTGGCCCGGGGGCCAAATGCGGCCCGCTAGGTACTATTTTGAAGCCCTCGGTATGTTTATCATAATCACAAAAGTAAAATAAAAGTTTCTTGATCATATGTCTCTTTAGCACAACATTATTATTAAGACTTAGAAAAAATAGGTAATGTCTTATTTTAGAAATGACAATTTTGCATGAGGTACAACTCTATAGTTTATAAATCTTTACTTTTGGCTGAGGCCCTCCAAATACCTACAAATCCAAAATGTGGCCCTGCAAAGGGTTTGAGTTTGAAACCACTGATTTAGACTTTAAATATTTATTAGAACTAAAAGAAAGTTTTTTCAAAACTTGTGAGGAGGTTGGTGTGTAAATCTTTTGGCAATGAGAGGAAAGCTGAGCCTTGAGTGACACCTCTGAAATTTTGAATGAAAAATATTTAGAAGTTTGTTTGGCAAGAGTGGTTTGAAGTATGTGGTCTTAACTCTGTTCTTTAAAGATTGGGGTTTTAAGATCCTGGGAGTAGTAGGGATAGCTTTGGAAAATGTGCATCTCTGATACCGTGCATTGCGTTTTCTCTGTCTCTAGTATTGCTGTATTACAAAGTCCAACTTCTTGAGGTTTCCAGTTCTTCTTTTGCTTTCATAGTTCTAGAGCTGATCCGTCTGTGTTTTGCTCTTGTGGCCAAGGTGTGAAAATTTGCTAGCATGTCTTTTCTCTTTAGAGATCTGTGCAGTCATGTTTGTTCTGGGGTTTTTTTTTTTTCACTTGGTGACCTATTGGTGTTTTAGGTCCTTTTTTTTTCAGTTCCAATAATTTTATTGGTTTTATAAACAAAAGAGTTACAGAAATATGAGAGAAGCTTCCGAAAAACTACGGAAGTAATCGAAAGAAAGGACACCATCAAGTAAATCACATTGCACATGAGTAGAGATCGGGTTATAGGTAATAAACAAAGATACGAAACAGCAAGTATAGGTTAATACATCAGTTATCAATAATAACGTGGATAGAAAAGGGAGAAGACACATTAAAGGACAATAATTGGCAAGTGAGTACAATGTCAGGAATAAAATGTAGTGACAATAATCATGCTAAATCAAACGGAGAGAAAATACAGCAACAGAGTGAGTGTTCATAGTAAACATATTAAAAATTAATATGAATAAGACAAAAAGAGATCAGGTAAATATACAGTCAAAGGTCCAAACCACAAAATTCCATTATTATCGACCAAGTTTTAGTATAATAATAATAATAACTTTATTTTTGTATACCGCCATTCCCCCGATGAATTACAACGATTTGCCATATGTGTTTTAGGTCCTAATGAAATATTCGCAATGCTACCTTTACACAGATAAAGTTGTTGTTCTTTGATTTCTGGGATTAAAGGGCAAATTCTATAAGAAGCGCCCAAAAGTTAGGCGCCGATATAGGCACTGTTCGGCGCGATTCAAGTGAAATTGGCTGCTGTTTAGTGAACCGCGCTGAGCGGCACCTATTTTGGAGGCGCCCATTAAATAGGCCAGCTCTAGGCACAGCTAAAAGGTAGGCGTCCATGCGAGCGCTCAAGCACGCTTAGGAGCAGTGATTCTGTAAGAACGCGCCTAACGTAGCCACGCCCACACCTAACAAGCATAGCGCCTATGTTTTTGAAGGCTGCGTAAAATTTTAGAGGCGCCTTGTTACAGATTCGTGCTCTCTTAATAGGCGCCTATGTTTTAATCCGTGCTGATTAAAAAGCTTAATTGAGCTTGTTCTTCAGTTTAGATAGGCGCCTTTCTAGTTGGGCGCCTCCGAAATGGGTGTCTAACTTTAGCGCTAGTTACAGAATTTGGGCCTGAGTGCTCTAATGGTATGGGTAAGGTTTTAAGTACCCCACCCCATCCCCTTTTACTAAACCGCGATAGCGGTTATTAGGGCAGGGAGCTGCGCTGAAAGCTCTCTGCGCTGCTCCCGACGCTCATAGGAACTCTGAGCGTCGGGAGCAGCGCAGAGCTTTCAGCGCGGCTCCCTGCCCTAATAACCGCTATCGCAGTTTAGTAAAAGGTGTGGGGGGGGTAATGTTTTTGTGCAAGTTTGTACATGTCTGTTGGCCTTAATAAAAGGACCCCTATGGTAGGTTCCCCGTATGATAGTATATTAAGTGAAATAAATTAAATTAAACTAATCATCAAAAGTACCTGTGACTTGGACCGGGCACTGGTAGGAACAGGATACTGGGCTACATGGACCTTTAGTTAGACACAGTCGGGCAAATCTTGCATTCTTATAAGGAATTAGCTTTACTGGGTCAGACCAATGGTCCATCAAGCCCACTAGACCGTTCTCACGGTGGCCAATCCATGTCACTAGTACCTGGTCAAAACCCAAAGAGTAGCAACATTCCAACATCTCAAAGAATAGTAAAATTCCGGAACCCCAATGAGAGCAACATTCCATTCAGAATCCTAAAGAACAGCAAGATTCCGGAATCCCAAAGAGTAACAAAAGATTCTGGAATCTGAAGTAGTATCAGCATTCCATGCTACCGATCCAGGGCAAGCAGTGGATTCCCACATGTCTCTCTCAATAACACACTATGGACTTTTCCTCCAGGAACTTGTCCAAACCTTTCTTACCACATCCTCTGGCAACGCGTTCCAGAACTTAAACTATTCTCTGAGTGAAAAAAAATTTCCTCTTATTGGTTTTAAAAGTATTTCCCTGTAACTTCATCAAGTTGTATTTTAGCATCTTTATCTATATACTAGCTGATGCCCCGGCGTTGCACGGGTATTTAATTATAGCAATAACACTGTAAATGGATTCAAATAAAGATACTTTATAGTGGTGAATGAAATTATTTTTTTACAGCTTTATAAAAATTACAATATTCAAATTATAAAGTGAAATATTTGACAAAATGAATACAATACAACTAACACAAAACTTGATTATAAACAACATTTTTAGTTTCACCTCCAGGAGCAAGAACATATACATTCTTGGGTGAACCCACCCTTGAGCAAGCAACATAGAGTTGTCCATGGGAAAAACAGGGGGATCTTAAATCCACTCCACAGTATGTAATAGTCTGTCCCTGTGATTTGTTGATTGTGATAGAGAATGCAAGTCTCACTGGAATTTGCAATATCTTAAACAGAAAAGGAAGATCTGTTGGAATAAGTGGTATCCGCGGGATAAATACGGTTTCACCTTGTCCCTTTCCGGTTAAGATAGTCGCTTCAATTACATTGGCCAGTAACCTCTTTACACAAAGCCTTGTGCCATTGCAAAGTTTTGGTGGGTCAAGGTTGCTAAGTAAAATAACTGGAGATCCCACAGCTTTTTACATTTTTTCCATTGACTTGAATGGGTGAAATCAGATTTTCTATTTGTAGCTCCGCCCATGTGTGCAGGTGGGCCGCGAGACCCCCAGAACATATCACCCCAGGTAGTGAGGGATCTGAATACCAAGTTTCGTTCAAATCGGGCAAGCCGTTTTTGCGTTGGCAGCTTTTTACATTTTTTCCATTGACATGAATGGGTGAAATCTGATTTTCTGTTTGTAGCTCCGCCCACGTGTGCAGGGTGGGCCGCGAGACCCCCAGAACATATCACCCCAGGTAGTGAGGGATCTGCATACCAAGTTTCGTTCAAATCGGGCAAGCCGTTTTTGCGTTGGCAGCTGTTTTACATTTTTTCAATTGACATGAATGGGTGAAATCTGATTTTCTGTTTGTAGCTCCGCCCACGTGTGCAGGTGGGCCGCGAGACCCCCAGAACATATCACCCCAGGTAGTGAGGGATCTGCATACCAAGTTTCGTTCAAATCGGGCAAGCCGTTTTTGCGTTGGCAGCTTTTTACATTTTTTCCATTGACATGAATGGGTGAAATCTGATTTTCTGTTTGTAGCTCCGCCCACGTGTGCAGGTGGGCCGCGAGACCCCCAGAACATATCACCCCAGGTAGTGAGGGATCTGCATACCAAGTTTCGTTCAAATCGATCAAGCCGTTTTTGAATTACTGTGAGAATGGCAGCTTTTTACATTTTTTCCATTGACATGAATGGGTGAAATCTGATTTTCTGTTTGTAGCTCCGCCCACGTGTGCAGGTGGGCCGCGAGACCCCCAGAACATATCACCCCAGGTAGTGAGGGATCAGCATACCAAGTTTCGTTCAAATCGGTCAAGCCATTTTTGAATTACTGTGAGAATGGCAGCTTTTTACATTTTTTCCATTGACATGAATGGGTGAAATCTGATTTTATGTTTGTAGCTCCGTCCACGTGTGCAGGTGGGCCGCGAGACCCCCAGAACATATCACCCCAGGTAGTAAGGGATCTGCATACCAAGTTTCGTTCAAATCGGTCAAGCCGTTTTTGAATTACTGTGAGAATGGCAGCTTTTTACATTTTTTCCATTGACATGAATGGGTGAAATCTGATTTTCTGTTTGTAGCTCCGCCCAAACAGAGAGAATGGGAACGATTCTGTTTGGGGTTGACCGATTTGAACCTTTGAACGAAACTTGGTATGCAGATCCCTCACTACCTGGGGTGATATGTTCTGGGGGTCTCGCGGCCCACCTGCACACGTGGGCGGAGCTACAAACATAAATTCAGATTTCACCCATTCATGTCAATGGAATAAATGTAAAAAGCTGCCATTCTCACAGTTATTCAAAAACGGCTTGACCGATTTGAACGAAACTTGGTATGCAGATCCCTCACTACCTGGGGTGATATGTTCTGGGGGTCTCGCGGCCCACCTGCACACGTGGGCGGAGCTACAAACAGAAAATCAGATTTCACCCATTCATGTCAATGGAAAAAATGTAAAAAGCTGCCTTTCTCCCTGTAATTCAAAAACGGCTTGACCGATTTGAACGAAACTTGGTATGCAGATCCCTCACTACCTGGGGTGATATGTTCTGGGGGTCTCGCGGCCCACCTGCACACGTGAGCGGAGCTACAAACAGAAAATCAGATTTCACCCATTCATGTCAATGGAAAAAATGTAAAAAGCTGCCATTCTCACAGTAATTCAAAAACGGCTTGACCGATTTGAACGAAACTTGGTATGCTGATCCCTCTCTACCTGGGGTGATATGTTCTGGGGGTCTCGCGGCCCACAACTCTATGTTGCTTGCTCAAGGGTGGGTTCACCCAAGAATTTATATGTTCTTGCTCCAGGAGGTGAAACTAAAAATGTTGTTTATAATCACGTTTTGCGTTAGTTGTATTGTATTCATTTTGTCAAATATTTCACATTATAATTTGAATATTGTACTTTTTATTAAGCTGTAAAAAAATAATTTCATTCACCACCATAAAGTATCTTTATTTGAATCCATTTACAGTGTTATTGCTATAATTAAATACCCGTGCAATGCCGGGGCATCAGCTAGTAACCCATATGAAAGATACTGGACATGGAAGTGAGTGAAGTTGCATCGAGGAGACCTTTCAGTCAGTGGCGTAGTGCCCCTCCGCTGCTCTCTTTTCCCTCCCCTCCCCCTGCTCCTTCCCCGATTCCCTCCCTGACGGCATTAATAGTTGACCAAAAGGTTGGCAGCCAAGAGGGATTTGGTAACTGCTTTTCTGTGTAGGACAGACTTCAAAGGCTGTAGAAATATCTGTACGGGGAAGAGTGTCTATTAATAACATGTCAGCGCTGTGAAAAACTGTGATGCAAATTTTGACCTTTAGCTGTTGCAGTCAACTTTCACGTGTTACTTTGAGGGATCTTTTCGAACCTGTCATGAGGTTAAGGCTTCTGCCATAAATGCAGAACCCAGTGCAAGGTAAGTGGGTGTCCCAGGCAACTTACACCCACTAATTGACTCTCATTTCCTTAGCCTAAGACTACCCCTTCCCCCAGATTTATAACTGAACTAAATAATCATGATCATCATGCAAAATCTTATAAAAAGTACAGGTTAAAGCAGTGGTCTTAAACTCAAACCCTTTGCAGGGCCACATTTTGAATTTGTAGGTACATGGAGGGCCACAAAAAAAAATAGTTAATGTCTTATTAAAGAATGAACAATTTTGCAAGAGGTAAAAACTCTTTATAGTTTATAAATCTTTCCTTTTGGCTAAGTCTTAATAATAATATTGTCATTTATAGCTAAAGAGACATATGATCAAGAAACTTTATTTTACTTTTGTGATTACGATAAACATACCGAGGGCCTCAAAATAGTACCTGGGGGGCCGCGAGTTTGAGACCACTGGGTTAAAGTGTGTGGTGATGGCTCTTTGGATTCGTGTAACTGTCAGGACTGCCCGAAGAAGCTGCCATCTTAGAATATATGAGTTGCCATACTGGGACAGTATCCTGTTACCAACAGTTGCAAATCCAGGTCACAAGCCGAAAAGAGCAATAAAAATGGCCACTGACCTTTAAGTGAGGAAAATAAATAAAAGCAAGAGAAAAAGGAAACCAATGTTATAATGCCCCTGTATCGCTCCATGGTGCGACCTTACCTGGAGTGTTGCGTTGAGCTCTGGTCTCCTTAGCTCAAGACAGTGGCGCTAGAAAAGGTTCAAAGAAGAGCGACCAAGATGGTAAAGGGGATGGAACTCCTCTCGTATGAGGAAAGACTAAAACGGTTAGGGCTCGTCAGCTTGATTGAAGTCTACAAAATCCTGAGTGCAATAAAACGGGTACAAGTGAATCGATTTTTCACTCCGTCAAAAATTACAAAGACTAGGGGACACTTGATGAAGTTACAGGGAAATACTTTTAAAACCAATAGGAGGAAATCTTTTTTCACTCAGAGAATAGTTAAGCTCTGGAACGCATTGCCAGAGGTTGATAGCGTAGCTGGTTTTAAGAAAGGTTTGGACAAGTTCCTGGAGGATAAGTCCATAGTCTATTATTGAGACAGACATGGGGTAAACCTCTGCTTGCCATGGATTGGTAGCATGGAATGTTGCTACTCTTTGGGGTTCCGGAATCTTTTGTTACTCTTTGGGATTTCGGAATCTTGCTATTCTTTAGAATTCTGAGTGGAATGTTGCTACTCTTTGGGTTTTGGCCAGGTACTAGTGACCTGGATTGGCCACCGTGAGAACGGGCTACTGGGCTTGATGGACCATTGGTAAGGCTATTCTTTTGTGAGCCAAGTATAGGACAATTAAGCCGTTGTAACATCAATGATGAAGTTGGCTATGAGGCATTATGACATCACAATCTCAGCTCTGGAATGTTGCTCTCATTGGGGTTCCGGAATCTTGCTATTCTTTGAGATGCTGGAATGTTGCTACTCTTTGGGTTTTGGCCAGGTACTAGTGACCTGGATTGGCCACCGTGAGAACGGGCTACTGGGCTTGATGGACCTGGTCTGACCCAGTAAGGCTATTCTTATGTTCTTACAGATACATAATTACAAGTTTAAGTAGCTCATCTTTGGCTCATCGTTATGCCCAGGAGTTGAATTAAATAGAGGGTCCTTTTTACTAAGGCACTAACCGATTTAGCACTCGCTAACGATTAGCGCATGCTAAATGCTAAGGCGACCATTATATTCTTTGGGCGCCTTAGCATTTAGTCTAATCTAATCTTCATTTTATATACCGAATCTACTCCCTAAGGAGCTCGATTCGGTTTACAGTTCGTTAAAAAAATGCAACATAACAAGTAAAAACTGTGGGATAAAAACAGAAATTGGTTAGATTAGATGGATGGAAAAAGTTAGTCAGGGGCATTCCCTGTCAGGATCTTAAACGCAGTAATGCCTAACTTACCCCCTCCCCCACCTTTTACAAAACCGTAGTGCGATTTTTAGCGCCGGCCATGATGGTAATAGCTCAGAATTCTAGAGCAGTGGTTCCCAACCCTGTCCTGGAGGAACACCAGGCCAATCGGGTTTTCAGGCTAGCCCTAATGAATATGCATGAAGCAAATTTGCATGCCTATCACTTCCATCATATGCAAATCTCTCTCATGCATATTCATTAGGGCTAGCCTGAAAACCCGATTGGCCTGGTGTTCTTCCAGGACAGGGTTGGGAATCACTGTTCTAGAGCATTCAACATAATAATAATAATAATAACAGTAGACTCAATTTAATTTTTGGTGGAATTCATTATGTCACATGTACAGAATGGAAAGATCATTAGCTATACAACATGGTAATTATAAGAACTTTATTAAAATTTTGGGAGCCATTAACATCCTTTTGTAATGATTAAACACCATTTTCTATTGAAGTATACACCAGTTATTGTAGGGAGAGGGGGAGAGTATTTTATATATATATATATATATATATCTTTATTAGCAATTGCGAAGTGAACATACAACCAGTAGTGAAGAGAGCATAGAAAACAGAACAAGTAGTGAAACAGCAATTGATAACGGTGACATCAAATAGCGCACATTGTTCATTTTAGAAATTATTAATGAGTTTGAGGGGAGGGATGAGGGTTATATATTTGTATTTTAAGATTTAATAATAAGAATATCAAGTGATGTTTACTCTGTTACGGTTTTGATATTTGTACACTTGATGAAAGTATGAAAATGAATAAAGATTTAAAAAAAAAAAAAGATTCTGTTGCAATTCTATCATTGTGCATTAATTAAAATGGATTTACATATAAAAAAAAAGAGAATTCTAGAGCATCAGAGCTATTACTGCCATGACCGGTGCTAAAAACTGTGCTTCAGTTTTGTAAAAAGGGGTAGGGGGAGAAGGATGTTAAACTTGATCCTTGAGGTTATTGGCAGCCAATGTAGTTTCATGTAATAGGGCTGAGATAATTGTCACTTTCGTGCTATTCTATAAAATAGTATATGTATTAGGTCATAACTGCAAGGGGGTGTGCACATAGTAACAGAGTAACAGAGTAGATGACGGCAGATAAAAGACCCGAATGGTCCATCCAGTCTGCCCAACCTGATTCAATTTAAATTTTTTAATTTTTTTTCTCAGCTATTTCTGGGCAAGAATCTAAAGCTCTACCCGGTACTGTGCTTGGGTTCCTACTGCTGAAATCTCCGTTAAAAACCTACTCCAGCCCATCTACACACTCCCAGCCACTGAAGCCCTCCCCAGCCCATCCCCCACCAAACGTCCATACACAGACACAGACCATGCAAGTCTGCCCAGTACTGGCCTTAGTTTAATATTTAATATTATTTTCTGATTCTAGATCCTCTGTGTTCATCCCATGCTTCTTTGAACTCGTGTGTAGGAATGAGCATGTTTCAAAGTTAAACACTGAAGATTCCACCCAATCTCGTCAACATACAAGGAGGAAGGACCAAAAAATGGAATTGCAAGATTGAAAGAAGCTATGAACCTCTATGTGAACAATGTTGAGGAAAAGGCAGATGTGCTAGACAAGTACACTTCCCCTTCCCCTTCCGTATTCGCGGGGGTTAGGGGCAGAGCCGGCCCGCGAATATTAAAAAAAACGTGAATAATATTCGGGCCGATTCTGTGCCTAACCCCCTCTTCCCCCGGCTATTTAAAGCCCTGAAAGCCCCCCCCCCCTAAGCCTTACCTGGTGGTCTAGTGGGTTTTCAGGGCAGGAGCGATCTTCCCACGCTCCTGCCCCGTGCAGATCGCTCACAGGAAATGGCTGCCTTGAGCTCCCGTAGTCCTCTCGAGCCATTTCCTGTGAGCGATCTGCACGGGGTAGGAGCGTGGGAAGATCGCTCCTGCCCCGAAAACCCACTAGACCATCAGGTAAGGCTTAAGGGGGGGGGGGGGGCTTACAGGGCTTAAAATAGCCTGAAAAATATTTTGGTTTAAAACCACGAATAAGCGAATCCGTAGATACGGAATTCGTGAATAGGGAGGGGGAAGTGTGTACTTCTGTATTCACAGAAGAAAGTCCTGGAGAAGGACTGCTTTTGTTAGCAAAGCTACATGTGAGAATGGAGTGGATACCACACTGTTCACGGAAGAAACTATTTATGAACAACTTGAAAAATTAAAGATGTACAAAGCTATGGGATCGGACGGGATCCATCCCAGGATACTGGGAGAGCTCAGAGAGGTTCTGGCGTGTCCTCTTAAAGATTTGTTCAATAAATCCTTGGAGATGGAAGAGGTTCCGTGGGACTGGAGAAAAGTGGAGGTGGTCCCTCTTCACAAAGGTGGTCACAGGAAGCAGGAAGCAGGAAGCTACAAGCCGATAAGCCTCACTTCGGTTGTTGGAATGAATATGGAAGCATTGCTGAAAGAAAGGATAGTGAATTTCCTAGAATCTGATGGGTTACAAGATTTGAGGCTTACTAAAGGTAAATCAGCCAATCAAATCTGATTGAATTCTTTGACTGGGACACCAGAGAATTGAATTGAGGACATGCAATAGATGTAACATATAGATTTCAGCAAAGCCTTTGACATGGTTCCTCATGGAAGGCTCTTGAATAAACTTGGGCTGAAATTAGGACCCAAAGCGGTGAACTGGATTAGAAACTGGTTGACGGACAGACACCAGAGGGTGGTGGTTAATGGGATTCACTCGGAGGAAGGAAAAGTAAGTAGTGGAGTGCCTCAGGGATTGGTGCTGGGGGCCGATTCTGTTCAATATGTTTGAGAGTGACATTGCCGAAGGTAAGGTTTTCCTTTTTGTTGATGATACCAAGATTTGTAACAGAGTAGAACACCTTGGAGGGAGTGGAAAACATGGAAAAGGATCTACAAAAGTTAGAAGAATGGTCTTATGACTGGCAACTAAAATTCAACGCAAAAAAGTGCACAGTGATGTGTTTAGGGAGTAGGAATCCTCAGGAGTAGTGGAGTGCCTCAGGGATTGGTGCTGGGGGCCGATTCTGTTCATATGTTTGAGAGTGACATTGCCGAAGGTAAGGTTTTCCTTTTTGTTGATGATACCAAGATTTGTAACAGAGTAGACACCTTGGAGGGAGTGGAAAACATGGAAAAGGATCTACAAAGTTAGAAGAATGGTCTTACGACTGGCAACTAAAAATTCAACGCAAAGAAGTGCACAGTGATGTGTTTAGGGAGTAGGAATACCGAGGGAGCAGTATGTGCTCGGAGGTGAGAGGCTGATAAGCGTAGATGGGGAGAGGTACCTTGGGGTGATTGTGTCTGAGGATCTGAAGGTGATGAAACAGTGTGAGAAGAGGGTGGCTGTATCCAGAAGGTGTAACGAGGCAGAAGAAAAGAGGTGTTGATGCCCCTGTACAGGTTGTTGATGAGGCCACACTTGGAGAATTGTGTTCAGTTTTGGAGGCCCTATCTGGCGAAGGATATAGGATGACCTGAAATGGTTCAGAGGACGGTGATGAAAATGGTAGGGGTTTGCACCAAAAGACATATGAGAAGAGACTGGAAGACCTGACTATGACTCTTGAGGAGAGAAGTGACGGAGATATATGATACAGACATTTAAATACTTGAAAGGTATTAATCATTTTTTTTTCCCAGAGAAAGGAAAATGGTCTCAAAAAGTCAGACCATATTAGCCCGTTCTACAGAAAACTTCACTGGTTGCCAATGGAGGCAAGGGTCATCTTCAAGTTCGCCTGCCTCTGCTTCCAAACCTAACGGGTTCATCCCCGATTTACCTATCGCATCACTTTGTACTTCCTGCATCACTCGCACACGTAATGCCATCTATTTGCCTTCCCCTCCTTGAAGGGCTGTGTATACAAGAGATTTCTTGATAGAACACTGTCATTCCAAGCTGGCAAATGGAATAATTGTCTGTCTACCCTCATTTCATGTGCAACCCTCCTACCAATCCTTCAGGAAATCAGTCAAAACCTATCTCTTTGATAAATTTCTCTGACTCCTTCCTACCCTGCTTATCTTTGCATTACCTGCTGTATCTCCGACATATTTCCGGTTATACCCAACCTTCGGCTCACTAATGTATTTCAAATTTGTTACCAATGTAATTGACAATATTCTCTGTAACATCACTGTATATGTACAGCCTCTTCCTCTGTAAACCGCTCTGAGCTGCTTGTGGTATTGCGGTATACAAATAAAAGTTATTATTATTATTATTAAAACTAGAGGATATAAATTGAGGTTATGGGGTGGGTAGACTTAGGAGAAATGTTAGGAAATTATTTTCCATGGATAGGGTGGTGGATGCCTGGAATACCCTCCCGAGGGAGGTGGTGGAGAGGAAAACAGTGATGGAAATTCAAAAAAAAGCTTGGGATGAATGCAGAAGATCTATAATTAGAAAATGAATATAAATTAATGAACTAAAGCCGGTACCTTTGCATGGTCTGTGTCCCGTATATGGCAACTTGATTTAGAATGGGCTGTGGAGGGCTTTGACAGGAACTACAGTAATTTGGAACATGGATGGTGCTAGGCAGACTCTACAGTCTGTATCTCACAAACAAAGAGATGGTTTGGATAGGCTGAAGTGAGCTTCATCGGCAATTCCAGTAGCTGAAAAGTAATGGGTGGACTTTACGGTTAATGGCCCAGAAATAACTAAGAAAAAAAGACAAACAGATTTTATGCTGTTTATCCTAGAAATAAGCAGTGGATTTTCCCAAGTTCAACTTAATATAATGGCTGATGGACTTTTAGGGAATTATTCAAACCTTCCTTTTTTTTTTTTTTTTTTAACCCTGCTAAGCTAACTACTTTTACCATATTCTCTGGCAACGAATTTCAGAGTTTAAGCTTAGTTTATTTAGTTGTGCCTAATGGTTGGCTAGTCATAAATGTATCAAAGTAGATGGATTCATCTATAGAACAGAACTAAAACATGACTAATTTTTAATCAGACTGGCAAACCATCGTTTCAGATGTGGTGTAAAAACGTTCTCTTGTTCTTATTCAGGAGATGTCATGTTTCTGTTTCACTACTGACTTTGTGATCGTATACACTTGTTCTCACAGTAGGTATGGGGAACCCAATTGAAAAGATTATATATATATATTTAATTAATATATAATTAGCACACATAAAAGGTGCCAGATTGAAAATATTGGAAACCTCACAGAGTTCCATTTATCTACAGATCAGATGTAATTTTAGCAGAAACTAATCTGCCCCCCCCCCCAATTCTGCTGTGCTCTGGAGAGCCCACCTTTCTATGTGAGAGAGCAGTCCTATGCAATTGTCTTTTCTGTGCCAATTATGGCAAAATTGTAGGAATATGCATTCATTAGCAATCATTCGGGGGACTCCTTTACTAAGTTGGGGGAAAACAGTAATGCATGTTTACCACAGGTTATAAAATGCACTACTGTCAGGCACACTCAAGTATTCCTTGGTAGTTTTTGCATGTGATTACACTACCCATGTGTTAAAAAATAATAATATATATATTTTTTAGCACTGGGGTGTTTGGGGTGGAGAATAGGTGTGGCTAAGCTAATAGGTTAGAGCAGCCCTGCACAACGTATGGCCCGCGGGCTGCATGTGGCCCAAAATAGCTCTCACTGCGGCCTGCGCCTGATGTGGCTCTCACTCCGCATCACTCTCACTCCACTCTCCTGCTTTTGTCCTTCAACTAATTCAAGCTAAGTACCCCCACCCACAGACCTCCCAAGCTCCGCCCCAGATCCTGCTCCCTTTACTAATGGTAGTGCAATTTTTTTCCTTTCATTTTTCATCTACACACAATACACACAGCAGATATAAATTCCTGAGTTTTGTTCTTGATGTGGCTGATACTCTTGTGCAGTGACTGTTGTTCATCGATTGTACGTTGTTTCAAGTTGACCTAAATAAAGTTTTAAAAAAATTGCAACTCTGGATAGGATATAACGGACTGTTTTTCCAGATCCCTTAAAGTCCGTTATAACGAGATTATACTGTAGTTACTAAATAATTATAAATCAACACCAAAGTACATAGCACTTAGATTAATGTCCTCTTTTCCAGGTGAAGGCGTACCATGGCCTAGTACAATGGCATGATAACCTTCTCCAATTTGTTCGTGATCCCCTTCTTAATCATTCTTAGCATTCTATTCATCCTTTTTGCTCTTGCCGCGCATTGCATCGGACAGCTTCATTGTACTTGTCGACCAGTACTCCCAAATCTCTTTCCTGGGGGTTCTCTCCAAGTACTCCACCGGACATCCTGTATTCGTGTATAAGATTTTTGTTACCGACTTGCATCACCTTACACTTATCCACGTCAAACCTCATTTGCCATGTCTTGGCCCATTTCACGAGTGTGTTTATGTCATGTTTCAGGTGTTCGCAATCCTTCTGCGTCTTCACTACTCTGAATAACTTCGTATCGTCCGTAAATTTAATAACCTCGCTCGTAATGATGTAGAACAGTGTTCTTCAACCACCGGTCTATAGACTGGTGCCGGGTTCAACAGAAATTTCCTGCCGGTCCACAGGGCCGGCATGTGCATCAGGGCCCAAAACTGTGTTCTTCAACTGCCAGTCCGCGGTGCGATCAATACGTTGTTAATAAGATTATATTGTGTGTATATATGAAAAATGAATGGAAAAAAATAGTGTTATAGTTAGTGCTATTATGAGGGAGGGGGTCTGGTGCAGAGATGAGCAGAGTCTGGCCCACGACGTTAGCCCAGTGTTCTTCAACCGCTGGTCTGCGAACCAATGCCGGTCCACAAAATAATTCTTTTATTTATCGGCCGGTCCATAGGTGTAAAAAGGTTGATAGAACACTGATGTAGAAGATGCTTTGTCCTTCAAGGCGTAGGAGCTGTCACAGTTTGCTCAGCTGTTTACTGCTGATTCCAGTTGTTATCCATCAGGTTTCTTGTATATGATATATTTTAGGACCCCTGAGGAAGGAGTGTTTCTTCGAAACACGGACCGTGTCGGGTCCGGGTTCATCAATCCTTTCGGATACAAACTGTTCATGACTGTATTTATAATTATTTTTTATGATTGTTCATTAAAGACTTGGCAGTCTTGTACATCTTCACTTCATGTTTTTTTGCCTTTGTTAATACTGTTTCATAATTTGTATTTATTCTATATAATAAAAAACTTATTAAAATAATGAAAAAAGAAGGTTGAGGGATATTTGGGTTGTTGCCTCGACAGTTTACATCTCTCAGTGGTTTTTAGTGTCACAAATTTGTCATCTCTACTCGGCTCTCTCGGTTCTGTAACTTTTCCAAGAAGGTGACAGCCTTCAAGGAATGTGTTAGCAACGTAACGAAAATAACAGTCAAAACTCAGGCTTATGGTACTATAGTTGAATGCGCAATTTGAATCAAATTGGAGTTATTTGATGCAAATATATGTCTGAGTTAGAAAGATCTAGTGCCTGGTCAGTAGGATACATTATAGGTCAGCTAACTGATTCAGTAGGGAGGATTTTGTTTTTAATAAATGCATCATGATAATTTTTGACAGGGTTTACTGCTCTAGCCTCTATTTCATGTGGTTTAACATGGCCTGAGATCCTCTGCCTATGAGAACTACGTCATTTAATTGCAACATATGTAATTTGAAATATATCTCAGGATACCGTTAGAAACATAGAAACATGATGGCAGATAAAGGCCAAATGGCCCATCCAGTCTCCCATCTGCAGCATCCACTGTCTCCTTCTCTCCCTATTGGCTAAGGCTCTTAACATTTGCATCTCCTCTTCCTATAGGCTAAGGCTCTGTGCACCTGCATTGTGAGGGTCATAGAGCTGCCCATGCCGCAGTAACCATTATCATGTTCTCTCTCTAAGAGATCCCACCTGTTCATCCCATGCCTTCTTGAATTCAGACACAGTCTCTGTCTCCACCACTTCTTCCACGCATCTACCACCCTTTCCGTAAAAAAAGTATTTCCTCAGATTACTCCTGAGCCTATCCTCTATTAACTTCACCCTATGCCCTCTCATTCCAGAGCTTCCTTTATAATGAAAACACACACGACTCTGTGTGGCCATTTACGCCACGTAGGTATTTAAACGTGTCTATCATAGCTCCCCGCCTTTCCTCTAAAGCAGTGTCTCGCAAACTTTCCGCCGGTGGCACACTAAATCCAGTGCCCCAGCAGGAAGGCACCCGGAATTGCGCGGAGGCCCATCTGGCCGCGACCCGCTTCGGTGGAGGGATCCAGGAGGTGTGGGGGAGAGGAGGAGAGACACCGGCTAGGAGGAGAGTCATCTGTGCCAGTAGCTGGCGTGCCTCTCGCCGCGTGACTTCCTACAGGGTGTGCCTCTCGCCACGATTAGGCAGTCAGCTGGTGTGGAAAACTCTCCTTCTCGCCAGTGTGTCGCGGCTTGCCTGAAATCTCAGGAGCCACACTGGTGTGCCCTGGCACACAGTTTGCGATACACATGCTCATATTGAGATCTTCCCCATATGCCTTATTACGAAGACCACGCACCATTTAGTAGCCTTCCTCTGGACCTACTCCATCCTTTTTATATCTTTAAGAACAAAAGAATAGCCTTACTGGGTCAGACCAATGGTCCATCAAGCCCAGTAGCCCGTTCTTTATGGTGGCCAATCCAGGTCGCTAGTACCTGGCCAAAACCCAAGGTGTAGCTATTGCTACCAATACAGGGCAAGCAGTGGCTTCCTCCAAGTCTTTCTCAATAACAGACTATGGACTTTTCCTCCAGGAACTTGTCCCAAACCTTTCTTAAACAAACTATGCTATACGCTCTTACCACATCCTCTGGCAACGTGTTCCAGAGCTTAACTATTCTAAATGAGGTCTCACCAGAGGTCTTATACAGGGGGCATCAATACCTCCATTTTTCCTATTTAAATCACTTAAAGATTAAAAAAAAATAAAAAATAAAAAATGACTGTTCAGAAAACAACAATTTGCAGAAAGGTCACAGAGACTCAGAATTTGAGGATAGTTTCCCATTAAAAAAAAAATGCTGAAAGGTCTGTGAGTATGGAATGAATCTGAACTTTGTACCCGCTTCTTTTCCCAGAAAAACAGTCCTCCTCTGAAAACGAACGCCTAGCGCGGGCTTTAGCGCCGGCGGCAACTGCTCCGACGCTCATAGAGTTCCGATAAGCCTCGGAGCAGTTACTGCCGCTGCTGACGCTAAAACCCACGCAATGCATTCATAAAAGAGGGGTGGGGGTGGTGGGGAGCACGTAGAATAAGTCCAAAAATCTAGACCGCGTCGGGCATTGAGTTGGTCCAGATTTTCTGGAATTCTTGGGCAGTACTTTAAAAAAAAAAAAAAAAAAATTCAGTTCTTTCTCATCAGTAGGGTTACCAGAGGTCTGAGAAAACCCGGACCTGTCCTTCCTTTTTTAAGGGAAGGCGATACTGTAAAAGGATTGCCTATTAGTTTTATAGTCTCCTCATTCAATGTCTGTCTCTCATAAAAGAAAGGTCAGTCACATACAGCTAGTATAAAGAAAGAAACCATGATGTGACCGTGTAAAATCCAAGCCGTAGTTATGCTAATCGAGCAGCTACAGGTTAGAACGGGTCGACTGTGTCGTGTCCTAGGCGCATGATTTAATTGCTTTTGTCCTACGCATGGGTCAGGTTCTCCGCTGCGTCTCTCTTTGTCACCCCCTCAATAATCTGTATCCCAGCCATTTTTGTACGTACCAAGAGGGTACCATCTGCTGAGTTGGCTTTCAGAAATATTTTGAGAAATACCAATGGCTCTTTGTTTGAAGGGGGGACCCCCCTCCCCCTCCCCCCGAAAATAAGGCCAGATTTTGCAGGGTTTTGAGAAGGGGGGCCCGTATTGTGTTTCCTGCTCCCTAAGGAAAGGTTGGCCTCTTTCTTCTCTCTTCCCTTTGATTCAATCCCCTGCCACTCGGGCGAAAATGTCAGAGGGTCGCAGCTGCTGCTGTCAGCTGGGAACGAGAGTCCCCCTTGTTTAAAGCCCATGTGTTAATCCCTGGGTAGAGCAGCTTTCCCATGCTCGCCTGCAGCCCATTGGCTGGTGGGATTCCGTGTCATTTTGCTTGAGGCTGGCTACATCGATTTATAGATCTGTGAGCCAGCGCTTTTCTGCTTCTCTTTGCAGCTCTGACCAACCTGCTGGTAATGTTTCATGTCTATTTCCTAGGGGTTCCCCACACCCCCTTTTAACCTTATGTCTATGGATACAGGATTATGCATTCAAATGCCTATCAGCTCAGGTTTCTGGTAATTTAACTGTGCTCCCAATAACCAAGGTTGAGAAAACTTTTACATAAGTGCTCCATCAGCTATAGTAGTTCCTTCTGTCCTGCCTAACCTCCCCTTTTACATTTCTGACACAATTGACACAACTCTCCACACCACCTGGCATCTTAAATAACTTTCACTTGCCTTAGCTTGTGCAGTTTTTCTTGGAAAAGAGGTCATTAATCTAAGTAGGTTGGCCTTTGGAAAAAAAAAAATTCACTGTTTCTAGCCTCTACAGCACCCTGAGCCAACTTTGATGGCGGCACTCCCCGCTCCCAAAGATTAAGCTTTCTCGCCTTCTCTCTCCAGCCCCTAGTCCAGCACTGCTCCCTCTCCTCTCTCCTTTCCTCCTCCTTCTCTTGCAGCCCTCTTGCTTGTAGGTTATGGCCAGCCCTAGGTCTTCCCTCTGCCATGTCCCGCTGACAGGAAATTACAGGTGGGAGGTGGAGGAGGGATGACCCAGAACTGGCTGAAAGCAGCCTGGTGTGCATGCTGTTGCTACCAGCAATCATTGTAATGTTTAGAGGGCAGCGGAGGAAGGAAGAAGGAGGCATAAGAACATAAGAATAGCTTTACTGGGTCAGACCAATGGCCCATCAAGCCCAGAAGCCGGTTCTCACGGTGTGACAATCCGGGTCACTAGTACCTGGCCAAAACCCAAGGAGTAGCAACATTTCGTTCAGAATCCTAAAGAAATAGCAAGATTCCGGAATCCCAAAGAGTAACAAAAGATTCCGGAACCCCAAAGATTTGCAACATTCCATGCTATCGATCCAGGGCAAGCAGTGGCTCCCCGCATGTCTTTCTCAATAACAGACTATGGACTTTTCCTCCAGGAAATTGTTCAAACCTTTCTTAAAACTAGCTACGCTATCTGCTCTTACCACAACCTCAGGCAACGCGTTCTTAGAGCTTAAACAATTCTCTGAAAAAAAATGTCCTCCTATTGGTTTTAAAAGTATTTCCCTGTAACTTCATCGAGTGTCCCCTAGTCTTTGTAATTTTTGACGGAGTGAAAAATCGATCCACTTGTACCCGTTCTACTCCACTCAGGATTTTGTAGACTTCAATCATATCTCCCCTCATCCGTCTCTTTTCCAAGTTGAAGAGCCCTAACCTTTTTAGTCTTTCCTCATATGAGAGGAGTTCCATCCCCTTTACCATCTTGGTTGCTCTTCTTTTCTAGTGTCACTCTATCTTTCTTGAGATAAGGAGACCAGAATTGAACGCAATACTCCAGATGAGGTCGCACCATGGAGCGATACAGAGGCATTATAATATCTTCAGTCTTGTTAACCATCCCTTTTATCCCAGGACAAGCAGGCATGATATTCTCACATGTGGGTGACGTCATCTACGGAGCCCCGGCGCGGACAGCTTTTCAAGCAAACTTGATAGAAGTTTCAAGTTTGCACACTGCACCACGCATGTGCGTGCCTTCTCGCCCACTAGAGGGCGCATCCCACCTCGTGGTCCTCAGTTCAAATTTTTCCGCGGAGCAAGAAAGCCCTGTGGATCTGAGCTCCAGTGTTTTTGCCTTCTAGCTGCCGCGTTTAGTTTGTTTTTCCATCGAATTAGTTCGCGGTACTGCTTTTTTTCTTTTCGGTTCTTTTCAAAAAAAAAAAAAAAAAAAAAGTATTTCGTTTTCGTCTGGCTCCGGGGGCTCCCGGAAGCCGTGGCCGGGGACGTCGGTACGTTCCCGGCCTTCTTCTTTTTCTTCGTGGATGTCCCGTCCTGTTACGGGATTCAAAAAGTGCAGCCGGTGCGAGAGGTTGCTTTCCATCACTGACCCTCACCGGTGGTGCATTGTCTGTCTGGGGCCCGAACATCCGACAGAGTCGTGTGATCGCTGCTCTACCTTCCAAAACAGGGCCCTACGTCGCCGCAAGGCCAGAATGGCGGATTTGTTCGCCGTCGACGCGCCGCCTAAGGCCTCGACGTCGGCCCCGGCTTCGGCCCCGGCCTTGACCTCGGCCTCGGCGTCCTCAGGGGCCTCGGCCTCGCCTCGACCCTCATCCTCGAAGGCGTCGTCAGTGAAGCAAGCTTCGGGTAAGTCCTCTGTTCCATCCCCTTCAGCAAAGAAGCCATCCTCGAGTCAGGCCAAAGCGGGTGGGTCGACCCCGGCCCCGCATCGGACCTCGACTCCGCACACCCCGAGGGAATACTCGAGACCGAGGTCGCCCTCCAGGGAGTGTGCCCCGGACTCGGAACTCCCCACCTTCGTGGGGATTCCGGCCTTCCAGGACCTCCTCCGAGCTCTGATCTCATCGGAGCTATCGGGAGCCCTGGAAGTGTTACAGCGTGCTGCGGTCGGCCGGCCTCGACCTCGGCCGGAGCGCCTTCGGTCTCGGAGGCCCTGGCCTCGGCCCCCTCGACCGCGGGAGCCCCGGCCTCGGCGACCTCGGTCTCGGGTACAGTGACCCCGTTCACCTCGGTCTCGGCCCCGCCCCGGACCTCGACCTCGGGGGAACCCCCTGAGCGGAGTGTAAGGCCCAAAGAAAAGTTGCGCAGGTGCGCCGTCTTTCCTCCTCTTCCTCCGGGTCTTCCAGACACGCCTCGCCCTGGACGCGACCTCGGACGGGGCGTCGATCGAGGAAGTCTAAGCGACCTCGAGGCTCGCCTCGGCGCGACCGTTCCTCGTCGTTCGGGGGCGAGGCGCTGCAGGTGTCGGAGTTGCGCCTCGACAATCCGAGGCTCCTCCGCTCACCTCGTGGGAAGTTTTCCCGGGCCGCCTCGGAGGAAACGGGAAAGTGTCCCACGAACCCCGGGGTCCTCACCCAAGGGTTCTGCGAGGAGGACAACTTCCCCTTCCCCCTCGAGGGCCCTCGAGAGGGGATCCTGGGATTCGGGATCGGTTAGGGATCCTCATTATTCCCATGAGGCCTCCCCCCTCTCCTCGGTGGGGCGGTCGAGAACCCCGTCTCCCCAGGCTAGGCCGTCCTCATTTTCATCCTTCGTTCAGGACATGGCCCAAGCCCTGGGGATTGACCAGATGGTATGTTCTCGGTATTCCAAAGAATTTTTGGAGGAACAGGACCTCCCCACTCCTCCTAGAGAGGTGCCTAGACTCCCTCTCAACAGCGTCCTTCTGCAGACCTGGCTGAAGAACTTGTCAAACCCTCTTACAGTCACGTCTGTACCTTCAAAAATGGAATCGAAGTATAGAACGATTCCTCCTAAAGGGTTCGATAAGGCGCAGCTCTCACACCAGTCCCTTCTGGTGGAGTCAGCTCTTAAAAAATCACAGCCCTCACGGGTTTCTGCGACGGTTCCACCAGGCAGGGAAGGGCGGACCCTGGACAAGTTTGGCCGTCGCCTCTATTCAAATTCCCTGATGGCCACCAGGGTTCTAAATTACGCCTTCACCTTTTCCTCCTATTTGCGGGGTATGGTGAAGGATCTTCCTCAATATCGAAACTCGTTACCGGACTCCCAAAGAGCAGGATTCGACAAGTTTATGTCCAACCTGTCTCAATTGCGATTGTACCTATTCCATGCAGTGTACGACGCCTTTGAGCTGGTTTCGAGGGTGTCGGCCCTCGCGGTGGCCATGCGCCGCTTGGCCTGGCTTCGCACCCTCGACATGGACCCAAACCTGCAGGAACGCCTGGCAGACTTGCCTTGTGTGGGGTCCGAGTTATTCGACGAGTCATTGGATGCGGCGACCAAACGCTTGTCGGAACAGGAGCGCTCTCTAGCATCCCTGGTCCGCCCCAAACCTAGGCCCCCGCCTCAGAAACCCTTTCGGCCTCCGCCGCGCCGATACCCTCAGAAGTCGACCCCGGCTTTCTCGAGACCGCCTCCGACGTCCGTCTCAGCGAGGCAGAGGGGGACAAACCCAAGCCCCGGCGCAGGGCCCTTCTAAGCCAGCGCCTTCCTTTTGACGGGCTGAGCGGACGGGGCGGGTTCCCCTCCGCACTTTCACAGGAATCCCTTCCTATCGGGGGCCGTCTCCGGTCCTTCCGGGAGGCATGGACCGGGATTACCTCAGACGCTTGGGTGCTCCGGATCGTCTCTGAGGGCTACTCGCTCAACTTTGTGTCCTCGCCGCCGGACAGTCCCCCGAGTTTAGTCCCCTGCAACCGTTCGCAGCTACCGACCCTTATAACCGAAGCCAAAGCCCTCTTGAAGCTTCGGGCGGTCGAGCCGGTCCCCAAGGACCAGTGGGGTACGGGGTTTTACTCCCGCTACTTTTTGGTCCCAAAAAAGACCGGGGACCTGCGCCCCATATTGGACCTCAGGAAGCTCAACAAATTCCTGGCCCGGGAGAAGTTTCGAATGCTATCTCTCCCGGTTCTGTATCCCCTCTTGGAGGAAGGGGACTGGATGTGCTCCCTCGACCTGAAGGAAGCATACACCCATGTTCCGGTGCACCCCGCCTGTCGAAGATTCTTACGATTCCAGGTGGGGGACCTCCACCTCCAGTACAGGGTACTGCCCTTCGGCCTGGCCGCGTCCCCACGAGTATTCACGAAGTGCATGGTGGTGGTTGCAGCAGCCCTCAGGTCACGGGGACTCCACGTGTTCCCTTACCTGGACGATTGGCTCATCAAAGCCCCGACCAGGGAGGGGGTTATCTCAGCGACCCGACAGTCTATTACCTTCCTGCAAACTCTCGGGTTCGAGATAAACTTCCCAAAGTCTCAGTTGAGGCCGTCGCAGTCTCTTCAATTCATAGGTGCGGTGCTGGACACGGTGCGCCTACGCTCCTACCTGCCGACCCAGCGGTTGGAAGCCTTGGTACGGATGAGTCGCCAGTTCTCTCAACTGTCGAAGGTGTCGGCCAAGCACATGATGATGCTGCTGGGCCATATGGCCTCGACGGTACATGTCACGCCGTTTGCGAGGCTACACCTGAGGATCCCCCAGTGGACCCTCGCATCCCAGTGGCGTCAGGAGTGCGACCCGGTGTCTCGCCTCATTTCGGTGACTCCGCTTTTGCGGAAATCGCTACGCTGGTGGACAGACTCTTCAAATCTGTCCAGGGGGCTATTGTTCCGCACTCCGCCTTTTCACAAGGTCCTGACCACGGACTCCTCGGAGTACGCGTGGGGAGCCCATCTCGACGGTCTTCGCACGCAGGGCCTGTGGTCGGCAGAAGACCGTCGGTGTCATATCAACGTGCTAGAGCTGCGGGCCATCTTCCTAGCACTCCGAGCCTTCGTTCACATGTTGCAGGACCAGGTGGTCCTCGTCCGCACGGACAATCAGGTGGCAATGTACTATGTGAACAAGCAGGGAGGAACGGGGTCATGGCCCCTCTGCTCCGAGGCTCTTCGCCTCTGGGAGTGGGCGGCCTCCCGGAACATCTTCCTCCGGGCGGTCTACATCCAAGGAGAACGGAATTGCCTGGCGGACAAACTGAGTCGACTTCTGCAACCGCACGAGTGGACTCTACACTCAGCAGTTCTACGCGAGGTTTTCGCTCGCTGGGGAACGCCACAGGTGGATCTGTTTGCCTCTCCGGAGACACACAAACTACCACTATATTGTTCTCGGATGTACTCGCAGGACCGTCTGGAAGCGGATGCCTTCCTATTCGACTGGGAAGGGAGGTTCCTGTATGCATTCCCTCCGTTCCCTCTGATCATGCGAACGTTGGTACACCTAAAATCGTCCACGGCCACGATGATTCTCATAGCACCTCGGTGGCCGCGTCAGCACTGGTTCTCCCTGCTGCTCCAACTCAGTGCCAGGGAGCCTCTTCCCCTGCCTGTCTCTCCTTCTCTGCTGTCTCAGAGTCAAGGATCCATGTTTTACCCAATCTGCAGTCATTGCACCTGACAGCCTGGTTTCTTGTTCCCTGACTCCTCCGGACCTGTCTCAATCGGTGAAGGAGGTGTTGGAAGCCTCCCGCAAGATCTCGACGAGGCTGTGCTATGCGCAGAAATGGACCAGGTTTTCCACCTGGTGCTCGTCTTTTCACCTGGATCCGGTATCAGTTCCGGTATCCTCGGTTTTAGAATATTTGTTTCATTTGTCGCGCTCCGGCTTGAAAACCACTTCGGTGCGAGTTCATCTCAGTGCGATTTCTGCTTTCCACCAACCTCTGGAGGGACGCCCTCTGTCACTCCATCCCTTGGTGACACGCTTCATGAAAGGGTTACTCAGGGTTTGCCCTCCTCTTAAGCCTCCGCCCGTCGTGTGGAATTTGAATGTGGTTCTGGCTCAACTGATGAAACCCCCGTTTGAGCCACTCAACAAGTCCCTCTTGAAATTTCTGACTTGGAAGGCGGTGTTTCTAATTGCCCTCACCTCCGCCAGGCGGATTGGGGAGTTGCAAGCCTTGGTTGCGGACCCTCCCTTCACGGTCTTTCATCACGACAAGGTGGTCCTCCGCACCCATCCTAAGTTTCTACCTAAAGTTGTTTCTGACTTCCACCTCAATCAGTCCATTGTCCTTCCTGTGTTCTTCCCGAAGCCCCACTCCCATCCAGGCGAGACGGCGCTTCACACGCTTGACTGTAAGAGGGCGTTGGCATTTTATCTTCAACGCACCAGGCCTCATCGAAAGGTTCCTCAATTGTTTTGTCCTTCGATCCCAATCGATTAGGGCACCCAGTTTCCAAGCGCACTCTGTCTAACTGGTTGGCCGCTTGCATTTCCTTTTGCTACGCTCAGGCTGGCCTTCCTCCCCCGGGTCGAGTCACGGGGCACAAGGTCCGAGCGATGGCAGCTTCAATAGCTTTCCTCCGATCCACCCCGATGGAGGACATATGCAAGGCTGCCACTTGGTCTTCGGTTCATACATTCACCTCTCATTACTGTCTGGACACCTTGTCCAGAAACGATGGCCGGTTTGGCCAGTCGGTGTTACGTAACCTGTTTTCATAAATTGCCATCCTCCCACCTACCCTTTTTTGGTTGGCTTGGAGGTCACCCACATGTGAGAATATCATGCCTGCTTGTCCTGGGATAAAGCACAGTTACTTACCGTAACAGGTGTTATCCAGGGACAGCAGGCATATATTCTCACAACCCGCCCACCTCCCCGGGGATGGCTTCCTTGCTAGTTATGGAACTGAGGACCACGAGGTGGGATGCGCCCTCTAGTGGGCGAGAAGGCACGCACATGCGTGGTGCAGTGTGCAAACTTGAAACTTCTATCAAGTTTGCTTGAAAAGCTGTCCGCGCCGGGGCTCCGTAGATGACGTCACCCACATGTGAGAATATATGCCTGCTGTCCCTGGATAACACCTGTTACGGTAAGTAACTGTGCTTTTTAATAATTCCTAGCATGTATGGTTTTTTTGGCCACCGCCACACATTGGGCGGAAGTTTTCATCGTATTGTCTAGAATGACACCCAGATCCCTTTCTTGGGCGCTAACCTCCAAGCTGGACCCTAGCATCCGGTAACTGTGATTTGGGTTATTCTTCCCAATATGCATCACTTTGCATTTGTCCACATTCAATTTCACCTGCCACTTGGACGCCCAGTCTTCCAATTTCCTAAGGTCTGCCTCCAGTGTTTCACAATCCGCATGCGTTTTAACAACTTTGAACAGTTTAGGCAGAGAGTGGAGGAAGCAATGCTGGACTTCGGTCTGGAGAGAGTGGGGGGAGAACGCTTTGGATCAAGTGAACCACTGGTGGTGAGTTCAGGGGCCAGGAATTTTGGCGCCCTGCAACTCCTGCGCCCTGGGCCAGAGCCTCGTCTGGTGTCTGTCAGGCATTAAAGTGTAGCACGCTTTCCCACATGTAGGGAAGGGAAGCCTAAAATGTACTGTTGAGGAATTTTTGCATATGTTATACAGGGTGACTCTGAGCTCCTTCATTGTCAATTAAAGAAAGCCCTTAATGTAACTTACTGAATTACGTGCATAACAAACGTTGCCTTATGGAGATAAAAAATTAGGCATAGATATAGCTGGTGGCAGGGAATTTTTTTTTAGCTACCACTGGCGTTATTCCCGGTTATTCGGTGCCAGGCCATGTCTGGACATCGGCACTGAATATCCTGGTTTAGGTGGCTGGTTATCTCTTAAACGCAGTTAAGTGCGATAGTCAGCACTTAAGTGCCTAATTGATACTGCATAATAATAGGACTGTTTTTTATGTGGTCTGATTTGGCTGCTTAATGTAGACCTGCTCTGTCTCATGGCTAAGCCAGCTCTGCTAACTAGGGCTGCCAAAGAAGCTTATAGAACACTCTCCAGCGCCATGCGGAGATGTGGCGGGTTGTGTTCTCGTGGCATGTATTAAATTCCGGTGGAGGCTCCGTTCAACGTTCTCCACAGTGCTCTTGAAACGGGGACACTTAAATGAAAAAGGTGCTTTGCTTGTAAATTTTCACTAGTGCACAGCTGTGGTTTAGCGTGCTATGCTCGTGTCTACTCGTGAGCAGAACAGCACTCGCATCAGAGGTTTTCCGATTTTATCTGCTACCAGTTGTATAGCTTAACCAGAGTCCAGAAGTTGTCTTGGGCTGCTCCTGAAAAAGATGTGAGCTAAATCCTAAAATCCCTTCCCTAAGAAATAAAAAGTTCTCGGCTGCGAGAGGAGGGTTTCCTCGTGGCACGTGTTAATTTCTGGTGGAGGCTCCAGTTTCAATGTTCTCCGCAGTGCTTTTGAAACTGGGAATGCTTAAATGTCTTGGGCTGTCCTGAAAAAGGTGGGAGCTAAATCCAAAATCCTTTCCCCTTCCCTAATAAATACAAAAAATGATCAGCTATGAGGGGGGGGAGGGGGACTATCAGGTTCCGTTCTTTGACGACTCCCATTCTTTCAGCTGCAGTGCTTGTTTACTTGCTGTAATGTGAGGTTGCGCGTTTTAGAAAGCGCCGTGTGGTGGTCCAAGGCAAAACAGGATTGAGCAGGAATGCTCCAGTGTGAGCCGGGCTCCTCTACCCTCACCCCCGCCCCCCCCCCCAGTAGCAGATGCTGTATTTTCTTTTCTGTAACACCAAATTGCATGACCTGTGCTCCTAATTGTAGGCTTGAGAATTCAGTTCCTGTTCGGATTCTTCCCAAACTGTGCTCTTACTATGGTAGAAAAAAGTTGTTCCCAAGTCTCTATTTAATGAGGAAAGATAATTGCTGGTCTTAGCATTTTTTTTTTTCCTCCTTCCTGGCTAGCAGCCCATGTACATCCATGGTTGGCTTGGAAAGATGTAAAGAAACCACAGTCTATTCTGTAGTAGCAAAACAGATGAGCAAAGAAAAATATATGTGGTGTCGAGGGAGATTTTATATTAATATCAACCTGAATGTGATACGTGGAAGGTGACTTCCTTGTTCAAACAAGGATAAGTAAGCAACGCCCGTAACTGGCTTCTAGGATTTCACGGTGCCGTCAGTTGTATTTCTATAGTGAGAATCATTGATTTTTTTTTGTTGTTGTTATACTTGCCAGTATAGATCATAACACTTAAAAAAAACCAACAAAAAACTCCTGTGATTGGTAAAATCTTGCAAGTTTATTGAGTTTTAATATACCGACCATCAGCAAGTATCTGGCCGGTTTACAATAAAAATTTAAAAAGATAAATAATTAAAAAATAATAAAAGTGCACATCGAGGACATAAACAGGACAGACATGAGAGTGAGGGAAAAAGGGAGATGGGAGGGGAGAGTTACATGTTAAAAGAAGAAGGGAGAGAGAGGGGAGAGGGTAAAACATGTGGGGCGGGATCGCTTTATAAAAGCGGTTTGTTGAATAAGGAAAGCAAAAAAAAAAAAATAGAAAAAAATTTATTCTCACTTCCTGGTACTTGTTTTCAGAAAACAGTTGTAAGCATTCATGTAACAAGTTAGAGAGATAGAGAGAGAGACTTTTTTTGTTGAAATGGGGTGTTGGATTTTGTGGACGTTGGAAGGCCACCAGAGATATTGGGTGGAACAAAATAAGGTTATGGCCAATCTTGTGAGCAGGAAAATTGAGCCCTATGGAAGCCCTAAGAAAACTGTCCCTTGTTTGCTCAGCTTCCTAACCGAAAAAGCAAATCTTTGTGGCCTGGAAGAATTTGCATACTGTCAGTTATTTGCCAGCTGGAGAGACGTGTGCGAGTCGCCGTGTAGGAGACGCCTAGCGCTGGTATTCTCTTACAACTGATGCCACTCAGTAGGCTTTGTCTAGGAAGCTTTGACTGGACTTCTGGCTTTTTAAAAGCCTTTCAGGGAAAGGAGATCCCGTTTGTGTTTATTTTGGGACATTCTTATCGAAAGTCTAGGTCGTCTTTGTGTTTGTCTCTCTGTCACATCCGTTGCCCCTTTTTACTTCCATCGCCTGATTGTTTCTTCATCCCGGTGTGTCGCAAACTGTGTGCCGCGGCAGATTCCAAGTGTGCCGCGAGACGCCGGCGAGGGGGAGAGGTGCCGGCTGACTGCTTACGGGACGTGCCTCTCTGTCAGCCACCAACGGTTACTGTCCTCTTCTCCCCCACCTGCCTCCACGCGTGTGTGGATGTCGAGGCAATAACGTCACACATGCGTGCTTCCGGGTGCCTTCCGGCCGCGGCACCGGGTTTAGTGTGCCCCAGTGCCAAAAAGTTGTCGGGACACTGCTTTATCAGGGGGGGAGGGAGACAGTCTAATTTTAACAGATTGAGTTTTTTTTTGTTTTAAAAGTCATATTTATTGTTGACCCAGTGGGTTTCTCCTGTCGAGTTTCTACCTCAGTCGGAACCAGCTCCTGGTTGGTGTAGCCTGACTTTAGTTCCCGGAAGAGGCGGTCATAAAATACCCGCCGGCGCCCCAGATGCCCTCTCCTGCCTCCGATCGGCTCCTAAAACGAATTTGCTGTTTTTTTAAATTTCGCGGGTGGTCCTGGAACGGAACCCCTGCAAATTTCAGCGGAGTACGTGTGTAGAGTTGTGAGACTGGGAAGCTTGCAGGCCCCGCAGGTGTGTTCTCTGCCTGTGTGCAGAACACATTTGCCACATGGTCTCACACCCCCTGCCCCTTCCCCAAACCTTGCTAGTCACCCCAGTCATGTCATATATCAATAATAATAAAAGGCTAAGTGCGCATGCGCTTTTCAAAGAGCGTGATTCCTGGTGGCGTGAGGTGTGGCTCCGTGCTGAATTCGATTTTCGAACATGGAGGCAGGCCAGAACACGGAGACACTCCCCCCTCACCGTCACTCACCGCCAGAGTCTGCCGCTGATTTGGAGGGGGAGGGGGGGCACAGGCGCACCTGCCAGGATCTTCTCACCCTCCTCACCCGCCCGCCGTGGCTCCTCTCTCGAACCGCACCAGGCGGGGATCGAGAGAGGAGCTGCGGCGTTGGCTTTCAAGTGAAACACGGATGGGCGGGCGGCCCGCAGATAGGAGGCTGCCGAAGCCGGAAACGAAGCTTCCCGGGGGGGGGGGACGGCACGGTAAGCGACGGCGAGGAGGGATTGGGAGCAGGCCGCAGAGGCTGTCGGTGCCTGCAGGCCGCGGCGGCTTTAGGCAGATGTTGGTGGAGGTAAGGGTTGCTGCTGGACATGGGAGGAGGTGCTAATGGACGGGAGGGCAAAAAAAAAGGGAAAGGGGAGAGGCCTACTGCTGGAAGGGGGAACAGAAAAGAGGTACTGCTGGACAAGGGAAGAGGTGCTGATGGACCGGGGGGGGCAATAAAAGGAAGGGAGGCCTACTGCTGGACAGGGGGAACAGAAAAGAGGTACTGCTGGACAAGGGAAGATGTGCTGATGGACGGGGGGGGCAATAAAAGGAAGGGAGGCCTACTGCTGGACAGGGGGAACAGAAAAGAGGTACTGCTGGACAAGGGAAGAGGTGCTGATGGACGGGGGGGGGCAAAAGGAAGGGAGGCCTACTGCTGGACAGGGGGAGCAGAAAGAGGTACTGCTGGACAAGGGAAGAGGTGCTGATGGACGGGGGGGGGCAAAAAAGGAAGGGAGGCCTACTGCTGGACAGGGGGAACAGAAAGAGGTACTGCTGGACAAGGGAAGATGTGCTGATGGACGGGGGGGGGCAATAAAAGGAAGGGAGGCCTACTGCTGGACAGGGGGAACAGAAAAGAGGTACTGCTGGACAAGGGAAGAGGTGCTGATGGACGGGGGGGGGCAAAAAAAGGAAGGGAGGCCTACTGCTGGACAGGGGAACAGAAAAGAGGTACTGCTGGACAAGGGAAGAGGTGCTGATGGACGGGGGGGGCAAAAAAAGGAAGGGAGGCCTACTGCTGGACAGGGGGAGCAGGAAAGAGGTGCTGCTGGACAGGGGGGAGTTAAAACAAAGGGAGAAAGGCTGCTGCTGGATAAGGGGACTAGTGAAGGGGTGGTGGTGGACACAGGGGAATAAAAAGGAAGGGAGAATGGACAGGGGGAGCAGGCAAGGGGTGGTGGGTGACAGCCGAGGAAAAAGAAAGACAGAAAGAAAGAAATACAGAAACAGGCTAAGGAGAGAGAGAGAGAGAAAGAAAGAAATACACACACACACACACACACACATATTCTAGCACCCGTTAATGTAACGGGCTTAAAGACTAGTATATATATATATATATATAAAAAACAACAACCCAATACTGATCCACTTCCTCATGCTATTCCCTCCCCCTCCCCGTAGTAATAGTAGGAAGGATCAGTATTACCATAATGTGTTATGGCCGGCTGTGGTGCAGTCGTCCTTCCTGTCCTCTTAATTACTGTGATGTTTTCTGTATTAATGGCAGCAGCTTTGGTGTTAAATGTTTTAAGCCACTCTAAGAACATTACAGTTTTCAATCCAATTTAAGATAAATCCACGGGCTTACATTTACCCTAGAGCTCTGCAGGATAGTAGGACACAAAATGTCTCTTGGTGGAGTGGGTTTGGACCATGCTGCTGCATGAACGGATGCCACTCAGGTTGTTGCCTGTGACACAGACTTGTGTGTACCCCCCCCCCCCA